>NC_080072.1:35894144-36614085 GCF_949987535.1 Balaenoptera acutorostrata | reverse complement strand
TGCAAAATCTTCTTCATGAGTTTTTAAATGACTTTCTTTTCCTTTCTTCCTGAGGAGTTAGGTCCCACATGAGTGACACTAGAATGACGGGGGTGGGGGGGTATTCCTCAAAATAGTTTCCTAACATTACTTCCTGTGAACTCAGTTTCATGTAGCTTAGGGCAGAGGTTCTAGAAGTGTGATCCTCAGACCAGCAGGACCAGCATCACCCTAGGAAGCTGTTAGAAATGAAAATTCTCTACCCGCCTCCAGACCTACTGAAACAGCAAATCTGGGAGTGGACCGGTGATCTGTTTTATAATGCTCCCCCATTAGTTGATTCTGATGCCCACTCATGTTTGAAAACCAGTTTGGTTTTTTGTTTCATTGAAAGGCTTCAGAGGGGTCCATGAATGCCCTGAATCTGTATGCAAGTATGTGTATATGTGTGTACATGCATCTTTTGGAGGAAGCAGAACCATATTTTTCACTCGGATCTCAGAATAACACTAACTGCAGCAAGGTAAAAACCACTGCTGAAACATCAGGATCCAGCACTTGAGGTTCTCTTGCTGAAATTATTTGACCTGAAAGCCACACGCATTGTGTTTGCTTACAAGCCATTGGCTAGAAATAGCTGTACAGCCCAGTCTGAATGTACGAGTTCAGGGAAGTATAATTCTCTGTGTGTTCAGAAGTAGTAGTAAACCCTAAGTCTCTATCACATTTCCATACAATAAAAACTGTTTATCATAGATAGATAATAGATAGACAGATAGATAGATAGATAGATAGATAGATAGATAGATAGATAGATAGACAGACTGATGAAAAATTGACTAACTCCTCTTAGGGTTGGGGCATGTGGGGATGGCAATGTATATGGGAATTTTTCACAGAAAATATGGTATTTTTCACTGGGTCTATAGGATGAGAAGTAAGTTTTCCAGGCAAAGTAGATATTAAGGTAAGTAAGTATTCCAGGCAGGAATAGTAGTCTGATTGGAGACAGAATCATGGAAGAGATCTAATTATGCTCAAGGGATGGTGAGATTTCCATTGTGGATGAAGTACATGATATATATGGTCATGTTATGGGTGAGGAATGGCAAGAAAGGAGCCCTGGAAATAAAAGGTAGAGACCAGATTATGAAGGGTCTTGTGTTCTAAGCTAAGGAGTTGAAAGTTTTGAATTATTTCATAAATATTAGTGTCTCTAAAGGTTGTTGAAACATCTATTTTGTTGCGACAACCCTGATACTTTTTAAGTAGCTATTTTTAATATAAAAGATAGCTATGTAAATAGAATAGTGTTTCCCACAAAGTTTCAAACCCTCTATCAGACATGTATCATTGTGATTTTCTACATCTGTGCAATTTTGCTTCTCCTGTTCCTTTTGCTTGGAATGTCTTTCTTCTGAAAAAAGTGAGGCCATCAGAATTAGATGGCTTTTGATCACGATTATTATCAAGCAACTCCTGTGTGCTAACATTTTGTCCTATAGTTCTCACAACAACCCTTCAGTTTCGGTATGATTCCTCATTTTACAGAAAGAGAAAATGAAGAACAGAGAGGTCTGTTCTCTGCCACACAGTGAGTAAAAATTTCTCAGCTGAGAAATTAATATGACTTATTAAAGCAGTTAGTTTAGGGATACATATAGGTAAAATATTGATTCAAATTCAATTTTCTGCCAATTCCTAGAAATATTACCTTGTAGCAACTCAAACTGGGTCATTTTCCTGCTAAAAAGCCTTTGAGATAGTGGGAGAATGGTGTGCTCTATTAATCTAGTTTCTCTTTGAAGAGGCCGAGGCAGGGAAAACAGGAAGGTGCTACCGTAATAGTCCAAGCAGTAGAAATGGAGAGGGCTGAGTAAGCTACACTATGGGGTGGATGGTGAGCATTCTATATGCTTCAATTAATCGTAATTTTTTTTAAAGAGGGACCTTGCAGTCATTGTTTTAGTATTACCTTTTACATATAGTGAGCATCAGTTCATATCTGGAGGGTCTATGTCTTGGCTGCTGTGTTGGAGATTTACCATTTGGTCTTTGCAGAAAGTTTGTTTTCTACAGACTTGGGAGCCTGCCATCATGTGATGATGTGGGACAAGCCTGACCTGAAGTAAAGATGCCTCTATTTGTGTCCTAACTCAGAAACTTACTAGCTGTAAGCCCTGAGCATGTTCCTGAATTTCTTATACTGGGGTACAGGTATTGCTGAAAGGGTACCCAAAGCTAGATGAGGAGTCTTACTTCGCTCAATGGTTTGAGGGGAAAATGATCTTTCTATCATAATCCTGACTAAATGGCTGGATTGAAAAACTAGCAGGAGAAATAGTTTTTTAAATAGAAAATATGAAACCTCAAATACATTTCAGACCCATGGTTTCCCCTTTATGTATGTCCAGGATTCAGAAAAGTGAGCATTCACTCTTTCCTACCATAGAGATAAACTCGGTAGAAATGTTTGAGAAGCAATGATCATTTGACCCTCTGCTTGGTTCTTTTAATGGGAGAACATGGTAATGCTAACATTCTAAGAAGTTTTTTTGAAAGGACAAAGTAGATCATGATTTGAAAGGATTTTGAAAACCCTAAGGAGTACAGTGTATAAGAGTATAATAAGTTGTTGTTATTATACATAATAAAAAGATAGAAATCTGTTTCATAAAGACATGTTAACATGACTCAATAAAATGAGTCATGGCTGGGATACCAAAGCATCCGCAGGTTCCTACAAAAGATACATGTAAAGAATTATCCACTGTTTGCCTGCTCCATTAAAATTTTACCTTCCCAGGAGCAGGAATTTTGTCTGTTTTGTTTGCAATAGTATTCCCAATGCCTAGAACAGTGTGTAGCATATCATATGTGCTCAGTAAATATTTGTTGAATAAATGAATTAATAAAAGGACTCTCAAAGCAATCAATCATTTCTATTATTAACGAGGACACTGACCCCTAACTGCTGCTTACTCTGAGGAGCTAAGCTGGACCACAAATGAACTGCAAGAATTCCTTTTGTTTATACTCAAGCAGCCTGAGTCATGCCAAAGACAAATAAAATCAGACTCTAGTTAAAGTGGTAAGGACAGATTTTAATCAGCAATAAGCTACTGCAATAGAGAAGAGGGTCCAGTGTGAATTGAATTCAACTTAGATTTGTGCAGAGGTGACTGGGCATTCTAAAAGGAAAATGAGGGAGTCGGAAGGAGGAAAGTGGGGGCTTGAGTAGAAATAAGGAAGTGGAAATTTACAAAAAGCAGGAAAAGGTGTTAGTCCATATGAATCCCATCTGGGTTTGTTAACCAGCTGTTATTGAAGTTAGGTTTCTACTCTCCTACAGAGACTGGGAGGGGTGATGGGGGCCTATCTATCTTCATTCAGGTGTTAGCTGAACAGCAGAAAATTCTTTTGCAACCTTGAGCTTTCCCGTGCAGGAACTTAATGGGATGCTTTATTGATGCTGCCTTGGGCTGTTTGTTAGAAACTATGCTAGTGTTTGTTTGTTTAATTTTTCTAATGTGGGGTGGACAAAATTATTTGTGCTAGGAGTCTGCAGGGTTTATAGGCCCAGGTTGAGGCCTAGTCAAGAAAAGGGCTCAGAGGAGCCTGACTAGAGTTTGCTCAGGGAGAGAATCTTTATCTATGGGCGCCTTTGCTTTTCACTAGAAACCAACTTAGTTTGGCCTCTTATGGTTTTATCTCTCATAAGGTAAAAGACACAGAACAACAAATTCAAAATAAACAGAACTTGCCTCCCAAAATTCTAGGGCAGAGTGGGTTCAAGTTGCCTACTCTTTGCCTCATTTTTCCTTTGAGTCTCCCAAAAGCCTTCTAGATCTTTCCAGAGACTATGCCTTCAAAACAGGAGGCAGCCCCAAGTCTATTTTTACCAAATCAGTTGATTAAGAGAAAAAATATGAAGAGAGAAAGAAGATGAAAGAGAAGGAATCATCCAAGAAAAGACACCGTGAGATCACATTAAGATTTATTTATAGCATGTTTGTTAGTCTTCTCTGTAGATACTGCCCTTCTTGGCATGGTGACCCAGATCTTTGTCCTAGATCAATGTCCTAACTAACTTGCCTTCTGCTGGGACAAAGTTTTTGGAAAAGCTTTGACCCCTTCCTAGAAATCAGGGACCATAATAAAGAGAGTGGTAAAAAGAGACAATAAGTAAGAGACATGGATAGTCTTTGAATTCGTAGGGTCTGTAACCTGAATCTCGTGTTATTTAGATTGAGACCTTTGAATTGTACCACTGACTGACAATGGTGTTTGTTTGACCTTTGATTTCTATGTAAGTTGCAGGATGCTTCTAGTAGTAAATGAAATTACTTTGTAACCTTTCTCTCGGTGCCTACAGCCTTTCCTTGGCATAGAAGAGAGAAGAAATTATTTCTCATCATCTGTCAACTTGCTTGAGAGAATGATTTGTTAAAATAGAGAATTAGCTTTGGTTTTCACTTGGCTGGATTCCCCATCCATATTTGTCACTAAGGGTAACATTGCCAGGCTTCAATGAAACAGGAAAACCATGCCGTTCCCTTCATTACTTTCTCTTGTCAGTCAGCACCTGCTTGCAAATACTCATTAAGAGAGACTAGGGATATTTCAATAAACAGTAAATGTCCAAGAAGATGGTTTAATTCTAAGAAATCTCTTTGTTATCCTGAAACTGTGTTCTTCCATTCACTTCTATACTGTTCTCCATTTGTCATCAGTCATATTGTAACACTGGAATTACAAGCTCAGTCCTGCAAAGGTGAAAAGTAATCATATAAAGATGAAAATGGACAAGATCATAGAAAGTATTTTATATAACCCCTATATTTTATTAAAGAGAAAACTGAGGCCTCCAAAGGACAAGGGTTAATCCATCAGATTCAAATTTAACACCTGTTTATGCACGTCTAAGTGGACGAAAGGCACTGTAAAAGGTGCTGTGGGAAACACAAAGATAAATAAGACCACAATATTATTTCTGAATGAATAACAAAGATAGAAAAGTACATTCCCAGCTAAGCATACAAAGTA
The DNA here is from genome assembly GCF_949987535.1 of Balaenoptera acutorostrata. Taxonomy (NCBI): domain Eukaryota; kingdom Metazoa; phylum Chordata; class Mammalia; order Artiodactyla; family Balaenopteridae; genus Balaenoptera; species Balaenoptera acutorostrata. The sequence goes on along the minus strand of NC_080072.1, from coordinate 36,609,060 downwards.
ACATAAAGGACATATAGGTAACATAAAACCGAAGGGCAGATTCCACACTAGGAACTCCGGTCAGAAGAGCCAGGTGCAAGGCCTCTGCACGTGGCCCACTGTGAGCAGGTGAAACCCAACTAAGCACAAAGGAAAAAAAAAAAGCCATCACAGAGCTGTGACTATTTTCAAGGCTACTGTTTTTCTCTGTGGAACACTGCCTTTGGGGCAAAACAAGGAAAAATCAGGTGATTCTAATGTGCAGCACAGAAGGGGAGCTACTGCAGGCCAGCTTCTCCAACTCTGAAGGCACTCCAGCTGTGTGGCTGACTGACAGGGTCTTGGTGCTCTGGCTGGGTGTCAGTCCTGAGCCTCTGAGGAGGGAGAGCCGAGTTCAGGACATTGGACCACCAGAGACCTCCCGGCCCCACATAATATCAATCAGCGAGAGCTCTCCCAGAGATCTCTGTCTCAATGCTAAGACCCAGCTTGACTCAACAAACAGCAAGCTCCAGTGCTGGACACCCCATGCCAAACAACTAGCAAGACAGGAACACAACCCCACCCATTATCAGAGAGGCTGCCTAAAATCATACGAAGTTCACAGACACCCCAAAACACACCACCGAACACAGTCCTGCTGACCAGAAAGACAAGATCCAGCCTCATCCATCAGAACACAGACACCAGTCCCCTCCACCAGGAAGCCTACACAACCCAGTGAACCAAACTTACCCACTGGGGGCAGACACCAAAAACAACGGGAACTACAAACCTACAGCCTGCAAAAAGGAGACCCCAAACACAGTAAGTTAAGCAAAATGAGAAGACAGAGAAATATGCAGCAGATGAAGGAGCAAGGTAAAAACCCACGAGACCAAACAAATGAAGCGGAAATAGGCAGTCTACCTGAAAAAGAATTCAGAGTAATGATAGTAAAAATGATCCAAAATCTTGGAAATAAAATGGAGAAAATACAAGAAACGTTTAACAAGGACCTAGAAGAACTAAAGAGCAAACAAACAATGATGAACAACACAATAAATGAAATTAAAAACACTCTAGAAGGAATCCATAGCAGAATAACTGAGGCAGAAGAAAGAATAAGTGACCTGGAAGATAAAATACTAGAAATAAATACCACAGAGCAGAATGAAGAAAAATAAATGAAAAGTATTGAGGACAGGCTCAGAGACCTCTGGAACAACATTAAACATACCAGCATTTGAATTATAGGAGTCCCAAAAGAAGAAGAGAAAAAGAAAGGGACTGAGAAAATATTTGAGGAGATTATAGTTGAAAACTTCCCGAATATGGGAAAGGAAATAGTCACTCAAGTCCAGGAAGCACAGAGAGTCCCATACAGGATACATCCAAGGAGAAACACGCCAAGACACATATTAATCAAACTATCAAAAATTAAATACAAAGAAAAAATATTAAAAGCAGCAAGGGAAAAGCAACAGATAACATACAAGGGAATCCCCATAAGGTTAACAGCTGATCTTTCATCAGAAACTCTGCAAGCCTCAAGGCAGTGCCAGGACATATTTAAAATGATGCAAGGGAAAAACCTACAACCAAGATTATTCTACCCAGCAAGGATCTCATTCAGATTTGACAGAGAAATTAAAACCTTTACAGACAAGCAAAAGCTAAGAGAGATCAGCACCACCATACCAGCTTTACAACAAATGCTAAAGGAACTTCTCTAGGCAGGAAACACAAGAGAAGGAAAAGACCTACAATAACAAACCCAAAACAATTAAGAAAATGGGAATAGGAACATACATATCGATAATTACCTTAAATGTAAATGGATTAAGTGCTCCCACCAAAAGACACGGACTGGCTGAATGGATACAAAAACAAGACCCATATATATGCTGTCTACAAGAGACCCACTTCAGACCTAGGGAAACAGACTGAAAGTGAGGGGATAGAAAAAGATATTCCATGCTAAAGGAAATCAAAAGAAAGCTGGAGTAGCAATTCTCATATCAGAAAAAATAGACTTTAAAATAAAGACCATTATAAGAGACAAAGATGGGCACTACATAATGATCAAAGGATCAATACAAGAAGAAGATAGAACAATTGTATATATTTATGTGCCCAACATAGGAGCACCTCAATACATTAGGCAAATGCCAACAGCCATAAAAGGGGAAGTCGACAGTAACACAATCATAGTACAGGACTTAAACACCCCACTTTCACCAATGGACATATCAACCAAAACGAAAATAAATAAGGAAACACAAGCTTTAAATGACACATTAAACAAGATGGACTTAATTAATATTTATAGGACATTCCATCCAAAAACAACAGAATTCACTTTCTTCTCAATACTCATGGAACATTCCCCGGGACAGATCATATCTTGGGTCACAAATCAAGCCTTGGTAAATTTAAGAAAATTGAAATCACATCAAGTATCTTTTCCAACCACAATGCTATGAGACTAGATATCAATTACAGGAAAAAAAACTGTAAAAAATACAAACACATGGAGGCTAAACAATACACTACTGAATAACCAAGAGATCACTGAGGAAATCAAAATATACCTAGAAACAAAGGACAATGAAAACACAACAACCCAAAATGTATGGGATGCAGCAAAAGCAGTTCTAAGAGGGAAGTTTAGCAATACAGTCCTAGCTCAAGAAACAAGAAAAATCTCAAACAACCTAACCTTACACTTAAAGCAATTAGAGGAAGAAGAACAAAACAAAACCCAAAGTTAGCAGAAGGAAAGAAATCATAAAGATCAGATCAGAAATAAATGAAAAAGAAATGAAGGAAATGATAGCAAAGATCAATAAAACTAAAAGCTGGTTCTTTGAGAAGATAAACAAAATTGATAAACCATTAGCCAGAGTCATCCAGAAAAAAAAATGGAGAAGACTCAAATCAACAGAATTAGAAATGAAAAAGGAGAAGTAACAACTGACACTGCAGAAATACAAAGGATCATGACAGATTACTACAAGCAACTATATGCCAATAAAATGGACAACCTGGAAGAAATGGACAATTTCTTAGAAAAGCACAACCTTCTGAGACTGAATTAGGATGAAATAGAATATATAAACAGATCAATCACAAGCACTGAAATTGAAACTGTGATTAAAAATCTTCCAACAAACAAAAGCCCAGGACCAGATGGCTTCACAGGCAAGTTCTATCAAACATTTAGAGAAGAGCTAACACCTATCCTTCTCAAACTCTTCCAAAATATAGCAGAGGGAGGAACACTCCCCAACTCATTCTACAAGCCACCATCACCCTGTTACCAAAACCAGACAAAGATGTTACAAAAAAAGAAAACTACAGACCAATAACACTGATGAACAGAGATGCAAAAATCCTCAACAAATACTAGCAAACAGAATCCAGCAGCACATTAAAAGGATCATACACCATGATCAAGTGGGATTTATCCCAGGAATGCAAGGATTCTTCAATATGTGCAAATCAGTCAATGTGATAAACCAAATTAACAAATTGAAGGATAAAAACCATATGATCATCTCAACATATGCAGAAAAAGCTTTTGACAAAATTCAACACCGATTTGTGATAAAAATTTTCCAGAAAGTGGGCATAGAGGGAACCTACCTCAACATAATAAAGGCCATATATGACAAACCCACAGCAAACAGCATTCTCAATGGTGAAAAACTGAAAGCATTTCCTGTAAGACGAGCAACAATACAGGGATGTCCACTCTCACCACTATTATTCAACATAGTTTTGGAAGTCCTAGCCACGGCATTCAGAAAAGAAAAAGAAATAAAAGAAATCCAAATTGGAAAAGAAGAAATAAAACTGTCACTGTTTGCAGATGACATGATACTATACATAGAGAATCCTAAAGATGCCACCAGAAAACTACTAGAGCTAATCAATGAATTTGTAAAGTAGCAGGAGACAAAATTAATGCACAGAAATCTCTTGCATTCCTATACACTAATGATGAAAAATCTGAAAGAGAAATTAAGGAAACACTCCCATTTACCACTACAACAAAGAGAATAAAATACCTAAGAATAAACCTACCTAAGAAAACAAAGGACCTGTATGCAGAAGACTATAAGACACTGATGAAAGAAATTAAAGATGATACAGACAGATGGAGAGATATACCATGTTCTTGGATTGGAAGAATCAACATTGTGAAAAATGACTATACTACCCAAAGCAATCTACAGATTCAATGCAATACCTATCAAACTACCGATGGCATTTTTCACAGAACTAGAACAAAACATTTCACCATTTGTATGGAAACACAGAAGACCCCGAATAGCCAAAGCAATCTTGAGAAAGAAAAATGGAGCTGGGGGAATCAGGCTCCCGGACTTCAGACTATACTACAAAGCTACAGTAATCAAGACAATATGGTACTGGCACAAAAACAGAAATATAGATCAATGAAACAGGATAGAAAGCCCAGAGATAAACCCATGCACATATGGTCACCTTATCTTTGATAAAGGAGGCAAGAACATACAATGGAGAAAAGACAGCCTCTTCAATAAGTGGTGCTGGGAAAACTGGACAGCTACATGAAAAGAATGAAATTAGAATACTCCCTAACACCATACACAAAAATAAATTCAAAATGGATTAAAGACCTAAATGTAAGGCCAAACACTATCAAACTCTTAGAGGAAAAACATAGGCAGAACACTCTATGACATAAATCACAGCAAGATCCTTTTTGACCCACCTCCTAGAGAAATGGAAATAAAAACAAAAATAAACAAATGGGACCTAATGAAACTTAAAAGCTCTTGCACAGCAAAGGAAACCATAAAGAAGACGAAATGACAACCCTCAGAATGGGAGAAAATATTTGCAAACAAAGCAACTGACAAAGGATTAATCTCCAAAATGTACAAGCAGCTCAATATCAAAAAAACAAACAACCCAATCCAAAAACGGGCAGAAGACCTAAATAGACATTTCTCCAAAGAAGATATACAGATTGTCAACAAACACATGAAAGGATCCTCCACATCACTAATCATTAGAGAAATGCAAATCAAAACTACAATGAGGTATCACCCCACACTGGTCAGAATGGCCATCATCAAGAGATCTACAAACAGTAAATGCTGGAGAGGGTGTGGAGAAAAGGGGACCCTCTTGCCCTGTTGGTGGGAATGTAAATTGATACAGCCACTATGGAGAACAGTATGGAGGTTCCTTAGAAAACTAAAAATAGAACTACCATACAACCCAGCAATCCCCACTACTGGGCATATACCCTGAGAAAACCATAATCCAAGGAGTCATGTACCACAGTGTTCGTTGCAGCTCTATTTACAATAGCCAGGACATGGAAGCAACCTAAGTGTCTGTCGACAGATGAATGGATAAAGAAGATGTGGCACCTATATACAATGGAATATTACTCAGCCATAAAAAGAAACGAAATTGAGTTATTTGTCGTGAGGTGGATGGACCTAGAGTCTGTCATACAGAGTGAAGTAAGTCAGAAAGAGAAAAACAAATACTGTATGCTAACACATATATATGGAATCTAAAAAAATAAAAAGAAAGAAAAAAATGGTTCTCAAGAACCTAGGGGCAGGACAGGAATAAAGACGCAGACGTAGAGAATGAACTTGAGGACATGGTGAGGGGGAAGGGTAAGCTGGGACGAAGTGAGAAAGTGGCATGGACATATATACACTACCAAATGTTAAATAGATAGCTAGTGGGAAGCAGCCGCAAAGCACAGGGAGATCAGCTTGGTGCTTTGTGACCACCTAGAGGGGTGGGATAGGGAGGGTGGAAGGGAGATGCAAGAGGGAGGGGATACGGGTATATATGTATACGTACAGGTGATTCACTTTGTTATACAGCAGCAACTAACACAACAATGTAAAGCAATTATACTCCAATAAAGATGCAAAAAAAAAAAAAAAGAAAAAAAACTGAAGGGCCAGAGGGTTGTTCTTTTCAGTTGAGGGTGAAATTTTGTTAGAGATTAAGCAATAAAATGAATGTAACAATAGAATGTGTAATGCATAGCCCAGTGTTAGGCGTTTTAGTAATTTGTAAAAACATCTCTGTTGTACTCTCTGTGATGCAGATGCAGCTATAACACAACCTACCCTCCTACCCATACGCAGATATGTAAAAACATATAAATCTAGGTTTGTTGGCGTCAATACTGTAGCTTCTCTGTGCAGTAAAATTCTCTTTGGATAGTATTTCAATATTTATAGATTTTTTATTTATTCTCTGCACTGTTCAGAATTGTACTGATTTTAAACAGATGTAATCACTAGTTAAAGAAGCATGACTTGTTCATGGCAAAAGCAAGCCAACTTTGTTAATTTAGGAGGCTACTCTGCCTGTATTCTACTCTTGTTTTCATACCTAGAAGGAACTGTTTTCTTCATCTGCACTGAAACACCTTAATTTGTACAGCCTAGAAAAAAATATAGTCAGTGACCAAGGCAAGTTTGTAGAGTGTCAGTAAACTATATTCTTTCGATATTAGTCACTTAATACACCAGATTTACCAATTAGGGCTCAGAGAGAACTTGGAGTGTTAGCATTTCTGGATTTGGTGGCCAAAGTACTGATCAAATCTATGAGAATTTGTGTGAGAATTCAGAATTCAAGTGGAAATCCCTCAGTAAACAGATGAAGGTGTGAGCTGGCTGCATAATAAGAGCTCAGGTATATTCTGAAGAGATAATGCAATGGAATTCATAAGCTGAGATGAAATCCAGGAGAGAAAAAAATAATACAAACAAGAAGAACAATAACAACAGCTAATCATTTTTGAACAATTACTATATGATAAGCATTGTATTATGTGCTTACTCAAATTACCAGATTATCCCAGGGCGTATTTTTTATCCACAATTTCAAATGATAAGACTAAGGCTTAGAGATGTTAGCTAAATTTTCCAGATGTTGGGTAAATAAGTTGCAGGGGTAGGACTGGAATGCAGTTGGCTTATTTGCTCCATTTGCCTAGAACTTTCCCAGTTTTATCACTGAAAGTCACCTATCTCAGGGACCCCCTCAGTCCCAGGCAAATTGGGACAACAGGCCATGTTAACTTGTACCCACAGCTGCTGAATTCCAAAGCTTAAGCTTTAAGTTGGTATCTTATACTGCTTCCATTGAGGAGAAAGAGAACCAATGACCAGAGATGGAACCTTGGAAAATGTTAATAACTTTAAAAATGGGAGAAGACTATAAGGTCCTTACTTAAAGGGCTGTATCCTTTGCCCATTTTATCCCCAGTCTTTAGCACTGTTTAAGACAGAGTAGATGCTCAATAAATGTGTGTAATTAGTTAAGTGATTGATGATTGATTATTAGTGACTGGATGAATGAAAAGGTAATAGGATAAATAAGACAACGTCATATCTCACAAGGATCAAGTAGAGAGCTCTTAGACTGAAATAAAATAACAACATTTACATGAAGGGTAATGCTTTTGCAAACTGATGATCATGAGAACCTTTAGGATTTAGGCTTTGAAAAGAGAGTCACGTGGAAGCTTGCAAATATTTAGGAGAGGACAAAGACGCATAAATGGAGGGAGCTGCCGGTTGTAGGCCCTAGGACATAAGACCTGGATTTAAGGAAGAGATAAGGAAAGAGTGAACTGAGACAAAGTGTTCCTTTCTTTTGCTCAGAGTCTGCTCAGTTAAAGGAAAAGGAGAAGACTCATTGGAGAAAAACACAATTACACACTGAGCAATAAAGAAACACCACAAGGACAGGTTTCTTCCTTACTCAAGAAAGGCTGGAAGCTGGAACTATAAAGACTGAAGCATTAACGCTGGAGGGACGTTGGAACTTCTTCCTAAGAAACACATGATAGCATCTCAAATAGACAAAACTATAGCTCACTGATCTCTTCTTTCAGTCTTTACCTTTCAGGCTGAACACCTCATGTTTCATTCAATTGAGATGAGTTTGAGCCCTTCACTATGCTGGTGGACCTCTTCTGATGTGTCCTAAGTATGTCAGCCCCACTCTTTTTTTTTTTTTTTTTTTTTTAGCCCCACTCTTAATAGTCTGTGCTCTAAAGGGAATGTGATACCAAAGTGTGATGTGACTGGCACACATAGAGCATGGCTGTCACCTCTCTTGTTCTGGGCCTGAAACTTCCTATGCTTAAAATCTCATTAGCCTTGTATTTTGCAAGCCATCTCAGACCTCAGATTTTCTCTGCTTGTTTCTTTCACTTATTTTGCTGATGTGCAGTATGTATATTTTCCCCTGCAGTTTTCTCTCTGCCACTGTAAGAGAAGCAGTGCTGCTTTAGCTATGGGAGCGGCATCTGTGCTCTATCTTGTCTATCATTAATAAACCCCCAAGCTCTGTTCTCATTTCCAAGCTGCTAATGTCTGGTAATGATTTCCAAGTCAGAACACACACAGCTGGATATTCAAACCCCAGGTTAAATTTTGTTTTCTGACATATCACCTGTCTGGAGTTTGAAAGTAAGTCTAGATGTTTGAAAGTAAGTCTAGATGTGTTGCAGAAGTTATTCAAGGAAGAAGATGGGGTAATGGAAAAGGTCATTCCTTTGACCTAACTGCTACCAAACCATTGGAAAAAATTGTTTCCCTTGATCTCTGAAATCAACTTGTAGAAGTTTCAGCTCCTGAGGCAGGTACCATTACAGTTGTTATGCTATTAAAAGTTCTGCAGAGCCTTTTTTTCTTGAAGGTTAGGAAAATTGTTTGGGGCTAGGTTGGGATTGGTTTGATTGCTGTTGATATAAACATCTCTGAATTGTATTTTTTTTTTACATGTGCAAGTAACCTAAGAACTTAAAATTAAAGAACAAAGCAGATCGTCTAGGCACAACTAGATATTTTTTAGGCAAAATTGAGTACAATAATAATAGTTTTCAGAAATTGTGAAAATGTCAGTGCAAGAAAATTAGTTCCAATTTAAGCCTAGCTGTGGGATTTTATTGAAAATGTTCTCATCCTAGCATGGGGCATTTAAATAATGAATTTACAAGGAGAAACACAAGGAAATCACAGAGAGCCATTACTTACAATAAGAAAAAACAAGTACACTTTAATGGTTATAGATTTGAGTATGGAATATTTTGCCTGATTTTTGTTTCATTGCCTCTTTGTCATTGGAGGCCTGATGATTTGGGTAAGTATCATGGGTGAATGTCTTTGTGTTTGCTCAGCAGAGAACAACAGTTGCAATATGTAAATAGGGTGCCTCTTCCCTTTGGATGCCTTGGGATATGTATAATAGATTAAGCTGGCTTTGTGCAGAGCAAACAGGTCTGTATTACCAAGAATATGAATAATGTCAGTTTCCATAATTGCTAACATCTGGCTTTCCATAAATCTGTTAAATTGCATGGAAGCAGAATTAGATTTCTGCGTCATAAGTAAAGCAATTACATGGAATTCTGTAGGCAATATGGTCCTGTATTCAACTGTGAAATCTTTTCATTCTGGAGCAGCAAAAGCAAATCCAGGTTTTGAACCCTGTTTTTATTGTGCACCCTAAGTGTGTTCATCTTTTTGCTCAGGTTTCTTAATTTATGAGAGGAAAACACTGCCAATATGTTTGTAACTTTGTAAATGCAAAATAAACAAATGTTAAAATAGCATATTATAGCTGGGCATTAATTGACAATTTAGAGGTTATTTTAGAGGAGACCATAAATTAAAGATCCTTTTGTAGCCACTGGTTGTGGATCTGTTGAGATTAATCTTCCAGACAATTCCTGGGGTGATCTGTTGATGAGTCTTTCTCTGCCCTTGTCCCCTTAAGCATTTGACAGGAAACTGGGATGTGGAGGGAGGAGGAAAGGTGGCCTTCCTATTTCAGTGTGGTTACTACTGAAACCACACTGAATTTATTGTACTTTGAACTAGACCCAAGAGCTTTTCCTGATGAAAAGTCAACAATAAAATGTGTTCCCTGAAGGGAAGGGTTGTGGTTGTGCCTTATGCTTACTGAACACCCCAAAGACCAAATTTAGACGGCTTTATAGTAGTATTGGTCTGTGAAATTCCTGGATTTAAGTAAGTTAAATAAATACATTGCACACCCACAGTATATTCTGTTGTACTTGGTACTGAGAAGAGAAAAAGGAAAAAGATTTAGTCCCTGTCCTCAGTGAGCTCACCATCTATCTATGAGCCATGGATAAAGTAAACATGGAGCTCCCAAGGGATGAATGCAAGGATAGCATTGTGTGTGTGAAAGGTACAGAGAAAGCAAAAAGTCAATAGTGACTGTCTTGCAGAATAAGGGATGGTGATGCTTGGTCTTGATCTTGAAGAATGCATGGGAGTGAAGATAACACAGGAAGGGAAATGCTTACCTTATCAATTAATTTATACCCCACCCATTCCATAGGGGCTAAGAAACAGAGATGGGTGGGGAGAGTACTCCCATAATTAGAAAAGGCATGTTCCAAGGCACAGGCAGAGGAAACACCATGGTCTGTTTGTGGGTCACCCATTGCTTTTGAAGAGAAAGGGGAAGAGACAGAAGGTAACAACTGAAGTACTAAATCGGGGCTTATATGTATGCCAGGAGATTGAACTTTCTATTATAAGCATCAGAGAACCACAGAGAAGTGGCAGGCAGAGGAATGACATGGACAGGTTTGCTTTTTAGAACACCACTACCCTGTAGAGGGTATTTAGAGCAATGATTCTCCTCTGGCTGAACAGAGGCCAGATGTCTGGATCCTAATTTATGTCAATTAAATCCAGTTCTAGTGGTGGTGAGCCTGGGCTCCAGTACTTTTAAAAGGCTCGCCAAATATTTATATTTTGCCCACAATCTCCAAATATTTCCATTGTGCCCACAATCCAAAAAATCACTGAATTAGAGTGAGAAGTGTCTGGAGTCAGTTGGGACCAGATAGGAGACTAATGCAATAGTCCTGGTGATAAGGATGAAAATCTGAACTGAGTTCAAAGAAATCTGCATGTTATTTTTATGATTATATATGTGATGAGCCCCCTAGTTAGCTATCATCAAGTTACTCTCTATCTGTATTTCCTAGAGATACAAACTAGATTATAAATGTGATGGGAGAAGTATAAGACAATGTTTTGTTACTTTCAGCAAAAACTGAGGAGTGAGAATAATGCAAACATACCACTTTAGTATTGTTCCAAGAGAGCATATACCTAAACAGTAAGCCATGTACCGCCAACTATCATTGCCATGAGTGTTCAGAGAAGGTGAATAATTACTATAAACTGGCATCATATTGGGAGATGCTTAACTGAAGAGGTAGGGCTTGAACTTGGTCTTAATCATTCACATTCATTAAATCAAGAAACAAATATTTTTGAGTACTTATTATGTTATCTGGTTTTATTTTCAAAAGAAAATAGATTAGCTGGGTATGGTTTTATACAGTTGATAATTGAGGGTCAGAGAGACTTAATAATGTGACCAAGGACATTCAGTGTGATGTGCAAAATGACTGGTACATGGTAAGCACTCAATTAAGTGGAAGAGTTTGGTTTCAAACATGAGTGACCTCCTGACTCCCGCATTCGATGCTACTTTTTGTTGGGAAGAATTGGAGTAGAGGAAGAAGGCTGGGAAGATGAAAGAGGCTTCTAGGCAAGAGTACCATATGGTCATATGTGTTGACCAGGAATAATGAGGAAGTAATTGAGGTCTGATTGTAGTTGACTTGGAATCTAGATAGCATAATTTGGGATCATTTCCACAGTTTTCAAAGGAGGAATAATTATTCATTAACTAAATGTCTTGACTGAGGCTACAATTGGTAGAACAAAGACAAAAAATAAATAAATCTTATAATGAACTAGGTCTTAGAAATATTGTTGGAATTCCTTAACATCTTCTACTTTGTACCACGGCTGTGAAGCCAAGTTTTATACCAATATAGTGCATGCAGTCAGTAAGGGAAGATAGGTAATTTGTTTCCATTATTTTTAAGTCACAATAGTTTTAAAGTCTAGCAAACTTTGACGAGTAATCATATCGTATCATTCTCAGAATTTCAGCTAAAAATGCTGAAGAGGATCCATGTAATATTTTATCTTTGAAAGTGAGTTGCAATATCTAGAGGGCAAATTAGTTGAAAGTATATAAGACCACAGAATATTCTAGTATGCTGAAAGAAGACTTTAGACCTTGAGTTGGCACAGTATAGTGGAAAGAACTCCAGTGCACCTTTCAGAAGGCCCAGGACACAGTCTTTGCTCTAACAGATACTAGCTGTGTGACCACTTAGCCATCTCTGTAACTTAGTTTCTTCTTTTGTAAACTGAAAATAACTATTCCTATCCTGCAATTATATGACATGACTTGTGAAAAAGAACTCTGAAAAACTTTGAAACTATGTATATAGTATATTATAAATATATATATATATATTAGCAGTAAAATTGATATTATGCCTTTGAGCACTTTGAGTACTTTAGGGGGAAATGTCACTTAAATTATTTTTTCTGTAATTTAGTTACATAATTCTTAAACAAACGCCTACAATTTTATACATATTTAACATGAATTTTAGGATGAAGAGTAAGTTAATTTATACTGTTCCTATTCTCACCTACCATAGGAGTCAAGCCTACCATTCAGTAGCCTACCAACAGCTATATATATACTGCTGTGTTCCTCCTTTATCACCTTCAAGAGGACAACGTCTTATAAGTCGTTGCCAACATTTATAGCACCAGTGTGCAAAGAACCCTGGTGCATGGCAGACTTTTTGTAAAAATGTGTTGAACTCAACATTGTCACCTGAGAGATATTTGAAGGACTTGGCAGTAGATTAATCAGTGGAGAAGACAAATGACATGATAGACAAATGGCTAATGTTTTCAAATACCTTAAAAATTGTCATAAGAAAAATCAAGCAGACTTTCCTTGAGTGACCTCAGAACTAGTAACTAAGTAGAAGTTACTAGATAATATATTTTATTTCAATGTAAGGAAGACATTTTTTTTTAAACATCTTTATTGGAGTATAATTGCTTTACAATGGTGTGTTAGTTTCTGCTTTATAACAAAGTGAATCAGCTATACATATACATATATCCCCATATCTCCTCCCTCTTGCATCTCCCTCCCACCCTCCCTATCCCACCCCTCTAGGTGGTCACAAAGTACCAAGCTGATCTCCCTGTGCTTTGCGGCTGCTTCCCACTAGCTATCTATTTAACATTTGGTAGTGTATATATGTCCATGCCACTTTCTCACTTCGTCCCAGCTTACCCTTCCCCCTCCCCATATCCTCAGGTCCCTTCTCTACATTGGCATCTTTATTCCTGTCCTGCCCCTAGGTTCTTCAGAACCTTTTTTTTTTTCTTTTTTTCTTTTTTGTTTTAGATTCCATATATATGTGTTAGCATACGGTATTTGTTTTTCTCTTTCTGACTTACTTCACTCTGTATGACAGACTCTAGGTCCATCCGCCTCACCACAAATAACTCAATTTCATTTCTTTTTATGGCTAAGTAATATTCCATTGTATATAGGTGCCACATCTTCTTTATCCATTCATCTGTGGATGGACACTTAGGTTGTTTCCATGTCCTGGCTATTGTCAGTAGAGCTGCAATGAACATTGTGGTACATGACTCTTTGAATTATATAAATTGATACAGCCACTATGGAGAACAGTGTGGAGGTTCCTTAAAAAACTAAAAACAGAACTACCATACAACCCAGCAATCCCACTACTGGGCGTATACCCTGAGAAAACCATAATTCAAAAGGAAGACATTTCTAGAAGAGTTATTCAAAGATGGAATAGGCTGCCTTATGCAGTAATAGACTGTCTGCAGGGAAAGGACTCAAACCAGGGCTGGACAGCTATGTGTTTGAGATGTTAAGGTCACCAGAGCCCTGAATGTCAGGGAGGGCTACTGGATTTATGTTTTCCTTCCATACTTGGCTGTCAATGAAAAACAGCAAAATACATGGTGTCTTTCATCAGCATTCATGCCATATCCTAACTGTAGCTCTGAGATGTTTTCTTGTGTGAGCAAAAATGTTGCTAGTCATTGGGGTGGTGAGTTTTTGATTAGGCAAGGCATCCTCCAAGAATTATTTCCTTTTCTTTCAACCTTGGCCCCAGGATCTGGGGGCAGCCTAATTGGCTCAGGGTTGCCCTAATTGCTCACTCGTTTTGCCCTAATTGCCCACTGGTTCCTACTCAGTGGCTAATCTATTCACACCTTTTCTATAAGACCCAGATCTCCATGGGTGTATCCATACTGTTAACGAATTAGCAGTATTTATGGCCTCTGGATGGTATAGTTCTTGAGAATAGCCTAAAAGCAGTTCAGAGTTGCTCCTGGATAATTTAGTAATTAGAGTCTGACAGCTGTGGGTCTGAGTCCCAGACTGACCACTTATTAGCTATCTGCCAGTGAACATGTTATTTAACTTATATGAGCCTCAGCTGCATTAGCTGCCTTGCAGAGTAGACGAGATAATGCATGTGAACAGCTTGGCACAGTACTTTGCACAAGGCAAACACTCAATAATGTTCACTAATGCTATTATAAGTGATGATTATTTTCTAATGATCATCTTGACTTCAGTCTAAAGCTCCATGCTTTCTTTATTGCAGACATTGATGAATGTGCCTTAAGAACTCATACCTGTTGGAATGATTCTGCCTGCATCAACCTGGCAGGGGGCTTCGACTGCCTCTGTCCCTCTGGGCCCTCCTGCTCTGGTGACTGCCCCCATGAAGGAGGACTGAGGCACAATGGGCAGGTGTGGACGCTGAAAGAAGACAGGTGTACTGTCTGTTCCTGCAAGGTGAGGCTAATCTGGTGCAGCGGAGATCGTCACTGTTCTTTCTCTCCCTCCCCCTCTGCTCTCCCTCCCCATGTCTTTCCCCCAGGTGGCTGAGTCATGGGTCTCCCGTGATTTCCTGAAAAGACTTCGCCTGTTCTAATCCCAGCTACAGCTAATGATGCTGCTGAGTGGCAGGCAGACCTGCTTGGAATGAAAAGTGAGGTATAGGGTTGCAAAGAGACTGCTGAGCACGGGGGGAGCAGGGCAGAAAAGCCGATGCCAGTCCTCCCGCTGAGAGCTGGCAGTGCCTTTCAGGTCAGCTGGGTGAGAGCTTTAATGAGCCCTCAACCCTCGCTTCTACAGTCCTGCTGATTAAAACTTCTCTTTCTCTGAAATGATCACCTGCACGAACTTGCTCACTCTTCTGGTGACATCATCCAGGAAAGTAAGGCTCAGACACTTGCTTGCAGTGGTCAGAGACAGGTGGGCTTCTGATACATTCTGAACACACAGTAATGATAGTACGAGGCCGTCTGGCCAAATGATGTCTTCTTTGTCGTTCTCAGTGCTGGGCTATTCCTTACATTAAGTTGTTTGGAAGTGAGTTTAATGCTTCTGAAAACAAAATTGTGTCATCGACTAGTTTTGCTTTATGCTTTGCAAAATGGGCCTATTACAGTGTTTGATTTCCTTGTGCTTTATTTCTTCTTTTGTTGATCTTGCCTATTCATTTTCCTTTGATATTGCTTTCCTGTAGCTCTTACCTTGTATTTTTATGTCCCATGGGGATGGGACTGTTTAATCGTTGGCTTACGGGCATGGGAACTCTGAGAAATTACTTGCTTAGTAGCCTTGTAGAGAGCTGGTCTCCTGATAAACTCTGAGTGTTCCCTGGAAACACAGTAGAAATGAACCTTGAAAAGTCCCCCAATTCATTCACCTGCCTTCAAGTCTGTCACACCTGCAACAGACCTGGGGGCAGCTATTTAGGACAGCTGTTTTACCAGGTGTTTAGATCATTAGCCCATAACACCCATTTTCCCCCTTATACATAAATATAGTTCCCCACATTTAAACTTAGGTCCATTGCCCCCAGTTGTTAAGTACCTCCTCTATGCCAAGCATCCTGTAATTTAACGACAGCATCCCACTTAATATAGCACAACTCTGAAAGATGAAGAAACTGAGTTTCTAAGTTTTAGGGGAAGTAATGTGCGCTTAATATCACAAGATATAAATGTGTAAGCTGGGATTTGAATTCTACTTGCTTGCCCCAAACTTTGTAGTTTTCTCATCTTGCTACATGTCCTGTAACCCTCTACAGATGACATCTGTTGACATTTATAAAAAGCAGTTAAGTAATCAGTCAATCCAACTTGGCTGAGCTCAACGCTCAACTCAGTACTATGTTAATGACTGGGTAGGACATCCTCTCAAGAAGTTTTCAAGTTATTAAGTACAGTATTTAAACATGTGGCACTGACTCAGAGCTAAAGTTTTGGGGTTTTTTGGCCATGCCGCGCAGCTTGCGGGATTAGTTCCTTGACCAGGAATTTTGCCTGGGCCCTCCGCAGTGAGAGCGCAGAGTCCTAACCACTGGACTGCCAGGGAATTCCCAGAGCAAAATTTTTGAGAGACAGAAAAGCTTGCTGTGGGTTAGGATAGTTGAGGAAGGCTTATGGAAGAGGTTGGCAATTAGGTCTCCATTCAGCCAGCAAAATGAAGATGAATTCCTTTGCTAGTTCTTTTCTAGAAAATATTGTTTTTCTACACCTTTGAGGAGGCTCACAACCTAACCCCAAATCCTTCTTAGGCTTTCTGGATCCCCAGTACCTGGAACAGGCAAGGAACTTTAGTTGAGTCTTGACCAGTATGAAACCAAAATTTATTTTTCAGTTGTTGTTTTATTTAAGCCCATGATCAAGCAGGGCACTTACCAATCATTAAAAATTTTCCAAAGCTTCATTAATTGGTGGGGCTAATAATAATCCAAGCAGGCTAAGTTGACTTATTCTGCTTTGACACCTAAAGTAGCTCCAAAGACTTCTGGGAATTAGACTGTGACGTTGCCACAGGAAAGGAACAATTCCTGTCCTCTTATTTTGTTAATATAATGCACCTCCACCACCACTGCACTCCTTTATGAATAAAGTACTGGGCAGAGTTCTCTACATAAGTCTTTTTTAAAAAATAATTACTCGTTAGTAGCATAGCTTCCAAGAGGTTGTGGATGGGGAGGAGATCTGGCTTTAGGAGCTGAACTGAAACCCTGAATCAAATTCTGTAGATCATCCTCAAAAAATGAACTTATTTGTGATCCTCTTTGTTTGTTTCCATTATTTTCAGTTGTAAGTATTCTATTCTGATTTGATAAGAAATATTTCCAGTACTTAAGCATCAAAGTGAACTATTATAATGGCATCATCTTAGAGGCTAAGAAATAAAATCAAGGTTAAGATATAAAGTGCTAGCTTTTCAGTCATACCCTTGATGTTTCAAATTCAAATAAAAAAGAATCACACAAGCAGAATCACACAAGCCAACAAAGGGTCAAGGCATACCGTTGAAAGAAGAAAAGTCAAAGTTCTTTCCCCCTTGAGAATCAGTACATCAGGTTAGCTAATGTTTCATGCCAATGGAAAAAAAGAAGCCTTGAAACATGTCCACAGCTGAATGGAGTTCAATGCTAAAGCTAGGCTAGCATGGATTTGGGCTTTGTTTAGATGCCATGTGCTTCCTTGACAGTGGCAGTGATTTTGTGCACCTTTAGACCACTTAGTTGATTAGGCACAGAATAATTGCTGAATTGTTTGGAACCCACGTTCCTCCAGCATTATCCAGATCACAGAAACCCAGAGTGAAAAATGGTTCTCTCACTGGGCTTGATCCCTAAATCTTAGTTCCAGCCCAATTTCTTTTCATAGATACCCATCTGTGGCTTTTCCTTTCATAAATTTGTCCAGGGCCTTATGGAGACATTTTTATTTTCTATCTGTACTACATGGAAAGGCAGAGTGGTCTCAGCTTTATTAGTTTCTAGGAAATGCAGCATTTTAGTATGAGTGGTTACATTTATATTGGAGATCATGGAGATGAATGGGGAAATGGATACACAATTAACCACCTGGTCATGCCATGGTAGAGTCATGAACAATTTATTTGTTGAGGGAACATACGAAGGGGAAGTATGCTCTATGCTGGGAGGATGCAGAAAGGAATAGAGAATGACTTCATAGAGTAGGTGAACTTTGAATGAAACATTAAAGGATGAGACATTTATCCAAGTAGAGGTGTGGGGAAGGTGAACTCCAAACAGAGGGAAAACAAGAACAAAGAAGCAGGAGCATAACAATATATATTAAAGGAGACATGAAGTGAATGATGAGATTAGAATATCAGGAGCAAGAAGAGTATGGGAAGGTTATAACTGCTGATGAGCCTGGAGATAAAGGCTGGGCATGGAGTCCAGCTTTGGTATTTAGACTGCATCCTGTGAGCAGCTGAGGATCATGAGAGGTTTTTTCATTTAGGATTGGTGTGGCCTAATCATGGTCTGATTGACAGCATGATGGACAGACTGGGGAGATCAAGGCTAAATGGAGAGATACCACTTAGGCTGAAGTAAAGGTTCAGGAAAGTAAAGGTGAGAACCTGAAAGAGGCAAGAGAGGTAAGATCACATGGGAGATAACACAGAAGTAAAATGATGGGTCCTGATGAATGATGATGTCAGACCCTCAGCCTCTGTGGCTATGTGTGTTCTTATAATGTAGGCAAAAAAAGCTTCAGAGTGACATGTTGGAAACTTAGCTGCCCATTTTCCTGGGTGAAAAGAATTGAGGTGCCAGTTTCAAGTAAAGAGACAGGATTTGCAATTACTCCTCTACCTACACCTTTACCTACTACTACTACTATCATTAGTAGCTGGAAAATCCAGTGGGAGAAAGAGAAAAGCTATAAAGGCCAGATTTCATTTCTGTGCTTCATTCAGAGGGTTTGTTTTTGTTTTTCTGTTTTGTTGTTATTTTTGTTTAATTAAAAAGAAAGGTGAACTAAAAAGAAAAGCATTCATCCTGAAAGTAAATATAATACTGAAGACCTGAGCAAAACCAGGTCTTGAGTTTTTCTGGGAATTACAGAGATGGGTAGAGAAATAGATACCATAAGCAGTCACCCACCATTCATATTAAAGTCAGGGCCAAAGATCTGTGACAAGGAAGGTGGGTAAAGTGTAGAAGATTGTTTTGCCTTGAAATTGTCTGGAATACCGGCCATTTGATCTGGCCTCATATAAGCCTTTGCCCAGAAACTGAGGAAGGTGGCCATAGTAGGGAAACTAAAGGCTTCATGCTTTTCCTTCAGGTAAGGAGAGAATAACCCTCTCTGCAAGGAGCTGACAGTAAAATAGCCCTGCCATTCTCAGCATGGCACTCACTCCGAGAGTGAAGAACAGGGATGAGTCAGCCTGTGCCTGGGGCCAGGGTAGATCTTAGACTTCTAGAATCCTTCAGTCTACTCATAAAAATGCTTTGCTTTGCTTTGCTCTGCTCTGCTCTCAGAACTTAACCAGCACCATTATCAATACCTTCCTGTCTAGGGTGTTCTTGATGGCAGGAGTTGGCTGTGCAAGCCCTAAGGTTTTGTTTCCCTCTTTTTTTTTTTCCCGCTTTTGTTCATTTTTATTTATCAGTTAATAATAACAAATACTTCCCTGTATGTGTGGAATTCTTGTTCTTAGAAATATTTAGTAGTAGAGAATCCATAGGGAAAAATGTGAGTTGTTACACTATATGTGTCTTGTTATAATATTTTACTGGTATAGTTGATTTAAAATATTGTATTAGTTTTAGTTATACAATAGTGATTCAATATTTTACACATTATATGCCATTTAAAGTTATTATAAAATAATGGCTGTATTCTCCTGTACTGTAAAATACATCCTTGTTGCTTATTTATTTTATACATAGTAGTTTGGATCTCTTAATCCCCTGCCCCTATGTTACACAAACCCCCTTCCCTCTCCTACTGGTAACTACTAGTTTGTTGTCTATATCTGTGAGTCTGTTTTGCTTTTGTTATACTCATTTGTTTTATTTTTTAGATTCCACATAAAAGTGATAACATAGAGCATTTGTCTGACCTATTTCACTAAGCATGATACCCTCTAGCTCCATCCATGTTGTTGCAAATGGCAGAATTTCATTTTATTTTTGTATGACTGAGGTAATATTCCCTTGTATATACATATCACATTTCTTTATCCATTCATCTGTTGATGGACACATAGGTTGCTTCCATATCTTGGCTACTAAAAATAATGCTGCTATGAACTTTGGGGTGCATCTGTCTTTTCAAATTAGTGTTTCCACTTTCTTCGGATATATACCCAGGAAAGGAATTGCTGGATCCTATGGTAGTTCTATTTTTAGTTTTTTGAGGAACCTCTATACAATGTTCTATAGTTGCTGTACCAATTTACATTCCCACCAACAGTGTGCTAGGGTTGCCTTTTTTCACATCCTTGCCAACATTAATCATTTATAGACTTTTTGATTGTAACCATTTGAACAGGTGTGAGGTGATATCTCATGGTGGTTTTGATTTGCATTTCTCTGATGATTAGTGATGGTGAATATTTTTTCCATGTGCCTGTTGACCATCTGTATATCTTCTTTGGAAATATGTCTATTCAGGTCTTCTGCCATTGTTAAATTGTTTTTTTTAATTGAATTGTATGAGCTGTTTATGTATTTTGCATATTACTCCTTATGGGTCATAACATTTGCAGATATTTTCTCCCATTCACTAGGTTATCTTTTTGTTTTGTCAATGGTTTCCTTTGCTGTGCAAAAACTTTTAAGTTGAATTAGGTATGATTTGATTTTCTGTTTGTTTTTAAATTTTATTGTAGTATAGTTGATTTACAATGTTGTGTTAGTTTCAGGTGTACAGCAAAGTGATTCAGTTATACATATACATATATTCATTCTTTTTTAGATTCTTTTCTCTTATAGGTTATCACAGAATATTGAGTTCCCTGTGCTATAATATGTCCTTGTTGGTTATTTATCTTATTTATAGTAGTCTGTGTATGTTCATCCCAAGCTCCTGATTTTTCCCACCCACCATGTTTCCCCTTTGGTAACCATAAGTTTGTTTTTGGTATCTGTAAGACTGTTTCTGTTTTGTACATAAGTTCATTTGTATCATTTTTTAAAATTAGATTCCACATATGAGTGATATATGAGTGTCTGACTTACTTCACTCATTGTGATCATCTCTAGGTCCATCCATGTTGTTGCCAATGGCATTATTTCATTCTCTTTTTAGAGCTGAGTAATATTCCATTGTATATATGTATCACATCTTCTTTATCTATTCCTCTGTCGATGGACACTTAGGTTGCTTCTATGTCTTGGCTATTGTAAGTAGTGCTGCAATGAACACTGGGGTTGCAGGTATCTTTTCAGATTATGGTTTTCTCCAGATATATGCCCAGGAGTGGGAATGCTAGATCATGTGGTAGTTTTATTTTTAGTTGTTTAAGGAACCTCCATACTGTTCTCCACAGTGGTTGTACCAATTTACATTCCCACCAAAAGTGCAAGAGGATCCCCTTTTCTCCACACCCTCTCCAGCATTTACTGTTTGTGGACTTTTTGATGATGGCCATTCTGATGTGTGTGGAGTGATACCTCATTGCAATTTTGATTTGCATTTCTCTGATAATTAGCGATGTTGAACATCTTTTCATGTGCTTTTTGGCCATCTGTATGCCTTCTTTGGAGAAATGTCTATTTAGATCTTCTGCCCAGTTTTTGATTGTTTTTTTTTGTTTTTTTTGACATAGAGCTGCATGAGCTGTTTGTATATTTGGGAGATTAATCCTTTGTTGGTTGCTTTGTTTGCAAATATTTTCTCCCATTCTGTGGGTTGTCTTTTCATTTTGTTTATGGTTTCCTTTGCTGTGCAGAAGCTTTTAAGTTTAATTAGGTCCCACTTGTTTATTTTTGTTTTTATTTTCATTACTGTAAGAGGTGGAACCAAAAAGATCTTGCTGTGATTTGTGTCAGACAGTGTTCTTCCTATGTTTTCCTCTAAGAGTTTTATAGTGTCCGGCCTTACATTTAGGTCTTTGATCCATTTTGAGTTTATTTTTGTGTATGGTGTTAGAGAATGTTCTAATTTCATTCTTTTACATGTAGCTGTCCAGTTTTCCCAGCACCACTTATTGAAGAGGCTGTCTTTTCTCCTTTGTATATCCTTACCTCTTTTGTCATAGATTAATTGACCACAAGTGTGTGAGTTTATTTCTGGGCTTTCTATCCTGTTCTCCCATTTACAAGGTTATCTTTTTGTTTTGTCAATGATTTCCTTTGCTGTGCAATAGGTCCCATTTCATTTTTTTTTCTTTTTTGCTTTTGTTTCCTTTGCCTGAGGAGACAGAGCCAAAAAAATATATTGCTATGATTTATGTCAAAGAATATTTTGCCTATATTTTCTTCTGGGAGTTCTACGGTTATTAAAGACATTGAGGTCTTTAATCCATTTTGAGTTTGTTTTTGCATATGGTGTGAGGAAATGTTTTAATTTCATTATTTGACATGTAGCTGTCCAGTTTTCCCAGCACCACTTCTTAAAGAGGCTGTCTTTTCCCCATTGTATATTCTTGCCTCCTTTGTCATAGATTAATTGATCATAAGTACATGGGTTTATTTCTGGGCTGTCTAGTCTGTTCAGTTGATCTATGTGTCTGTTTTTGTGCCAGTACCATGCTCTTTTGATTACTGTGGCTTTTTAGTATAGAGAGTATGATACCTCCAGCTTTGCTCTTATTTTTTTTTTCCCCACAAGATTGCTTTGGCAATTGAGAGGCTTTTGTGGTCACATATAAATTTTAGGAGTATTTGTTCTAGTTCTGTGAAAAATTGCGTTAAATCCGTATTGCTTTGGCTAGAATGGATATTTCAACTGTATTAATTCTTCCAGTGCAGGAACAGAGAATATCATTCCTTTTATTTTTATCCTCTTCAATTTCCTTCATCAACATTTTATAGTTTTCAGAGTATATGTCTTTCACCTCCTTGGTTAAATTTATTCCTCAGTACTTTTTTCTGTTTGATACAATTTCAAATGGGATTTTTTAAATTTTGTCTTTCTGATAGTTCATTATTAGTGTATGGAAAAGCAACAGATTTCTGTATATCCATCTTGTATCCTGCAAATTTACTGAATTCATTTATTAGTTCTAATTGTGTTTTGATGGAGACTTTTGAGTTTTCTATATATAGTATCCTATCATCTGCAACTAGTGACAGTTTTACTTCTTCCCTTCCAATTTGGATGTCTCTTATTTATTTTCCTCGTCTAATTGCTGGGTCTAGGACTTACAATATTATGTAAAATGGAAGTGGTGAGAATGGGCATCCTTGTCTTATTCCTGAATTTAGAGGAAAGGCTTTCAGCTTTTCACCATTAAGTATGATTTTAGTTGTGTGTTTGTCATAAATGGCTTTTATTGTGTTGAGATATGTTTTCTGTGTACCAACTTTGATGAGAGTTTTTATCATGAATATATGTTGAATTTTGTTAAATGCCTTTTCTACATCTACGGAGATGATCATGTGATTTTTATCCTTCCTTTTGTTAATGAGGTGTATCACATCGATTTTTCAAGTATTGAACCATCCTTGCATCCCTGGAATAAATCGTACTTGATCATGATGTATCATTGTTTTGCTGAGAATTTTTGCATCTATATTCATCAGAGATATTGGCTTGTAATTTTCTTCTTTTGTACTGTCTTTGTCTGGTTTTGGTGTCAGGGTAATGCTGACCTCATAGAATGAATTTGCAAGTATTCCCTCCTCTTCAATTTTTGGAATAGTTTGAAAAGGATAGGTATTAAGTTCTTCTTTATATGTTTGGTAGAATTCCCCCTGTGAAGCCATCCAGTCCTGGACTTTCCTGTTCTGGGAGGTTTTTTTTGTTTTTTTTTTTTAATAAATTCAATTATACTACTAGTAATAAGTCTATTCACATTGTCTGTTTCTTCCTGATTCAGTCTTTGAAGGTTGTGTTTCTAGAAATTTGTCCATTTCTCTAGGTTGTCCAATTTGTTGGCATATAACTGTTCATAGCATTCTTATTGGGTTTTTTTTTTGTATCTCTATGATATCAATTGTTGCTTCTCCTCTTTTATTTCTTATCCTGTTAATTTGGGTCCTCTTTTTTTCTTATGAGTCTGACTAAAGGTTTCTCAGTTTTGTTTATCATTTCAAAAATATCTCTTGGTTTAATTGATCTTTTCTATTATCTTGTTTGGCCTCTATTTTATTCATTTCCTCTCTGATCTTTATCATTTCCTTCATTCTGCTGACTTTGGGTTTTGTGTGTTCTTCTCTTTCTAATTCCTGTAGATGGTAGGTTAGGTTGTTTATTGGAGATTTTTCTTGTTTGTTGAGGTAAGCCTGTATTGCTATAAACTTCCCTTGTAGGACTGCTTTTGTTGCATCTCATGGATTTTTGAGAGTTGTGTTTCCATTTTCACTTATATCAAGGTATTTTGTGATTTCCTCTTTAATTTCTTCATTGACTCATTGGTTTTTTAGTAGCGTGTTGTTTAGTCTCCACGTGTTTGTGCTTTGCCCATTTTTCTTCAGGTAATTGATTTCTAGTATCTTAAATTTGTTGAGGCTTGTTTGTGGCCTAGTATATGATCCATCCTAGAGAATGTTCCACAGCACTTATATATGTGTATTCTGCTGTTTTTGGATGGGATGTCCTATGTATAAATATTGAGGCCAGGTGGTCTAATGTCATTTAAGACCATTGATTCCTAATTGATTTTTTTGTTTGGATGATCTGTTCATTGATGTAAGTGGGGTGTTAAGTCCCCTACTCATTATTGTATTATTATCAATTTCTAACTTTATGTATGTTAATATTTGCTTTATATATTTAGTGCTCCTGTATTAGATGCATATATATTAATGAATGTTATACTCTCCTTGTATTGATCCCTTCATCATTATATAATTCCCTTTGTCTTTTGTTATAGATTTGTTGTAGTCTGAGTATTGATACCCTAGCTTTCTTGTCATTTCCATTTGCATGAAATATCTTTTCCCATTCCCTAAATTTCAGTCTGTGTGTGTTGCTACCTCTGAAGTGAGTCTCTTGTAAACAGAATATAAATGGGTCTTGTTTTTTTATCCAAACAGCCACCCTATGTACTTCATTGGAGCATTTAGTCAATTGACATTTAAAGTGATTATTGATAGATATGTACCTATTGCCATTTTGTTAATGGTTTCTTGGTTGATTTTGTAGTTATTCTCTATTTTTTCCTTCTTCTTTTAGTTTCTTTCCTTGTAGTTTGATGATTTTCTTATAGTGATATGTGTGTTCCTTTCTAGTTTCGTATAATGATGGTAGCTTTTTGATTTGTGGTTACCATGGGATTCATATATGTTGACCTATATTTACTAGTTTTAAACTGGTAGTCATTTAAATTCAAACATATTCTAAAAGATCTACATTTTTTATTTCCCACATTTTGTATTTTTGATATCACATTTTATATCTTTACGTTTGTCCCTTCATTGATTATTATACAGTTGATTTTACAATTTTTTAATTGTATTTTAATCTTTGTACTAGCTTATTTTAGTGGTTGATCCTCAGCCTTTATCTAAATTTGCTTTTACTATTGGGACTTCTTTTCCTTTCCTATCAATACTTACTTCTTGTAATAGCCTTTTCTTTTCCACTTAGAGAAGACACTTTATCATTTTTTTCTAAGGTTGGTTTAGTGTTGATGAACTTTTATAGTTTTGCGTGTCTAAGAAGTTCTTTATCTCTCCTTCTATTCTAAATGATAATCTTGCTAGGTAGAGTATCCTAGGTTGCGGGTTTTTCCCCTTCAGCACTTTGCAGGCCAGAAGGGAGTGACATGGTATATTCAGTGTTTCTACAGAAAGATCAGCTGATAACCTTATGGTAGTTCCCCTGTATACAACTGTTTTTCTCTTGCTGCCTTTAGAATTGCCCCTTTATTTTTAACTTTTGCCATTTCAATTATGATATGTTTAGTGTGGATCTGTTTGGGTTCATCTGTTTGAAACCCTCTGTGCTTCCTATACCTGAATATCTGTTTCCTTCTTCAGGATTGGGAGGTTTTCAGCCATGATTTCATCAAATACAATTTCTACCCCTTTCTCTCTCTTCTCCTTCTGGGACCCTTGTAATGTGAATGTCGGAATATGTGATATTGTCTCAGAGGTCCTTTAAACTGTTCTATTTTTAATATTTGTTTTCTATTTGCTGTTCTGATTGGGTAATTCCATTATTCTACTTCCAGATCACTGTGAGTTCTTCTGTATCACGTAGTCTGCTGTTAATTCCTTATAGTGTGGTTTTTATTTCAATTATTGTATTCTTTGGTTTTGAATGACTTTTTATATTTTCTAGTTCCTTGTTAAAATCCTCACTGTATTCATCTATTTTTTTCCCTACTTCAGTTAGCATTCTTATTATTTATGCTTTGAACTCTTTATCTGGTAAATTATTTGTCTCTTTTTTATTAGTTTTTTTTTTAAGGGGTTTCCTTTTATTCTTTCAGTTTAAACAAATTCCTCTGTCTTCTCATTTTGCTTAACTTTCTCTGTCTCTATGAAATTAGGTGAAAGAGTTACCTGTTGGGGTCTTGAAGGAGTGTCCTTCTGTGAGAGCATCCCTATACAGTCTACATGTGTCCAGTGGCTTTAGTGGGAGAGCTGGATCTGACATGAGCATGAGTCATGTCTTTCACCAGAATGTGCTGGAAACTAACACACTGGTAGGATATGGGTCTGGAGATGAAGTTGCTAGGGCCAGAGCCAAGTGTGATCTAGGGCTTCTCCTCTGCTCAGTGGGCAGCACCACCCTATTGGGTCTGGGATCGAGTCCCAAGTTGCTGGAGCAGAAGCCCTGAGGTTCGAGTATGAGCTGGCTCCATTCCCTCTACGTGTATGCTCTTTCCCCTCCTAATACCAGCACTCTCGCTCCAGAGGAGAACAATGCTGGAGCAAGAAGGGCTGGAGCAGGTGCCCTCTGTGGGTCTAGGCATGGGCTGTGGTACCTCTGGACCCAGTCAGAGTCCTGGACCTCTTCTGATGTGCTGCCTCCATAAGGGCCAGAAACGACTGCCCCCACTCAGCTCAGATCCTGCACTGGGACTGAGCTGCCTTTTTCCTTCACAGCTAAGCTCTCTCTTCAGCTGCTTTAGCTCTCATCCTAGTGTGGAGCTGCACCAAAGAGCAGGTGGGGCTGGTGTGAGCACTCAGCCTGGGTCTAGGGATGGGCTGTCCCAGCACTGATGTCTGGGACCACTTCCAAAGTACTGCCTTGGTAAGCACCACTAATGGCTGCTCCCTCCCTGTTCCTGCCTATACCCAGTTATGTCCCTCAAAACTGAGCCTTTACCCCAGTGTGGAGCTGCACTGTGAAGCAAGTGAGGCCAGAGTGTGCCCAACTCAGGCTGGGGCATGTACTGGGGTGGTTTCAGGAAACAGCCAGAATCCAGTGCAGTTTCAATCCACCCTTTTCACCTTGTTTCAGGAGTAACCAAGAATGTGTACCTTCCTCACAAATGGAGTCCAGACTTCCTACAGACCTCCTGTTAATTCCACTGGCTGCCCAACCATCCCATGGGCTTTGTCTTCCCCTTGTCAGACCTCAGGGCTGAGGCACCCAATATATAGCTCTAACTACTCACTCCCAGGGAAGATTCCCCACCTCTTCTGAGTACCCTCCCATGGGAACAGGTACTGACCTTATAACTTCTCTTCCCTTTCTACCTGACACTGTGTGACTCTTTCTTACAACCTTCGTTGTAAGAGATTATCTCTACCAGTCTCCAGTTAGTTTTCATTGAGAACTGCTTCACATGTAGATGTATTTTTGATGTGTTCATGGGGGGTTTGGTATCCTCTTACTCTGCCATCTTGGTCTCTGCCCCTGTGTTTCCTTTTCTTTGAAAGATAAACATATTGGCAGGTTTACTTCTGCCTTCAATACTCTAGGGGTCCTTTGAAGAACAGAGGCTACATTTTTATTCCCCTGACTTCGTATTCCTGTGCAGTTCCAAACCCTACCTTTTCAGTGCAGGAGCTTGAGGGTTATGCCATACTAATTCCCCAGTGGTCTTGGTTACTTTGTTTCTCCATCAGAGGTTTTCAAACTTTTTCTTGCACAGAATCCCTTGTGAGACTTTCCTTACTGACTCTACCCCTCAAACTTTCTGATATAGTAGGTCTGGGTCAGGGCACAACAATTTGCATTTCTAATTATGGGCATACCTCAGAGATACTAGAGGTTCACTTCCAGACAACAGCAATAAAGCAAATAAAGTGAGTCACACAAATTTTTGTGTTTCTCATTGAATATAAAAATCATGTTTACACTGTACTGGAGTCTATTAAATGTGCAATAGCATTAAGTCTAAAAAAGTATATATCAAATATTTTATTGCTAAAAAATGCTAACCATCATATGAACCTTAAGTGAGTTATAATATTTTTGCTGTTGGAGAGTCTTGCCTTGATGTTGATAGCTGCTGACTGGTCAGGGTGGTGTTGCTGAAGGCTGGAGTGGCTGTGGCAGTTTCTTAAAATAAGGCAACGGTGAAGTTTGCCACATTGATTGACTTTTATGATTTCCCTGTAGCATGCAATGCTGCTTAATAGCATCTTACCCACAGAATTTCTTTCAGAGTTGGAGTCGACCATCTCAAATCCTGCTGCTGGTTTGTAAACTAAGTTTACGGAATATTTTCAGTCCTTTGTTATCATTTCAAAAACCTTCACAGCATTTTCACCAGAAGTAGATTTCCATCTCGAGAAACCACTTTCTTTGCCCATCCATGAGAAGGAACTCTTCATTCATTAAAGCTTTATCATGAGATTGTAGCAATTTAGTCAAATCTTCAGGCTCTCCTTCTAATTCTAGTTCTCTTGCTATTTCCACAACATCTGCAGTTACTTTCTCTACTAGAAGTATTTAAATCTTCATAGTCATCCATGAGAATTAGAATCAACTTCTTCCATACTCAAAATGTTATGTTGAACTCTTCCCATGGATCACAAATGAACGTTCTTAATGGCATCTACAATGGTGAATGCTTTCCAGAATGTTTTCAATTTCCTTTGCCCAGGTCTATTGTAGGAATCACTGTCTATGGCGTTATAGCCTTACAAAATGTATTTCTTAAATAATGAGACTTGAAAGTCAAAATTACTCCTTGATCCATGGGCTGCAGAATGGATGCTGTATTAGTAGGCATGAAAATAACATTAATCTCATTATACATTTCCATCAAAGCTCTTGGGTGACCAGGTGCATTGCCAATGAGCAATAACATTCTGAAAGGAATCTTTTTTTTTTTTGAGCAGAAGGTCTCAACAGTGAGCTTAAAATATTTAGTAAACTATGTTGTAAACAGATGTACTCTCATGCAGGCTTTGTTGTTCCATTTATAGATCACAGGCAGAGTAGATTTAGCATAATTCTTAAGAGCCCTAGGATTTTGGGAATGGTAGAAGAGCATTAGCTTCAACCTGAAGTCACCAGCTGCATTAGCCCCTAACAAGAGAGTCAACCTGTCCTTTGAAACCAGGCATTGACTTCTCCTCTCTAGTTATAAAAGTCCTAGAGTCTTCCAATATAAATCTGTTTTGTCTACATGGAAAAGCTGTTGCTTAGTTTAGACACCTTCATTAATTATCTTAGCTAGATATTCAGGATAACTTGGTGTAACTTCTACATCATTACTTCCTACACCTTATATTTTTTTCTTTTTTTAATTTTTATTTTATATTGGAGTATAGTTGATTTACAATGTGTTAGTTTCAGGTGTAGAGTAAGGTGATTTAGCTATACATATATCCTTTTTCAAATTCTTTTCCCATATAGGTTATTACAGAGTGTTGAGTAGAGTTCCCTTTGCTATACAGTAGGTTCTAGTTGATTATTTTATATATAGTAGTGTGTATGTGTTAATCCCAACCTCCTAATTTATCCCTCCACCCTCATGTTACCCCTTTGGTAACCATAAATTTGTTTTCTCAGTCTATGAGTCTGTTTCTGTTTCATAAATAAGTTCATTTGTATCAATATTTTTAGTTTATACATATAAGCAATATCATATGATATTTGTCATTCTCTGTCTGACTTCCTTCACTTAGTATGAGATAATCTCCAGGTCCATCCATGTTGCTGTAAATGGCATTATTTTATTCTTTTTTGTGGCAAATATTCCATTGTATATATGTACCACATCGTCTTTATCCATTTCTCTGTCGATGGACATTTGGATTGATTCCATATCTTGGCTATTGTAAACAGTGCTACAATGAACGTTGGGGTGCATGCATCTTTTCAAATTAGAGTTTTGTCTGGATATATGCCCAAGAGTGGGATTGCTGGATCATATGGTAGCTCTATGTTTAGTTTCACAAGGAACCTCCATACTGTTCTCCGTAGTGGCTGTACCAATTTACATTCCCATCAGCAGTGTAGGAGGCTTCCCTTTTCTCCACACCCTCTCCAGCATTTATTATTTGTAAACGTTTTGATGATGGCCATTCTGACGTGTGTGAAGTGATACCACATTAAAATTTTGATTTGCATTTCCCTGATAATTAGCAATGTCGAACATCTTTTCATGTGCTTTTTGGCCATCTGTATGTCTTCTTTGGAGAAATGTCTATTTAGATATTCTGCCCAGTTTTTGATCTGGTTGTTTGTTTTTTAATATTGTGCTACATGAACTGTTTCTATATTTTGGAGATGGGTCCCTTTTCAGCCATATCATTTGCAAATATTTTCTCCCATTCTGTGGGTTGTCATTTCATTTTGTTTATGGTTTCCTTTGCTGTGAAAAAGCTTTTAAGTTGAATTAGGTCCCACTTGTTTTTATTTTCATTACTCTAGGAGGTGGATCATAAAACATATTCCCGCAATTTATGTCACAGTGTGTTCTGCCTATGTTTTCCTCTAAGAGTTTTATAGTATCTAGCCTTACATTTAAGTCTTTAATCCATTTTGATTTTATTTTTGTGTATAGTGTTAGGGAATGTTCTAATTTAATTTTTTTACATGTAGCTGTCCAGTTTTCCCAGCACCACTTCTTGAAAAGACTGTCTTTTCTCCATTGTATATTCTTGCCTGCTTTATTGTAGATTAATTGAACATATGTGCATGGGTTTATTTCTGGGCTTTCTATCCTGTTTCACTGATCTATAAGTCTGTTTTTGTGCCAATACCATACTGTTTTGATTACTGTAGCTTTGTAGTATAGTCTGAAGTCAGGGAGGCTGACTCAGAGCCTCCAGCTCCATTTTACTTTCTCAAGCTTCCTTTGGCTATTTGGGGTCTTTTGTGTTTCCATACAAATTTGAAAATATTTTGTTCTAGACCTGAAAAAAATGCCAGTGGTAATTTGATAGGGATTGTGTTGAGTCTGTAGTTGACCTTGGGTAGATGTTCATTTTGACAAATGGATCCTTCCAATTCAAGAACGTGGTATATCTTTCCAGCTGTTTGCATCATATTCATTTTTTGTCATCTGCATCTTATAATTTTGGAGTACAAGTCTTTTGCTTCCTTGGGTAGGTTTATTCCTAGGTATTTTATTCTTTTTGATGTGATAGTAAAAGGGATTATTTCCTTAATTTGTCTTTCTGATCTTTCATTGTTAGTGTATAGACATGCTACAGATTTTGGAGTGTTATTTTGTTTCCTGCAACTTTGCCAAATTCACTGACAAGCTATAGTAGTTTTCTGGTAGCATCTTTAGGATATTCTATGTACAGTATCATGTCATCTGCAAACAATGACAGCTTTACTTCTTTTCCATTTTGGATTCTTTTTCTTCTCTGATTGCCTGTCTAGGACTTCCAAAAACTATGTTGAATAAAAGTGGTGAGAGTGGACATCCTTGTCTTGTTCCTGATCTTAGAGGAAACGTTTTCAGCTTTTCACCATTGAGAATGATGTCAGCTGTGGGTTTGTCATATATGGCCTTTATTATGTTGAGGAAAGTTCCCTCTATGACCACTTTCTGGAGAGTTTTTTTTTTTAATCATAAATAATATTAAATTTTGTCAAAAGCATTTTCTGCATCTATTGAGATGATCATATGGTTTTCATTCTTCAGCTGTTGATGTGGTGTATCACACTGATTGATTTGTAGATATTGAAGAATCCTTGCATCCCTGGGATAAATACCACTTGATCATGGTGTATGACCCTTTTAATGTATTGTGGATTCGGCTGGCTAGTACTTTGTTGAGTATTCTTACATTTATGTTCATCAGTGATATTGGCCTATAATTTTCATTTTTGTGATATCATTGTCTGGTTTTGGTATCAGAGTGATAGTGGCCTCATAGAATGAGCTTGGGGTATTCCTTCCTCTGCAAATTTACGGTAGAGTTTCAGAAGGACAGGTGTTAATTCTTCCCTAAATGTTTGATAGAATTTGTCTGTGAATACATCTGGTCCTGGACTTTTGTTTGTTGGGAATTCTTTAATCACAGTTTCAAGTTCAGTGCTTGTGGTTGGTCTGTTCATATTTTCTATTTCTTCCTGGTTCACACTTGGGAGATTGTACCTTTCTAAGAATTTGTCCATTTCTTCCAGGTTGTCCATTTATTGGCATATAGTTGCTTGTGGAGTCTCTTATGATCATTTGTATTTCTGTGATGTCAGTTTTAACTTCTCCTTTTTCATTTCCAATGTTATTGATTTGAGCCCTTTCCCTCTCTTCTTGATGAGTCTGGCTAAAGGTTTATCAATTTTGTTTATCTTTTCAAAGAGCCAGCTTTTAGTTTCATTGATCTTTTCCATTGTTTTCTTCACCTCTATTTCATTTATTTCTGCTCTGATCTTATGATTTCTTTGCTTCTACTAACTTTCACCTTCGTTTGTTCTTTCTGTGCTTGCTTTAGGTGTAAGGTTAGGTTGTTTGAGATTTTTCTTGTTTCCTGAGGTAAGATTGTGTTGCTATAAACTTCCCTCTTAGCTCTGTTTTTGCTGTGTCCCATAGGTTTTGGGTAGTCATGTTTTCATTGTCATTTTTCTCTAGGTATTTTTTGATTTCCTCTTTGATTTCTTCAGTGATCCATTGGTTGCTTCGTAACATATTTTTTAGCCTCCACGTGTTTGTGCTTTGTACAGTTTTTTTTCCTGTATTTGATTTCTAATCTCATAGCATCATGGTTGGAAAAGATGCTTGATATGTCATTTTTCTTAAATTTCACCAAGGCTTGATTTGTGGCCTAAGATGTGATCTATCCTGGAGAACATTCCATGTGGACTTGAGAGGAAAGTGTATTCTGCTGCTTTCAGATGGAGTGTTCTACAAATTAAGTCCATCTGGTCTAATGTGTCATTTAAGGCCTGTGTGTCCTTATTGATTTTCTGTCTGGATGATCTGTCCATTGATGCAAGTGGGGTGTTAAAGCCCGCCCTATTATTGCGTTACTGTGGATTTCTCCTTTTATGGCTTTTAGCATTTGCCTTGTATATTGAGGTGCTCTGATGCTGGGTGTATATATATTTACAATTGTTCTATATTTTTCTTGGATTGATCCCTTGATCATTATGTAGTGTCCTTCCTTGTCTCTTGTAACATTCTTTATTTTAAAGTCTATTATTTTATCTGATACGAATATTGCTACTCCAGCTTTCTTTTGATTTCCATTTGCATGGAATATCTTTTTCCATCCCCTCACTTTCAGTCTGTATGTGTCCCTAGGTCTGAAGTGGGTCTCTTGTAGACAGCATATATACGGGTCTTGTTTTTGTATCCATTCAGCCACTCTATGTCATTTGGTTGGAGCATTTAATCCATTTACATTTAAGGTAATCACCAATAAAAGGTATGTTTATATTGCCATTTTGTTAATTGTTTTGGTTTTATTTTTGTATGTCTTTTTTCTTCCCTTTCTCTTTCGTTGTCTTCCCTTGAGATTTGATGACTCTTTAGTGTTGTGTTTGGATCACATTTTCTTTTTTGGGTGTGTATCTCTTGTAGATTTTTGATTTGTGGTTCCCATGAGGTTTTGATATAGCAGTCTATATATATATATATATATATATACAAAAATTTTTTAATTTGCTGGTCTCTTAATTTTTAATGCATTTCTAATATCCTGCATTTGTACTCTCCTCTTCATACGATTTTAGGTTTTGATATCAGATTCATGTGTGGATAATTTCCTACCTTTTCTTTATGTTTGACATTTCCAGTGAGCTTTCCCATTCATAGCAATTCATAATTTTCTTGGTTCCACTTGTGGCCTTTTCTGCTTAGTGAAGTTCCTTTAGTGTTTGTTGTAAAGCTGGTTGGTGGCACTGAATTCTCTTAGCTTTTGCTTGACTGTAAAGCTTTCGATTTCTCTGTCAAATCTGAATGAGAGCCTTACAGGGTAGAGTATTCTTTGTTATAGTTTTTTTTCCTTTTCATCACTTTAAATATTCCATGTCACTCCCTTCTGGTCTGCAGAGTTTCTGCTGAAAAATCAGCTGATAACCTACAAGGGAACTCCATAAGGTTAGTTATTTGTTTCTCTTCCCTTGTTGCTTTTAATATTTTTTCTTTGGCTTTCTTTTATTTTTGTCAGTTTAATTATAATATATCTCTCAGCATGTTCTGCCTTGGATTTATCTTGTATGGGAATCCCTGTGCTTCCTGGATTTGTGCATTTTTCCTGGTGGAGGGAACTAGTGCCTGCCCACTCATGGGTGTAGCTGTGTCTTGTCCCTCTGGTAAGCAGGGTCATGTCAAGGGATGTGTTTAAAGGTGCCTCAGGAGGACTTTAAGCACCTTGTCTGCTGATGGCTGGGGCTGTGTTCCCACCCTGTTTGTTGGTTGTTAGGCTTCAGTGCTGGGATGCCTCAGTCCAAAGGGCTGTTGGGTGGGGCCCAGTCTTGGCATCAAAATGGCGGCCTTTAGGGTAGGTCATGCCAATGAGTACTCACTAGTAACTCTGCCATCAGTGTCCCTGTCACTGTAGTGAGCCACCCCCTACCTCTATAGGAGTCCCTCCAAGTCCAGCAGGTAGGTCTGGCCCAGGCTCCTATGAAGTTACTGCTTTTTCCCCTGGGTCCCAATGCACATCATGCACCCTCCAAGAGCGGAGTTTGTTTCCCCCAGTCCTGTAGATTTCCTGTGAGCAAGCCCTGCTGGCCTTCAAAGCCAAATGCTCTAGGGGCTCCTCCTCCTGATGCCAGACCCCCAGACTGGGGATCCTGATGTGGGGCTCAGAACTTTCACTCCTGCGGGAGAACTTCTGTGTTGTTATAATTATTTTCTGGTTTGGGGAGTCGCCCACCTGGCGGGTATGGGATTTGATCATATTGTGAATGCACGCCGCCTATCATCTTGTTGTGGTTTCTTCTTTGTCTGTCTTTGGAAGTAGAGTATCTTTTTTGGTAGGTTCCAGTCTCTTTTTGTCGATGGTTGTTTACCAGTTAGTTGTGATTTTGGTGTTTTCATGAGAGGAGGTGAGCTCAGGTCCTTCTGCTCTGCCATCTTGCCCTGGAATACTTCACCTTGTACTTTTATGTTATGAAGATGGCTCCGTTCCTTAACGGTCATGAATCAACTTCTGCTAGCTGTAAACTTTTCTTCTGCAGCTTCCTCACCTCTCTCTCAGCCTCCACAGAACTGAAAAGAGTTAGTTAGGGCCTTGGTCTGGAGTAGGCTTTGGCTTAAGGCAATGTTGTGGCTGGTTTGATCTTCTATCCAGACCACTAAAACGTTCTCCACATCAGCAATAAGACTGTTTCACTTTTTTATCATTTGTCTGTTACTGGAATAGCACTTTCAATTTCCTTCAAGAACTTTTTCTTTGCATTTACAACTTCTAATTGTTTGCCACAAGAGGTCTGCCTTTTGGCCTATCATCTTGGTTTATGACACAGCATACCATCCTCATTAACCTCAATCACTTCTAGCTTTTGATTTAAAGTAAGAGAAGTATGACTTTTCACTTGAATGCTTAGAGGCCATTGTAGGGTTATAAATTAGCCTGATTTCAATATTGTGTCTCAGGAAATAATAGGGAGGGCAGAGGACAAGGAGAAAGGCAGGGAACTGGTGGTTGGTTTTGCAGTCAAAATACACACATTTATTAACGTCACTATCTTTTATAGGCACAGTTTATGGCACTCCAAAACAATTACAACACCAACATCAAAGATCACTGATCGGGACTTCCCTGGTGGTGCAGTGGTTAAGAATCTGCCTGCCAATGCAGGGGACACAGGTTAGAGCCCTGGTCCAGGAGGATCGCACATGCTGCAGAGCAACTGGGCCCGTGTGCTACAGCTACTGAGGCCCGCGCGCCTAGAGCCCATGCTCCGCAACAAGAGAGGCCACTGCAGTGAGAGGCCCATGCACTGCAACAAAGAGTAGTCCCCACTCGCCACAACTAGGGAAAGCCCACGTGCAGCAACGAAGACTCAATGCAGCCAAAAATAAAGTATAAAAATTAATTACAACAACAACAAAAATCACTGATCACAGATCACCATACCAAATAGTAATAATGAAAAAGTTTGATTTGTGAGAATTACTAAAATGTGACACAAAGTGAGCACATGACATTGGAAAAATGTCACCAATAGACCTGTTCTACACAGTTGCCACAAACCTTCAATTTGTAAGAAATGCAGTCTGTGATGCACAGTAAAGGAAAATGCAGTAAAACAAGGTATGCCTTTAGTTCCCAGAAGATTCTAATGCTAATGGTCAGACGACCCCACTTTGAGAACCATTACCCCAAGAATCCTTCTGTTCTGAGTGTGTGTGAAATCCTTTTATCCTACCTCCCAGTCTCCTCATGATACAAGGAAGCAGTATAGTAGAAAGTGATTCTTATAAAACTCCAGATTGGGGTCTAGTTCCTGTTTTGTTATTAATTTGCTATGTAGAAAAGTCATTTCCCCTCTCTGGACCGGGTTTCCTCTTGCTTAAAATGAGTCAGTTGGATTAAGTGACTGCTAAAAATTTTCTACACCAAGTGCAAATTAGAGGGGACTAAAAATAATAATAGTTTGTGGGGTATAACCTGAAGGCAAAATTTATTATTTTGTGAAAAGATTGAATATCACTTCCCAATAAATTTGTATGTGAGAAGGTAAAACAAATGGGTCTAGAGTACCACTACTAATTTTATACTTCATATTTGGGATCAAATAACTTCTTTAAATGGCAAGATAGGTGTTGCACACTGTAAGATCTGTCTCACATACTCAACTTTACTATTGAGTGAGAATCAGGTGACTAGCTGAATTCGGACTGTGGGCATCAGCTTGCCAAACCCGTTTTATATTATTATTCAATTTGTATAAGTAATCCTACCTAAGTCTGCTTTCTTAAGAAATTTTGAAACTATGGCAGAAAAAAGGAATAGTGATATTATGCAATAAGGTGTAAAGTTTCAATGTATTGACTATTCAGTAATAAAATGTGTAATTTACAGTATAATTTTTATGATACAGTAAGAATATACTAGGAAAGTGTATGTCCCTGGTATTTAAAATTCAGTAGCAATTTAAATATTACAATACTTACTGTTTATAGCTGAAATTTCATTATAAAATTGCATAAAAGCATTTAGGTTCTATGACAAAAGGGTGTGAAAATACATCTTTGTCATTTAAGTTGGCATTGTTCTGACCACCCAAGCTAGGATAGAGGTCAAGCTCTAGGAATAAACCCACAAATCTATGGCAAGTAGTATTACTCACCATTAGTGGGCTCCATTCTCTTGCCAAATTTGAATTCTAGTGTGGTTGTGCTCTGTAAGCTGATGTTTTATAATGACATTCTCATTGAATTAAATAAGGTGACCTGTGACATGTTTGTTTATTATTGAAAATTATTTTCTTGACAGTTAATAGAGCAGAAATAGAAAATATAAACCAAATTAAGAGTCAGTTCATTGCAAAGAAAAAAAAAAGGGGGAGGGAGACAAACTCTTACCTAGAATAACCAAGGAAAAAAAGAGAAAAGACTCCAGTCAACGAAAGTATAAATGGAAAAGGAAACATTACAACTGATACCACAGAAATTCAAAGGATCATAAGAGGCTACTGTGAACAACTTTACTTCAGCAAACTGGAAAACTTACTTAGAAGAAATGGAAAAAGATTTTTAAAAACATAACTTACTAACACTGATTCAAGACTCAAGACTGAATAAACAGATTACTAGTAAGGAGACCGATTCAGTAATGAAAAAATCTCACAACGAAGAAGGCTTCACTGGTGAACTTTAAAGAAAGAATTGAGGAGATCAAGATGGGGAAGGATGAGGAGCTGACCTCCCCCGATGAACACATCCAAAATACATCTGTACGTGGAGCAATTCTAACTGAAAACAAACGAGACTGGCAGAAAGACTTTTCTACAACCAAGGCTGTAAAAGATCCACATGGAATCAGGAAGGGAGGAGAAGCCATCACGTCAGGACCTGTGCCCCTAAGAGGGGACAGAGAAGAGGAGGGAGATATCACGGGTTCAGAGAGCATCCCTGGTGAGTAAGGGGTTTGAGCCACATATGGGGCGGCCTGCCCTGGGGTCTAAAACTGGGAAGACAAGTCCCCTTAGCTGGTTTGAACACCAGTGGGACTTAGAACCCAAGATTCAACTCGTGAAGAGCATGTACACACTTGATTACTCCCAGGAAGGAAGGAAGCAGATTGAAACTTCGTGGGGCTCTGGCCAGCTTCCTACTACCACCCCAGCACATGCCTCAACACACTGAGCACCCAAGCAGGCCCTATAGCCCTGGATAAGCTCCCCACTATGGCAAAGGCTGCTGTTGCCAAGGAGGGTGGGCACTTGGCTCGAACTTAGCACTTCATCTGAGTGGGGCAAGTGTGGCCATTGCTGGTGCTTTTGGAAGCTGTGGATTGGGAGCTGTGTGAAACTCTGACTGGGGCGCCTGGACCGTCACAGCACATACTCTGGCCTGCACCAGATACCTGCTCCAGCCCTTCTTTCTCCAGCACTGTTCCCCTCTGGGGCCAAGGTGCTATGCTGGGAGAGAGGAGGGCACACACTTGGAACAGAATCACCTCAGACCTGACTCTCAAGGCTTCTGCTACAGCACCTTGGGACCCAACCTCATCCCTGTAGGAAGGTGACAACCACTGAGCATGGGAGAAGCTCCAGCTCACACCTAGCTCTGGCTCTAGACATTCCAGTTCCTGCCCCATCTCCCACCAAGGTGATAGCTGGGGGAAGATGTGACCTGTATTCACCTCAGATCCAGCTTTCCCACTAAAGCCACTTCACAAATGCCGACTTCATAGGAATGCTCCAATAGAAGGACACTCTTTCAAGACTGGGAAGGTAACTGTTTCACCTACTTTCATAGAGACAGAAAGTTAAGCAAAATGAGAAGACAAAATGAGAAAGAACAAGAAAAAATAAGTAATGTAAAAAACATTATTGTAAAAAACAAATAATTTACCAGTTAAAGATTTCAAAGAATCAGTAATAAGAATGCTAACTGAACTTGGAAAAAAAATAGATGAACACAGTGATAATTTTAACAAGGAACTAGAAAATATAAAAAAGAACCCATCAGAGTTGAAGAATAACTGAAATAAAAGCACACTAGAAGGAATTACCAGCAGACTAGGCAATAGAGAACTCACAAGTGATCTGGAAGATGATAGAGTAATGGAAATCTCCCAATTAGAAGAGCAAAAAGAAAAACACATTTTAAAACATGAAGACATTTTAAGGGACCCTCAGAGACAACACTAAGCCTGCTAACATTTGCATTATAAGGGTCTCAGAAGGAGAAGAGAGAGAAAGGGGTCAAAAATGTATCTGATGAACTTATGGCTGTAAACTTCCCAATCCTGAAGAAGGAAACAGATACCCAGGTACAGGAAACACACAGAGTCCTAAACAAGATGAACTCAAAGAGACAAATCAGAATTAAAATTGCAAAATCTAAAGGTAAAGAGAAAATTCTGAAGGCCATTAGCTGATTTTTCTGTAGAAACTTTGTAGGCCAGAAGGGAGTGTCATGATATACTTGAAGTGCTGAAAGGGAAAGCCTTGCAACTTAGGATACTCTACCCAGCAAGATTATTTCTCTTTCAATTTGAAATGTTAAAGAACTTCTCAGACAAGCAAAAACTAAAAGATCATCGACACTAAACCTACTGTGAAAGAAGTGTTAAAGGGTCTCCTCTAAGTAGAAAAGAAAAGGCTAAAATAAAAGGAATTTACAGGAAAGGAAATATCTGATTAGTAAAGAATATATAGTAAAGGCTGAGGATCAACTGCTTAAATAAGCTAGTACGAAGAATAAAACAAAAGTTATAAAATCAATCGTAACTACAACAAACAAGGGATAAATATGGAGATATAAAATATGACATCAAAACCCACAAAATGTGGGAGAGGGGATTAAAATATGTAGATCTTTTAGAAAGTGTTTAAACTTAAATGACTATTACTTTAAAACAAGTATTTACAGGTCAACATACATGAACCTGATGGTAACCACAAATCCAAAACTTACAATCAATATACAATAACTAGAGAGCAAGGAACACAAACATAACACTGAAGAAAATCATCAAACCACAAGGGGAGACACTAAAAGAAGATGAAAAGAATAGAGAAGAACTACAAAAACCAACTAGAAAACAAGTAACAAAATGGAATAAGTACATACCCCTCAATATTCACTTTAAATGTCAATTGACTAAATGCTCCAATGAAGGATATAGGGTGTCTGATTGGATAAAAAAGAACAAGACCAGTCTAAATGCCCCTTACAAGACACTCACCTCAGAGCTAAAGATGCATAAAGACTAAAAGTGAGGGGATATAAAAGACATTTCATACAAATGAAAATGACAAGAAAGCTGGGGTAGCAATAATCAGATTAAACAAAGTAGATTTTAAAACAAAGGCTATAACAAAAGACAAAGAAGAGAATTATACAGTGATAAAGGGATCAATAAAAGAAGAGGACATAACACTCATTAACATATATGCACCTAATATATGGGTACCTAAATATATAAAGGAAATATTAACATACATAAAGGTAGAAATTGACAGTAATAGAATAGTTGGGAACTTTAACACCCCACTTACATCAATGGACAGGTAATCCATTCAGAAAATCAATAAGGAAACCACTGTCTTAAATGACACATTAGACCAGTTGGACTGAATATATATCTACAAGACATTCCTACCCCAAATATTAGAATATACATTCTATACCAGTGCACATGGAACATTCTTCAGGATAGATCACATGCTAAGCCACAAAACTGGTCTCAACAAATTTAACAGGATAGAAATTATATCAAGCATTTTTTCTGACCACAATGGTATAAAACTGGAAATCAATTATAGGAAGAAAAAAATGGGAAAAACACAAACACATGGAGACTAATCAACATGCTACTAAAAAAAAAAAAAAGGGTCAATGAAGAACCCAAAGGGGAGATCAGAAAATACCTGGAGACAAATGAAAATGGAAACACAACTTTTAAAAAATCTATGAAATCCAACAAAAGGAGTTCTAAGAGGGAAGAAGTTTATAACAATACAGGCCTACCTCAAGAAATAAGAAAAAGTCTCAAACAACCTAACGTCCCACCTAAAGGAATTAGAAAAAGAACACATAAATCCCAAAGTCAGCAGAAAAGATGAAATAATATCAGAGAGGAAATAGAGACCAGAAGAAAATAGAAAAGATTAAACAGCTGGATTTTTAAAAGAT
Source organism: Balaenoptera acutorostrata (assembly GCF_949987535.1). Lineage (NCBI taxonomy): Eukaryota > Metazoa > Chordata > Mammalia > Artiodactyla > Balaenopteridae > Balaenoptera > Balaenoptera acutorostrata. The sequence goes on along the minus strand of NC_080072.1, from coordinate 36,567,471 downwards.
AAAATTGAAAATTCTTTAGCCAGACTCATCAAGAAAAACAATAGGACCCAAGTAAACAAAATAAGAAATGAATGAGGAGAAATTAACAACGAATATTACAGAGATACAAAAAAATCATAAGCGAATACTATGAGCAGTTATATGCCATCAAATCTGAATACCCAGAAGAAATGGAAAAATTTCTGAAACATACAACCTTCCAAGACTGGATCACGAAGAAATAGGCAATCTGCATAGAATGAGTACTAGTAGTGAAATTGAATTAATAATAATAATAATAATAATAAACCTCCCAGCAAACAGAAGTCCAGGACTGGATGGCTTCACAGGGGAATTCTCCCAAAAATATAAAGAGATAATACCTATCGTTCTCAAACTATTTCAAAAATTGAAGAGGAGGGAACATTCACAAATTCATTCTACAGGTCAGCATTACCCTGATACCAAAACCATACAGACACTACAAAAAAAGAAAATTACAGACCAATATCTCTGATAAATATAGATGCAAAAATTCAACAATATATTAGCAAACCAAATTTAACAATATATAAAAAGGATCCACACCATGATCAAGTGGGATTTATTTCAGGGATGCAACAATGGTCCATTATTTGTAAAATGAATGTTATACACTTCATTAACAAAAGAAATGATAAAAAATGTCTTTTTATCACATGATCATCTCAGTAGACACATAAAAAGCATTTGACAAAATTCAACATCCATTCGTGATAAAAACTCTCATCAGTGTTGGTAAACAGGAAACATAGCTTACAAAAATAAGGACCATTTATGACTAACCCACAGTTAACATCATACTCAATGGTGAAGAATTTAAAGTTTTTCTCTGAAATCAGAAACAAGATAAGGATGCCCACATTCACCATTTCTATTTAACATAGTAATGGAAGTCCTAGACACAGCAATCAGATAAGGAAATGAAATAAAAGACATCCAAATTGGAAGGGAAGAAGAAGTAAAACTGCCACTATTTGCAGATGAAGTGATACTACATTAAAAAATCCTAAAGTCTCAGCCAAAAAATTATTTAAACTAATAAATGAATTCAGTATATGTGCAGGATACAAAATTAATATACAGAAATCTGTTGCTCTGTATACACTAAGAATGAATTAATAGAGAGATCAAGAAAGCAATCCTGTTTAAAGTCACATCAAAAAGAATAAACTACCTAAAATAAACTTAACCAAGGAGGTGAAAGACCAATACTCTGAAAACTATAAGACATTGATAAAGGAATTGAAGATGATACAGAAAAATGAAAAGATATCTCTTGTTCTTGGATTGAAAGAATTAACAATTTATTGACCAGAGACGTGTCAATAAGTTCTTTAGAGGGTGATACAATTCACATTACCGTGCAAAGTTGTTACAGCTTAAAATTGATCAAGGGTTCATTATACAACTTATGGTTGTCATTATCATTCATATTTTGCTCCGTTAGGTTTTTGTTCCAACCTACCTTGTGTATATTATAAACGCCACTTTATTACCGTAAAATTTTTAAAAATGACACATCACGAAACTTTGAAGAATTTTTCAGTAAATTTTATGCAGATACTTTCTCTGAGTATTTGAGTGACATAAATACTAGTGTCACAGAAGATGATAGTTCTTCAGAATATAGTTCTGATTCAGACAATGTGAATATTAGACCAACAAAAAGATGAAAAAACCTCAGTGATTGATTCTGATATGGAAAGTGAAAATGAAACTCACGGTTCTGGAGAATGTTCCTTTGCTTCTAGAGTGGATTGAAGACAACATTTCATGAAAATTAGAAGACTTCACAGGTATGTCAGGTGTAACTGTTGAATGTAATAACCCACAAAGTGTTAGTGAAATAACAGAATTAATTTTCATTTACAACTTTTTCGAGTTGGTAGCTTCTCAAACAAACTTGTATCACCAACAGAATGAAAAATCATGTAAAAAAGTATGATAAGGCTTTAAAATGGACTGATGTAACCAATAGTGACATGAAGAGGTTTCTTAGATTAATAATTTTGATGGGACAGATAAGAAAGTCACACTGGAAAGAATATTGGTCAACTGATCCTTACTGAAACATCTATCTTACCAGAGATTATGATGAGAAGAAGGTTTGAACAAATAATGACATTTCTTCACTTTAATGATAACTCAGAAACTCCACTTCCTGCAGACAGAATTTCAAAAGTTAAACCTCTTTTGGATTATTTTCTACCAAAATTTCAATTGATCTATATACCCAAACAAGAGCCATCACTTGCAGAGGCAATGATAAAGTGGAGAGGACGACTCAGATTCAAAACCTATAATCCCAGAAAACTTACAAAATATGGAATTTTGGTCAGGATGGTTAGTGAAACTGGATACATATGCAACCTTGAAATTTATACAGGTGAAGGAAAGAAACTGCAAGAAACAATATTATCAATCCTACAACCTTATCTGGGTTCATGGCACCATATTTACCAAGACAATTATTACAACAGTGTGTCCACATCTGAAATATTGTTGAAAAACAAAACCAGAGTTTGTGGGACTATAAGAGAGAATCAGGGTCTACCAAACCAATTAAAGGAGAAATCCGAAAATCTGCAACGAGGAGAAATGACATTCTTACAGAAGGGAGTAGTGATTCTTCTTATATGGAAAGACAAGTGGCTAGTCTACATAGTGACAACTATTCATGACACCTCCACAGCATCTACAGGAAAGGAAGACAGGAGGACTGGCTATTGCATAACTAAGCCCACTTGTATATTAGAGTATAATAAATATATGAAAGGAGTTGATTGATTCAATCAATATCTGGCAAACTTCAATATCCTCCAGAAAACACAAAAATGGTAATAGAAAGTGGGTTTCTGAATAATTGCAGTTTATTCAATGCATTTAAAATTTATTGTAGCCTTAATGCACAGAATAAAATGACTTACAAGCAATTTTTGTTAGCAGTAGCTAGAGTATGGGTAACTGACCATTCTGGTGAATGTAGTGGTAGCCCTGCACTTGGTCCTTCTTGTGGAGTTTATTAAAGAGCCCCCCACAAAGATCCACCTTGTCAACTATCAGGTAAAATAAAAGAACATATTCTAGAGGAAATAATACCCACAGGACTAAAAAAAAAAATGCTACCAGAAAGTGTAGACTCTGCTTTTCCAGGGGAAAGCGCAGTGAAACATGGTATATTTGCAATAGATGCTCTGTTCCCCTGCAGAGAGGTACCTGCTATATACTTCCTATAGCACTCTAACAAAATATTAGAATGGTTTAGTAAGACATGTACAAAGTTTCAAATAAATACAGTAAGTGCAAAAAAAAGTTTTTGATATTTGCTCAAATGCTGTTTGATTTTGAGGTGTTTCAATATTCACTTATATCACAAATTGCCAGCCACAGGTGTTAGTTTCTGCAAAAATCTCCCAGGCAATAATGTGTTAATATTGTTAAGATGTCCATATTACTCAAAGCAATCTACAGCTTTAATGCAATCTCTATAAAAATACTCCATGACATATAATCCTAACATTGATTTGGAACCACAAAAGACCCTGAATAGTCAAGGCACTCTTGAGAAAAAGAACAGAACTTTGAGAAAAAAGAACAGAATTGGAGGTATCATGCTCCCTGGCTATAGACTATACTGTGAAGCTATGGTATTCAAAAGAGTATAGTACTGACACAAAAACAGACATATAGATCAATGGACCAGAATAGAGAGCCCAGAAATAAATTCACACACTTATGATCAATTAACCTACAACAAAAGAGGGAAGAATATACAATGGGGAGAAGACAGTCTCTTCAAGAAGTGGTGCTGAGAAGACTGGACAGCTACATGAAAATAATGAACATTTCTTTACACCATAGAGAAAAATAAACACAAAATAGATTAAAGATCTAAATGTAAGACCTGAAACCACATAACTCCTAGAGGAAAACATAGGCTGAAAACTCTTTGACATACAGTGTAGCAATATTTTTTTTGCATGTCTCAACTCAGGCAAAGGAAACAAAAGCAAAAAAACCCAAACAAACAACAACAACAACAAAAACCAACAAACAAATCGTACCTAATTAAAGTTAAAATCTTTTGTACAGCAAAGAAAACCATCAACAAAAAGAAAAGACTGCCTACAGAATGGGAGATATATTTGCAAATTATATACCTGATGATGGGTTAATATCCAAAATATATAAACTGCTCATACAACTCAATATCAGAAAAACAAACAACCCAATTAAAAAACATCAGAGGACCTGAATAGACATTTTTTCAAAGAAGACGTACAGATGGCCAACAGGCACATGAAAAGATACTCAATATCTCTAATCAGAGAAATGCAAATCAAAACCACAAGGAGATATTACCTCACACCTGTCAGAATGGGTATCATCAAATAGACCACAAATAACATGTTGGTGAGGATGTGGAGGAAAGGGAAAACCTAGTACACTGTTGGTGGGAATGTAAATTGGTGCAGCCACTGTGGAAAACTGTGTGGAGGGGCCTCAAAAAATGAAAAATATAACTACCATATGACCAGCAATTCCACTCCTGGGTATATATCTAAAGAAAATGAAAACACTAATTTGAAAAGATACATGCACCCCAATGTTCACAGCAGCGTTACTTACACTAGCCAAGATATGGAAGCAACCTAAGTTTCCATCAACAAATGAATGGATAAAGAAAATGTGGTATATACAGACACACACATACATATACACACAAGCACACATACAATGGAATATTGCTCAGCCATAAAAAAGAATGAAATTTTGCCATTTGTAACAACATGGATGGACCTAGAGGGCATTATGCTTAGTGCAATAAGTCAGAGAAAGATGGTATGTTATAACATATGTGGAATCTAAAAAATAAAGCAAATGAATGAATATAACAACAACAACAACAGAAAGACTCAGATATAGACAACAAACCAGTGGTTACCAGTAGGAAGAAGGAAGAGGGGAGGGGCAAGATGATGGGAAGGGCAAGATAGGGGTAAGGGGTTAAGAGTTAAAAACTACTATTTGTAAAATAAATAAGATACAAGGATATATTGTACAACAAAGGGAATATAGCCAGTATTTTATAATGTCTTTCATGGAGTATAATCTATAAAAATATTGAATCTATTGTACACCTGAAATTAATAAAATGTAAATCAACTATGATTCAATTAAAATAGAGAAAGAATGAAGGAAGGAAGGAATGAAATAAGGAAAGAATAATTAACACCCATCCTTCTCAAACTCTTCCCCAAAAAAATTGAAGAAGAGGGAACACTGCCTAAATCTTTTTACAAGGCCAGCATTTTCCTTTTAACAAAACCAGGACAGGACCCTAGTAGAAAAGAAAACTATAGGCCAATATCCCTGATGTGTATATATGCAAAAATTCTCAGTAAAATACTAGCAAACCAAATTTGGCAGCACATTAAAGGAATCATTCACCATAACCACGTGGGATTATCCCTTGGATACCAGGATGGCTCAACATAGGCAAATCAATCAATGTGATACATCACCTTAATATAATTAAAGACCCATATGAACATCTCAATAGATGCAGAAAAGCTTTTGACAAAATTCAACATCTCTTCTTCATAATAAAAACTCTTAGCAAATTAGGCATGGAAGGAACATGCCTCAACATAATAAAGGCCATATATGACATAAGCCCCCAGCTAACATCATACTCGATGTTAAAATGTTGAAAGCTTTTCCTCTAAGATCAGCAACAAGACAAGGGTGCTCACTCTCACCCTTCCTATCAACATGGTGCTAGAAGTTCTAGCTAGAGAAGTCAGGGTAAAAAAGCAATAATAGGTATCAGAACTGGAAAGGGAGGAGTACAATTGTCTCTATTTGCAGATGACATGATTTTGTATAGAGAAAATCCTAAGACTCAACCAAAATCTATTAGATCTAATAAAAAAATTCAGTAAATTTGCAAGATACAAAATTAACATACAAAAATCAGTCATGTTTCTATATACTAACAATGAATTTTCTGAAAAAGAAAGATATTGATCCCATTTACAATAGCATCAAAAACAATAAAATACTTAGGAATGAATTTACCTAAGGTGGTGAAAGATCTCTACTCTGAAATCTACAAGACACTGATGAAAGAAATTAAATAAGATACTAATAAATGGAAACATATCCCATATTCATGAATTGGAAGAATTAATATTTTTAAAATGTCAATACTACCAAAAGACATCTGTAGATTTAATGCAATCCCTATCAAGATTTCAATGGCAGTTTTTACAGAAGTGGAAAAAATACTCCTAAAATTTATATGGAACCTCAGAAGATCCAAATAACAAAGAAATACTGAGAAAGAAGAGCAAAGCGGTTGGCATCACACTTTCTCATTTCAAGCTATACTATTAAGCTATCATCATCAAAAGAGTATTACATGAGCATAAAAACAGACAAATGAACCAATGGAACAGGATCAAGAGCTCAGAAATAAAACCAAGCACATATGGTCAACTAATACTTGACAAGGGAGCCAAGAATACTCAATGGAGAAAAAAAACATCTCTTCAATGAACGCTGCAGGGATAATTGAACAATCATATGTAAAAATAAAACTGCACCGCTATTTTACACCATTCCCAAAAATTCAAAATGGATTAAAGATTTAAATGTAAGACCTTAAACCATGAAACACTTAGAAGAAAAAATAGGAATAAAGCTCCTTGTCATGGTAATGATTTTTTTATATGACACCTAAAGCACAAGCAACAAAATTTAAAAAATAAACAGTTTGGACTACATCAAGCTAAAAACTTCTGGACAGCAAAAGAAACCATCCTCAAAATGAAAATACAACCTATGGAATGGGAAAAATATTTGCAAACCATCTATCTGACAAGGGGTTAAGATATATAAATAACTCATACAACTCAATAGCATAAAAACAAATAACACAACTAAATATGCATTAAGGACCTGCATAGATATTTCTCAGAAGAAGATACATGAAAAGCCACAGGTACATCAAAAGATGCTCAGCATCACTAGTCATTAAGAAAATGCACATTAAAACCACAAAGAGGTATCACTTCATGCCTGTTCAAATGGCCATCATCAAACAGACAAGAGATAACAAATACTGGCTTGAATGTGGAGGAAAGGGAACCCTTGTGCACCGTTAGTGGGATTGAAAATTCGTATGACCACTGTGGAAAGCATTATGGAGGATCCTAAAAAAAACTTAATAAAATTACCCTATGATCCAGCAGTTTTACTACTGGGAATATATCCAAAGGAAATGAAAACACTAACCCAAAATGATATCTGCACCCACATGTTCATAGCAGCATTATTTACAATAGCTAAGACGCAGAAACAACCTAAGTGTTCATAGATGGATGAGTGGATGAAGAAGTTGTGGTATATATTTACAATACAATATTATTCAGCCAGAAAAAAAATGAGGAAATCCTACCATTTGCAACAACATGGATGGACCTTAATGGCATTATGGTAAGTAAAATAAATCAGACAGAGAAAGACAAATACTGTATGATTTCAGCTAGAGGTGGGATCAAAAAAGCCCAACAAACAAACAAACAAGCAAAAACATAGAAAAAGAGATCAGACTTATAGAAGTAGAGGGTGGGTGGGGGATTGAAAGAAGGTGGTCAAAAGGTACAAACTTCTGTAAGACAAGTAAGCACTAGGAATGTAATGTACAGCATGACAACTAGAGCTAACACTGCTGTCTAATATATAGGGAAGTTATTAAGAGAGTAAATCCTAATAGTTAACATCAAAGGAGAACTTTTTCACCTCTTTTTGTTTTTACTTTTTTTTTTCTTATCTATATAAGGAAATGGATGTTAGCTGAAGCAATTGTGGTAATCCTTTCACAATATATGCAAGTCAAACACCACTCTGCTGCAACTCCTTAAACTTATACAATGATGTATGACAATTATTTCCCAGTAAAAGTGGAAAATAATTTTCTTGACAGTTAACCTGTAATTCAAAAGCCAGTGTGAACATGGCTATTGTTCTGAAGCCTGTTAAAGTCTAAGAGGGGACTATTTGGCATTCTCACATAATTGATGAGATGTGAAATTATTTTGAACTAACCCTGGAGGCTATTCACTTATTCATTCTTTTGAACAGCACACACAGAGAAACTTGACATTCTGATTGGGTCTCATTGCCTGTTGAACAGTACCTGCTTCCAGAAGAATCTATCCCTGTGTTTTGATGTTGTTCATGAATAGCCATGTGGGTTCCTAAGACCTGGTCCTTCTATACTTGGGGAGAGTAATATTGTGGTCAGCTGAGCTGACCAAATGTTTTCATGTCATAGCTATCATTTTTCTTAGCTTCTGTTAAATCCATAGGGCGGTCATTTGGGGTATGGTTATATAAGCCAAATATATTAGTGAGTTAAAATCATGGTATATGAGCTATAAGCTGAAGGTCTATTGTTGAAAAATTCCTAGGACCTGGACACTCCTTTGTCCAGACTAGCTGAATTCCCCGACGCAGTTCATCTGCTTGACTAGAGTCTCTTGCTTGCTCTCTCTATAAATATGTGCAAACATACGTATGTTTGTATACATATATGTATATATGCATATGTATGTATGTGTATGCATGTATATACATATAATCTTTCATCCCCTAATATTTTGAACACTGATTTCTTGTCATTTCTCCTAGTAATAGAGCTGATGCACACCATTTGAGGTAAAGCATTTTTTAACCTGTTACTTCATTACGTATGTAGCCAGCATGTCTCCATAAAGAATGTAAAGCATTTAAAGATTTCCACTTTAGCTGGCAGTAAACATATCTCAGCAAGCCCTGTCCTATTCAACACTGTTATCCATAAAGTAGATGAAGACCCTAAGGGCAGGCCCATCAAGTTTGCAGATGTCACTAAACTGAAGGAGGACAAACTAAGATGAATGACAGACACAGCATTTAGAAAACATTGTGACAGGCCAGAGAAATGAAATGGATCTAACAAGGTGAAATACAATATGGATAAACACCAAGTTTTACACTTCCAAACAACTAACCACACAAGACACAGTAGGGCTTAATGAGGTTTTAGTCTTCATTAACCTCATAGAGGTCAACACTATGACATAACCAAAGTAAGTAAGGAAGTAAATATTGAAATCAGGCTGCATTTATAAAAGTACAGTACTTAAAACAAGGTGACCATGAGTCTCACTTCATTTTGTGTTGGTCAGACCATTACTGAGGAATTATATTCAGCTCTCTAATTCAGCTACCTCATTTGAGAAATGGAGATAAAAATTTCTATTCCACTGAATAATCAGTATTAAATGTGACAATGCATATAAAAGACTTGGCACAATGTATGACATGAAATAAATGTTAAATTGATGGTAGATGATGATAACAATTATTGGAAATACTCAAAACTGCTGAAGAAGGTGGCAGTGAATGAAGGGATGGAAAAAGGTATTCCATGCAAGCGGAAATCAAAAGAAAGCTGGAGTAGCAATACTCATATCAGACAAAATAGACTGTAAAATAAGGACTGTTACAAGAGACAAAGAAGGATACTACATATTGACCAAGGGATCAATCCAAGAAGAAGATAAAACAATTGTGAATATATGTGCACCCAACATAGGAGCACCTCAATATACATAAGGCAAATGTTTACAGACATAAATGGATAATTGACAGTAACAGAATAATAGTGAGGGACTTTAACATCCCACTTGCATCAATGGACAGGTCATCCAGACAGAAAATCAATAAGGGAACACAGGCCTTAAATGACACATTAGACCAGATGGACTTAATTTATAGAACATTCCATCTGAAAGCAGATGAATACACTTTCCTCTCAAGTGCACATGGAACGTTCTCCAGGTTAGATCACATCTTGGGCCACAAATTAAGCCTCGGTAAAATTTAAGAAAATTGGCATCATATCAAGCATCTTTTCTAACCATGATGCCATGAGATTAGAAATCAAATACAGGAAAAATACTGTAAAAAGCACAAACAACACACGGAGGCTAAAAAATACGTTATGAAGCAACCAATGGATCACTGAAGAAATCAAAGAGGAAATCAAAAAATACCTAGAGAAAAATGACAATGAAAACACGATGATCCAAAACCTATAGGATGCAGCAAAAACAGATCTAAGAGGGAAGTTTATAGCAACACAATCTTACCTCAGGAAACAAGAAAAATCTCAAACAACCTAACCTTACACCTAAAGCAAGTACAGAAAGAAGAACAAACAAAAGTGAAAGTTAGAAGCAAAGAAATCATAAGATCAGAGCAGAAATAAATGAAATAGAGGTGAAGAAAACAATGGAAAAGATCAATGAAACTAAAAGCTGGCTCTTTGAAAGATAAACAAAATTGATAAACCTTTAGCCAGACTCATCAAGAAAAAAGGGAAAGGGCTCAAATCAATAGAATTAGAAATGAAAAAGGAGAAGTTAAAACTGACACCACAGAAATACAAATGATCATAAGAGACTCCACAAGCAACTATATGCCAATAAATGGACAACCTGGAAGAAATGGACAAATTCTTAGAAAGGTACAATCTCCCAAGTGTGAACCGAGAAGAGACAGAAAATATGAACAGACCAACCACAAGCACTGAACCTGAAACTGTGATTAAAGAATTCCCAACAAACAAAAGTCCAGGACCAGATGTATTCACAGACAAATTCTATCAAACATTTAGGGAAGAATACAAATTCTATCAAACATTTAGGGAAGAATTAACACCTGTCCTTCTGAAACTCTACCATAAATTTGCAGAGGAAGGAATACCCCCAAGCTCATTCTATGAGGCCACTATCACTCTGATACCAAAACCAGACAAAGATACCACAAAAAGGAAAATTACAGTCCAATATCACTGATGAACATAAATGCAAAAATACTCAACAAAGTACTAGCCAGCCGAATCCAACAATACATTAAGAGGGTCATACACCATGATCAAGTGGTATTTATCCCAGGGATGCAAGAATTCTTCAATATCTACAAATCAATCAGTGTGATACACCACATCAACAAACTGAAGAATAAAAACCATATGATCATCTCAATAGATGCAGAAAACGCTTTTGACAAAATTTAATACTATTTATGATAAAAAAAAAAAAACTCTCCAGAAAGTGGTCATAGAGGGAACTTTCCTCAACATAATAAAGGCCATATATGACAAACCCACAGCTGACATCATTCTCAATGGTGAAAAGCAGAAAGTATTTCCTCTAAAATCAGGAACAAGACAAGGATGCCCACTCTCACCATTTTTATTCAACATAGTTTTGGAAGTCCTAGCCATGCAATTAGAGATGAAAAAGAGAGAGAAAAATCCAAAATGGAAAAGATGTAAAACTGTCATTGTTTGCAGATGACATCATACTATACATAGAAAATCCTATGTAAACCACTAGAGCTCATCAATGAATTCTATGTAAACCACTAGAGCTCATCTTTGAATTTGGTAAAGTTGCAGAATAGAAAATTAATACACAGAAATCTCGTGTATTTCTATATACTAACAACAGAAGTTCAGAAAGACAAATTAAGGAAACAATTCCATTTACCATTGCATCTAAAAGTATTAACTACCTAGGAATAAACCTACCTAAGGAGGCAAAAGACTTGTACTCTGAAAACTCTAAGATGCTGATGAAAGAAATAGAAAGTGACACAAACAGATGAAAAGATATACCATGTTCTTGGATTGGAAGAATCAATATTGTGAAAATGACTATACTACCCAAGGTGATCTACAGATTCAGTGCAATCCCTATCAAATTACCAATGGTATTTTTCACAGAACTAGAACAAAAACTTTTAAAATTTGTATGAAAACACAAAAAGACCCTGAATAGCCAAAGCAATCCTAAGAAAAACAGAGCTGGAGGAAATCAGGCTCCCTGACTTCAGACTATACTACAAAGCTACAGTAATCAAAACAGTATGGTAGTGGCACAAAAAGAGAAATATAGATTAATGAAACAGTATAGGAAGCCCAGAAATAAACCTATGCACTGATGGTCAGTTAATCTACAATAAAGGAGGCAAGAATATACAATGGAGAAAAGACAGTCTCTACAATAAGTGGTGCTGGGAAAACTGGACAGCTACATGTAAAAGAATGAAATTAGAACATTGTCTCATACCTTTCACAAAAATAAACTCAAAATGTATTAAAGACCTAAGTGTAAAGCCGGACACTATAAAACTCTTAGAGGAAAATATAGGCAGAACAGTCTCTGACATAAATTGCAACAATATCTTTTAGGATCTACCTCCTAGAGTAATGAAAATAAAAACAAAAATAAACAAATGGTACCTAGTTAAACTTAAAAGCTTTTGCACAGCAAAGGAAACCATAAACAAGATGAAAAGACAACCCACAGAATGGGAGAAATTATTTGCAAACAAGGTGACCGACAAGGGATTTATCTCCAAAACATAAAAACAGCTCATGCAGCTCTATGTGAAAAACAAACAACAACCCAATCAAAAAATAGGCAAAAGAGCTAAATGGACATTTCTCCAAAGAAGACATACAGATGGCCAAAAAGCCATGAAAAGATGCTCAACATCACTAATTATCAGAGAAATGCAAATCAAATCTACAATGAGGTATCACCACACACTGGTCAGAATGGCCATCATCAAAAAGTCTACAAACAATAAATGCTAGAGAGTGTGTGGAGAAAGGGGAACCCTCCTACACTGTTGGTGGGAATGTAACTTGGTACAACCACCATGAAGAACACTATGAAGGTTCCTTACAAAACTAAAAATGGAACTACCATACGATCCAGCAATCCCACTCCCGGGCATATATCTGGAGAAAGCCATACTTCATAAAGTTACATGCACCCCAATATTCATCGCAGCACTATTTACAATAGCCAAGACATGGAAGCAACCTAAGTATCCATCAATGGAGGAGTGGATAAAGATGTGGTACGTATATACAATGCGATATTACTCAGCCATAAAAAATGAATGAGATAATGCCATTTGCAGCAACATAGATGGACCTAGAGATTATCATACTAAGTGAAGTGAGACAGAGAAAGATATGATATCACTTATGTATGGAATCTAAAAAATGATAAAATGAACTTTTAAAAGGTGGCCATATGTCTCACCTTAAATTTTTAGCTCTTCATTGTCTGAGATGAGAAGTTACTGTGAGCAACAGACATATAAATGAGAAACAATGCAAAACGTTCTGTCTTAATGTTTGAGTGTTGTTGACCTTCAATCCCTTCTGAGTGTTCAAGGCCATTATTCCAGAAATTGTACTCTGCCTATAATTTGGGGAACTGCCTCAAGGTGGGAAGTGACACCTTATTGTAGCTCCTTGTAATAAACAACCTAAAAGCTATCTTGTAGAAGAAAAATTATTTCAAAACCAGAATATCTGGTGGTGGTGCTTAGAGAATTGCTACCTCTGTGTTACTAGATAAGTCTTTTAGCCTCTCTGGGCCTCAGTTAATTCTTCTGTAAAAAGGGTATAGTCAGACTTCCTCCCAGAGTTGAGCCAGAGATAAAATTAGGTGAATGCATTTGAATGTATTAGGTTGTTCATTGTGAACTGGGAAAAGTACAGCAGCATGATTTTCCACTCAAATGAGTGCTTGATTATTTATGCATTTTTAGCTGCTTAGTTATAATGTTACTTAGAAATATGATTTTTAAGAAACATTTAGAAGAAAAGTTTCAAAGAACATATTGACTTCTGTTTGCAACTTAGAAATGTCTCCATGTTTACTTGGGCTGCCCTGCAAGCAAGGTCAGGGAAAGGCAGGGTGTGTATATGTGAGTATACATGTGTGCATCTGTTTCGAGCAAAATGGGAGGTGGCCAGGGGAGCACTTTGACTAGAAATCTTTCCTATGTGCTCTGTAGTGTTTATAAGATTTGGTTTCCATAGGGCAGCTTATCGTTTCCCTAATGATGAAACCTCCTTAACCTCATTTCTAAACAGGATGGAAAGATATTCTGCCGGCGGACAGCTTGTGATTGCCAGAATCCAAGCGTTGACCTTTTCTGTTGCCCAGAGTGTGACACCAGGGTCACAAGTCAATGTTTAGATCAAAATGGACACCAGCTCTATCGTAGTGGAGACAACTGGACTCACAGCTGCCAGCAGTGCCGGTGTCTGGTATGTTGGCTTCCTTTAGAGTGTGTTATCCTTTATATTCTGGAGGGGTTTACAAGCTCAGTTGCCTGTGGGCTTTAGTTTCCTGCGATTTGTGATACTGTGCAGGGAGTTGTGGGTCCTGTGGCTAATTACGGGGCATATGTTCTTCCAGAAGACATTCATATTCTACTATTTAAAACACCATGTAAGACAGAAAGGACATTTATAGCACAGATTTGGTCCAAGTTAGTTTACAGTTGCTACTTTTTAGCCACTCCAGATCAATAAAATTCCCCACATGATAGAAAGCTTTCAAAGCCTTGATGGGGACTTGTAGTTCTTACAGAGCCAAATCTTTCATTTCTTGGGACATTACCATTAAAGGTTTCAATATCAGAGATAGCAGAACATAGTAGAAATATCAGGGATTGATATTGATTCTAGGTCATAGAGACAGTCCTGGTTCTCCCACATGCAAGATGTGTGTAATTAACTTGAGCAAGTCCTAACATTTTACTTGATCATTCTTTCCTTCAGTGTACACAAGTGGATGGGCACCTATTTTGCAGGGCTGTTGTGAAGATCAGAGTTATGTGAAAGGCAAGTGTAGTACTTGACACATAGAAGGTACTTAGTGCACAATAGTTACTATTGTTCATATTTCCTAGATTGAAAAATTTGTTTCTGGTGCTAAACCTTAATGTAGAAAAATGAACGTTATTTTGTATCTTAATATGGGGATACTAATGATATAATCAGGTTTGAGAAAGTCCAGAGAAAAACCTTAATTTCTGGACCTGGTTCTTTCTGTTTAAAATTATATAACACAAACAAAGATTTCTAATGTTGCAAAGACTGTTAAGACACATTATCATAGTGAATATGATGTTCCATCTCTGAGGTAATTACAGCCAGTGGAGCTAAGTCATAACTAAGTCAACTTGTAATGGAAACTGTTAGCTGTGTTCCATAATTTAACATTTGCTAAAATTAATGATTCAGTCTATGGATACTGTATAAAAACAGGCATTCAGAAAAATTTGGCTGTAAGTTTCTATTGGATTTTCTAAAGTCACCTGGCGAATGTGCAGATAATCTTAACAGAAACAAATCTTTCTTAATCACTCCTAATACTGAGGAGTATAACTCAGATATATTCAAATCATAGCCATTTTTACATCTCCCATTCAAGAATAGACAAACCCAACACAACTATAGAATTAGGTTCCATATCAGTCTGGAAAATTACATTTCTCTTTGAAGAAGCCAATCATCAGGCACTCAGAAAAATTGGTATTAATTTTAGACATGATATTTTCATAGAATTTCAAAAGAGTATCCTCTCTCATCCCCAGACCCTAAGGTTATTATTTCCTGGGAGAACTGAAGCTGCTGAATGTAACTTAATAACGACTTGAGAATAAAGTGGGTTATATTTAATAAGTATCAATAGTTTGCGTGTGCCAGACTCTGGATGATATAACAATGAGCATGACAGACATGGTCTATAGTGAAGCTGACCAAAGGCCATAGTCTTGTGAAGCTGACTGAATAATTAGGCGCGCGTTTGCATAAATTATAATGAGTGCCATGGTAACGGAAGAGGCTACACAGGTAGTAGTCTCTACTATGTGCAGCTCAGTGGAGCCACGGTGGCCACATTCTGGAATACTTGGAGGTTCTGTCTGAACTGGAACACCTTACTACATATTAGGGATGTGTCACTAGCCAGACATTACATCCAAAACCAATATGAAATTGTTCTCCTGATATTGCCCAACCTCAATTTTAAATCCAATATAAGCAACTCAGTGCATGTTGTTATTGAAATAGTACAGTGGTTTAAGTTCCTCTTTGACCTTAAGAGAAATAGATTTCTCTTTATTACACACTAGCTCAGTACCTTATCATCTATTTGTTCATTTGCTTAACATTTATTGACCAGAACTGTGCTAAGCATCAGGGAGATAAAGGAACAAGCCCAAAGCCTGAAAGCTCAAAACGTAATCTGGAATTGTATTGATAATTATGATAAGTCTCACGATAAAAATAATTATGGGTTGCCATTGGCACACAGAGATGGGACCGAACTCTTTCCGTGGCTACAGTATAGACAGTCAGCAAAAGCACCCTGGAGGAGGTGATGTCTGTATTTGTTCTTCAAGGAGGAAACACATCATACCCATAATGATGCTAAAGTAGCAACAGTTAGTGCGGACAGGGATGGAGATTCCTGAGAATTTCCCCCTCTGGGACTTTGGCAACAGGATTGTGCATAAGGTCAATGATGAAGCATTTTGGCTTTCTCTCCACAGGAAGGAGAGGTAGATTGCTGGCCGCTCACTTGCCCCAGTTTGAGCTGTGAGTACACAACCCTCTTGGAAGGGGAATGTTGTCCCCGCTGTGTCAGTGACCCCTGCCTGGCTGATAACATCGCCTATGACATCAGAAAAACTTGCCTGGACAGCTATGGCCTCTCTAGGCTTAGCGGCTCAGTGTGGACAATGACTGGATCTCCCTGCACAACCTGCAAATGCAAGGTAATCGGGTGTCCTGAGGCTAACCAGGCCTTGAACCATTGCCAGAGAACACCTGCCGGAGGTCCACTCCTGATGTTTCTGAATGCACAGGTTCCAAGGGGCATGGTGGAAACACAGGCAGGCATTTGCTTCTCACCAGAGGTTAATCTGTCTGAATGGATTGTAGCTGGACCGTGTATTAAGGCAAATTCCAAATGATGACCATGGAATAAAATAGTCCTCTCTTTTGCCTTTTAAAATACAGGATTTAAACAATTGCACTAGGCCCAATTATGGCTGATTTAAGCTATTTTGACCTGCATATTAAAAAGTAAAAAAAAAAAAAAAAATCTTTTTTCATCCTGGAAATTTTTATAAGCTCTTTCATGAAACTGCCAATGTTAGAAGAAAGTGTTCTATAAATCTATGAAGTTTTTGCTTTGTTTAATTATCACAGTACCTAATGCAGGGACTTGAAGCTCTTGCTGCGCGATTTAATTCATTGTGATTATTTTCCTATCTTTTTGGAGGAGTTCCCATGAGGCATCCTCATATGTCATTAAAATTAATAACTGACCCCTTCCTACCTTCAAAGCTTATGAAGAGCTATGACTGTAGTCAACTTGAAGCAAGCGTTAGGCAGGGTCAAATTTCTGCCGAAACATCTGCTTAAGATTCCCATGATTAAGCATGTTAAAAATATTAGTCCATTCAATTCTGTCAAACCCTGGCTCAGCTTCAGGCATCAGTGGAAGGATCCCAACTTGTCTTTTTATGCTTTTAAATGTGGATTCTTTTCTCTTTCCTGAAAAGTACCATCTTAAAATGCAGCCCCAATACAAAAAGGACATCAAGCTTCATATAACAAGAGTCATGGTCCCATTGTACCTTCAGCCCCATCAGACACAATGACCAGATGTGGAGACCTATGTTATTTAGTATTATTTCTCTGAGATTAGGTTTGAGATTCATTTAGGAGGATTATAAAGGTATATTTACATTAATACATGTAATTGATTTTTCATGAAGAAGTCCCCAAAATTGATAGGTACCATCCCCTTCACAGTCACCATGAGATAGTCTATATTTACCCCTAATATGCCCACCTTTCTGTAAGCCATTTTGGAGTTATTTTCAGGCTCTTTTGGTACTTTTGACTAGTAGTATTAATGGCAATTTATCTTTCAGGGGGTTATTTTTGGAAAGAATCTCATTTAGAGTAAGTCCAGTGAATAAGTTGTGTAAACAAACAACTTGGAAATACAGAGGAGTCTCAAAGAAACATGGTCTGAGCTCAGACAGGGGTGTATGAAGTTGCACTGCCAGCAGTAGCCAACAAGAGGGACCCTGAAGGGTCTCATAAGTCTTTCCTTTCTTTCAACTCCTACTCTGGCATTTTTCTAGTAATATTTTTATAGCATTCATGGAGTTGGTCTCAATACGTAGATGGTCATTTTGAATATAAAGGTGGACACTGCATATTGATTTATATTCTATGTCTCACTGGCTAATGCTTGTGTCTTGATGCACAGAATGGAAGTGTCTGCTGTTCTGTGGATTTGGAGTGTCTTCATAATAATTGAAGTATTTAAAATGGACTCATCATCGCGGGAGAAAAATGGACAAAATAACCATCCAACATGATGAAGAACAGGAGTTGGTGTTTTTTGTTTTTTGTTTTTAACCACAGACAATTACCAAAGTTTCCACTGAAGGAAGGTGTTTGGGGGTTGCCTTTTGGACCTACCACATTGCTCATTCTTGCTAACCTAGTCTAGGTGACCTACAGTGCAGTGCATTTAAGTCTATGGTTGTTTAAAAAAAAAAAAAAGTTTCCCATGTTGTAAATCACGTTTCCCTTATCAGATCATTTGCAGACACATTTAAATGATCTCATGGTAAATGTTGATGTATTTTTTTGTTTATTTTGTGTACTAACAAACATAATAGAGACCCAGCTCCTTTTGTTTATTTTTTCTGGATTTTTGGATCAAATTCTACAAATAAAGTTGCCTGTTGTGATTTTTGTCCCATCCACTGAATACTTAGTATTGAGATTCCTGTGAAACGTATTAATATGTGTATGTAGAGCCTAACTGCATCTTACATTTCAAACTGTTGAACACACCTAGATACCCACTCGTTCAGCTTACGCAAGCTGAGAGCAATTATGATATGTTAAAGAGGGGAAAGACCACAAACATAAATAATTATTTGAAAAGGAACTTTCTCCTCCCTCTTACAAACAAAAGAAACAAAATCTTAAGCCACAATTTAGAAGCAGCAATGCTTGCAGACTTTTCTGGCATTGAAAGAGAAAGTATCCTTGCATCGGTTTTATATAGTATTTGATACTTACTTACGAGGGACTTCCATGCTTTTTAATACAAGTTGTCACTATAGGAGAGGTGCATGGTGTTATTCCTACATTAGAGTAAATTAATGTATCCCAGTCAACCAATTTGTTCAGATCTAGTTGATTTATAACACATTGGGATTGATAACCAGGTCTCCTGATGCCTGTCCAATGATATTTTCTACTAAATCATGCCACATCACATATGGTAGAGGATACACTTTTAAGAAAGCTGTTTGTATGCTCAGTAGTTATTTTAGAACAGTGAATGTTTTCATTTGAGCCACTACCATATTTTTAAGAGATGGCAGTTATTGAGTTACATAAAATGAATAAAATGTGCAAATGACATTATATCTGAGCTGAGAATTAAAACAGTTGTAGTTTTCAAGTGAACCACATCTTAGTGGTTTGTAATACCTAAGTCTCCTGAATTCATCATTGTTCTGAATCAAGTTGGTTCATGAAATTTTGTTCACAAAATCAAGACAAAGACCTAAGTTGTTAAGTCAGTCATGCTAAATATATTTTAAGTCCCAAATATTAATAGAATTAATAATTAAAAATTACAAGTTCAGATTACTTATTTATTGATATTTGTCAGTATTTTTGTGAAGATCAAATTCACTACAATTCACTACATGAGATCAATTTCATGTGCTAAATTATGATATAGCAGTTAAAACTATATTTGACAACTACTGCTATAGTACGGTAAATTAGAACACATCTCCATTTTAATTCTTTAAGTGTAATCTTGGAACAGAGATTTTGAAAAATGATTATTTAGAAAATATTTATGGCACCTCCATTAAAAAATACCCATCAGTTTTCAATGGAAAAACAAAGACATTTATAAGAATCATTTGTGGCTGTATAAGTGAGGGGTTGGCAAACTATGGTCCCTTGAGTCAAATCCGGACATCTGCCTATTTCATTGGAACACAGCCATGCACGTTCATTTATATATTCTCTACTGCTGAAGAAAGTGGCAGAACTGAGTAGTTCCAACAAAGACGCAAAACCAAAAATATCACCATCTTACCTCTACAAAAACGCTTGCCAACGTCTGGTGTAAGTGATGACTGAACATTGGTGTGTATTTTAGAATGTGTGTTTCCATTTTTTTCCAAGGAATTTCCAGAATCTAACTGTTTTCATTGAATCTGTACATATTCATACTTTGTTGCAGAGCCATTAGCATTGATGGCTCATCCTAAAATACTGGTGTTTCACAACTACAATCATAAGACTCAGTATTTTCTTCTTTTCATTTCAGTTAAATTTAATCTGTGCTAACGTGATGACAAAATGTTATTGATATTTAGTAACACAATTTAAACTACTGCCAGCTCCTATCTATACGGGGTTTTACTTCCTATAAAATAATTGATGACACTTCCTTATTAAAAAATTGAGAACTTTATTCATAAAGTACTGTGCTGAGCTGGGGAAATAAAAAGATGAACAAAATACTTTTTACTTTAAAGATCACCATTATGCGGGCCTTTAGAAGGTGCTGACAATCTCCGAATCCATTAGGGGATCATATTGAAATAAATTACTCCCTGAAATATCTTCTCCAGCCAGAAACTGAAAAGTTATTTTTAAAAGTGTGGTAAACCTCCTGATGGAATGTGCTTAAGTCTCATGCTGTGATTTACAGTGTGAAATGGCTATGCATTTAATGAACAAAAAAAGTGTTTGACAAACATATCTCCTTACAGATCATAACCATTGTCTTCAAGTGTAACATACACATTGGTAAGAAACAATGATAAATACATAAGCAATTATGTAGCTACCCTCTGATTTTCAATAGTGTAAAAGCACTGTGATTCAAGACAGTAGAATATGGAGATGAAAGTCCTATATATTAACAAGACACATCAATTAAACATAAATTTTGCCTCATTTCTTGCTAGGTTGCATATGAAATATATATATACATATATCATATATGTTATATATAGGTACCATATCTATAATCTATATATATTTATATGCAACTGATAATGCATATATCTTAATGTATATTCATATTATTTAGTCTCAGAGCTTCCCCTCCTCTGAGCTTTCTAGTTCTACACTAATGTTACTGTTATGGACTTAATGTACATTTTCCTTGTATTATACAAAAGGCTAGACTACATACAATCTTCATTTTCTAGCATCCAGCATAGTGCCTTGCATAGGGTCGGTTTTCCATTAATTATTTAAAAAATTAAATTCATAATCTTTTATAGTATCAATAAGTTATCATGGGATGGTGGAAACAACCCACTCTAGTGGCTTTAAAATGTTCTTAAGCAATAAGACCTGTTTAAAAATAAAATTTATTCAGTGCTTTGCTATAAAAATCAGATAAAAGCAGAATTTCTCTGCTTGGAGCAAGGGTTGGAGAACTGGAATACCTTCATATATCCCACCACAACTCACAGACATCAAGAGAGCATAGCTTAAAAGCCACTGACCAACCCATCACCTTCCCTTCTGCAAATGAAACCAACACTCAGATGTTACGTGAATTGGCCAGAGTTCATAATTAATTTGTTATAGACCTAGAACTACCGCCCAATCCACCCTGGTTTTCCCTCTGCCATCCTGGTAATGATTTGAAATGTTTTTTCAAATTTCAATTTCAAGTGAGCTTTTTTTACTCCTTCTAAATGGATGACATTAAAAGATAATCATGAGTTCAGGCCAAGAGAGTGGAGTAGGAAGACCCTGAGCTCATTGGCTCTCATAAGCACACCAAAAGTATAATTATTTGCAGAGCAATTATTGACGAGAAAGACCAGAATCTAGCAGAAAAGATCTGCTGCAACTAAAGATATAAAAAAGGAGAGAGATGAGTAGAAGGGGTGGAGTTGTGGTATAGTCAAGACCCATTCCCCCAGGTGAGTGACCCACAGATGGGAGAATAATTACAATTGCAGAGGTTCTCCCCTAGGAGCAATGGGTCTGAGCCCTACATCAGGCTCTGCAGCCTGAAGGTCTTGTACCAGGAAGAGGAGCCCCCAGAACATTTGACTTTGAAGGCCATCAGGGCTTACTTTCAGAAGACCCAGAGGGCTGTGGGAAATAGAGACTCCACTCTTAAAGGATGCACACAAAATCTCACATGGTCCAGGATGCGAGGCAGAGGCATTGATTTAAGAGGAGCTTGGGTCAGATCTACCTGCTGATCTTGGAGAGTCTCCTAGAGAGTCAGGAGGCAACTGGAACTCACTCTAGGCATGTAGACACTGGCAGCAGCCATTTATTGAAAATTGTTCTACTGCATGGACAAAGATGCTGGCAAGTGCCATTTAGGAATCCTCCCGCTAGCTTATTAGCACTAGGACCTTGCCCTGTCTGCCAGCCTGTAGACACAAGTACTAGGATGCCTCAGGCCAAGCAACTAGCCAGGTGGGGACAAAGCCCCACCCACTGGCAGGCAGGTTGCCTTAAGACCTCCTGAGCCCAAGCCATCCCAGGACTTGACCCTGTCAACAAAAGGGACCCAGCCCCAAATACCAGTGTTAACAGGCACAAGCCCGGGAACCCCTAGGGCTCTGCAGCCAGAGATCCTAGGCCCCAACTCTGCCCACCAGTGAGCAGGCATCAGCCCTAGGACCCCCAGGGCCCCAGACCCACCCACCAGCAGGCTGACACACCAACTCCAGGACCCCCAGGGCCCCCTATAATTGGAGACTCTGAGACTCAGCTCCACCCAACCAATGGGCAGACACCAGCCCTGGGACCACCACAGCCTCGTGGTCTACAGTGGCAGGACCCAGCCCACCTACCAGCAGGCCAGCACCAGCCTTAGGAACCTCTCGGCCCTGGTCCCACCCACCAGCAGACCAACACCAGTTCTGAGACATCTTGGGCCTCTCAGCCAGCTGCCATGGGATCCCATCCCACCCATCAGTGGGCCAACACAAACTTTGGGACACTCTGGACCCTGAAGCTAGCTGTGTCAGCACCTGGTCCTGCTCACCAGTGGGCCAACACCAGCTTCAGGACACCAAGGGCCCTGCACCCAGAGACTTTAGGACCTGGTTCCACCCACAAGTGGGTGGGAATCAGTCCCAGATTCCGCTAAGCCTGAAACCTTCCCACCAGCAGGTGGACGTGAGCCCTAGGATCACTGCAGCCCCATAGCCAGACGATACACCATAAGCCCTTCATCAGCCCCAGGACATCAAGGGTTCTGGCCCTGCCCATCAGCAGGCCAACACCAACTCTGAGATACCTTGATCTTCTCAGCCAGCTGCTCTGGGATCCAGCGCCACTCACTAGTGGGCCAGCACTAGCTTTGGGACACCTAGGAAATTGCAGCCAACCATGTCAGGAAATAACCCCATCCCCCAGCAGGCCAACACTAGACCCTGGAATCCTAGCCCCACAACCACCCAGCCCCAGAAACTGGCTCTGACCACCAGTGAGCCAGCAGTAGCCAGGGTTTATCAGCCACCCAGCCCTGCCAACCAGTGACAGCAGCTTCTGCACAAGGCAAGGCCTGGCAACCAACTGGACCAGAGGCCAGTCATGCCTACAAGACCACCCAACTAGTCAAGCCACCACAAGAGAAAGACACACACAGCCCACATAGAGAGCACACCTAGAGCGTATTAGCTCTGGTGACCAAAGGGAAGCATGTTGCTGGGATGCATAGGACATCTCCCACACGAGGATACTTCTCCAAGATTTGGAAACATAACCAACCTACCAGATACATAGAACTAAACACAGAGAGTTAGGCAAAAAAAAGGTGAGAGGAACACATTCCAAATGAAGGAATGAGATAAAACCCCAGAAGAAGAACCCCAGAAGAAGAAGGGAAGTGGAGACAGGCAATCAACCCAATAAAGGGTTCAAGGTAATGATTGTAAAGATGATCAAAGAACTTGGGAGAAAATGGATGAACAAAGTGAGATGTTTAACAAAGAAAAGATATAAAAAAGAACCAAACAGAGCTGAAGAATACAATAACTGAAATAAAAAATGCACTCGAAGGAATGAAGAGTAGATTAGAAGATACAGAAGAACGGATCACTGAGCCATAAGACAGAGTAATGTAAATCACTGAACCTGACCAGAAAAAAAAGAATAAAAAGAAATGAGAACATTTTAAGAGACCTTTGTGACAACATCAAACATACTAACATTTGCATTATAGAGGTCTCAGAAGGAGAAGAGAGAGGAAAGGGGTAGATAACATATTTGAAGGCATTGTAGCTGAGAACTTTCCTAACCTGGGAAAGCAAACAGACACCTAGGTCCAAGAAGCACAGAAAGTTCCAAATAGGATCAACTGAAAAAGTGCCACCCCAAGACACATTGTAATTAAAATGGCAAAAATTAAAGAGAGAATATTAAAAGCAACAAGGGAAAAGTAACAAGTTACACATAAGGGAACTCCCATCAGGCTATCAGCTGATTTTTCAGCAGAAACTCTGCAGGCCAAAAATGAGTGGCATGATATATTTAAAGTGATGAAAAGGAAAATCTACAACGAAGAATACTCTACCCAGCAAGGCTTTCATTCATATTTCATGGAGGGATCAAAAGTTTTACAGACAAGAATGTGATCAAGACAGCAGAATAGTAGGACATGGAGTTCACCTCCTCCCACAAATACGTCAAAAATACATCTACACGTGGAAAGATCCTCACAGAATATCTACTGAATGCTGGCAGAAGACCTCAGACTGCTGAAAGGGCAAGAACATCTCCACATAACCAGTTATGACAAAAGAAAAAAAAAGTGAGAAAGGAATCAGGATGGGACCTGCGCCCCTGGGAGAGAGCTGTGAAAGAGGAAAGGTTCCTGCACCCTGGGAAGCCCGCTCACCAGCAGGGAGATTGTCTGGGACAGAAGAAGAGCTTCAGAGCCTCAGAGGAGAACACAGCAGCCAGAGTGGAGGGAGAACTGTACAGATGGTCAGTGCTGCCACGCTGCACTCCCCAGCTTGAGACACTCATTCACCAGTATGGGTGGGGGCTGGGTGATGGAACTCAAGCTTTGGAGATCAGACCCAGTGAGAAGACTGGAGTTGACTATACAGAAATGGCCTGTGAGGACTAGAATCTGGTATGACTGCAACTGAGGGTGTACATAGAGGAAGCCCAGGTTGCCTTAGATGCCGGTGCCATTGCTTTGGGGGTGCTTTGGGGGGGGGGGCAGGACCTGTCATTGTAGCCTTTTTACATATGTGCATGCTCACAGAGGTCAGGACACCTCCTGCACAGGCTGGAGGGGCGATCATGAACAGCCACTGCCCGCCTGGACTCCAGGAGTGGATTTTACACTTGTCAACATACATGCACTTCATCAACATATATGCACATGATATGGGAGCACCCAAATACATAAAACAAATACTAACAGACATAAAGGGAGAAATTGACAGGAATACGATAATAGTAGGAGACTTTAACACCCCACTCACATCAATGGACAGATCTTCTAGACAGAAAATCAATCAGGCAACAGAGATCCTAAATAATACAATAGAACAGTTAGATTTAATTGATATTTTCAGGACATTACATCCAAAATTATCCAGAATACACATTCTTTTCAAGTGCACATGAAATATTCTTTAGGACTGACTACATACTAAGGCACAAAACAAGCCTCAACAAATTTAAGAGTATAGAAATTATCTCAAGCATCTTTTCTGACCATAACAGCATGAAACTAGAAATTAACCACGGAAAAAGAAAGGAGAAATAACCAACTACATGGAGACTAAACAACATGCTACTAAAAAACCAGTGGGTCAACAATGAAATCAAAGAGGAAATTAAAAAATACCTTGAGACAAATGAAAATGAAAACAACCACACAAAATCTATGGGATGCAGCAAAAGTAGTTCTTGGAAGTTCAGATACAGGCCTTCCTCAAAAAACAAGAAAAATCTCAAATAAACAACCTAACCTACCACTTAAAAGAATTAGAAAAAGAAGAACAAACAAAACCTAAAGTCAGCAGAAGGAGGAAATAAAGATAAGAGAGGAAATAAATACAATACACATTTAAAAAACAATAGAAAAAAAATCAGTAAAAGCAAGATCTGGTTCTTTGAAAGGATAAACAAGATTAACAAAAACCTCAGGCCAGCATTAACAAGAATAAAAGAGAGAGAACCTAAGTAAACAAGTAAGAAATGAAAAAGGAGACATAACAACTGATACTGCAGAAATACAAAAAAACCTAAGGGAATACTATGAACAATTATATGTCAACAAATTCAACAACCTAGAAGAAATGTATGCAGAAAACTATAAGACACTGATGAAAGAAATTAAAGGTGATACAAACAGATTGAGATATATACTATGTTCTTGGATTGGAAGAATCAACATTGTGAAAATGACTATAATACCCAAAGCAATCTACAGATTCAATGCAATCCCTATCAAACTACCAATGGCATTTTTCACAGAACTAGACAAAAAATTTCACAATTTATATGGAAACACAAAAGACCCTGAAGAGCCAAAGCAATCTTGAGAAAGAAAAATGGAGCTGGAGGAATCAGGCTCCTTGACTTCAAACTATACTACACAGCTACAGTCATCAAGCCAGTATGGTACTGGAACAAAAACAGAAATACAGATCAATGGAACAGGATAGAAAACCCAGAGATAAACCCACACACATATGGTCACCTTATTTTTGAGAAAGGAGGCAAGAATATACAATGGAGAAAAGACAGCCTCTTCAATAAGTGGTGCTGGGAAAAATGGACAGGTACATGTAAAAGAATGACATTAGAACACTTCCTAACACCATACACAAAAATAAACTCAGAATGGATTAAAGACCTAATGTAAGGCCAGACACTATAAAACTCTTAGAGGAAAACATAGGCAGAACACTCTATGACATAAATCACAGCAAGATCCTTTTTGACCCATCTCCTAGAGAAATAGAAATAAAAACAAAAATAAACAAATGGGACCTAATGAAACTTAAAAGCTTTTGCACAGCAAAGGAAACCATAAACAAGACAAAAAGACAACCCTCAGAGTGGGAGAAAATATTTGCAAACAAAGCAACTGACAAAGGATTAATCTCCAAAATTTACAAGCAGCTCATGCAGCTCAATATCAAAAAAACAAACAGCCTAATCCAAAAATGAACAGAAGACCTAAACAGACATTTCTCCAAAGAAGATATACAGATTGCCAACAAAGACATGAAAGGATGCTCAACATCACTAATCATTAGAGAAATGCAAATCAAAACTACAATGAGGTATCACCTCACACCGGTCAGAATGGCCATCATCAAAATATCTGCAAACAATAAATGCTGGAGAGGGTGTGGAGAAAAGGGAACACTCTTGCACTGTTGGTGGGAATGTAAATTGATACAGCCACTATGGAGAACAGTATGGAGGTTCCTTAAAAAACTAAAAATAGGGGCTTCCCTGGCGGCGCAGTGGTTGAGAATCTGCCTGCCAATGCAGGGGACACGGGTTCGAGCCCTGGTCTGGGAAGATCCCACATGCCGCGGGGCGGCTAGGCCCGTGAGCCACAACTACTGAGCCTGCGCGTCTGGAGCCTGTGCTCCGCAACGGAAGAAGCCGCGATAGTGAGAGGCCCGCGCACCGCGATGAAGAGTGGCCCCCGCTCGCCGCAACTAGAGGAAGCCCTCGCACAGAAACGAAGACCCAACACAGCCATAAATAAACAGATAAATAAATAAATAAAATTAAAAAAAAACAACAACTAAAAATAGAACTATCATATGACACAGCAATCCCACTACTGGCCATATACCCTGAGAAAACCAAAATCCGAAACGAGTCATGTACCACAATGTTCATTGCAGCACTATTTACAATAGCCAGGACATGGAAGCAACCTAAGTATCCATCGACAGATGAATGGATAAGGAAGATGTGGCACATCTATACAAAGGAATATAAAAAGAAATGAAATTGAGTTATTTGTGGTGAGGTGGATGAACCTAGAGTCTGTCATACAGAGTGAGGTAAGTCAGAAAGAGAAAAACAAATACCGTATGCTAACACATATATATGGAATCTTAAAAAAAAAAAAGAGGTTCTGAAGAACCTAGGGGCAGGACAGGAATAAAGATGCAAACATAGAGAATGGACTTGAGGACATGGGGCAGGGGAAGGGTAAGCTGGGACGAAGTGAGAGAGTGGCATTGACATATGTACACTACCAAATGTAAAATAGATAGCTAGTGGGAAGCAGCCGCATAGCACAGGGAGATCAGCTCGGTGCTTTGTGACCACATAGAGGGGTGGGATGAGGAGGGTGGGAGGGAGACGCAAGAGGGAGAAGATATGGGGATATATGTATATGTATAGCTGATTCACTTTGTTATACAGCAGCAACTAACACAGTAATGTAAAGCAATTATACTCCAATAAAGATGCTAAAAAAACCCCCAACAATTTGACAATCTAGAAGAAATGGACATGTTTCTAGAAACACAGAGCCCACCAAAATTGAATCAAGAAAAAATGGATAATTTGAACAGACCGATCACTAGAAGTGAAACAGAATCTGTAATTAAAATCTCCCTACAAACAAAAGTTCAGGACCAGATGGCATCACAGGCAGATTCTACCAAACATACAAATAAGAACTTATACTGATCTTTTCAAACTCTTCCAAAAATATCGAAGAGGAGGGAACAGTCCCAAAGACATGATATGAAGCTAACATAACCCTGATACCAAAACCAAAACAAAGACACCACCAATAAAGAAATTTCCAGGCCAATATCTTTGATGAATACAGATGCAAAAATTCTGAACAAAATATTAGCAAAACAAATCCAACAACACATAAAAAATATCACCCACCACAACCAAGTGGGATTCATCCCAAGTTCAGAAGGATGGTTCAACATATGCAAATCAATCAATGTGATATACCACATAAACAAAAGACAAAAACCACATGATCATCTCAATCATTTGATGAAATTCAACATTCTTTTATGATAAAACTCTTACTAAAGTGGGTTTAGAGGGAACATCTCAATATAATAAAAGCTACAACAAACCCACAGCCAATATAATACTAAATGGTGAAAAGCTGAAAGCCTTCCCACTAAAACCTGGAACAGACAAGGATGCCTACTCTCAACTCTTCTATTCAACATAGTATTGTAAGACCTAGCCACAGCAATCAGACAAGAAAAAGAAAGAAAAGGTATCCAAATTGAAAGAGGTTAAATTGTCATTATAGGCAGATGATATGATAGTATATATAGAAAACCCTAAAGACTCCACACAAAAACTACTAGAACTGTTAAACAAAGTCAGCAAGGTAGCAGGATACAAGATTAACATACAGAAATCGGTTGCATTCCTTTACACCAACAATGAAATATCAGAAAGTGAATGTAAAAAACAAAAATCAAAAAACGCACATTTTAAACTCAGACCCCCAAAACTAAAGTACTTAGGAATAATCTTGACCAAGGAGGTGAAAGATGTATATGCTAAGACCTATAAAACATTAATAAAGGAAACTGAAGATGACTCAAAGAAATGGAAAGATATCTCACACTCTTGGCTTGGAATAATTAATATTGTTAAAATGGCCATATTATCCAAAGCAATCTACAGATTTAATGTGATATCTATCAAATTACCCGTGACATTTTTCACAGAACTAGAACAAATAATCCTAAAATTCATATGGAACCATAAAAGACCAAGAATTGCTAAAGCAATCCTGAATAAAAAGAGCAAAGCAGGAGGCATAACCCTCCCAGACTTCAGACAATACTACAAAGCACAATAATCAAAACAGCATGGTATTGGCACAAAAACAGACATATTGATCAATGGAACATAATAGAGAGCCCAGAAATAACCCACACACATATGGTCAATTAATCTTTGACAAAGGAGGCAAGAATATACAATGGGAAAAAGATAGTCTCTTCAGCAAGTGGTGCTGTGAAAGTTAGACAGCCACATGTAAAATCAATGAAGTTAGAAAACATGCAATTGCCACACAAAAATAAACTCAAAATTGCTTAAAGACTTATTATTTATAAGACTGACACCATAAAACTCCTAGAAGAGATCATACGCAAAACTTTCTCTGACATAATTGCACAAATGTTTTCTTACATCAGTCTCCTAAGGCAGTAGACATAAAAACAAAAATAAACAAATGGGACCTAATCAAACTAACAAACTTTTGCACAGCAAAGGAAACCATAAACAAAACGAAAAGACAACCTACAGAATGGAAGAAAATATTTGCAAATGATGTAACTGACAAGGGCTTAATTTCCAAAATATATAAGCAGCTCATACAACTCTACAACAAAAAAACAACCCAATTGAAAAATGGGCAGGAGACCTAAATAGACACTTCTCCAAAGAAGAAATACACATGGCCAGTAGGCACATGAAAAGATGCTCATCATCACTAATTATTAGAGAAATGCAAATCAAACCTACAGTGAGGTACCACCTCACACTGGTAAGATGGCCATCATTAAAAAGTTTACAAATAACAAATGCTGGAGAGGGTGTGGAGAAAAGGGAACCCTCCTACACTGTTGGTGGGAATGTAAATTGGTACAGCCACTATGCAGAACAGTGTGGAGGTCCCTCAAAAAACTAAAAGTAGAACTAGCATATGATCTAGCAAACCCACTCCTGGGCATATATCCAGACAAAACTATAATTCAAAAAGATACATAGGGCTTCCCTGGTGGCGCAGTGGTTGAGAATCTGCCTGCTAATGCAGGGGACGCGGGTTCGAGCCCTGGTCTGGGAGGATCCCACATGCCACGGAGCAGCTGGGCCCGTGAGCCACAATTGCTGAGCCTGCGCGTCTGGAGCCTGTGCCCCGCGACGGGAGGGGCCGCGATAGAGAAAGGCCCGCGCACCGCGATGAAGAGCGGTCCCCGCACCGCGATGAAGAGTGGCCCCCGCTTGCCGCAACTGGAGAAAGCCCTCGCACGAACCGAAGACCCAACACAGCCAAAAATAAAATAAATAAATAAATAAAATCAAGTAAAACTTTAAAAAAAAAAAAAAAAAAAAAGATACATACACCCCTATGTTCATAGCACTATTCATTATAGCCAAGATATGGAAGCAACCAAAATGTCCATAGACAGAGAAGCAGATAAAGAAGATGTGGTACATATATACAATGGAATACTACTCAGCCATAAAAAAGAACAAAATAATGTGGTTGCAGCAACGTGGATGCAACTAGAGATTATCATACTAAGTGAAGTAAGTCAGACAGAGAAGACAAATACCATATGATATCACTTATATGTGGAATCTAAAATATGACACAAAGGAACCTATCTATGAAACAGAAACAGAATCACAGATATAGAGAACAGACTGGTGGTTGCCAAGGGGGAGGGGGTTGGGGGAGGGAAGAAGTGGGAGGTTGGGGTTAGCAGATGTAAACTTTTATATATAAAATGGATAAACAAGGTCCTACTGTATAGCACAGAGAACTATATTCAATATCCTATGATAAATCATGATGGAATATTCAAAAAGAATTTATATGTATGTATAACTGAATCACTTTGTTGTATAGCAAAAATTAACACAACACTGTATATCAACAATACTTCAATAAAGAATATTTTTTAAAAAGTTTTACAGACAAGCAAAAGCTAAAAGTGTTCAGCACCACCAAACCAGCTTTATAAGAAATGTTAAAGGGATTTCTTTAAGCAAAAAAGAAAAGGCCACAGCTATTAGGAAGGTTAAAAGACCAAAAATGGTAAAATCATCTATACCTGCATAAGTAGTTCAGGAATAAACAAAACAAAAAGATGTAAAATATGATGTCATAAACAGTGATTATGTAGAAGGGGAGTAAACATGCAGGGTTGTTAAAATGCATTTGAAATTAAGAGATCAGCAATTTAAAATAATCACAGATGTATGCACACACACACACATGCACACACACACACAAAAGATTGCTACATATAAACTTCATGGTAACCACAGACCAAAAATCTATAACAGATACACACATAAAAAAGAGAAAAGAATCCAAACATAACACTAAAGATAGTCACCAAATCACAAGGGAAACAAGCAAAAGAAGAAAGGAGCAACAACAACAAAACCTAGAAAAATAACACCAAAGGAATTAACAATATGGCAATAAGTACATGACTATCAATAATTGCTTTAAATGTAAATGGAATAAATACTCCAATCAAAAGACAGAGTAGCTGAATGGATACAAAAACAAGACTCATCTATATACTACCTACAAGAGACTCACTTCAGATCTAAAGACACATACACACTGTAAGTGAGGGTATGGAAAAAGGTATTCCATGAACATGGAAATCAGAAGAAAACCAGGATAGCAATACTTATATCAGATGAAATAGAGTTTAAAACAAAGATTGTAAAAGAGACAAAGGATATTACATAATGATCAAGGGAGCAATCCAAGAAGAAGATATAACAATTGTAAATATATATGCACCCAATATTGGAGCATCTAAATACATAAAGCAAATATTAAAAGATATAGAGAGAAATTGACAGTAACACAATAATAGTCCCGGGAACTTTAACATCCCATTTACATCAATGGACAGATCATTTAGGTGTAAAAATTAATAAGGAAACACTGGTCTTAAATAACAACTTAGACCAAATGGACTTAATATATATAGAACTTTACATCCAAAAGCAGCAGAATACACATTCAAGTACACAAGGAACAGTTTGCAGTACAGATCACATGCTAGGCCAGAAAACAAGTCTCAAAGATTTAAGAAAATTGAAATCATATCAAGCATCATCTTTTCTTGCCACAACACTAGGAGACTAGAAATCAACTGCAAAAGAACAGAAACACGTGGAAGCTAAACAATATGCTACTAAACAACCAGTGGACTACTGTAGAAATCAACGAGGAAATTAAAAAATACCTGGAGACAAATGAAAACAAAAACACTACGATCCAAAATCTATGCAGTGCAGCAAAAGCAGTTCTAGAAGAGAAGTTTATACCAAAATAAGTCTAAATCAGGAAACAAGAAAAATCTTATATAAACAACCAAGCCTACATTTAAAGTAACTAGGAAAAGAACAAACAAAACCCAAAGTTAGTAGAAGGCAAGAAATTATAACGGAGCAGAAACAAATGAAATAGAGATTTAAAAATACACAAAAGAAATGATCAATGAAAGTAAGAACTCTTTCTTGAGAAAGATAAAATAATTGATAAACCTAGGGCCAGACTCATTAAGAACAACAAAAAAAGAGAGAGGGGGCAAATCAAACTCAGAAATGAAAAAGAAATTACGACTGACATCACAGAAATGCAAAGGATCATAAAAGAATACTATAAACAAGTATATGCCAATAAAATGGACAATCTAAAAAAAAAAAAGGACAAATTTCTACAAATGTACAATCTCCCTAGACTGAATCAGGAAGAAATAGAAAACATGAACAGACCAATTATCAGTAATGAAATTAAATAAGTAAAAGGAAAAACACCTCCAAACAAACAAAATCCAGAACCATATGGGTTTTTTAATTTTAATTTAATTTATTTTTTATACAGCAGGTTCTTATTAGTTATCCATTTTATACATATTAGTGTATATATGTCAATCCCAATCTCCCAATTCATCCCACCACTACCACCACCCCCCCTCACTTTCCCCCCTTGGTGTCTATACATTTGTTCTCTACATCTGTGTTTCGATTTCTGCCTTGCAAACTGGTTCATCTGTACCATTTTTCTAGATTCCACATATATGCGTTAATATACGATATTTGTTTTCCTCTTTCTGACTTACTTCACTCTGTATGACCGTCTCTAAGTCCATCCACGTCTCTAAAATGACCCAATTTCATTCCATTTTATGGCTGAGTAATATTCCACTGTATATATGTACCACATATTCTGTATCCATTCATCTGTTGATGGGCATTTAGGCTGCTTCCATGACATGGCTATTGTAAATAGTGCTGCAATGAACATTGGGGTGCATATATCATTTTGAATTATGGTTTTCTCAGGGTATATGCTCAGTAGTGGGATTGCTGGGTCATATGGCAATTCTATTTTTAGTTTCTTAAGGAACCTCCATACTGTTCTACATAGTGGCTGTATCAATTTACATTCCCACCAACAGTGCAAGAGTGTTCTCTTTTCTCCACACCCTCTCCAGCATTTGTTGTCTGTAGATTTTCTGATGATGCCCATTCTAACTTGTGTGAGGTAATACCTCATCGTAGTTTTGATTTGCATTTCTCTAATAATTAGTGATGTTGAGCAGATTTTCATGTGCCTCTTGGCCATCTGTGCGTCTTCTGTGGAGAGATGACTATTTAGGTATTCTGCCCATTTTTTGATTGGGTTGTTTGTTTTTTTAATATTGAGCTGCATGAGCTGTTTATATATTTTGGAGATTAATCCTTTGTCTGTTGCTTCATCTGCAAATATTTTTTCCCATTCTGTGGGTTGTCTTTTCATCTTGTTTATAGTTTCCTGTGCTGAGCAAAAGCTTAAACTGTTCATTAGGTCCCATTTGTTTATTTTTATTTCCATTACTGTAGGAGGTGGGTCAAAAAAGATCTTGCTGTGATTTATGTCTAAGAGTGTTCTCTCTATGTTTTCCTCTAAGGGTTTTATAGTGTCTGGTCTTTTTAGCTCTTTAATTCATTTTGAGTTTATTTTTGTGTATGGTGTTAGGGAGTGTTCTAATTTCATTCTTTTACATGTAGCTGTCCAGTTTTCCCAGCACCACTTATTGAAGAGACTGTCTTTTCTCCATTGTATATCCTTGCCTCCTTTCATAGACCAGGTGACCATAGGTGTGTGGATTTATCTCTGGGTTTTCTATCCTGTTCCATTGATCTATATTTCTGTTTTTGTGCCAGTACCATAGTGTCTTGATTATTGTAGCTGTAGTATAGTCTGACGTCAGGGAGACTGATTCAACAAGCTCTGTTTTTCTTCTCAAAATTGCTTTGGCTATACGGGGTCTTTTGTGTTTCCACAAAAATTGTGAAATTTTTTGTTCTAGTTCTGTGAAAAATGCCATTGGTAGTCCAATAGGGATTCCATTGAATCTGTAGATTGCTTTGGGTATTATAGTCATTTTCACAATGTTGATTCTTACAATCCAAGAACATGATATATCTCTCCATCTGTTTGTACCATCTTTGATTTCTTTCATCAGTGTCTTATAATTTTCTGCATACAGGTCTTTTATCTCCTTAGGTAGGTTTATTCCTAGGTATTTGATTCTTTTTGTTGCAATGGTAAATGGGAGTGTTTTCTTAATTTCACTTTCAGATTTTTCATCATTAGTGTATAGGAATGCAAGAGATTTCTGTGCATTAATTTTGTATCCTGAAACTTTACCAAATTCATTGATTAGCTCTAGGAGTTTTCTGGTGGCATCTTTAGGATTATCTATGTACAGTATCCTGTCATCCACAAACAGGACATTTTTACTTCCTTTCTAATTTGGATTCCTTTTATTTCTTTCTCTTCTCTGACTGCCATGGCTAGGACTTCCAAAACTATGTTGAATAATAGTGGGAAGAGTGGACATCCCTGTCTTGTTCCTGATCTTAGAGGAAATGCTTTCTGTTTTTTACCATTGAGAATGATATTTGCTCTGGGTTTGTCATATATAGCCTTTATTATGTTGAGGTAGGTTCCCTCTATGTCCACTTTCTTGAGAGTTTTTATCACATATCAGTGTTGAATGTTGTCAAAAGCTTTTTTTGCATCTATTGAGATGATCATATGGTTTTTATTCTTCAATTTGTTAATATGGTGTATCGCATTGATTGATTTATGTATATTGAAGAATCCTTGCATCCCTGGGATAAACCCCACTTGATCATGGTGTATGATCCTTTTAATGTGTTGTTGGATTCTGTTTGCTAGTATTTTGTTGAGGACTTTTGCATCTATATTCATCAGTGATATTGGTCTGTAATTTTCTTTTTTTTGTAGTATCTCCGTCTGGTTTTGGCATCAGGGTGATGGTGGCCTTGTAGAATGAGTTTGGGAGTGTTCCTTCCTCTGCAATTTTTTGGAAGAGTTAGAGAAGGATGGGTGTTAGCTCTTCCCTAAATGTTTGATAGAATTCACCTGTGAAGCCATCTGGTCCTGGACTTTTGTTTGTTGGAAGAATTTTAATCACAGTTTCAATTTCATTACTTGTGATTGGTCTGTTCATATTTTCTATTTCTTCCTGGTTCAGTCTTGGAAGGTTATACCTTTCTAAGAATTTGTCCATTTCTTACACGTTGTCCATTTTATTGGTATAGAGTTGCTTGTAGTAGTCTCTTAGGATGCTTTGTACTTTTGCGGTGTCCATTGTAACTTCTCCTTTTTCATTTCTAATTTTATAGATTTGAGTCCTCTCACTCTTTTTCTTGATGAGTCTGGCTAAAGGTTCATCAATTTTGTTTATCTTCTCAAAGAACCAGCTTTTAGTTTTACTGATCTCTGCTATTGTTTCCTTTGTTTCTGTTTCATTTATTTCTGCTGTGATCTTTATGATTTTGTTCCTTCTACTAACTTTGGGTTTTGTTTGTTCTTCTTTCTCTAGTTCCTTTAGGTGTAAGGTTAGATTGTTTATTTGAGATTTTTCTTGTTTCCTGAGGTAGGATTGTATTGCTATAAACTTCCCTCTTAGAACTGCATTGGTGCATCCCATAGGTTTTGGATCATCATGTTTTCCTTGTCATTTGTCTCTAGGTATTTTTTGATTTCCTCTTCAATTTCTTCAGTGATCTCTTGGTTATTTAGTAACATATTGTTTAGCCTCCATGTGTTTGTGTTTTTTACGTTTTTTTCCCTGTAATTGATTTCTAATCTCATAGTGTTGTGTTTGGAAAAGATGCTTGATATGATTTCAATATTCTTAAATTTACTGAGGCTTGATTTGTGATCCAGGATGTGATCTATCCTGGAGAATGATCCATGTGCACTTGAGAAGAAAGTGTAATCTGCTATTTTCAGAATGTCCTATAAATATCAATCAAATCTATCTGGTCTATTATGTCATTTAAAACTTGCGTTTCCTTATTAATTTTCTGTCTGGATGATCTGTCTATTGGTGTAAGTGAGGTGTTAAGTCCCCTACTATTACTGTGTTATTGTTGATTTCCACTTTTATGGCTGTTAGCATTTGCCTTATATATTGAGGTGCTCCTATGTTGGGTACATAAATATTTATAATTGTTATATTTTGTTCTTGGATTGATCTCTGATCGTTATGTATTGTCCTTCCTTGTCTCTTCTAACATTCTTTATTTTAAAGCCTATTTTATCTGATATGAGTATTGCTACTTCAACTTTCTTTGATTTCCATTCACATGGAATATCTTTTTCCATCCCCTCACATTCAGTCTGTATGTGTCCCTAGGTCTGAAGTGGGTTTCTTGTAGACTGCATGTATATGGGTCTTGTTTTTGTATGCATTCAGCCGCTGTCTTTTGGTTGGCTGGAGCATTTAATCCATTCACATTTAAGGTGATTATCGGTATGTATGTTCCTATTACCTTTTTCTTAATTGCTTTTGGTTTGTTTTTGTAGGTCGTTTTCTTCTCTTGTGTTTCCCACTTAAAGAAGTTCCTTTAGCATTTGTTGTAGCGCTGGTTTTGTAGTGCTGAATTCTCTTAGCTTTTTCTTGTCTGTAAAGCTTTTGATTTCTCTGTTGAATATGAATGAGATCCATGCTGGGTAGAGTAATCTTGGTTGTAAGTTCTTCCCTTTCATCACTTTAAATGTATCATGCCACTCCCTTCTGGCTTGTAGAGTTTCTGCTGAGAAATCAGCTGTTAACCTTATGGGAGTTCCCTTGTATGTTATTTGTCGTTTTTCCCTTGTTGCTTTTAATAATTTTTCTTTAATTCTTTAATTTAAGTCTTTAATTTTTGTCAATTTGATTACTATGTGTCTCAGCATGTTTCTCCTAGGGTTTACCCTGCCTGGGACTCTCTGTGCTTCCTGGACTTGGATGGATA
Source organism: Balaenoptera acutorostrata (assembly GCF_949987535.1). Taxonomy (NCBI): domain Eukaryota; kingdom Metazoa; phylum Chordata; class Mammalia; order Artiodactyla; family Balaenopteridae; genus Balaenoptera; species Balaenoptera acutorostrata. The sequence continues at coordinate 36,529,385 of NC_080072.1, read as the reverse complement.
TTTCTGGACTTGGATGGATATTTCTGTTCCCTTGTTGGGGAAGTTTTTGACTATAATCTCCAAATATTTTCTCGGGTTCTTTCTCTCTCTCTTTTCCTTCTGGGACCCCTATAATACAAATGTTGGTGCGCTTAATGTTGTCCCAGATGTCTCTTATGCTGTCTTCATTTCTTTTCATTCTTTTTTCTTTATTCTGTTCTGTGGCAGTGAATTCCACCATTCTGTCTTCCAGGTCACTTATCCGTCCTTCTGCCTCAGTTATTCTGCTATTGATTCCTTCTAGTGTATTTTTCACTTCAGTTTTTGTATTGTTCATCTCTGTTTGTTTGTTCTTTAATTCTTCTAGGTGTTTGTTCTTTAATTCTTCTAGGTCTTTGTTAAACACTTCTTGCATCTTCTCGATCTTTGCCTCCATTCTTTTTCCGAGGTCCTGGATTATCTTCACTATCATTATTCTGAATTCTTTTTCTGGAAGGTTGCCTATCTCCACTTCATTTAGTTGTTTTTCTGGGGTTTTATCTTGTTCCTTCAACTGGCACATAGTCCTTTGCCTTTTCATTTTGTCTGTCTTTTTGTGAATGTGGTTTTCATTCCACAGGCTGCAGAATTGTAGTCCTTCTTGCTTCTGCTGTCTGACCTCTGGTGGATGAGGCTATCTAAGAGGCTTGTGCAAGCTTCCTGATGGGAGGGACTGGTGGTGGGTAGAGCTGGGTGTTGGTCTGGTGGGCAGAGCTCAGTAAAACTTTAATCTGCTTCTCTGCTGATGCCTGGGGCTATGTTCCCTCCCTGTTGGTTGTTTGGCCTGAGGCAGCCCAGCACTGGAGCCTCCCCAGCTCTCTGTGGGGCTAATGGTGGACTCTGGGAGGGGTCATGCCAAAGAGTACTTCCCAGAACTTCTGCTGCCAGTGTCCCTGTCCCCACAGTGACACACAGTCACCCCCAGCTTCTGCAGGAGACCCTCCAACACTAGCAGGTAGGTCTGGTTCAATCTCCTATGGGGGTCACTGCTCCTTCCCCTGGGTCCTGATGCACACACTACTTTGTGTGTGCCCTCCAAGAGTGGAGTCTCTGTTTCTCCCAGTCCTGTCGAAGTCCTGCAATCAATTCCCACTAGCCTTCGAAGTCCGAATGTCTGGGAATTCCTCCTCCCATTGTTGGACCCCAAGGTTGGGAAGCCTGACATGGGGCTCAGAACCTTGACTCCAGTGGGTGGACTTCTGTGGTATAATTGTTCTCCAGTTTATGAGTCACCCATGCAGCGGTTATGGGATTTGATTTTATTTTGATTGTGTCCCTCCTACTGTCTCATTGTGGCTTCTCCTTTGTCTTTGGATGTGGGGTATATTTTTGGTGAGTTCCAGTGTCTTCCTGTCAATGATTGTTCAGCAGTTAGTTGTGATTCTGATGCTCTCACTAGAGGGAGTCCAGGACCAAATGGTTTAACAGGTGAATTCTACCAAAGATTTAGAGAAGAGTTAACACCTATCCTTCTCAAAGTATTCCAAAAAATTGCAGAGGAAGGAATACTTCCAAACTCATTTCTACAAGCTCAGCATCACCCTGATAACAAAACCAGACAAAGAGGTCACACATACAAAAGAATATTTCAGGCTGCCAATTAGCAAACTCAACATTAACATTAACAAACTCAACTTCAAGAATACATTAAAAGGATCATACATGATGATTAAGTGTGATTCATCCCAGAGATGCAAGGATAGTTCAGCATCCACCAATCAACGTGGTACACCACATTAACAAATTGAAGAATAAAAATCATATGATTATCTTAGTAAATACTGAAAAAACCTTCTACAAAATCCAACATACATTTATGGTAAAAACTGGTCACAATGTGGATATTGAGGAAATATACTTCAACATAAAAAAGACCATTTTTGATAAGCCCACACCTACCATCATACTCAATGGTGAAAACCTGATAGCATTTCCCCTAAGATGAGGAAAAATACAAGGATGCCCATCTCACCACTTTTGTTCAACATAGTATTGGAAGTCCTAGCTACAGCAATCAGAGAAGAAAAAGAAATAAAAGGAATCCAAATTGGAAAGAAGTAAAACTGTCATGTTACTATATGTAGAAAATCCTAAAGATGCCAAAAAATATTATTAGAGCTCATCAATGAATTTGGTAAAGTTTGAGGGTAAAAAATTAATATAAAGAAATCTGTTCCATTTCCATAGAGTAACAATGAACTATGAGAAAGAGTTAACAATTCCATTTACCACTGCATCAAAGAAATACCTAGGTATAAATCTAACTAAGGGGGTAAAAAACCTGTACTAGGAAAACTATAAGACAGTGATGAAAGAAATTGAGGATGACACAGATGGAATGATCTATTGTGTTCATGGAATGGAAGAATTGATATTGTTAAAACATCCGTACTACCCAAGGCAATCTAAGATTCAATTCTTATCCCTATCAAAATATTCCAAATTTCACAGAACTGGAACAAATAATCCTAAAATTGATTTAGTACCACAAAGACCCCAAATAGCTAAGGCACTTTTGAGAAAAAAGAACAGAGCTAGAGATATCATGCTCCCCAACTTTATACTACAAAGCTACAGTAATCAAAAGAGAATAGTACTGGCACAAAAACAGACACAAAGATCAATTGAACAGAATAGAGATTCCAGAAATAAACCCATGCACTTATGATTAATCTATGACAAAGGAGGCAAGAATATACAATGGGAAAAAGACAGTCTTTTCAACAAGTGGTTCTGGGAAAACTGGACAGCCACACATAAAAGAATGATATTACAGCATTTCCACACACCATATACAAAAATAAACTCAAAATGGGTTAAAGACCTAAATGTAAGACCTGAAATCATAAAACTTCTAGAAGAAATCATAGGCAAAACACTGTTCAACATAAATTGTAGCAATTTTTTTTTGTACCGTCTCCTCAGGCAAAGGAAACAAAAGCAAAAACAAACAGACAAACAGAAAACCCACAAATGAGACCCAGTTAAACTTAAAGGCTTTTGCACACTGAAGGAAACCATTGACAATTGAAAAGGCAACCTACTGAATGGGAGAAAATATTTGCAAATGAGATGATCTGTAAGAGGTTAATAAAATATAGAAATAGCTCACGTAACTCAGTATCAGAAAAACAAACAGCCTGAATAAAAAGTGGACAGAAAACCTGAATAGACATTTTTCGAAAGATGATATACAGATGGCTAACAGGCACATGAAAAGATGCTCAACGTGGCTAATCAGAGAAATGCAAATCAAAACAATAGTGAGATATCACTTCACATCTGTCAGAATGGCTGTCATCAAATAGACCACAAATAACAAATGTTGATGAGGATGTGGAGAAAATGGAACCCTTGTACACTGATGGGAGGAATGCATGGCATGTTCAGAAATAAATTCAGAAAACATTTTTAAAAACTTGAATCTTTACATCAATTTGCTGCCTCTGCTCTACCCTCATCTGATTTCTTGGTTCTTGTAGGTTGGAATCATAATCAGTTTTGTGATTCATAACTGTGATGTCATCTTATGTTATGGCTTCAAACAGGGATAACAGAACACTGAGAAAGAAAAGAATCTCTTTGACTAATCTGAGAACACAACAACTGCCACCACCATGACTACAACGATTGTAGAGATTGTAGAGATTGTAGTAGATTGTAGTGGTCAACTCTCCAAGACAATGTCCATCAAGTATGAAAAGCTTTTGAGGAGAGATGAGGTAGATTAGCAGAAAAATGATGTTTAACTAATTTGTAGCAGCTTTTCAATACCTGAAATTTTTAAAATAAAAAGTAATTTATTATTGAGAAGGGATATAAATATTTTAGGAAACAAGAAGCCAAATAGAAATATCTAAACATATATAAACGCAAATTTACCTGGAGTTATTGACAGTTGGTATGCCAATCTCACATGATAAAAAATGTTCAACTTTAAAAGGGACATTTATACAGTTTTGTGGTAATTTAGCACTACTGTTTCAGGAAAGTAAAGAACCAAATAAAGATAAGGATGGGACATGGGAATGCTACTTTTAAATGCAAAATTAAAATATTCTTTTGATTGAAAACAACAAGCATTAACTTCAGCAACTTCAAAAACTTAAAATATTTTAAAGAAAATAGAACAAAAATCAGGAGTACTGTATGCCATAATATTTACAAATGATGAATATTAGCTTTAATCATGTTTGAGAACAGAGCTGAGATGATTCTGTTGTGGACCAGGTACTTCCAGGGGAGGATTTTTCTTAGATAAATTTCACAAATAAAATTCGAAAATGACTAACTGAAGGAATGGGTCACTAAACTAGAAATCGGAGTTACAAAAGCTTTAAACAGATTTGAAAGTATCAATTGTTGTAAGTGATAATGTAATTCAAAGAAGTACTCAGTAAGATGGAGGGAGTCACAAGAAGGGCAATGACATAAATAATATGTATCTTATAGGGCTCACTGGATTGTTAGCCAGTTATTGCCAGCTGAGAATATGGCACCTGTATTCCCATGCTTTTCAATATTTAAAATCGAAACTATCGATTTGGATTTTAATGTGTGGTATTATGAGTCTTAAATTCTGCATCCAAGTTTATAATAAACACGGTACATACAAAGCATGTCTGCAGACTGATGTCATACCGTGAAATCAATTTGTCACAGATCTCTCTGGTTTAGAGCCACAGGACACCCTAGAAGTTATCTAATACTTCAAAGTTTACAAGTCAGTAAATGAATTGCTTTTCTCTGTACTCTAACTTCACCCTCCCATTTATCATTCACTTTAATCATATGGCATTTATTCATGTTTAAACCCCAGAATTTCCTCAGTATAATCTGTGTCTGCTTCTGCAAAGTGTGTGTGCTGATATTTCTATTGATTAGTTCAGTTCTACTGGAACTGGAACACTTACTTAAGCTCGTAAAAGATCAGCCTTCTCCCTGTTAGAAGGCATCATCAGTCACCATAAATATTTCCATTTCTGAAACCAATGATGTGTTTGTAGAAAGTATTCATTCAGAAAACTTAAGATTATTCTTTACCAAAACTGTTCATTGCCCAGGCACCAGATATGAAGTAATTCACACAAGGGTTCTGATGATGATTTAAATTTGTGCAAGTCTGTTGAAAAAACAAGACAGCTAGACCTATGATCTTCCCTGTTCCAACCTCACTCTAATTCACAACCAGACAAAATGTAGTAGACCAAGGAAGCCTAGGTAAGATAGGACATCCAACAGCTTATGACTTGTGGGCAGGATCTTGAAGTATCATCTACAGAGATGAAGAAAGGAAAACACAGAATACCTTCTCATTAACAATAGCAGAGCATCTTGGTAGCTGCAGTATATCTGAGAAAGGACTGTTTGTCATTCATTTCTGCTATTCAGCACATAAGAAACAATGAAGAGAGTAAATATAAAGTGGACTTGAAAATTTTGTAAATGAAGAAAGTGAAAAGACACTGCATATTATATTGAAGAGTATCAGAATTAGAACTAGCCTTGTATATTAGTCTTCTGTGGCTACTGTAACAAATAACCATAAACCTGATGTCTTAAAACAACAGAAACTTATTTCCTCACAATTCTCTAGGCCAAAAGTCTAAAATCAAAGGGGGCCACCCTCTTTCCATATGCCCCAGGGGAGAAATCCCTCCTTGCCTTTTCCAGCTTCAGATGACTCTAGTTGATCCTACATTTGTGGCTGTATCACTCTAGTCTCTGTCTCTGTGGTCACGTTACCTCCTCCTCTTCTCTGCATGTATCTGTTCTGTGTGTCTCTTATAAGGACATTTGTCATTGGATTTAGGGTCCACCTAATAATATGGGATGATTTCATCTTGAGACCCCTAACAATTACATTTATAACGACCTTTTTCCAAATAAGGTAACATTCACAGGTTCTCGGAATTAGAGTGTAGACATTACTTTTGGGGGGCTGCCATTTGGCTTATTACACCTTAATTGATTAGGAAGTCTAAAAAAATATTAACTTCACCCCTTTATATATTGAAAAGTTACGATTCCTCCTTTCTTTATAATCTGAATCACTTAGGCACTAGGGTGGATACTGCCTATGTGATTTTCACTCACATATAGAGAAGATGTTTTTCTACCAGTATACAAATACCCATAGACTAGAACTTCTACATTCCAGAAATTTTCTAGAGAAACTTATATTTAAGGTCTTAAAGAGTTAAAACCCTGGGTGAAATTAAGGAGGCAATTATAAAAATTAAGAAGGGAGTGATGAGGTCATTGCTATTTCATTTTCATACAAGACATTTTATTCAATAGTCCTTGGATAGCACTTGGTGTCCATTCACAGTCAAACACTGACATTGCCAAAATGCAGAAGTAGAAATTTGAGTTAAACGCTCCTTTTTCTTTTTAAAGAAGACCTGACTATATAACCACAAAAAATAGACAATCGGATATTTAACTGGAATTTCAAGCAGACCCTAAAATTTTCATGAATTCTCCTCTGAAAGTCAGTTTCAGCTTTCCCCCCATACTTGACAGCGTACCAGATAAAGCTTGAGACTTATGCTCTTTAAGCCTTATACATGCGTATGCGTTGCAAATATCTCTTTGCCCACCAAGATAAAAAAAATATCTCCCTAGTATACCTGATGGTACTATATCATATCAATTTCATCTCTTGATTGCAGAATGGAGTTCATTAACTTAAAATCATTATAGTTTATCACACATTCCTCCCTTCATTTCATTCAAAGATAGTTTGAAAGAATCCATCTCCGGGCATTTGCACTCAGGAAGTAGACTCTGAGCTAACAAACCCTTTTCAATTAATTATCAAGTCAGTATTTCATGGACAACTCACCCAGGCTCTTTATTTTTGGAGCTGAGAGTAGAGGACAAATATAGAATTAACACATTATCTGACAAAGACTGTACTAAGCATTACACAAATGGTGTCTCATTTCATACCTAAAATCCTCCTAAAAGTTGGGGATAATGATGCACATTTTACTGATGAGGAAATGATGACATGACCTTGCCTTATAGTACACAGCTGTCAGTAGAGGTTCTGTGATTCTAAAGCTAAAGCCATACTGAATAGCTGGGAAATATTGAGAGAGGAAGACTTAAATCTGTTTTGAAGAATTAGGAACAGAAAGCCTTTCCCAAAATAAGGATAGAGAAATGAAAGAACTAAGCTAGAGGAGAGTGGGCAGTGAGAATAATACAGCATGAGTTAGGATTATAGATCTTTTATGCCCAGCTGAGTTGTTTGGACTGGGTTGCACAAGACCTGAGATCTATTTTGGTTCTAGTAGGACCACCACTTTTACTGTAATTCTCAGTAGAACTTTGCTATGCTGCATTTGATAAAGTAACGTGTGCCTGGCACATGCATGGCTAAGAGTCCTCTCACCCCACGATGTAGCAGCTGTTAATTTTCACTTTCGCATTCTGGTTGAGGTGGGTAATTACATTCAGCTGCCTACAACCATCCTGCTGCTACTTTCCTGCAGACCTGTGACTCTTCATTTGTTTTCACGAGTAGGGTTGCATTGTGAGCTGTGAAATGCATCCAGCTGTCCAGTCCCTGGCAGAAGCCTGTTCATCATCTGCCTCTCTGCTCTGGATCTAGATGGTTCAATCACACTTCTTTTCAGCGGGGAGATTTATCTTTCTAGTCACTTTACATAGCAATCTTAGAAAATATGAAGACTCACTCTCACTCTACAATGGACAAAACTACTAAAAATGCCACTGTTTGGAGCATGAAGAAAATGGCATATTGTGAAAAAGACAAAATTTGAGAGTGAAGCTGAGGAACTCAGACCAAGAAAAAAGGTTTGACTGGCTTTTGTTAACAGCCTATGTGATGCACAATAGCAAAAGTGAGAAACAGACAGTATGAGGTGGACTTAAAAGCAAATAAGTCAGTGTATTTGGCTCAAGCTTTGGAGCCCAACAAAAGATAGCAGGAATTGTGGTGATGTCCTGAAACATCCCTCCAAAGCACATGCATATGTCTTGGTTCAAAAAACTTAGTGTAAAGAGACCAGCTCCCTATGGTTCATGCTTACTCTTTCAGTCATTTATGAATTTATATTTATGCTAGGTATTTATTGGTTATTTCATTGAACACTTATTTTGGACAATATTATTTAGGAAAATGAATACAGCAAGATACAGAAAAAAATGTTACAGACATTCAGAGGAAAGAGATGTCACTTCTGGATGAAAGGATATAATCACAGCATTAATTGATAAAACATTGCTGGATAAAACAACTTCTAAGGCTGGGCATTCATTTTTCTAATGTTAAGGACAAAGACTCTGTGAGCTATTTTGAAGGAGCTCTAAGAAACAGGGTATGAGTAGTGACTGGTTATGGTGTCAAAGTGCAGTAGGAACAAGTCCAGCCTAGCATCCTGACCATCTGACAGCACAATCAGGACACAGTCAGCAGGTTTGTAGGAGGGCAGGGGTCAGTAACGATAGAAAATGGGGAAATAAATAAATGGCATCAGTTAAGATTTGACTATTTGCTGATGTTCAGCCAGATGCTGTACAGTTTTAATATAACAGGTGTTTAATGGAAGAGTTTGGAGCAAAGGGATGAGGTCACAGAGCATGATTTTGATGCCACAGTGAGGCATTTGAATGAAGCCACCTGCACATAGAGAATGGAGAACAAAGTGGCAAGCAGAAGAATGAGAACTGTCACTGGAGGACAGAAGATAAAATGGAAAGAGCACATGTTTTGGAGCCAGGCAGTCCTGGGTTTGAATCCTCGTTCCGCTACATCTTAGTTCAGTTAACTGTGAACAAGTTATCAATTTGCCTAAATAGCAACATCCTGGTTTATTAAAAAAAAGGGGGGGGGACCACATACCTTGAGGAATTTTTATAAGATTAAGAGATATATTATGAAGTTCATAAACTTAATCGATACTCAGTGAATAATACTTATTATTAGGATAATCTTCATTGATGCGTTTTCTCATATTGACCCCTTCTGATGCCCTGTCCCCTCTTGCTTCATCCTCTTAGATAACTACATAAATAGCTTGTCAGGGATTGGGTGATGCTTTATTCATAGTTCAAAACATCTTAGCTATATTGATGAGCCATCAGGAAAATACATAGCTTATCCAGTTTGTTTTTCCCCTCCAAGAATATGCATGGGCAACCTCAACATCTGAAGGTGCTTTTGGGGGGAAAATTCTAAAAGAATGATGAACTGCTAACAAGCTGGGTAAATTCTATAACTGCTCAGCACTTGGATTCTTCTGTCAGGCTGTGTGGGGAAGTGGAATGATGATAAAGGGGTGTATTAGAGATACACGGTTGCAAGCAAGTAGGTAATGATAAGAAATGATTACCTATTTTCCGAAGGACCAAAAATCAAAGTAAAGAGCAGTTGAGTAATTTGAAGTCATTTGATCTGATAAATATTAGGCTGCTGAAAAAGATGGGTACTGTTTCCCTTGGAAAACCTGAAAGAAACACTTAACCTTGAAAGTTACATGCAGCATACCTTATTCTTCCGCACAGTTAAGAAATTGAGGGAATTTCTGAAGAAACAATACATCTTGGTGGCACTTTTCCAATAATAAAGGATAAAAAGGGATTTTCACATTACAGAGAAGGAAGACTGAGTAGATTGACTCAAATTTTCCCTACTTGGGTGGCTTCAACATACCTACCCTCGGTTCCCACCATGTTCATGTTCATGAGAGATATTAAGTGGCCTCTGTTGCAGTTATCCAATCAAGCCAGATCAGCCAGTATTTACTGAGTGCCCAAGACTGAACAATATTCTATGCAGATATTAAAACAAAAGCCAAGTGTTCAGAATGAAGCTTTGTTAAAATAGGTCCCAATGAGTGACTGCAACAGGTGAGTCATTTCCTATTTTGCCCACATTCTAATACCCATTGTCTTAAGGCAAATAATCAACAAATGACTGTTCTTTCCCAGGGATAGAATTAGATAATGTGTAGATATCATCATACTGTTTTTTTAGGGAGAGAAAGCAATTCACATGGTATTAAAACAGCAGGTATGAGATGCTGCAGTTATCCTTTCCAGATACTATTATCTAGATAATTTAAGGAAAAGACAACAAAAACAATTTGCTTAAATTATGTAGATTAAAGCCCTGGGGCTAAAATTTTTGGAACACATATTCTGACCTGGTTTTCAGCCAAAAGTATTTATTATGCACCAACTGTGTGTTGATCAAGGAAGAAGAATGAAATAATACTGGCCCTTTTCCTTGAGGAGCTTAAAATGTATAAGGAGTTATAGACTATGGATTTAAAAGCAATGTTGCTAAGTGTTGTGATAGAGGTCACCATAAGGTGCTAAGGAAGTAAAAAGGAGGAGCACCTAACTCATCCTTTGGGAAATGTTGTCATGGAAAACCTCAAGAGGCCTGAATTGAGATGGAACTATCCAAAAAAAGGCTGCAGTAAATAGTGTTCCAGAAGATGAGAACAACATAAGAAAGTCCACAGAGGAGTGACATGGTAGCATAGGTAGTTTCATACTACCTATAATTGTGAAATAGGAGGTAGGGGAAAATGGTAAGAAGGATGTTTGAAGAGGGAAGGAAGGCCAAGTTTTGGAGGGTTTTGTATGTCAATATATGGAACAATTAGAAAGCAAGCAGGGAAAATGACTTAGTAACCCATTTTTGAAGTTAAAAATGGGAAAAATATTTAAGTGTTGACTTTTCAAATAAGGTCCTGGTGGCCATGACAAATTCCTGGTCCATTAGCACTTGCCACAGAGGTGGTAAGTACTCTAGAATTTTGTTTTATGTCTTTTGGAATAAAGGAGACAAGAAGACTAAAGGATGGTAAGTCAAGCACACTTGGAGAAAAAACAACATTACTGGGGAACAAAGAGTAGGTGACCCCCCAAAAAAAGACTGATGAAGAGACTTTCTGGTTATAATCCTTTACAATACACTCTTCTGACCTTGGCCTCTGTCCTTATGTCTTTGCTACTTTGGGTTTCTCAGGCTGTAAAAGTTCTAATAGAATGTTGTCAGTGAGATTAGGAAGTTATGTCTTTGAGCAAATGGAAGAACTAGAGAAAAAGTGAAGCAAAAGTGTAAGTAATCAAGGAAGGTGTGAGTAAATTGAGCACATATCATTCCCTCTCCAATCTTCACTCTGAGGATAAAGAAAATAGAGAGTGATCTTTAAGAATCAATTATATCCCTAAGATTGTCTCTGAGGGTAAGAATGTTTCACTTATTCTCTCTTTAATGTATCAGTTTTAGGCATTCATTTGTTCATTCTTTTATGTAGTTTTCTATTCATGTATTATTCTACTTCCTTACTTAGAAGGATAATTTTAATATCTATTTAGAGCTTAAATACACCAAAAATAAACAGGAAACTCCTAAGTATCACCACAACACTAAAGAAAAGGGCTAATTATAACATTTTTTAATGACTTGCTGTGAACTAGGCATTGTTAGTAATTTCCTTAATGTTCACAATAAGTCCATGGCAATGGTAACACCATTTCACGAATGAGGGAACTGAAGCAGAGAAGTTAAGTAATATGCCTAAAACTGCAGAGTCCCTAAGAGGCAGAGCTGGGATTTGAATCCAGTAGAGGAGTTAAAACTTCAACTGAACAACCAAGCTGATTATGCTTTTCCTCCTCCTACACTAGGAAATAAATTTTTAATTATGTTTCTTCTTCTCACCTCTATTATTTTTCCTCTATGTTTCCCAACATCACTTTATCCTTTCTCCTCTGATCACTAACCATTTCTGTTAGGGTCCAGAGAGGGAAAAAAAAAAAAAAGAAAGAAAGAAAAACACACACACACTTTAGATATTTCAAGCAGAGGGAATTTAATACAGGGGATTAGTTACACATGTGTTGGAAGGGTTCTGAAGCTAAACAGAGGAAGCCAAATCAGTTAGCAGAAGCTGGAAGTATTGGGAGGGATAACAAGAGGAAGTGGTGTTACCAAAGCACTGAAACAAGAACCAGGACCAACTGACAGAAATTATTGATAGAAAAAAGATAGGGGCTGCCCTATTGGAATAGGGGCCAGCCCTCCTTGTGAGAGCTGGAATCACAGAAAACATAGGCACTATTGAGGACATTTATCCAAGGCAGGGAGATAAGAGAAATACCCTGGATCCTCCCCTCCTCCTACCTTCTGGTCTTCTACTGATTCCTCCCTTTATTCCAACCTACCTATAAGCCAGAGGGAAAAGGACATTTGGAGAATACAATAAAACAGGGGTAGGACTGAAAAGGAATGTGAGAACAAACCAGCAAATGACTGGTCCCCCAAATGGCTGATCAACCAGCTTGCCCCAGGAGCCATTTTCTCACTCAAACCACAGATATTGCCTGCCCATAAATGGTTAAAGTCAAGCATCTATTTCTGAAGACACCTATTTCTCTTGGTGACAGAGTACAGACATTTACACTCTTGAAAGAAACAGGTTCATTTCCTTCAACAGGAGCCAGTAACATTTGGCACTGATTTAAGTTAGAAAGATAAAGAGATGATATCTTTGGAACTTCATGACCTAAGAAAGGTAGGTCTCACTTTCAATGATACAGTTTGAAATATTATGTCATTAACTTTTTTATATATTCCTCCAATAACTTCTAAAGTATGCTCCCAAAGGGCATCACTATTCATTGTAGAAATGATTTATATTTTGTCATATTGAAACAAAATGGCAACTCATGCACCATTTCATAAGGGCATTTTCAAATAAAATATGGTGCCTGAGCAAGAGTTAGAAACATGTGCTATTGAAGGACTGACAATATACTGAAGCATTTAGACACAGAGTTAGATTCCTTCTTGAAGAATTTTTGCAGTACTACAGAGACCCCAGGATGTCTGAAATAAGACTCAATAAAAGAACCCATTTATTCTCGCCCTGAAGAATTTAGTATTTGGCTACATGTACACTTTTGATTACCACTGTTGGTGTTGCTGTCAATAAAAGTCCTGACTCAAAAAAAAAAGAAAAACAACAACAACAACAACAAAAAAAACACATATGCCTGATCAAAAACAATAAAATACCTAGGAATAAACCTAACCAAGGAGGCAAAAGACCTGTACTCTGAAAACATAAGCTGTTGAAAGAAATTTAAGATGACACAAAAGGATGGAAAGATATGCTGTGTTCTTGGATTGGAAGAATCAATATTGTTAAAATGGCCATACTATCGAAAACAATCTATAGAGTCAATGCAATCTCTATCAAATTACCAAAGGCATTTTTCACAGAACTAGAACAAAAAATTTTAAACTTTTAATGGAAACATAAAAGACCCAAAAATAACCAAAGCAATCTTGAGAAAGACGACAGAGCCGGAGGAATCAAGTTCCCTGACTTCAGACTATACTACAAAGATACAGTCATCAAAACAGTAATGGTGGGCGGGGGGGGAGCTTCAAGATGGTGGAAGAGTAAGATGTGGAGATCACCTTCCTCCCCACAAATACATCAGAAATACATCTACATGTGGAACAACTCCTACAGAACACCTACTGAACGCTGGCAGAAGACCTCAGACCTCCCAAAAGGCAAGAAACTCCCCACGTACCTGGGCAGGGCAAAAGAAAAAAAGAAAAAAACAGAGACAAAGGAATAGGGTCGGGATCTGCACCAGTGGGAGACAGCTGTGAAGGAGGAAAGCTTTCCACACACTAGGAAGTCCCTTTGTGGACGGAGACTGCAGGTGGCACAGAGGGGAAGCTTTGGAGCCACGGAGGAGAGTGCAGTAACAGGGGTGCGAAGGGCAAAGCGGAGAAATTCCCGCACAGAGGATCAGTGCCGACCAGCACTCACCAGCCCGAGAAACTTGTCTGCTCACCTGCCGGGACGGGCGGGGGCTGGGAGCTGAGGCTTGGGCTTTGGTCGGATCCCAGGGAGAGGACTGGGGTTGGCTGCATGAACACAGCCTGAAGGGGGTTAGTGAGCCACAGCTAGCTGGGAGGGAGTCCGGGAAAAGGTCTGGAACTTCCAAAGAGGCAAGAGACTTTTTCTTGCCTCTTTGTTTCCTGGTGCGCAAGGAGAGATTAAGAGCGCCGCTTACAGGAACTCCAGAGATGGGTGCGAGCCGTGGTTATCAGCGCGGACCCCAGAGACTGGCATGAGATGCTAAGGCTGCTGCTGCAGCCACCAAGAAGCCTGTGTGCAAGCACAGGTCACTATCCACACCTCCCCTCCCAGAAGCCTATGCAGCCCGCCACTGCCAGGGTCCCGTATTCCAGGGACGACATCCCCAGGAGAACACACGGCGTGCCTCAGGCCGGTGCAACCTCATACCGGCCTCTGCCGCTGCAGGCTCACGCTGCACTCTGTACCCCTCCCTCCCCTGGCCCTGAGTGAGCCCGAGCCCCCGGAAGCAGCTGCTCCTTTAACCCCGTCCTGTCTGAGTGAAGACCAGATGCCCTCAGGTGACCTACATGCAGAGGCAGGGCCAAATCCAAAGCTGAATCCCAGGAGCTGTGCGAACAAAGAAAAGAAAGGGAAAACTCTCCCAGCAGCCTCAGGAGCAGCGGATTAAATCCCCACAGTCAACTTGATGTACCCTGCATCTGTGGAATACCTGAATAGACAACGAATCATCCCAAATTGAGGAGGTGGACGTTGGGAGCAACGATATATATATATTTTTCCCCTTTTTCTCTTTTTGTGAGTGTGTACGTGTATGCTTCTCTGTGTGATTTTGTCTGTATAGCTTTGCTTTTACCATTTGTCCTAGGGTTCTGTCTGTCCGTTTTTTGTTGGTTTTGTTTATTTTTTTTTTTAGTATAGTTTTCAGCGCTTGTTATCATTGGTGGATTTGTTCTTTGGTTTGGTTGTTCTTTTTTATTTTTTAAATTACTTAAAATTTTTTAAAAAAATAATTATTTGTTTTTTATGTTAATAACTTATTTAATTTTATTTTATCTTTTTGTTTATTTTTTACTTCTCCCTTTTATTCTGAGCCGTGTGGATGACAGGCTCTTGGTGCTCCAGCCAGGCATCAGGGATATGCCTCTGAGGTGGGAGACCCAAGTTCAGGACACTGGTCCACAAGAGACCTCCCAGCTCCACGTAATATCAAACGGTGAATATCTCCCAGAGATCTCCATCTCAACACCAAGACCCAGCTCCACTCAAGGACCAGCAAGCTACAGTGCTGGACACCCTATGCTAAACAACTAGCAAGACAGGAACAAAACCCCACCCATTAGAAGAGAGGCTGCCTAAAATCATAATAAGGTCACAGATACCCCGAAACACACCACCAGACGTGGACTTGCCCACCAGAAAGAAAAGATCCAGCCTCCTCCACCAGAACACAGACACTAGTCCCCTCCACCAGGAAGCCTACACAACCCACTGAACCAACCTTAGCCACTTGGGGCAGACACGAAAAACAATGGGAACTATGAACCTGCAGCCTGTGAAAAGGAGACCCCAAACACAGTAAGTTAAGCAAAATGAGAAGACAAAGAAACACACAGCAGATGAAGGAGCAATGTAAAACCCACCAGACTGAACAAATGAAGAGGAAATAGGCAGTCTACCTGACAAAGAATTCAGAATAATGATAGTAAAGAGAATCCAAAATCTTGGAAATAGAATGGAGAAAATAAAAGAAACGTTTAACAAGGACATAGAAGAAGTAAAGAGCAAACAAACAATCATGAACAACACAATAAATGTAATTAAAAATTCTCTAGAAGGGATCAATAGCAGAATAACTGACGCAGAAGAATGGATAAGTGACCTGGAAGATAAAATAGTGGAAATAATTACTGCAGAGAAGAATAAAGAAAAAAAAATGAAAAGAATTGAGGACAGTCTCAGAGACCTCTGGGACAATAATAAACGTGGCAACATTCGAATTATAGGGGTCCCAGAAGAAGAAGAGAAAAAGAAAGGGACTGAGAAAATATTTGAAGAGATTATAGTTGAAAACTTCCCCAATATGGGAAAGGAAATAGTTAATCAAGTCCAGGAAGCACAGAGAGTCCCATACAGGATAAATCCAAGGAGAAACATGCCAAGACACATATTAATCAAACTATCAAAAATTAAATATAAAGAAAACATATTAAAAGCAGCAAGGGAAAAACAACAAATAACACACAAGGGAATCCCCATAAGGTTAACAGCTGATCTTTCTGCAAAAACTCTGCAAGCCAGAAGGGAGTGGTAGGAAATATATAAAGTGATGAGGGAGAAAAATCTACAACCAAGATTAACCTACCCAGCAAGGATCTCATTCAGATTTGATGGAGAAATTAAAACCTTTACAGACAAGCAAAAGCTGAGACAGTTCAGCACCACCAAACAAGCTTTACAACAAATGCTAAAGGAACTTCTCTAGGCAAGAAACACAAGAGAAGGAAAACACCTACAATAACAAACCCAAAACAATTAAGAAAATGGTAACAGGAGCATACATATCAATAATTACCTTAAATGTAAATGGTTTAAATGCTCTAACCAAAAGACATAGACTGGCTGAATGAATATAAAAACAAGACCCATATATATGCTGTCTACAAGAGACCCACTTCAGACCTAGGGACACATACAGACTCAAAGTGGGGGGATGGAAAAAGATATTCCATGCAAATGGAAATCAAAAGAAAGCTGGAGTAGCAATTCTCATATCAGACAAAATAGACTTTAAAACAAAGACTATTACAAGAGACAAAGAAGGACACTACATAATGATCAAGGGATCAATCCAAGAAGAAGATATAACAATTGTAAATATTTATGCACCCAACATAGGAGCACCTCAATACATAAGGCAAATACTAACAGCCATAAAAGGGGAAATCGACAGTAACACAATCATAGTAGGGGACTTCAACACCCCACTTTCACTAATGGACAGATCATCCAAAATGAAAATAAATAAAGAAACACAAGCTTTAAGTGATACATTAAACAAGATGGACTTAATTGATTTTTATAGGACATTCCATCCAAAAACAACAGAATACACTTTCTTCTCAAGCGCTCATGGAACATTCTCCAGGATAGATCATATTTTGGGTCACAAATCAAGCCTTGGTAAACTTAAGAAAATTGAAATTGTATGAAGTATCTTTTCCGACCACAACGCTATGAGACTAGATATCAACTACAGGAAAAAAATCTGTAAAAAATACAAACACATGGAGGCTAAACAATACACTACTTAATAAACAAGAGATCACTGAAGAACTCAAAGAGGAAATCAAAAATACCTAGAAACAAAACAAACAAACAAAAAAACCTAGAAACAAATGACAATGAAAACACGATGACACAAAACCTATGGGATGCAGCAAAAGCAGTTCTAAGAGGGAAGTTTATAGCAGTACAATCCTACGTCAAGAAACAAGAAAAATCTCAAATAAACAACATAAACTTACACCTAAAGCAATTAGAGAAAGAAGAACAAAAAACTCCAAGTTGGAAGAAGGAAAGAAATAATAAAATTCAGATCAGAAATAAATGAAAAACAAATAAAGGAAACGATAGCAAAGATCAATAAAACTAAAAGCTGGTTCTTGGAGAAGATAAACAAAATTGATAAGCCATTAGCCAGATTCATGAAGAAAGAAAAGGAGAAGACTCATATCAATAGAATTAGAAATGAAAAAGAAGTAACAATTGACACTGCAGAAATACAAATGATCACGAGAGATTACTACAAGCAACTATATGCCAATAAATGGACAACCTGGAAGAAATGGAGAAATTCTTGGAAATGCACAACCTTCTGAGAGTGAACCAGGAAGAAATAGAAAATATGAACAGACCAGTCACAAGCACTGAAATTGAAACTGTGATTAAAAATCTTCCAACAAACAAAAGCCCAGGACCAGATGGCTTCACAGGCGAATTCTTTCAAACATTTAGAGAAGAGCTAACACCTATCCTTCTCAAACTCTTCCAAAATATAGCAGAGGGAGGAAGACTCCCAAATTCATTCTACAAGGCTACCATCACCCTGATACCAAAACCAGACAAAGATGTCACAAAGAAAGAAAACTACAGACCAATATCACTGATGAACACAAATGCAAAAATCCTCATCAAAATACTAGCAAACAGAATCCAGCAGCACATTAAAAGGATCATACACCATGATCAAGTGGGGTTTGTCCCAGGAATGCAAGGATTCTTCAATATATGCAAATCAAACAATGTGATACACCATATTAACAAATTGAAGGAGAAAAACCATATGATCATCTCAATAGATGCAGAGAAAGCTTCTGACAAAATTCAACACCCATTTATGATAAAAGCCCTGCAGAAAGTAGGCATAGAGGGAAATTTCCTCTACATAATAAAGGCCATATATGACAAACCCACAGTCAACATCATCCTCAATGGTGAGAAACTGAAACCATTTCCACTAAGATCAGGAGCAAGACAATGTTGCTCACTCTCACCAGTGTTATTCAATATAGTTTTGGAAGTTTTAGCCACAGCAATCAGAGAAGAAAAAGAAATAAAAGGAATCCAAATCGGAAAAGAAGAAGTAAAGCTGTCACTATTTGCAGATGACATGATACTATACACAGAGAATCCTAAAGATGCTACCAGAAAATTACTAGAGCTAATCAATGAATTTGGTAAAGTAGCAAGATACAAAATTAATGCACAGAAATCTCTTGCATTTCTATACACTAATGATGAAAAATCTGAAAGTGAAATTAGGAAAACATTCCCATTTACCATTGCCACAAAAAGAATAAAATACATAGGAATAGGGCTTCCCTGGTGGTGCAGTGGTTGGGAGTCTGCCTGCCAATGCAGGGGACACGGGTTCAAGCCCAGGTCTGGGAGGATCCCGCATGCCGCGGAGCGGCTGGGCCAGTGAGCCACAGTTACTGAGCCTGCACGTCTGGAGCCTGTGCTCCACAATGGGAGAGGCCGCGATGGTGAGAGCTCCGCGCACCGCGATGAAGAGTGGCCTCCACTTGCTGCGGCTGGAGAGAGCCCTCGCACAGAAACGAAGACCCAGCACAGCCATAAATAAATAAATAAATAAAATAAATAAACCCCAAAAAAAGTTAAAAAAAAAAAAAAAAGAGTCTGCAGAACTGAACGTCCTTGCCCTTATACCGAGGTTTAAAAAAAAACAAAAAAAAACCTAGGAATAAACCTACCTAGGGAGACAAAAGACCTGTATGCAGAAAATTATAAGACACTGATGAAAGAAATTAAAGATGATACAAACAGATGGAGAGATATACCATGTTCTTGGATTGGAAGAATCAACATTGTGAAAATGACTCTACTAGCCAAAGCAATCTACAGATTCAATGCAATCCTTATCAAACTACCAATGGCATTTTTCACAGAACTAGAACAAAATATTTTACAATTTGTATGGAAACACAAATGACCCCTAATAGCCCAAGCAATCTTGAGAAAGAAAAACGGAATCAAGAGGAATCAAGCTCCCAGACTTCAGACTATACTACAAAGCTACAGTCATCAAGACAGTATGGTACTGGCACAAAAACAGAAATATAGATCAATGGAACAGGATAGAAAGCCCAGAGATAAACCTATGCACATATGGTCACCTTATCTTTGATAAAGGAGGCAAGCATACACAATGGAGAAAAGACAGCCTCTTCAATAAGTGGTGCTGGGAAAACTGGACAGCTACACGTAAAAGGATGAAATTAGAACACTCCCTAACATCATACACAAAAATAAACTCAAAATGGATTAAAGACCTAAATGTAAGGCCAGGCACTATCAAACTCTTAGAGGAAAACATAGGCAGAACACTCTATGAAATAAATCACAGCAAGATCCTTTTTGACCAACCTCCTAAAGAAATGGAAATAAAAATAAAAATAAACAAATGGGACCTAATGAAACTTAAAAGCTTTTGCACAGCAAAGGAAACCATAAACAAGACAAAAAGACAACCCTCAGAATGGGAGAATATATTTGCAAATGAAGCAACTGACAAAGGATTAATCTCCAAAATTTACAAGCAGCCCATGCAGCTCAATATCAAAAAACCAAACAACCCAATCCAAACATGGGCAGAAGAGCTAAATAGACATTTCTCCAAAGAAGATACACAGATTGCCAACAAACACATGAAAGAATGCTCAACATCATTAATCATTAGAGAAATGCAAATCAAAATTACAATGTGATATTATCTCACACCGGTCAGAATGGCCATCATCAAAAAATCTGCAAACGATAAATGCTGGAGAGGGTGTGGAGAAAAGGGTACCCTCATACACTGTTGGTGGGAATGTAAATTGATACAGCCACTATGGAGAACAGTATGGAGGTTCCTTAAAAAACTAAAAATAGAACTATCATACGACCCAGCAATCCCACTACTGGGCATATACTCTGAGAAAACCATAACTCAAAAAGAGTCATGTACCACAATGTTCATTGCAGCTCTATTTACAATAGCCAGGACATGGAAGCAACCTAAGTGTCCATCAACAGATGAATGGATAAAGAAGAGGTGGCACATATATACAATGGAATATTACTCAGCCATAAAAAGAAACGAAATTGAGTTATTTGTAGTGAGGTGGATGGACCTCGAGTCTGTCATACA
Source organism: Balaenoptera acutorostrata (assembly GCF_949987535.1). NCBI lineage: Eukaryota > Metazoa > Chordata > Mammalia > Artiodactyla > Balaenopteridae > Balaenoptera > Balaenoptera acutorostrata. The sequence continues at coordinate 36,508,763 of NC_080072.1, read as the reverse complement.
GAATGAAGTTAGTCAGAAAGAGAAAAACAAATACCGTATGCTAACACATATATATGGAATGTAAAAAAAAAAAAAAAAGGTCATTAAGAACCTAGGGGCAAGACGGGAATAAAGACGCAGATCTACTAGATAATGGACTTCAGGACACAGGGAGGGGCAAGGGTAAGCTGGGACAAAGTGAGAGAGTGGTAGTGTATATATGGACATATATACACTACCAAATGTAAAATAGATAGCTAGTGGGAAGCAGTCCCAGAGCACAGGGAGATCAGCTCGGTGCTTTGTGACCAGCTAGAAAGGTGGGATATGGAGGGTGAGAGGGAGGGAGATGCATGAGGAAAGAGATATGGGAACATATGTATATGTATAACTGATTCACTTTGATATAAAACAGAAACTAACACACCATTGTAAAGCAATTATACTCCAATAAAAATGTTAGAAAAAAACCCCAAACAGTATGGTACTGGCACACAAACACACATATATATAGATCAATGGAACAGGATAGAAAGCTCAGAATTAAACCCATAAACTTACAGTCAATTAATCTACTATAAAGGATGCAAGAATATACAATGGAGAGAAGACAGTCTCTTCAATAAGTGGTGCTGAGAAAACTGGACACCTACATGTAAAAAAATGAAATTAGAACAGTCTCTAATACCATTCACAAAAATAAACTCAAAGTGGATTAAAGACCTAAATGTAAGACTGGATATTATTAAATTCCTAGAGGAAAACATAGAATACTCTTTGACATAAATCACAGCAATATTTTTTTGGACCCGTCCTTCCTTAGAGTAATGGAAATAAAAACAAAAATAAACAAATGGGACATAATTAAACTTAAAAGGTTTTGCACAGTAAAGGAAACCATAAACAAAACAAGAAGACAACCTTTCATTGTCTTTGTAAGAAAATATTTCCAAATGATGCAACTGACAAAGGATTAATTTCCAAAATATACAAACTTCTCATACAGCTCAATATCAAAACAAACAAACAGACAACCCAATCAAAAAATGGACAGAAGATATAAATAGACATTTCTCCAAAGGAGACATACAGAAGGCCAAGAGGCACATGAAAAGATGCTCAACATCGCTAATTATTAGAGAAATGCAAATCAAAACTACAATGAAATAGCACCTCACACTGCTCAGCATGACCATCATCAAAAAGTCTGCAAATAATAAATGCTGGAGAGGATGTGGAGAAAAAGGAACTCTCCTACGCTGTTGGTGGGAATGTAAATTGGTACAGCCACCATGGAGAACAGTATGGAGGTTACTTAAAAAACTAAAAATAGAGTTACCATATGATCCAGCGATCCCATTTCTGAGCATATATCTGGAGAAACTATAATTTGAAAAGATACATGTACCCCAATGTTCACAGCAGCAATATTTATAATAGCCAAGACATGGAAGCAACGTAAGTGTCCATCTACAGAGGAATGGATAAAGAAGATGTGGTGTATATACACAATGGAATATTACTCAGCCGTAAAAAATGAAATACCGTCATTTGCAGCAACATGTATGGACCTAGAGATTATCATACCGAGTGAAGTAAATGAGACAAATATCATACAATATCACTCAAATGTGAAATCTAAAAAAATGATACATATGAACTTATTTATAAAGCAGAAATAGACTCACAGACAGAAAACAAATGTTTGGTTTATATATATATATATATATATATATATATATATATATATATATATATATATATATATATATGTATGTATGTATGTATATAAAATCACTTTGCTGTACACCTGAAACTAATACAACATTGTAAATCAACTATATTTTAATAAAAATTTTTAAAAATATATGCATGAAGTAGTCCTCCTACCAAACTTCCTCATTAGCATTGCATTACCCTGGACTATGACCTGATGCTCTCCTTTCTAATTTTACTTCCAGGTTCTTTTATTTTTAGTTGTGTTCATCCAAACTGTTATTGACCAGCATGTCTTTAATGGCTCTGAGTTCATTAGAATTCCCTCCAATTTGGTTGGTCAGAAGCCTCTATGAAGGATCCTACACTTAAGAAAATAGGCTCTTTCTAAGGATAACCTAGAATACAAACATGAACAGTAATTTGTTCCAGTGAATCCCCAATATATCCTTATGGCATTGTTTTTTTCCCTATAAGTCTAGATTTGTTGAGCAACTGCTGCATCTCTACATTTCATTTTGCCTATGGAGACAGCTTGAGGACATTTGACATGATTGAATAATGGAATGAGAAAAAGCTTGCATAGAAAATTGGCTGAATTTCTGAAATAGGAACCTATTTTCCTTTCCTCCCTCAGTTTTCTGAGTCTGGTTTTGTTTTTATGGAAATCTATAGTTTCTGTCATTGTGAAAGCCTTACTTGAAAGAGATAATACTAATAAACCATAGTGAGAATATACTACAGGTAGCCCTAATAAATGGACACACCTGTTCTCAGCCTGACTTTAGAAGCAATTGAGCAATAGAAAAGAAAATTTAAAAACAAAAAAAAAGTTATATTATGAATAGAACTGTTTGGAGAATGTGACCTGGGTCTACAGTAATACTGGGCTTCATAAAATTGATTCCCAGAATTAAATAGATTTACCCACTTACTATTGGATAATAACTCCCACATATGAGCACTTGCCCCTGTGAAATTTAATGTACAGAGGAGCAGGGTAGACTGTACATTGCCTGCAGGGAGACTAGTGCCAAAACTCAGGGAGGAAAGAAGGGGCTGAGCTTTGCATAGACTCAGCTTCTTTCCTTAACTGACTAATTATATTAGAATTCCTTCCCTCTTGGGAAGTAGCAAGTAAATGGGCAGAAGCCACCAGGTGCTTAAACAAGGCAAGAGTAGAGATACATATTGTCTATTAGTGTCATCCTTTGTTTAATTTAAAACTTGATCTCTCCTTTTCTCCTCCTTTCTTTCCTCTTTTTATTCTTTTTCTCAATTTTATTTAATTCATACAGCAAATACTTATTGAGCACCTGCTCTGGGCTGGCCTATGACAGGATTTTTTCATTCTCCATTTCCTGCTCCATGCTTACCTGTGCTTTAAGCCTACCTGTTACTTACATGGGCACTGCCAATCTACTGAAGTAACCGCAGGGTAAATGAAGCTTTTATATACATTTGCCAAGTTCTCTGTTGAGTACTATTTTAATTTCATTCACTTAGTCATTCAAAACATTTATTGAGCACTTAGTGTGTGATACTTTTCAAGTTCTAGGGACAGAACAGTAAACAAGCCAGGAAGAGCCCTTGCCTCAAAGTGTTTATATTACAGTTAGGGAGATAATAAGCAAACAAATAGATACATAATATGTCAGGCAGAGATAAGTGCTTTAAGGAAAATAGCTCAGGGTAAAGGAGATGAGAAATGAAGCCTGTTTGGGGATAGTGTCATGAGGGAAAGTCTCTCTAAGAAGAGAATCTGTAAGCATAGGCCTGAAAGGAGTGAAGTAGGTGGCCATGAAAATGTATGGGGAAGAGCCTTCAAAGCAGATGCAACAAGTATAAAAGGTGTGGTATAGAAACAAATTGACCTAAAGGAAGTATTCAATATATAGAACATTGTATCCCCAAACCTCAGAACACAAATTCTTTTCAAGCACACACAGTATTAACAAAAATTGACCATATGCTCGTCCATAACTCATCAAAATTTTTTAAAAGATTGGATTATATCTGATATATCATTGGAATACCATGTAACTAGGTTAAAAATCAATTTAAAAAACATTACTATGTGTGTTTGTAAGTTAAGGACTATTTCTAAATAGCATATGGGTCAAAATAAGAAAATCTTATTTGTCATAATGGTTATCAACGCATATTAGAGTATATTTTGAAGTGAATAAAAATACTGCATGTTAAGATTTATGGGCTGTAGCAGTTGGGTAGAGAGGAAATTATAACCACATATGTATACATTAGAAAGAAGATTAGGGACTTCCCTGGCGGCACAGTGGTTAAGAAGCCACCTGCCAATGCAGGGGACACGAGTTCGAGCCCTGGTCAGGAAGATCCCACATGCCGCAGAGCAACTAAGCCTGTGCGCCACAACTACTGAGCCTGCGCTCTAAAGCCCGCGAGCCACAACTACTGAAGCCCGTGTGCCTAGAGCCCGTGCCCTGCAATAAGAGAAGCCACCGCAATGAGAAGACCGCGCACTGCAACGAAGAGTAGCCGTCGCTCGCAACAAATATAGAAAGCCCACATGCAGCAAAGAAGACCCAACGCAGCCAAAAATAAATAAATTTATATTAAAAAAAAGATTAAATTTGACAAGAACCCAACTCATGAAGTTAGAAAAAGACAAAGATTGTGAAAATTAAAAGGAAATATTTTTTTAACTGAAAAATAAAAATAAAGCAAACATTTAAGAGAAAGGATTAACACAGCCAATAATTCTTTGAAAAGACTAGTAAACCGCCAAACCTCTGATGAGATTTACCAAGGTGGGAGGGAGGAGAGAAGAGGCACATATAGTTATCATCAGAAGAGAAAAAAAAGTAACATCACAAGAGTGGCTACAGTCCAAAAAGAAAGAAAAAAGCGGGGGCGAGATATCACAAACACAAACTAATAAATATGACTTATCAAAATTGGCAAAAGTAGATGACCTGCATATCCCCTTTATATCCCCTTAAAAATGTAAATTCATGCTAAAATACTTCTTAGAAATTAACTCTAGGCCTACTTGATTTCATCAGGAAATTCTCCCAAGCACTCAAGGAAGAAACCATTTTAATCTTACATAAACTCTTCAAAAAAAAAAAAAAAAAGAAAATGTGTGAGACTAGCATAACCTCAATACTGAACCCCAATATGGATACCATTAAAAAAAACAGACGTTCACTGTGAGATAATAGAAAATACATATTGGTCTCTGCCCCCAATTCCTAGCACAGGGCTCCTGAAACCCTTGTAATTTACTAAGTGATAGGAGACTAGGAGCATCCCTTGTTCTAGTATTTGGTCTCTGACCCCTTCCCTGTCCTTGACTGTTGGAAGAGATCATTGAGGAGAGGTGACCAGGGGTTGACCCTCGAGCTGGACCTGGGCAATCAGAGGCTCTTCACCCCCTCCCCGCCCACTGTTCCCACAACATGAGTAAGCTGTTTCAAGGAAGCAGCCTTGAGAGAACAAGGTGTTGTCGACTCTAGACCATCCAGACTGTGTATGTGACTGGACCCATTTAAGATTCTGGCAGGCAGGTGCAGAGAGCTATTTGTCTTGTGACTGTTGAAGGCAAGCCTCATATGTAAGTTCCTTTGCTTATTAAATCGGCCACCTACCAATCTGGAGTGGTCTGTCTCTTTCTTTGGTCTCTCCTTGCCCTCCTGGTAAGGAGCCAGCTTCAGATTTCATCTGGGGAACTCCTGAGTTTGCAAACCAATACTGACATAGGACTCTTAAAACCCTTGTAAATTCCTAAGTGATAAGAGCACTAGAAACATCTTTTCTTCTAATGAAGCGACTCTGGGTGGGCTCCTGGATGGGAGCTGGTCACCAGAAAAGTTCAAGTCATGATTAGAAGCTTAGAGTTTTTAGCCCCACTCCCCCATTCTCCAAGGAGGGGCTGGAAATGGAGCTAATAATTGATCATGCCTATTTGAGGAAGCAACCATAAAATCCCAATAGTATGGGGTTTGAATTGTTTTCAGGCTAGTAAATACATCCTCACTGGGAGGCTGATGCATGCCAACTCTACTGGGATGGAAGCTCCGGCACTCAGGACCCTCCAGACCTCACCCTACATTATCTCTTCATCTGGCTGTTCATCTGTATCCTTTATCATATCCTTTAATAAAGTGGCAAATATATGAGTTTCCCTGAGCTCTGTGAGCCACTCTAACAAATTAACTGAACTGAGGTGGGGGTCATGGAGACCTCCATGCAGCCAAATTGGACAGAAGTTGTGGGTAACCTGGGGACCTACTTGTGATTGGCATCTGAATTGGGTGGCAGCAGTCTTGTGGGACTGAGCCCTTAACCTGTGTGATTTAACAGTATATCCAAAAAGATATCAGAAAAAAGTGTCAGAATTGAGTTAAATTGTAGGACACCCATCTGGTGTCATGGAGAATCACTTGCTGTGGGGGAAAAACCTCCACACATTTGGTGATCAGCAGTGTCAGAAGTGAAGTGTTCTGTGTCAGTAACAAAGGACACTCACAGGAGAAGGACTCATAGTAGGAAAAACTACGTTTTTCCTTACGGTCACTCTTAACCAATCCTAAGCATAATATTAGAAAACTGAATTTTAAAATATGTGAAAATAATACATCTTATCCAAGATTAATATCTCAAGAATGAAAACTGTTTTAACTATAGCACATACATTGGTATAATTCATCTTATTTACAGATTAAAGGAGAAAAATCATCTCAGTATCTCAACAGAGGTAGAAAAATTGCTGGATAGTATTCAAGATCCATTCATATTAAAAGAAAGTATCAAGCTAAGAGTAAAAGGGAATTTCATTGACCTGACAAAGCATATCTACAAACAAACTACAGCAAACAATATTAAATAATGAACCATTAAAAAGTTTCTTTTTGGTGCCAGGATCAAAGCAATGATATCCACCATTACCACTTCTACTTAGCATTATATTTGAGTTTTAGCCTTAAGCTAGGAAGAAAGTGATACTAAAAATATAAGAATTAGAAAAGAACGTATCAAATTTATCATAATTTTAATTGATATAATTGTATTATTAGAAAATCCAAGAGTCTATAAAAGAATTATTAGAAGAGGCAACTTGTTAAAGACATTGTAATAAAATATAAATTACTAGAATATAGTTTGTTATTATGAGTTATGCCAAAGTTGTTTATGAAATCAAGATAGAAAGATAAATTTAATACTACATTCCAACCACAAATAGGTTAAAAAAGTACTAAATACAATATGACAGCACCATCAAAATCTATATAATATCTAGCACTAAGTCTAACAAAATTTGTGAAATTCCTCTAAGGGGGAATAATAAATTTATTGAAAAAAATAAACACAAAGTGAGAGAAATACTGTGTTCAGGGATATGAAGAGTCAATATTTTAAAGTTATCATTTTTGCCCAAATTGGCATAAGGAGTCAATATTGTCCCAATCAAAACCCCAACAAATGTTTTAGTAGGTTTGCAAAATGATTCTATGATTTTTATGAATATTCAATGACCAATAATAATCAAGACATACCTGATGAAAATAACAAGGTAAGAGACTTGTTCTGTCAGATGTCATAAATTACCATAAAGAAATAGCAATTAAGACAGTGTGATATTGACAAATAAACCAATAGACAGAATTAGAAATAGATCCACACTTATATGGATTCAAATTTTAACAAAAGTGATACTGCAGAGCAATAGAAAAGAGATGGACTTTTCAATTAACAGTGCTCTAGGAATTGTGTATTCAAATGGAAAAAAATAAAGTTGATTCACTACTTTACATCATACACAAAAACAAATTCCAGATAGATCAAAAATTCAAATGTGAGCATATGAGACTATCTTCACAATTTGTTGAGACAAACTACAAAAAGCACTAAGCATAGAGTAGAAAATACATTTGGCCATATTAAAAGTAAAATTATTCTTCATCATAAGACACTATAACAATGTGAAAAGACAAGAGAGGAGATATTTGCAACATGTGTAATCACCAGAGGGTCTGAATTCAAAATTTATGAAGACATTTTATAATCCTCTAAGAAAAAGACAGAAACCCCAAAGAAAAATTAGCAATTAACTTGAATAGGGATTCTACCAAAGGCTAAAAGTCAAGGTCAATAGCATATAAAAGAAGGCTCAGCCTCATTTGTTGTCAGGAAATTGCAAATTAAAGTCACAAGGAAAAAAAAAAGTAAAGTCACAAGGAATGATAACTATACCCCTACTAAACCGACAAATTTAGACAAATAGCAAGAAATGTTTAGGTTATGGAAATAATCATACACTCCTGTTGGAAGGCTAAATATTTACAACCTTGTAAAAATTTATTTGGCATTATCTTCTAGTGTTAACCATCTGCACATTCTATGACCCAGGAATTTCAGTGTTAGATGTTTAACCTAGAGAAACTTGTGTGTATGTGAACCAGGACACCTGTACATGTAAGAATGTTCATAGCAGCACTGCTCAAAATACTCCCAAACTGGAAATGCACTACAGATCTAACATTGGTGTGAATTTTTAAAAAAATGTGATTTATTTGTACCAAGTGAAATTCTGTACATCAGCGTAAATGAACGAACATAGCTGCACACGACATAGTTCATCTTAGATATATACATTTGGTTCCACCTACATAAAGTTCAAAACTAGAATTACTGTGTATATACACACATATATTTAATTAAATAAAATTTAAAATCTAGGTAATATTTCTATAAAGTGAGAAAGGGGTTTGTAAGCAGAAAGGGGACATGGGGGAACATCAGGACTTCTGATAGCGGTTTTACAGGTGTAATGATTCTATAATCATTGTCTAAACTACACATTTATATATTATGATGTTTTCAGTAAACAAGTCTTATTTTAAATAAAGATCATTTATTATCCCTTCAAAAAATAAAGGAAAAGATGCAGCCTTGCCCTTGAAATATTTATAATCTGATTAAGAGACACAGTTGAAAGAACAATTACTTGGTTCTAGTTGAGTTTGATTAAGACTGTAAGATAGGACTATCCCTTGTTCTGAGATGTCACATAGAAGTGACAAATTAAAACTTAACTCTGTCTGAAGCAGGAGTCTAAGAATTAAATAGCTTGTTCTTTCTTATACTCCCTAAATACCAGGATAAACTCTTTCATGAAACTAGATAGAAGGGCACCTATTGTGTTAGTGTGGGAAACAATATGCATTCCAAATTATTGACTTCCACAATTAAAATCCTTGAGCAGTTATAAATCTGGAAGTATTAGAAAGGATACATGATCATTACGACTTAGTTTTTGCCCACTTAGTTTTTGCCCCTTTTCTGCTCCATACTATCTAACCAGAGATAGCTTCCATGATCTGGGAGTACAGAGGCAACTGGATAAGAACGGGGTGCTGGCTAGTTGTTGGTCTGTCTCTATGCTCCAAAGATAGCTCATGAATCAATGCAAAGAGGACCTGTGCCTCCCTAGTCCTATCTGGAACTCTTACAGTCAGAAGCTTTATCAATGTTCTTTGTGCCACACTAATGGAGAACAATAGAGCAGAGATGGCTGCTAGGGATGGTAGGGGCAGTATGTTTGCCCTGCTCTAGATCCACCTGCAGTCGTGTTCTGCACCAGTCTCAGCCTATCAATAATCAGTGCTGTGGTTGAACTGGCCCTTGTGATTCTTATTAAGATTCCAATATGTCCCTCATCAATCACTTTGAACTTTGAAAAACAAAAAAAAAACAAAGGTTTATTACTTACAAGACCTGGAAATTACAAGGCACACCTAGGGCCACTCTGTGAGGTTGCGGGTAGAGACTGTGCATAGGCCTGGTATTCTCCTTTGATTGGGGTCGAGGGTGAGGGCATACAGTTTTGAGGGCTTACTGTTTACTGGTGAATTTAAAACACAAGAGTGGGAATTTAAGTGCGGGAAGAGAAAAAAAATAGCCCAAATGGTCAGTTATTGAAATTAACCAAGATCTCTAAAACAAAGGAACCTCAGCCTGGCTCTTTATTTAGTTGTGTGGCTAGAAATGTATTTACTGGAGACGGCCATCTTCGAAGGGAATGCGTCTTTGAAATGGAAGCCTTGACAATCAAAGTCAGGCACTTGCGTTGTAAAAACAAAAACAACTGTCAGGGCTCACACTAAAAGTCCCAAAGTGACACAAAATAGCAATTGATTCTTCCCCCACCTATGGAAAGGGGCACAGAAGATAGCTGAAAGAGGAAGCCTGCAGACCAGAAGGAGAATCTGAAAGAGAACATGGAACTTGACAAGAAGTTACAAAGGTTGTCCCATCTCTGTGCTTCTGTATCTCCAACTTGTGCACTGTCTGCCTGAGGGAGACATGTATGAGACAAGATGGGGCAAATGGCATCTCAAAAGATGCTAGCACAGAATTATAAGGTTAGAATAGATGTCTTCCTCCAACATTGGTGTTAGCCTCTTAGGAACTTGTAGTGAGTCCCAGCAAGAGGAAGGGAAGGGCTTTGGAGGAGAGAGAGCGACCGAATTTAAAACGTGAATTGACTAAGAAAAGGTACAATTTTAGTGAGTCTCCTTGGAAGTTACTAGTTGGCATTTTGTGTATCTGGCAGAATAAAGGCTTGAAACATCAATTAAACTGAGTTATATAAAACAAAGACATTATTTCATACACTTCGGCTTGGGGCCATTAAATTTTTTACCTGAAATGTATCCAGTGATTTCCATCTCAGTTTTCAGGTTTGTGTAGTTGGTCCTTTGTCTTTTGTGTACAGGTTCCTTTGTCCAACATGCAGCAAGCCAAACTCCAAGGCACTAAGTTTTGCAGCAGAGAAAACGTGTATTCACAAGGCAGCCAAGCTCGGAGACAGGAAAGCAAATCTCAGATCTGCTTCCCGAAAGGGGAGGGGCTCGGGATACTTATGGGATAAAGCTGAGGCGTGGGGAGCATGGGGAAAGGTGATTGGAGATAAGAAAAAGGTGAAGTAAGTGTTGTTCTGCCCAGATGCAACTAAGCTACAGGTTTCTTAATGGGACGCATGGTCAGAAAATAGCAGCATTAACATGCTTTGAGGGTGGAGGTTTTGGCCCTATGACATCAAAATCTCACCAAGTGGACCCTCACACATGCCCAATGGGAGGGTTAGTGGTCTTAACCAGTTTCAACCAGCTTGAGTTTGAACTGGACACAGCTGACTAACTTCCTGAAAAAAAAACAAAAAAACTTGGGCAAACATCTTATTGTTTAGGCTACATGACACTTTGAGGACATGCAAGTTTTTATAAAAACAATTAAAGGGAGCTTGATAAGTGAAAGCAGGTTATGGGTGTGATAGATCTAACTGATGATTACCCTCAGCTTCAATCTCAATGGCCGCTCCAGAAGCAGTGTCCTACAGGCTATGATGAAATATCTAACTGAGGCTTCCTACGTAGAGCCAATGTTTACCTGAGCAATCTTATTTGAGAAAAAGCTGTGTGAGATGGACTTTGTCATTTGACAATTTAGACAAAGCCCTTGTCTTTGCTGATACATTTATAATGTCTTGTAATGTTGGTTTTCCCTATGGCAAAGGAATTCCCTAGCATTTAACCATTTAAGTTTTAGAGATAGGTACTTAAGAAATAATTTTCCTGTGGTGATGTTTGTGGTCTTATCAAATGAGTCAGCTTCTAGCACAGCAGTAAAGTTGCATCCAAACTGAACGTGGTTTACAATAATGGAAGCAGATGGTTTACCGAGTTAGGGAATGAGAACTGATTATTGATTTGCTATCCTTGTAACAACATCAGTGGAGAGTGATAATGAACTGTACCACTTGTAACAGAGTAAATATCCATTTTTATATTACTTGCTTTCTTGCAAATTGGCTACTAGCAGTGAGAGTAAAATATATGGCTGTCTCATATCTCAAAGCACTAAACAAATTGCACTAGAAGAATGCAATGAAGCACGGTGGAGCATTTGCTGATATTTATAACTTGAGCTCAGGCTGAAACTCTGCATTAAAAAGTTCACAATTCTCCCTGTTTATTTTCCGCAGTCATTTAGATATTGCTTCCACAATTCTTAGCTCTGCAGTTATTTTGGAATAATGCATAATTGTTTTTTACCTCACAGCACTAAAGTGCTCTGGGGCTCTTATCAATTTGTCATTTCCATGACAAAATATAGGCTATTTTCTCGGCTTGTATTTCTTGAAAAAGGAAAAGTATCCATAGCAAAATAAGAAAAAAGGAGGATCAATACACAGGAATGCAGCTTTACAATGATTCTTGAATACAGACTTTGAACTGATTTGAAGCAAAACTTGGATTTTTTTGTTTTGTCTCTCCTCTTTAATCAGGACTTTATTTCCACTGCTTCCTCTCATGTAACTGGCATTCTGTCAGTGGAAACTATCTAGAAATACTCATCTCTGAGTCACTTTTCCAACATTTTCTCTCTTCCTGTCGGAGGTGCTCTGAGTCTGCATACATTTTGTTATTAATTCTATTTTTAAGATGGATGATTTTGTGTAATACTGGACTCTACAATCTCCTTGTGCCAAGACAAACAGGTGTTTCCACTGTTGGCATCCACAGTGCACATACCTAGGAGGGTTATTTTTGAATCTGGGAAAATATTTTAGCCACTAGCCAGAAGAGTGGATTCATATTCAAAAATCAGTTTATCCCCAGATGTAGTAGCTGTATCACTGTTCAGAACAGGGTTCCCAAACACTGGCATATCAACGTGGCAGTGCACCTTGTATCCTCAGAGAACCCTGTTGCTGGAGACAGTAAATGGATGCCCTTTCCCCTTTATTCCTTTTGAAGATCACTGAATAAATTAGTGGAAGTGGTATATGAAGAGAAGAACCTAAAAGCCATATGCAGGGATGACAGAGTTTTTTCACTCTGATCTATTGGTGATAGCGTTCTTGATTCTCCTGTTGAGAAGGATTCTGAGGAAATATCTAGGCTTAGTGGGAAAGCAGTGTCATATTGAATTGTGATATTTCCCTAGGCACAGAATATAGAAGAGAGTGTCTCACATGGTTCCCACCCATGACACATAAGAATTCCTTGCATTTGTTTGAAGTTTCACAGCTTTTGGAGCATTTTCATGTGTTGCATTTTGAATAGAAATTATATGTTCTCTTTTCTTTCTTATTTATTTATATATTTATGTTTTATTTTATTTATTTTTAATTTATTTTTATTTTTTTATTGACGTATAGTTGATTTAAAATGTTGTGTTAGGGCTTCCCTGGTGGCGCAGGGGTTGAGAATCTGCCTGCTAATTCAGGTGACACGGGTTCGAGCCCTGGTCTGGGAAGATCCCACATGCCGCGGAGCAACTAGGCCCGTGAGCCACAATTACTGAGCCTGCGCATCCGGAGCCTGTGCTCCGCAACAAGAGAGGCCACGATAGTGAGAGGCCCGCGCACCGCGATGAAGAGTGGCCCCCGCTTGCCACAACTAGAGAAAGCCCTCGCACAGAAACGAAGACCCAACACAGCCAAAAATAAATAAATAAATAAATAAAATTAAAAAAAAATATTGTGTTAGTTTCTGGTATACAGCAAAGTGATTCAGTTACATATATTAATATATATATATATACATTTTCACATTCTTTTCCACTATGGTTTATAACAGGATATTGAATATAGTTCCCTGTGCTATATATAGTAGGACACTTTTGTTTGTCTATTTTATATATAATAGTTTGTATCTGCTAATCCCAAACTCCTAATTTATCCCTCTCCCATCCCCTTTCCCCTTTGGTATCCATAAATTTGTTTTCTATATCTGTGAATCTGTTTCTGTTTTGTAAATAAGTTCATGTATATCATATTTTAGATTCTACATATAAATGATATCATATGCTATTTTAACCAGAAATAGTAACTATTATTGAACATGCAGCCATGCTCTTACAGTAAAACCCAGACTTTTTTAAATAATAAAAATATATCTACATAGGTACACTGATTTTATAAAAGCATGTTTCTTTGTATAGTTCAGTGATTTTCAACTGGAGGTGGTTTTGTCCCTCAGGGGACATTTGGCAATGTCTGGAGACAATTTTGGTTGTCAAATTGGGGACCAGAAACTGTTACTAGACCTAATGAGTAGAGGCAAGGATACTGCTAAGTGCACAGGGCAGCCACCCAAAGAATTATCTGAGATTGAGAGACCTGCTCTAGCTCATAGTATAAAGCACTCATCTTGCATATCACACTTGTAAACATTTTTACTCGTCTTCTACTTAACCTAATTGAAGATCACAATATTCTAAAATCAGCCAAAAATCACTATTAAAATGTATCTTTATAAACTTAAGGTATCAATAATCTTTATCACTAATATTTACCAAAATAGGCTAAATGCTGTGACATAAATGAAGGCTGAAGATACTTTAAGGATGAAATCATATATTCTCTGACAACAGTGGAATTAAACTGTAAATCAGTAATAGAAAGATAAAAAGAAAATCTCCAAATGTTTAATATTAAAGCAAAATACTCTATATTACCAATGGATAAAAGAGGAAATAAAAAGGAAAATTATAAAATATTTTGAAATAATGAAAATGTGACATATCAGTATAAAGCAGTTCCTAGGCAGAAATTTATAGCTTTAAACGTGTATTAGAAAAGAAGAGCAAATGAAAAACCAATAAGCATTTATCTCAAGAAGCTAAAACACAGATACAAAAATCCTTAAAATATTACAAATGAAATCCCAGCATATATAAAAAGGCAAACACCTTAAGTGAGGTTTATTCCAAGAATGCAAGATTAGTTTAACATTTGAAAATCAGTCAGTATGATTCATTATTTTAACAGAAAAAAAAAATAGGGGGAAAGCATATGGTCATCTCAATATATGCAGAAGAAGCTTTGAAACAAATATTCAATACCTGTTTGTGGGTATAAAATTTTTTTTCTCAGTAAATTTGAACTAGATGGGAAGTTATTTAACCTGATAAAGAATTTCTATCTTAAAAACCTACAGCTTATATCACACAATAAAAAAATTAGTGTGTCCTTCCACTTGAATTTGGAAACAAGTCAACAATGTCCATTGTTATAACATCAAATCAAACTTGTACTTGGTACCTAGCTTGTTCTTTTGTTCTTTGTTTTTTGGAGTGATGCTCTCTTTCTCTCTTTTCTCCTCTCTCTTTTTTTCAAGTGCTTTTTAGCTATTGTTGAAATAGGCTATGTGGAGTAAGTAAAAGAATAACTTACTTCACATAAGATAATGAACACTGAAAACTGTAAGATAATGATGAAAGAAACTTTAAGAAGACACAAATAAATGGAAAGAATTCCACATTCATGAATTGGAAGAATTAGTATTGTTAAAATGTCCATACTATTCAAAGCCATTTATATATTCAAGGGAATCCCTATCAAAATTCCAATGGCATTTTTTACAGAAATAAAAAAATATTCTAAAATTTGCATGGAACCACAAAAGACTCTGAATGGCCAAAGCAATCCAGTGAAAGAAGAACGAAGCTTAAGATATCACACTTCCTAATTTCAAACTATATTACAAAGATGTAGTAATCAAAACAATATAGAACTGGCATAAAAATAGACATGTTGACCCATGGAACACAATCGAGATCCCAGAAATAAATCTTCATGTATATGATCAACTAATATTTGACAGGGAAGCCAAGACTACTCAATAGTGAAAGGATAGTCTGTTCATTAAGTGGTGTTGGGAAAACTGAATCACACGCAGAAAACTAAAATCGGACCCCTATTTTATACCACTCACAAAAATTAACTTGAAATGGATTAAACACTTGAACATAAGATATGAAACTATAAAACTCCTAGAAGAAAACATAAGGACAAAACTCCTTGACATTGGTCTTGGCGATGATTTCTTTTTTAATATGACACCCAAAGCACGATCAACAAAAGCAAAAATAAATTAGTGGGACTACTACTACATCAAACTAAAAATCTTCTTCATAGCAAAAGAAACAACAAAATGAATAGGCAACCTACGTACTGAGAAAAAATATTTGCAAGCCATATATCTGAGAAGGGGTAAATATCCAAAATGTATAAGAAACTCACACAACTCACTTGCAAAAAAACAAACAATATGACTGAAAAATGGCCAGAGGATCTGAATGGACACTTTTAAGAGGAAGACATACATACAGCCAACAGGTACATGAAAAGATGCTCAACATCACTAATAATCAGGGAATTGCAAATCAAAACCACACTGAGATATCACCTCATGCCACTTAGTTAGAATGTCTATCATCAAAGAGACGAGATAAAAAGTGTGGCAAGGATGTGGAGAATAGGGTACCCTTGCGCACTGTTGGTGAGAATATAAATTCATACATCCACTATGGCAAATGGTATGGAGGTTTCTCAAAAAATTCACAATAGAACTAACATATGATCCAGCAATCCCACCTCTGGGTATATATCTAAAGGAAATGAAATCAGGATCTCAGAGATATTTAGACTCATGTTTATTGCAGCTTATTCACGATAGACAAAATATGGAAACAACCTAAGTGTCTATCTACAGACGTATGGATAAAGAAGAAGAGAGATATATACCTAGGTGTTTATATATACAGTTGACCCTTGAACAACAAGGGTTTGAACTGCATGGGTCCACTTATAATCAGATTTTTTTCAATAAATATGTACCAGAGTACAGTACTACACAATCCATACTTGGTTGAATCTGTGGATGTAGAACTACCGATAAGGAGGGCTGACTGTAAAGTTATACTAGATTTTTGACTGCTGGAGAGGTTGGAACCCCTAAACAATAATATTCCTAATTGTTCAAAGGTCAACTGTATACCCTGCACACAATGGAATATTATTTAGTCACGAGAAAGAAGGAAATCCTGCATTTTGCGACAACACAGATGAAACTTGAGGTCACTGTGCTAAGCGAAATAAGTCAGACATAGAAAGATAAATATTGTATAATCTCACCTTTATGTGGAATCAAAAAAAGATAAACACAGAAACAGTGAGTAGAATGGTGGTTACCAGGGGCTGGAAGGTGGGGGAAATGAGGAAATACTGATCAAAGGGTATAAACTTGAAGGTATAAGATGAAAAATTCTGAAGAGCTAACATTCAGTATAGTGATTATAGTTAACAACACTGTACTATATACTTGGAGTTGCTAAGAGAGTAGATCTTAAATATTCCTACTACAAAAAATAAATGGTTATCATGTGATCTGATGGAGGTGTTAACTAGCCCTCCTATGGTAATCATTTCTCAATATATAAGTGTATCAAATAAACACATTGTACACCTTAGACTTACAGAATATTATATCTCAATTAAATCTCAATAAAACTGGGGGGAAAACTTATTTCAGATTCTTAATGCTGCATGAATCAATTCCTGAGAAGGCCCCTTATTTGAAACAACTCAAGATGCTTGGTGCTATGTGCCTGCTCAGAAAATATTGAAGAAATACTTTGCAAATGCATTTAGGAGAAATAACAAAAGACTCTGGCAGTGATCAGACAGCAAGGTTTTCCTATTTTTTCCCATCAATCCAGACATTGATCCTGGAATGCAAAAACTAAAGAAAAAACAATCTCTTAATTAAGAAACATTGAAAAATTCATACCTTATATTAAGGTTTTTATCTTATTTCATCTAATTTCTGAGGGATCTGTAAGACACTTGATAATAATATTACCTCACAGGAGTGGAAATTAACAGTCTGAAAGATTAAAGAAATGGTTGGAATTTCACAGATAACTTGGGATTGAGAAATACCATATAGTCTAGGCTTTAGGAATACAAACTTGGGGAACTACTCATATCTGGGCTTAAATCTACTTTCAATACTTTATCTGACTGATTATGAACAGTTATTAACCTGTCTGAGCCAATTTCCTTTTCTTCACCAGAAAGCTTTGTAGTGACGCTAATCATTGTTGTCCTAGTTACACATCTTTCTAAAAATTCAGAAACAGTTTCTCAGTCCTAAATATATGTATTAGTATTCTGTGATCATGGTCATAGCTGAGATAATTGTATTAGAATCATTTCCAAAAGCAGATGTCTGCAGAAGGAACTAGAGTGCATCTGACAGTAGTGGCATATCAAGGGAGGCAGAACTGGTAATAAGAGGATGCTTTGTGTGTAGGTCATTTACAAATGATAATAAGGCTGACAAAAAGTTCTGTTTATTATCTCTGTGAACTAGCCATCCTAAAGAAAGTCAAAGTCAGTGAAAAAATACTCCTTTCCATTGGAACAAACTGCTCCCACCAAATCCCCAACACCTAATTTTGGTACATCACTACCCAATGGGCAGATACATATTTATATTCACTGTAGGTATTCTCTGGATTGTGTATATTGACAATACACAGGCAACATGTCAAGCATGTTAAGATGGAGATCATCTTCACTGGCGTTGCCACTACTCTTGCTGTCTGCTTCTCAAAATTCATTGGACAAGAGGACTCTCAGCTCACTAGGGGTAAGTCCTGGGATATGGTAATGAGATACACAGAAACTGTGGTAGATTTTTTTATCTGAATAAACCAGAATTCTCAATTAGAGAAGAAATGTTACTATTATGGGAGAAGATGGTAGTGGGATTAAATTCTCATTAGGGAAAAAAAAAATACAGCATATTCATTGATAAACAGTAAGAATGATAGCTGACTATTCATCAGAAACAATGCAAAAGAGAAAAAACTATTAAATGACATCCTTAGGGTGCTAACAAAAAACAAAACAAAACAAAAACCCTGTAAACATGGAATTCTATATTCAGCAACTTACACTGCAAATTGTTCAGGGAAATAAAATGCTCATTTGCACAATATTTGCAACTATTTTGTAGGGTGGAATTGTATGCATGTGGTTTGTGTGCATGTATTCCTTAGGTTAAAGGTAAATGAAACTATATGGAAACTCACTACACATAGGCATGCATATAAAGGTAAATATAAAATGTATATAATGTATAAACGTGTAAATTTATAAATTTATATGAAATATATATAAAGGTAAATGTATATTTTCCTGTTACTATAAATAATTGACCACTTAAAGTGAAAATAGTAACAATACACTGTAGGGTTCATAGCTTCTGTAGATGTATGGCAACAGTAGTGCAAACGAGTAGAGGGACAAAATGGAAGGATGCTGCTTTAAGTAACTCATATTACATGCAAAGTGGTGTAATATTTTTTGAAAGTAGATTGTGGTTAACTAAAGATGCATATTTTACTCTCTAGAGCGACTTTAAAAAAAGGCAGTATGGCTAATAACCCAATAGAGAAGATAACACGTAATACCAAAATATGCTTTAATGAAAAAAAAGTCAAAAAAAGAGATTCAGCTAACACTAAAGAAATAACAATGTAACATAAAGCCAACAATATCAATAATTACATTAAATGTAAATGAACAATTGAAAGGCAGAGATTATCAGACTGGATAAAATACCAAGTCCAAACTAAGGGCTTGTTTTTTTTTTTAAATAAAAAATGCACTTCAGGTTTCAAAATACAGGGTAAAACAAAAAGGATAAAAAAAGATAAATCAGGGAAATTAATTAATCATAAAATATAAAGCATAAGAAAACTGGAGCAGTTTTATGAATACTAGACAAATTAGAATGCAGGAAAAAAGTATTCCTAAATGCAGAAAGTGATATTTTATGATAAAAGAGCCTAGTCATCAAAAAAGACAGAAATATGAAATATGTAAAGACCAAGTTACTTCAAAATATACGAAGCAAATCTGACTGAACTAATGGGAGAAATAGACAAATTCATAATTATAAGTGGTGTTTCAAAGCTTATCTCCCAGTGGTTAATAGAATAAGTAGACAAAAATTATTAAGATTATAGAAGACTTGAAAAATCTCAACCAATTCTTCCTCAATATTTATGACACTCTGCCTTCCAATAGCAAAATAGCCATTCTTTTAAAGCGTGCACAGAACATTGGTTATATAGAAGATATGATAGAATATAAAACAAGGCTCAATAATTTTAAGGGTTTTGAAATAAATAGAGAATTAAATTAAAAACTAATATCAGTAGGATATATGGAAATTGACCCAAATATTAGAAAATTAAGTAACACTTCTAAATAACCCCTAGTTCCAAGAAGTTACCAAAGAAATTAGAACATACATTTTTTAAATTTTTAAAAAATTTTTGGCTGCGTTGGGTCCTTGTTGCTGTGCGTGAGCTTTCTTTAGTTGTGTCCAGCAGGGGCTACTCTTCATTGCGGTGTGCGGGCTTCTCACTGCGGTGGCTTCTTCTATTGTGGAGCAGGGGCTCTAGGCATGCAGGCTTCAGTAGTTGTGGCACGTGGGCTCAGCAGTTGTGGCACGCAGGCTCTAGAGCGCAGGCTCAGTAGTTGTGGCACATGAGCTTAGTTGCTCTGCGGCATGTGGGATCTTCCCCGACCAGGGCTCAAACCCATGTCCCCTGCATTGGCAGGAGGATTCTTAACCATTGTGCCACTAGGGAAGCCCTAGAACATATTTTGGACTGAATTTTGATGAAAAAAAAAATTTTAATTTTGTAAGATGAAGCTAAAGCAGTGTTTAAAAGGGAAATCCATAGTTCTAAAAAAATGCTTATAATAGAAAAGAAGAAAGATGTAAAATGAGTAATCTCATTCTCATTCCACACTGAAAAGTTAGCAACAGAAGAGTACTGTAAACCCAGAACAAAGTGACATAGGAAATAATAAAGATGGGAGCAGAAATTACTGAAATACAAAGTGGAGAAACTGTTTAAAAAAATAAAGACCTGGTACTTTGAAAAGGTTAATAAAAATAGCAAAATCCCTAACTTTATTATTAAGAAAAAAGAGAGAGAACACAAGTTAGCAATATAAGCAAGAAGTAAAGCAGTGACACTACTACAAATCCAAAAGATTGTACATTAAATGTATATTGTATATTAAAGAATAATAAGAAAATATTATGAGCAATTTATGTCAATTACTTTGACAACTTAAATAAAATGAAGAAATTTCTTGAAAGAGACAAATTACCAAAACAAACAAAAGAGAAACAGAAAATAAATTAAGTTCATAATTGAAAATTTTCTTAAAGCAACTACAGTTCTAGCCTTAGGTGTCTTCATTGTGAATTCATCAAACATTTAAGAAGTAAATTTAAAGAGTAAATAATATCAAACTTTACGAACTTTTTCAGAAAATAAAGCTAGAGGAAACATTTCTCAATTTATTTGGCCAGTATAACCCAATTTGACAAAACTTATTACACATTCATGATAAAACAAACAAACAAACAAAACCAAACAAACAAAAAAACTCAGCAAGATCCTCAAACTGATAAGGAGCATCTGTGAAATATCTTTAGGCAACATTGTACTTAACAGTGAAAGACAATGTATTCCTTCTAAGATCGGAAGAAAGCACCTTTGCCCACTCCCACCACTTCCATTCAACATTATGCTGAATAGAAGTTAACTGGAGGGTCTAGCCAGCACAGTAATGTAGATTGGAAAGGAAGAAATAAAGCTATATTTTTTATAGGCAATATATCACTTATGTAGAAAATTTCAGTTACCTGCCAAAAAAACTCTACTTCAGCTAACGAATGAATTTAGCAGTATTGCAGGAGACAGGCTGGGCTTCATTGCTATGTAATCTATGCAGTTGCACTGGGTCCCGTGTTCAGAAATGCCCTGCACTTGGTTTAATGCTCTACTGTCACTATCTTGAAATTTGAACAAAGGGCCCCCAAATTTTATTTTGCACATAGCCCTGCAAATTATGTAGCAGGTCCTGGCAGGAGACGAGGTCAATATAGGCAATCTATTGTACTCCTAGTTACCACCACCACCACCAAGTGAAAAATGAAATAAAATTGCAATAAATTCAAAATACATAAATGAATTAGGAACAAGCTTTACAAAACATATGTGAGGCACTGAAAGACATAAAACATTGCAAATTAAATTAAACAAATGGAGTGATATATAATTTTTATGGATTGTGAGTCTCAGTATTTTTAAGATGTCAGATTTCTCCCAAATGACCTACAGATTCTGCATAATCCCAATCAAAATATCTGCAGATTTTACTTATTGTAAAATTGGCAAGCTTATTCTAAAATATCATATGATATTGCTTTTATGTGTAATCTAAAAAAATGATACTAATAAATTTATATACAAAACAGAAATAGACCCACAGACATAGAAAACAAACTATGGTTACCAAAGGGGAAAGGGGGGGGAGGGAAAAATTAGAAGTTTGGGATTAACATATACACACTACTATATATAAAACAGATAACCAACAATGACCTATTGTATAGCACAGGGAAGTATACTCAATATTTTGTAATAACCAAGAAGGGAAAAGAATCTGAAAAAGAATATATGTATATATATTAACTGCATCATTTTGCTGTATACCCGAAACTAACACAACATTGTACTTCAATTAAACAAAAATTTAAATAAAATTTATTTGGAAATGCAAAGATCCTAGTCTAGCCAAAATAATCTTAAACAAAATGATCAGAGTTGAAGGACTACCTTATTTGTAGCATTTATATAAATATATGGTAATTAAGATTGGGTAGTAGTTGCATACAAATTGACAAATAGAGTTATGGAACAGAACAGACAGTCCAGAAGTAGACCCACACTTACATGGTCAATTGATTTTTGATCAAGGCCACAAAGCATATCAAATGGGGAAAGGAAGGTCTTTTCACAAAGTGGTGCTAGACCAATTGGCTATGTTTTCAAAAAGGGAAACTTGACTCATACCTCCTAGACCATATATAAAAATTAATTGAAAAAGAGTATAGACATAAACACAAAAATTAAAAATATTAACCTTCAAGAAGAGAACATAGGAGAAAAAAGATTTTATAAACAGGACCCAGATACACAGACAGGACTTTTCATAAAAGAAAAATTTGATAAAATTTATCAAAATCAAAAATGGGGGCTTCCTTGGTGGTGCAGTGGTTAAGAATCTGCCTGCCATTGCAGGGGACACGGGTTCGAGCCCTGGTCTGGGAAGATCCCACATGCCGCGGACCAACTAAGCCTGTGCGCCACAACTACTGAGCCTGTGCTCTAGAGCCCGCGAGCCACAACTACTGAAGCCCACGCACCTAGAGCCCGTGCTCCACAACAAGAGAAACCACCACAATGAGGAGCCTGTGCACTGCAACGAAGAGTAGCCCCGCTCGCCACAACTAGAGAAAGCCCATGCACAGCAACAGAGACCCAATGCAGCCAAGAATAAATAAATAAAATAAATAAATTTATTAAAAAAATCAAAAATGTTTGCTCACTAAAATACATTAAGAAAATAAATGAGTGAGCCATAGACTAGGAGAAAATATTTACAATACATATGTCTTATGGGTTACATGTATTCAGAATATATGAATTCCTGTAATTCAATAATAAAAAGACAATCCAATAAAAAGTAGGCAGAATACTTAAACAGTTACTTTACAAAGGAAGATATATGAGTGGCCATTAAGAAAATGAAAAAGTGCTCAGCATCATTAGTCAAAGGGGAAATGAAAATTAAAACCACAATGAAATACCATTACATACCAAGCAGAATGGCTAAAGTAAAAAAGACAGAAAACAACAAACACTGGCAAGGATGAGAGCAACCAGAACTTTATGTTACTAGCGAGAGTGTAAAATTATCTAACATCTTTGACAATTTGTCTGGTAATTTTTCATAAAATTATGAAATATTCCTGTCCTATGAGCCAGTAGTTCATCTTCTAGATAGATTCCCAAGAGAAACAAGAACATTATGTTCACAAAACAAGTTGTACAAGAATGTTAATAGCGGTTTTACTCCCAATAGCCCAAAGCTAGAAGAAGCCCAAGTGTCTAGCAGCAAGATATGGATTAAAAAAATTTGGTGTATTTATAAAAATTAAATGCTACATAGCAATAGAAAGAAAGGTACTACTGTTACTTGGAATAGCATGGATGAATCTCAAAAACCTTATATTGAGCTAAATAAGCCAAACACAAAAAGGTACTTACTGTATTATTACATTTATATGAAGTTCTAGAAGAGGTAAAACTAATAACATAAGGGAAGAAAGTCAGTACACTAGCTGAAACTGGAGGGTTGGAAGGACCTGCGTGGAAGGGGAGAGGCAGCACGTGGAAAGGAGGGCCTCTGGAGTTCCAGAGTTTGGAGGTTTTATGGCACTTGGACATCTTCTGACGTAGCTTTAGGCAGCTTACAACTGACAAATGCATGGGAGATTCCTGCATCTTTTGTGCTCTCAAGGAGACATGGGTTCGAGCCCTGATCTGGGAAGATCCCACATGCCACGTAACAACTAAGCCCATGCACCACAACTCCTGAGCCTGTGCTCTAGAGCCCGTGAGCCACAACTATTGAGTCCATGTGCCACAACTACTGAAGCCCATGCGTCTAGAGCCTGTGCTCTGCAACAAGAGAAGCCACTGCAATGAGAAGCCTGCGCACCACAATGAAGAGTATCCTCTGCTCGCCGCAGCTAGAGAAAGCCCGCGCACAGCAATGAAGACCCAACGCAGCCAAAAATAAAAATAAATAAATAAATAAATTTATTTTTTTAAAAAAGCCAGTACTAAAATTTTCCCATTTTCCCATTCCCTAATATTTCCCATTATCACATGTAATAATCAATAGATTCTTTATATTGGTTCTCTACCCTCCCCCCCCCCCCAAAAAGAAAGAAACTGGAGGGTTGGAATAGAGAGGGGAGGAGCAAGAGGATCTTTCTGGCATGAATGAAGGTATTATTTGATACCTTGATAAGATCTAGATTTTACAGGAATGTGCTGACAACCTGACTCTCAGCAGCAAAAAATCCCCCAATTTGTAGCATTTGTAGACTTTTCTTTTGGTATTAATACTCCTACGAATGGTTGAATAGCTGACTTGAAGAATTTTTATATATTTAATGATCAGTCCTTGTAATCTGGTTCTAGCATACTGCTGAACATTGATGTGTGCAATTGTCAAAGTTCACCAAGCTATACCCTGAAGATCTGTACATTTCACTGCATACAAATTTTACCTTAATAAGAAATATGAGAAAATACGAGCTTATCAGCTCTACAAGATAGTCTAGCTAAGTACAATTTTCTCAGCAAGCCACATCTTCAATTTAGCTTCTCTTTTCCCATTGTTTTGCATAGACTCTCCTGGAGCATAGTTACTTTATGTTACTTGCCTGCTCTCTAAGAAAATTGAGTGGCTCTTGTATACTAGACTTTGTATCCAAGTGGATTATGTCCAAATACCAGGATCTGCCTACCTTTATGCTAGTTTAGAGGATCAACACAAGCAGGTAATCCATGATTTTGTTGACTGGGTCTAATCATATGAGCAATCAAATGGCTCTCCTAAGAATTTCAACTGCTACACTCAGGGACAAAAACACCATTTGTTTGCTGGAGCTGAATTTTTCCTGAAGTAGGTTTTGCTCAAGGCATCCACAGAAGACCACGTGCAAGGTGAAATTACAAAGAAAACCTCTGACAGAGTGAAAGTAATAAAGCAGAAGCACAAAGAGGAAGAGAAGCACTATGAGCTGATGTTCATACAACACTTAGATGGTAATAATCGCAGGTAACATCTATTGTGCCATTACTTTATGCCAAGTTTTGTTATACGTAAGCTTATTCAATCATTACAAGATTACAAACGTAGAGATATTTCAGTTAGTCAAGACCAAGGAAAAGACCAAGAGTCCTTGTAAATACTGAGGAATAGGCATTTGTTATATGAATTAGACCTCACACAAATATGGGAGGAGGTGCGAAAGTGAAAGTCTGGAAGAGAGGGTTAGGAGGGGATCAGAAAGGGTTAGAGAAACCATTGCTAACTAGTCAGCCTGAAGCGGAAAAGTCAGAGCTTGCAGATAAATGTAAGAAGCCAAGCACATCTGGCCACTGAAGTAGAGCTGCATAGGTGTTGCTCTCTGGGAAACTGTTGCCTCTGTGTAGCTCTTGCTTTTGTAAGTCCACAGCCAGGCACTTGGTTGTAGGCCTGCTACCACTCTTGCTCATCAAAGCCAGCAACTAGTAAAATGAGTTAGCTGGGGAATGCAGGATTGAGAGGGCACGCTGACACTGCCAAGCATTTCCACACACATCCATCAGCATGTCGGACCATGATGATCTTCCGAAAGGAATGACTTCTGCTTCACTTCACCTACCTAATCCCAAGTAAGTTCCTCTTCTGACCAGCTCTAACCAGGAACCATACTGTGAAGAGGATCTTAGGAAATACAGATCTTACCTTTAGCCGAGTATATACAAAACAAAGTAACACAATATAATTTCCCAATTTACAGATAAGGAAAAGAAAGATCAAGCTGGTGAAACAATTTGCCCAGGTTTTTATACACTTAGTAAATGCCTGAGCTGTGACCCCAACCCAGGTGCACCTGATGCCAAACTCTGTTTCTTAGCATCATTCTACGGCTATCTTCATTGATAAGGTTGTTTACTTCAAGGGCTTTCTGGTTCCAGCTCCACATTGTGGAGCCTCCATTTTTATTTTGGAGGTTTTAAAAACCTCCATTTTTATTGAGGGGTTTATGTACCTTTGTAACCAAGCAACCTTATATATGGTTGTAGTGAAGATTAAATGAGGCTGTATAGAAAGTGTATTTAATAATACTTTGCCTGTGAGCTCTTGGTACCTTGTGGCTATTGGTGTAATGATGTCGTTGATGATGATGAATGGTCTTTATCTTCAGGAAGCTTAATAAAGGAAAAAGCATGATCCAGGGTTTCTGGACAAAAGTTTAGCTCTGCTGTTTAATCTCTGCTCTAGCCATAACCTGTGAATTTCAGTCTTTTAAATCTCTAAATGAGGATAATACTTTCCTCTGACTACTTCCGGGATTTTTGTGAAGATAATACAAATACACACATATATATATATTTTCATATATATGCATATTTTTATATATACATGATTTTTGTTGAGACTGTGTTTCCTGGGCCTGTTCTCTTCCAGTTATCCCACCATCCCACACTACCTTTGAGAGCAGTTTGGGCCCTTCTTTTCTAGAATTAAGCCTCTAACTCTAATAATCTCTATTATCCAGGGGGGTTTTGAAGAAGAAACAAGGAAAATATGTGCAAAATATAATCTACAAACCAACATGAAGCCTTATTATTACTGGATCACCTCACTTTTGGTGGTTTCCTTTTGAAAACACTGAAAAGGTAAGCTTGTTGTTATGCCCACCTAGTCTACCCCCACTCAGTCTAACCCCACCCCCATCCTGATGAAAGCTTTGAGCTGGGCTATCTCTGCAAATTCTCTGAGCGTACACTGCTGTCTCCACGTTATACCCCAGCATGTGCGCAGAAGGAGATTTCAGCGTGGTTATCTCTGAGTTTCCATTCCTTTAAGAAAGCTGTGTTTCTAATCTGTGGCGTGATGACCTTTTGCTTACCCTGTTAGATAAAATCACAGGCTCCCTTATCAGTGCAGAGCTGAGACAAGGCTTGCAAACTGAATATGGACTTCACCTGTGAGCAGCACGAAAAATCAACTAAAACTAGTGCATCCTTGCAAGTAACACTCATTGCCAGTCCAGTGTTTCTCTAGCCGCAGCTCATGCCAGCATTTGGAATGCAATCTTGCCTCCTCCAAGTTAAGAATTTAGCAACATCTCAGCTTTAGAGAACTCACAGAAGAAAGTCATTTATACTACAATCTTTGGTATGGTTAAAAAAATAAGAAAAGGGAAATGCATGGGATATTGCCTCATCACAGACAATCAAGCATTTTTACCTGGGCTGTTTTTCCCCTAAAGATCTGAAATAACACCCAGACAAGTATCCAGTATGTATGATGTCTCTTAACAACTTGTGCTCCCAATACTCACTACACTGTGTAGGGTAAGTAGGTGGCATGATGTGATGGAAAGTGTATGGATTTTTTTGGCTAATTAGACTTGAATTCCTGGATCCAGTATTCTTTTCTGGATAATTTTGGGTATATTCTTATTTATGCTTTTCTTTCAGAAAACATTGCCCACTTGAGAGTTTCTTTTTTTTTTTTTTTAATATATTCTGATAAAGAGTAAGGGTTGAATATCTCTTTGCTTCCTTGTTTTCCTGCTTTCCTTCTAGAGAGCTGTACATGGAGAGACCAGCTTTTTGAACTGGTAAATGGCTTGTGCTCAATAACACCCCAGGAACCTCTGAGAAGTTTCTTAAGGACACTTTTGTACCTGAGTCTCTGGACTCCTCAAGATAAAAGCTCTGAACAGCAAGGACTCTGTAGCTACATCCACATGTGATGATATTGAACGTAGACCAAAGACAGAGCAGGCTGTGCCGACCATTAAATATGCACCTATAAGCATGAAAATTAGCTTTGGTCATAACTGAAATTCCCAGAAGCCCCCCAGGCCTCCTGAAAGGTGAAGTGGATTATCAGATCTTCTCAGAATATAAAGAGGAGTCAGGTGTTAGGTACCTGAGCTGATTACCTAAGAAGACCACCTGAGACTAAATCAAGTGTTTTCTGATTAGCAGTCAGTGCAACAGCTCTAATCTAATAAGCTGACGATCAGGGAGAACGAGAGCTGTGAGAGGGAGAAAGGTCGTTTTTCCATCCAAGGGTCCATTCTGAGGCCTGCTATCACCCAGACCTTCTTCGTCTGGGTTCCATAGCACTGGGAGAAAGCTAAGCATAAGCACATTTGCCTTCGAGAGTCACATGAATTGTATGGGTTAGTCTGGAATTCTGAAGCCTCTTTGGGAGGCTTCAAAAGGAGAGTAGTTAATTAGTTTGAGGTGAGATGTCTAGGTGCTCAGTTTAGAGAGTGGAGGACTACTGAATAGCTCTCACCTGCTGCACTGATTTGTCCTGCATTACATTCCTGGGGCAGTCAATGAGTTTCCATCTTTCAGCACCTCTATGCTCTGCTTTATGATGGTGGGACTTTGAGTGTACAAACTACCTTTTTGCAAGAAGAAGGATAAACTTGCTCCTTCCTTTCTGTTTCCCGTTCTTGTGATCGTCACCCCATCAATGCTTCTTCACCCTTGAGGTAGCAGTTGCTTCCATAGGAGCAGCTGAATCTGGTTTTCAGTCTTTCCAACATTCACAGAAATAGCCTCATCGAGCACTGTCAAAGATATTGATAGCAGCTATCTGGTCTTCCATCCTCAGAGGTCTGGATCCCAGCCTCACAGGACCCCTCCTGGTATCCAGAGCTACCAGCACATGCCAAGCAATAGTTCTGAGTTTCAGCTCCAAGTAACCCCTCCTTCAGGTTTTAGTAAGTCCTACCTCTTGCCTTTGTTGCACAGTCCAATCAGAGTAGCTGTTTCCTGCAGTTATTGTCTTAGAATTCTCTCTCTTTTTGTTTTTACCCTTTCAGTCACCTAGTTAGCTGAATTCTAGTTAACCATCCCTTACGTAAATTCTTTCCATTAAAATTGTTATGTGATTTCTATCCCCTCTCACAGTTATAGAAATTGGTACCAAAAAACCACAGACCACCCAAAACAAGGTTGTGAATTGGTTCAGAATTGTCCTTGAGTTTGAATTCAGAGTTAAGCACCTTGCCAATAGGAAATGGGATGCTAGTAATGCATGGCATGCAGTGGCATCACAATTAATTAAACTATCACCTGCACTAAATGGTAATGATATGCCTACTGAATAGTTCTGCTTCCTGATGGGAACCTAAATGATAGAGTTTATTTTGGGGGTTTCTTCAATAGAAAATTTTACTTGCCTATTGCTTTCCTTGGCTCTTAGAATAAAATCCAAACTTCATCCCATGGCTTTTACTTCACTGTATCTGGTCCCTTTCCAATATTGTCTCCTACCTGTTTCCCCCTTCCTTACAAATCTTTAATCTTCCTTCTTACTCTAAGGGGAGGAAGCTTTACCTCACTTAAGGGCCTCTGCCATAGTGGTTCCCTCCAGCTGTAATGCTCTCTACCTGATCTTTGTATGGCTGGCTTCTTCTCATTATTCAGGATGTAGCTCTAAGGTCACCTTTTTGGAAAGTCCTTCCCTGACCAGACAACTGCCGTGTCTATCTGGAAAAGATGGCCAGCACCTTTATACTTGAACATCTCTCAAATTAACTGAGAAAAATATCATCGTCTTTCAAATGGATTACAGATAAGTAATGCAGACAAGAACATACAATCGTTAATCATTGTTTAAATAATTGAAACAGCTACTAGTTTCAGATAATTGTTCCTTTATGTATTTCCGTTTTTGTAAATAGAAACATCCTTTGGTGGGGGAAGGGGATCAATAAATAGCACCATGAAATCAACAATGCCTATCAGATGTTTATCAACTTAACATGTCTACCGATATTTGCTCTGGTCATTCTCCCAAAACAGAATTGTGCCCATCAGGAATGCTTGCTGAACATGTAAGTATGTAGAATTAGTGTTGGTTAGGATTCTATAATAATTGTACAATCTCAAGAGTAAGTTGAAAAGCCAGAAGTAATAAATAACACATTAAAAAGTATGGAAAAGTTAGGTATTTGGATAGGCAAAGTTGAAAGTGCTCTTTAAAATGGTGAATTGTTACCAAAAAACACTTGGAGTTAACTACCCCTTTCTGTTAACTACAGGACAGATATGTATTAAAAAAGTAGATGAATTTGTGGATGCTCTTTTAATATTAATATGAACAGAAATTTGTCCAATACTGGATTAGTATTAACAAGAGAGAGGATGAAATTTTAATTTAGAGTATCTCTTTGGTTCTGGCAGCTCCTGACACCCTCTGGAAGACCCAACATTCCCCAGAAATCCCTGGCAGCCCTTCTAGGTGTTCATCACACACCAGACATCACGGTGGTAGAAAGCACCTGGAATTCTGCAATTGACACAGCTGGGGAAAGCTGGGAGCAACAAAAACAGAGAGAAACACGGAAAGGTTAGCAACTAGAAAAGGAAAGCATGGATTTCTTGGTAGGTACTAGTTAGATGATACATGGTAAGAGATTCCCTGTTCATTCACAAAGCCAAAATGCTCAGCCAGGCAGCCTTCTGTTCTGCCAAAAAGCCAGAATGACATTCAGGGAGAGATTTTTTTTTTCTTAATTCTGGAAGATTTCTAGGACATAAGGCTGTGATTTGCTCTTCCCACAACTCCTAGGTTCAATTCAGCATACCTGAGAAATATGTTACATAACTTCCTGGATTACAATGTCATTTTCTTCACATTAGGAGTGTAGGTCATTTCAAGGACATTATTAAAATACTGATAAAGATACTGAAAATGCTCACTTAACCCTCCACCAGGCACTCCTCACCACCATACACATACATACTTGTTATGCTTTATAATTAAATTATCTAAAAACACCCCAATGGTCTCCACATTGGCTACTTTGCTTGGTAATCTGATGATGGGCCAGTTATATCTTCATATTAATATGGAACAGATTTAACCCAAGGTCTTCCTTCCATATAGTCTGACTGAATTGGATTAGGATTAGATTTTAAAATTCACTTCTGAGAAAAAACTCCCCTGGGGGGGTGGGGGGGGGGGAAAGACAGCAGATATATTACGTAGTTATAAAATAGAAGAGATTTATATCTCTATTAGGCTTATTTCTTGTTTACAATATTCTGTCCTATTGAACATGTAAGACACATTAGCAAAAGAAAAACTTTCATGGGGAAGGCAGAGGAAAGAAAGACGAGGGTAAGGAAGAGTTTGATGATCTCTAGTAGGTAATCTTTGAGTCGCATGTTTTCTCTTTATTCTGCAAAGTCAGTGTACTTGTGTTTTCAAAGTGAATAGAGACAAGAATTTAGAAACACTTCAACTTTCCAAACTTTTGAAATTGGAGGATAGATCCTCTTATTTATATGAAAAGCAGTGTCGAATCAGATATTTTACCTTATAACGTAAACAATAGAACCCTCTATTTAGATTATTTTTAGTTTGTTGATCAGTTGGTTTGAACAAAGCCCATTTTGTTCTCAAAAGGATTTAAGATACTTAAAATAACAGACAAGTTAGATGTAGGAACTTTAAATAGAGAAGACAATTGAGGCAGAAGAAAATGGAGGGTAGAAAATTAAGGCAGGATCAAAACTGAGTTTAATACAGCAATAGTTTTCTTCTTACCTTTCATTAGGTAGAGAGCACAATTGTGTTCAACCTTTCTAGCCATCAGTGGGCACAGAGAAACATTACTGTTTATGTGGTTCAGAGTGGCCAAAAGATGGAAAATAAACCAGTCACTTCAGAAAAGAGTACTACCTGGTATAAAATAACACATTTTCTCCCATATTTTTTAAAGAAAGGGTACCCTGTAACATAATGAGTGAAGTCTTTATTCTAAATATAGAATACATTTCAAAGTATTGTTTCACATAATGCTTCTCAGTGTAGGCTGGCAGCCATCGTTCCAATTATAAACACTTTAAACCACTTATAATTTACCAGACAGAGTTTGAGGTTGAGTGATACGATGCAGCAAAAGAATGAGAGTCTAAGGATCCAGCTCAAAAAAGAGGTAGATAATATATAATTTAGACCAGTAGTTCTTGCCCTGACTGCACGTTAGAAACGTGAGGTGATTTTAAAAAATGCTGATGAACATGTGCCATCCCAGGTAAATTAAATTAGAACCTCTGCAGGTGAATCCCACAAAAAGGTATTTTTTCAAAGTTTCTCAAATGAGTCTAATATGTTTCCAGAAACCACTGAGAAGAATAAATGAACTGCAAAGCCTTTGGTCAGTGCCCATAAGTAGTACTTTTTAGCCACATTTTGGTAATTGAGTCATGGTGGGTCTGATATTTTACTCTTCAAAACGTACTGGGAGCGTATCTAGTTATATGGCAAGATGAACAAAGAGCCATGTGCTCCAGCTGTTTTCATTTAAAACCGGATGATCAAAACACAGCTCTTCTGTGCAGAGGGAGCGCCTGTGGACAAAGCCAAATTTCTCTTAGGGAAATGAGTACCGGTCAAAATGCATGGATGAAGAGCTGCTGGTTTCCCTCACATTGGGGGAGCTCTTTCCTGTCCATAAAGCACTTTCACACGCATAATAGCAACTGAGCCATAGAAGGGCATTTGAAGTAGGTACATTATCATTTACATTTTATCAATTATTTAACTGAGTTCCAAGAAGTCAAGTAATTTGCCTAAGGTCAATTAGCTAGTGCAGACCAAGAACTAGAAGACACCTCTGCTGACAACTAATTCAGTACCCTTGAAACATGTATTTCATCCCTCTAACTTCAAACCTCCAAAACCTGCTTTGCTGGATCAGTCACAATGAGGATGCTAAAGAAAGACGAAAACAAAATGAATCTCTTTTGATTCCATGTCTTCCTTCAGCTACTGTCCCATTATTCTGCTCCCTTCTTCTGTAGAACATAATGAGAGACATATCCATACTATTTGTCTCTACTTCTTCATCTCTCATTCTCTATTCATTGTAACCTAGTTAGGCTTTAGTCCCCAACACTGCACTGAACAGGTCTAGAAAACTCACTGTGGTAGCCAGCCTCCAAAACAGTCCCCCATATTTTCCGAGTCCTACTATTTAGTCTCTGTGTCCCCTTTTGCATTGTACCAAAGTTGGTCTGTGTGACTGATAAGACACGGTGGAAATTATGGCATATCACTTCTGAGACTGGGTTATAAAGACTGGCTTTCATTTGGGGCATGTGTGTTCTCTCTCTCTTGGATCACTCACTCTGGGAGAAGCCAGCTGTCATATTGTGAGAACGCTCAGACAGCCTATATGGAAACTTCCCACATGGTGAGGAACTGAAGATTCAGGCCAACAGGTAGCAAGGAACTAAACGTGCCAATGGCTCTGTGAGTGAGCAGGACATTAGATCCTCCTCGGAGAACCTTCAGATGGCTGCAGCCCCAGCCAATATCAAAACTGCAACCTCATGGGAGACCCTCAGCCAGAGGCACCCAGCTGAACTGCTCTCAGATTCCTGACCCTCAGAAGATGTGTAAAAATAACAAATACTTGTTGTTTTAAGCTACTAGGTTTTAGTACCCCATCCTCCTTCCCACATAGCCCATCTGGGCACTTTGTAGTTGTCTGCACCTCTTTTCCTCTTGAGCTTCTGTTGCTGATCCTGATACTTCATGTTCAATTGGAATAAAACATTAATGGGTCCAGATTCTCACAAAGTTTAATTTGTTTTTTCCTGAACTACACCCCTGTCTTGGGATGACTGTATATGTCCAATAATATATTGTGAATGCCTCTTTGTTGCAAAATGTTTCTTCACTTGTTTTCACTTGGTTATTCATGATTATTCAAGATTCAACTCCAGCATGTTCTCCAGGAAGCCTATTTTGAATTCCTACCCGGGGCTTCTGCTGTGTTTGCATAGCGTAGCATCCTGTGTATTCTGATTACATTCACTTATCAAGTTAAATTGAAATTCTCTTTGTACACCTTTATATTTCTTTCATTAGTTCTTAAGTCTCTCAAAGGCAGAGGTCCACATGTATTGCTGCTGCAGCAACATCCTCTAGTTTACTTCCTACCTCATAGGAGATATTCACTAAGTGTTTGATTATCTCAGCTGAACAAGATTTATGTAAGCTAGAGTCATAAGTTCCTTTTGCGTGCCTATAAGTGCATACTGCAGATTTGAGTAGCAGAATTCCAGGTTTCTTAGATCTCAGAGTAGTTACAAGGGCCAATAGGGGTCATGACCTATAGGAGCCAGACAAGGCAAAGGAGGGTTGGTTTAAGGCTGGTGAAGAGTGATATGGAACGTGGAAAAGTGGATCTAAGATTGCCATATGCCATTCCTTAAAAAAAGTCCATAAATATGATTTATAAGGTGAATACCCATTTTTAATGCTTTCTAAAATACTATATAGGCCAACCAAACTGGCAAGACTTTTGGTGAGCTTGTGGGTTTTTTGTAAGTGTGCTTTTTTTAAAACTGCAATTTTGTTTGTATCAAATATATAAAAATTCATTGTAGAAAATCTG
The DNA here is from genome assembly GCF_949987535.1 of Balaenoptera acutorostrata. Taxonomy (NCBI): domain Eukaryota; kingdom Metazoa; phylum Chordata; class Mammalia; order Artiodactyla; family Balaenopteridae; genus Balaenoptera; species Balaenoptera acutorostrata. The sequence goes on along the minus strand of NC_080072.1, from coordinate 36,474,060 downwards.
AAGCATCCAAAGACAGATATAATAGTAATCCTACCACCCCTAATCTTACCATCTAGACCTATACATGCCCAAATACTATATTATATATACATTATATAATATATATACATATATAATAAATTCCAATTTTAGATAATTCTGTGTTTTTCTTTAAAAACAGATGTAAGGAGTAAGTTTTCTATGTCTTTTAAGTATTTACATATTTATTCAATAAATATTTACTGATCATTTTGAATGTACCAGGAACATAATAACACATCCCATATTTAATTAATCCCTTATTGTTAAACATAAAACTTATGTTCAGTGTTTTGCTCTATAAATGCTGATGTGGTGAACATTCTTTTGCATAAAATTCTGGGAAAGGTTTAATTTTCAACAGGTCCATCACTCTATGTTTAGAGATATACAGTTTTTAAAAAGGGAAAAGATAACCTCGAGTGCCTTCTTAGGTTATGAGATGTTGCCATCCCCTCAAAATCACAATTCTCACAGTTACTTTAGGAAAATATTGCAGGATTATTTTATATAAAATTCACATTGAACCACAATCCCCCATGCATTTTCACTAAAAAGAACGAAGATGCAAGGAAAGGCTTCTCCAAGTGAAGACCTCAGGCACTTTCTGATATAAATGTAGGCCAAAGCATGAAGTTGAGAAATATCTGCCATTTGATTTATCACCCACCACACAGTCCTTTGAACCAAAGGATGCCTAAAGACCCCACATCCTTGTTGCAGCTGAGAGGGTTATGGCCAAGAAGGGAAAGAGAAGAAATTTTATTAAGTAAGTACTGTTTTGAAGCATTATGCTAAATCCCTTAAAAACACAGTGCCTGACACATTACAAGTTTCAATAAATATTTCCAAAATAAAGAACTGTGGTCTTATTAGCTCTTTGTTCTTGGAAATCTGATTAACCTTTCACCATCTCAGTTTCCTTTTCTGTAATAATTATTATCTGTAAATTCCTACAAAAGCCCTGTGAAGTTTAGACAAATCTTATTTCACATATGAGAAAAGTGAGTCTGAGATTTGCTAAGAGACTTGCCCAAGCTCATTAATTAAATGGTGGCTGAGTTTGCACTTAGATCACAAAGTCAGGTCTAAGAATAGCACACACTAGCAATCTCTTAGCATTGTTTCAGGAGTCAAGTTCATTCGTCTGCCAGTGGAGATATGCAACTATCAGTGGGGCAAACACCTCAAGATACTACAGGGTTTGCATGGAGTCTCACTAATGGCTGGGGATGCTGGTGGATATTGAGCTAGTTATGGTACATCACTGACTTGTTGTTTCTTTCAGGGTCTCTGGTTCAAATCCAACCTCATCTAATGCTTGAATTCCCAGTAAAACAGCTTCGCCATGTGGCTACAATCTCTGCTTCAAACCTGTTGGTGCAAATCCTGAGGTATCCCCTTCGATCTTTAGCCTGATCTAATCTCAGAATTCCCTATTGGATTTAATCAAATCAAGACCATGCCAAAAATGGTATACAAAATCACATCCACTCCATTTCAAGAATGAATATAGGTGAGGTTTTCTGCTAGGCTTTTAAACTGCATTACTTCATTTAATTCTCTTAATAAACCTATGGGACAAACACTCATAAAAGTTGCAGCTTAACAGTGACTTTCTTAAGGTCACAGAGTTAAGACATAGTCAAATTGATAGTATATGTGAGCTCTATATTGGATTCTGAAGCCAAAGCTCTTAAATACTGGGCCAAAGTTTTACAAACTTTGGATGCCAACCCATTAGTGTGAGGGGCACGGCACTGCCTAGTGCAATTCCAGGGGGCACTGTCCACTTCTATGCATTGTACTGGGGCTCTGAGTGAGTCTCAACTTGCATTAAAAAATACAAAATAGAAAATAAATACACAAGTGTATCACACATAGTAATGTAAGTAATGTTCTATAAAATGTGTGTGTGTGTGTGTGTGCGCGTGAGTGCACGCGTGTGTGTGTGTGTGTGTGTGTTTGTGTGTGTGTGTGTGTGTAGCAACAGCATGTTATGGCTGAGAACACAGACTCTGGAGCCAGATTACTTGAGTTTCAATCCTGGATCTGCCCTTTGCCAACTGTAAGACCTGTGTAACTTACTTTACTTCTCCACACCTCGGTTTTCTTATCTGTAAGTTAGAGTTAATAATAGTGAACACCTCATAAGGTTATTGAGAAAATTCAAGGAATTAATGTATATAAGGCACTTAGCATGATGCCTGGCACATAGTAAGTACTCATTACCATTAAAAAATTTTATCTACAATTGCTACTACTAGTATTATGAGGTGTGTGTGTATTGGATCATGATGTAAGGTACTTTTATTAGGATAGGTCATGGCCAAAAAATTTGAAGGCCATTGCACTCAACTATTTGGCCTCCCTTTTGAGTAGATACTACTGAATTTGCAAAACTGGCCCGGGAAGATCCCACATGCCACGGAGCAACTAAGCCTGTGCGCCACAACTACTGAGCCTGTGCTCTAGAGCCCACAAGCCACAACTACTGAGCCCGTGTGCCACAACTACTGAAGCCTGCATGCCTAGAGCCTGTGCTCTGCAACAAGAGAAGCAACCGCAATGAGAAGTCCACGCACTACAAAGAAGAGTAGCCCCTGCTCGCCACAACTGTGCAGCAACGAAGACACAACACAGCCAAAAATAAATTAATTAATTAAAAAAATACAATTACATAAAACATATATTTTAGTTTTGTAAAATGTCATAGTCTCTTTAATGTCTCATTTTCCCACTCAATTTTCTATCTGCCCAGAACATTTTTCATACCCCACCTTCTCCCCATGGCATTATAATCAAATATTACCTTATCTTGGAAGCATTTTTATCTCCCAAGTCCATTTATGTATCCCATCACAGAGTCCCTGTATTTCCCTTGCTCTAAGGTATTAAATTCATTTCGGGTTATACTTGACTCTTTCCCTGTTTGTACTGGTAATGTCTAATTTGTCACTGACAAATTCTCAGTATTTTTCAGCCTCTGGAACATAAGAGTTGCTCAGTAAAAGCACATTGATTCAAAAAACTATTATTTATATTCATGTCTTCAAATAAATTATGATCATTTCTTGAGTGATGGGGACTGTAAACCAGGAACAAATTATTGGGTATTCAGACATGAAGATGGTAAATTAGGACAGCAAGCCAAACTGAAAGTAACAAGCCACTATTATAGCAACAGTGCAGGCAAGAGGCAAAAGGAAAAAGGCGCTGACTACTCATTATTCCATTTTCCCCCATAGAATAGCACTGCTCCAGGGAGGGTCCAATGACATGCAGCACAGCTGGGTTGGGGAAGGTGTGGGAGGGATATGTCTTACTGATGAAGAGCATCTGACAAGGCCCCCGTCTTTTCATGAATTAGGGCGTTGGGAGAAGAGAGAAGGGGAAGGGCTAGGAGTGGAAAAGTACTGAGTCCAAGCAGAGAAATGTGTCTCAGCCATAGCTTCTTATAAGGAGGCCTCTGAATGGAGGTGCCTGGGTTAGGAATGCAGCCATGCACATGAGCACAGCTGGCCTGGGTCTGAATCCTTGACCACAACTCCCTCCAGAAAGCTGCAACGCATGGCTGTGCCCCAAGCCTGTGCAGGGTGGGAGTTTCCTCCCATGAGGCATGCTAGGCAAAGCCTTATATTGTCTGTGGTCAGACCTGAGGATCACACATAGGATTTTGGCCTCAAGCTGGACCCTCAACTCCACACCTTGATACTTTAGGGACAGCCCAAGTGAGAAACCTAGGCTACCTCATTTTAGACTCAAACATGTTGAACATTGAGGGTATTGGTCTGTTGGCTCAAAGAATCTGTCCCTGAGACAGAATTTTTAGCCTAGGCCAGGGGCTGGCAGATAGGACAGCTTTCCATGCTGTCTTGGCATCTTCTGATGACAGTGGTAGCCCATGCATGTAAGCCCGGTCTTAGGATGATGTCTAAATTTCCCTGGGCCATACTCTCATGGATCCAGGAGGCAAGTGGCTGCACATCTGCTTGCTCTGGGGCAGACAGAATTAGGTCTCCAGGTTTAGCTGACCCAAGCAGTTTGCTCGGGTCAGTGTAGGGGCTTTTCTGATAAGCATCCACACGGGTTAACAGCTCTGTAAGGGGCAGAGCTGATTTTTATCCAAATGTCTCATCCCCACAGTGGGGCTTGTTTTATATGCCAAGACGTGTTAGTAGCCCAAACAAATGACCAGTCCATTAGCCACAGAGCAGAGTCAGGTAGGACCAAGGGCTTCTACATGCTCCACTAAAATGACCCTAACTGCAGCCTTTTTCCATCAGGCCTTAGGAATGAAGGCAAGCAAAAATGCACATAGATAATATATCTACAGCAAAAAGTATTCAGTAGTGGGAGCCATAACAATGGAGACTGTAGGGCCTTGAAGGAACCCACTACCCATAGCTGGCCCTGGGGAAGTGTCCCAGTGGTGGTGGCCTCAGTCCTAACACTGGAGAGCATGACCTTTTCCCCGCTCATCCTGGTGCCAGAGGATGCAGGGATTATAGTCACCTATGCACCAGTGTGCCCAAGGCCCAAGAAGGTCAGTTCTCTCCCACCCCTCCATTGAACTCTGACCTTGGCATAGTGCCTCTGGTCCCACCAGGAGACAGAGAGTCCTCAACCTAACTCCTAGTCTTGTTTATTCGAGAAGGCTGAGAGGCCTAAGTAAAGGTTGGCAGAGCTGTCTGACTCACCTCCAGGCTCACTGGGCGAGGCAGACGGAATAGTATTTGCGTCAGTCACAGAGGCCCTTCATGTAAAGACCCCAGCGTAGCTGCCCACTGGGCGCCAATGGCCTGGTTTCTGGCCATACATTACCTGGCGGAGGCAGGAGTGGAGACTTGGGTGGGCCAGCAGGCTCGGGGCAGGCAGCCAGGCAGCTGTTCCCCAGCTGGGACTCCTGGAGGTGGTACAGGGTGGGACAGTTTGGGTGGAGCCCCAGCTTCCACGGAGGGGGCGGGGCAGGGGTTGTTGACACTCAAAAGCCTATGGTTGGATGGCACATATTCCCTACCTACAACTGGTGCTGCGCAGCTTTGGGTTGGGAAAACCCGGTTACCGCTGTTACGCTGCCCTCTCTCTGCTGATAGTCTTTGAGGTGATTACAAGGAGCTTCCTCTCCGTGGCATATTGGAGCCTGAGTGAGGCCAGCATGGGCCTGTCCCCCTGCTGGACCAGGTGGAGACTGTGCTGCCCTGGTCACCACCGCCGCTGCTGCTGAAGCTGCATCATCTTGGCGGTGGCGGCCACTCTCAAGGCCCCCGAAGGAGGGATTCTGCAGCAACACCGCCCACAAGACGCCGCACTCCCTCACTAAACATAACAGGATTACCTCCTTTATCATGGAGGCATGAGATGAATTAGACTAATCAAATCTCTAAGGTCTCTTAGGGCCTCTGAGTGAAGCCACTCTAGAGCACCGCATTCTCCTTCACCAACGGCATGAGCCTCGACAACTTCCTGTGCTACCGGGCATCACCAGCGCCAGGGACCTGCTAAAAGTTAACAATAGCTATTGGACACAACTCAGCTGGGCCTCCAATGGTCTCTGGTCTCCTTGTCAGAGGACCATAAGCAGTGTGCTAGGGAACTGCTGCCCAGTTTTCTTGGAGCCTCTTTGTTGGATTTCTTATTTGATCCACCGGGTGAGCTCAGCCAGCGTGTCTGGGGCTAAAGAGAAGGACCAGTGGTCCCCCTGTGAACTGCAGAGTGTTTGTAAACAGCCTGCTAGCACTGGGGAAGTGCTCTGAGGAAGGATCTGGGTTTTTGCTCTTCCAGACGGCATGGTGCTCAACTGACCACCCTCCTTACTGTGCCGGTATGTCAAGGTATGAAGGTGGTGACTTAGGGCAATGAGCCAAGCCAGCTGAAAGTAATAATCAAGCCTTTGTTCCCTCAGTGTGACAACGCAGGTAAGAGACAAAGAAAAAGGCACTGGCTCCTCAGTATTCCATTTTTCCCCACAGAAAGGCACTGAGGGTCAGATGACTTGCAGTGCGGATGGGAGATTATCTCACTCCCAAGGAGCACCAAATCAAAGGCCTCTGCCCTTTTAGGAACACAGGGGAGCAGGAGGACACAATAAAGGGCTAGAAGTGGAAAAGTACTGAGTCAGAGGGGAGAAAAGTACCTCAATCAATGCCCCTGATAAGGAGGTGTTGGTGGAGATACCTCCACCAAGACACCCAATAAAGAGTGCCATTAATGGAGGGTCTGAGATAGGAATGCAGACATTCTATTCCTATGAGCACAGCTGGTCTGGGGGGTTGGGGGGCTGAGGCCTTGACGCAGCTCCTCCCAGAAAACTGCAGTGCACTGGCTCTGCACCAAATCTGGTGTGGGGAAGGCAGCTTTCCCCGTGAGGCCCACCAGACAAAGCCTTGTAATTGTCTGTGGTCAGGCCTGAAGAATCACTTGTAGGATCTCCCTGTGGAGCTGGACTCCTCACAAACAATGAAGAGACGAGGGTAGAAGTGGGAGGGAGAATGAATTGTTGCAAACAAATTCAAAGCCAGAGACAGATGAGGCCCCGTCCCTGCTCCATAGCTCATTTCGCCCCGCCCCCCGCCCCGTTCAACACCAGTTTCAATGTATCACTCCCATAAATCTATTTTTTTCTCTTATTCCTGCTTCCTTGTAAGTTGGACAAGGAGTGGTAGATACCCAAGTAGGGCTGATACCCAAGAATGAGAACCAGGAATCCCCAAGGGGTTCAAGACCAGATCCAAAGTCAAATGAGACAAACACTTGTACTGGGAAGCCCAGATGAGGATACTGAAGTTGTTTATACCTCTCAGGGCATTCCTATCACTGGCTCCTAAGGAGTATAGTTCCTGACTTCTAACTCACTTCAATCTTCTGTCAGAAAAATTAAAATATGCATTTGAAGAATGTTGTGCCCAGCAGCACTGAGAGGTTGGCCATCTCTTTTTCTTCTCATAGCAATGCCTGGAGCCTATACCAGACATTCTAGCAAAGAACACATGCCAGTTATTAGAAATTCAACAAAGAAGGGAGGATGGCCCAGCAAGAGAGGAAGAGTGGAAGAGATATCTTACGATTTACTGAGATATGAGCCCTGGCACCCTGGTTTTTAATTTTTAAAAGTACTGTGTAATGAGCTATATAGATGTAAGCTGTTTTCCTTTCTTGGATTTCTCTTAACTCATTTGCCACTGGTCTCAGCACCCCAGGAGGATAGAAATAACTTTGTTTCTGCTGCCTCAGGTTTTCTTCCTATAAATAGTTGGAGAAAAATGGGAAAATAGTATTTTATTTTCTTTATGAAGCTATCACAGGATTTGTAGCCTTATAACCAAAGAACTAAGTGACAAGAAGTCAGGGAATACAAAGCATCTGCAACCAAATGAAGGTTCTCAGGGGGGATTTGAAAACGAGAGCAACTGAGAAGATAAGAGTTCACAGAAAGAATATCAGCTCCTGCTTTGGTACTGCTCTAATCATCTCTCTCATCAATTATTTACAGAAGGAAGATCCACATTAAAATTAATCATGAAATTCTGAATTGCTCCTTTACATTAATAATGAAACAACTGCACCAAATGCAAACAGACACCAATAATAGAATCTGAAATAATGCTTAACGCACAAAGGGAAAGGGCCTATTTAAGTAAAACACTCAGCGGCTAATTATTGTACTGTCAGGAGGGCTATGGTCCATGACCCAGATCAGCAGCCTTTACCTGTCAAAAAATGTTGTTCTGTTTCATCTGCAGTTGCCATATTTAGAGCTACATTCAGACTTCCCCCAGCTCTTGAGTACCAGGGAGTTTGAGGGTAATTTGAATCATAGTAAATGGCCTAATAGAATTTTAGGATGATACATGGACATGACATCTCAGCCTGGCAACCTGGAAAATACAACTCTCAGATGGAATGCTTCTCCTTTCCACCTCTTCTTATTATCCACTATGAGCTTTCCGTACCATTCTATGTCACCCATATGAATTTACCCTTGGTCATCTCTGTTCACAAGGACCTTCTCTTTTTGAAATTTCTACAGTATATTTCCCTGTCACATTCCAGTATTTGGTAATATGGTATCCTGGAGTCCTAACTGCTACTGACACTAGATTTTCCTATTTCATCCTAGGATGTATTAGATGTGATCTCTACTCTCAAGATTTTTTCCCCCAGTTGAGGCAGGTTTCCAATCATCTTTTTTGACTATGCATTAAAGAATTTCTGTGGTCCTGGAAAAGGGCTCGAACTATTGGGTCCATGGTAACACTGAACCTCTATCTGAGAAGAATTTAGGAACACAGGAGATTAGGAAAAAAAGAAAGAAGAAAAAAGAGGCAGGGTGGCATGCCAGGAAGTGAATGGAATTTCCACAAGAAGACCAGAGTTTGAGTCTGGTTTTAATCACTTGCTACTTAGGCAATTTGGGGTTATTCATTTAATCATACTGAGTCTTGGTTCCTCCTATATAAAATGAGGAGTAAAACACTGTTGCTCAACCTCACAGATTGTCTGAATTGCTGAACATTAAATGTTTTGTATGTTGTATAAAGCCACTCACAGCTACCTAAGAGCCTCTTTGACAGAGTGGGTAAGGACATAGACTCTGGGTCACACCATGTGGGTTTATATCCTGGTTCTGCGACATCCTAGTATGACATTAACCTCTCTGTGGCTTAGCTTCCTAATTTGCAAAATAGGGATAATTATAGCATCTCACAAGAACACTGTGGAAATTAAATGAGTTTCCTATGTATAGTATATGGGAAAGTGTCAGTAAGCAAGCACCAGATATATGTTGATTGTTACTGCTTTAGAAAATAAATAGGAACATGCTTGTATAGCTTTTAAGGTGGTACCTAGCACAGAGTGAGGTCTCAGCAGATGTTATCACCACTGCTGCTAGTACTGTTCTAACAATGTTAAGAGACAGGCTAAGTGTACAGGATGACAGCCTCAGATTTGAGTTTCTGGTGAGCAGAACCTTAAGCATGTTTCTGTTTTTCTCAATTAATGCTTTATTTAAGTAACTGAAAACGTTCTATGGTGGAACCTGTTATAATATTCTCTCTACTGCACTACAAATCATGCACATTTTATTATGCTGTGGTCAGAAGACTTATAACGTCCTCAGAAGGCATTCCTGGCTTGTTGAGGAACTGAGGAAGAAAATTTGATGTTTTATCCAAACCCAGAGGTACAGAAAGTTAAATATCAGCAACCAAAAGTTTACTGATCGAATCCCATAAGGGGAAGAAAAAGTGGTTGTGATGAAATAACTCGGAAATGCTTGTGCAAAGATGAATGGTTCTTCTACAAGTCATGACCCTTGTGGAAAATACTGATGGTCACTAGGCTAAGCCATGGTCCATTGCAAACAGGTTTCCTATGTTGTTTGTGGCCAAAGCTCCCCTGTTTTCATGTTTCTGTATAGCAGGTGCGAACCTTAGGGTGTCAACCAGGGTAGGCAGCAATGTGACAAACGATCCACACCTGACGTTATACAGAGAAAGGTCAAAGGTGCCATAAACCCTTCTTTTGGAGCCTCCCGTGAACCCACACCCTTCCTCATCCCCCTGTTCGTAGTGGTTGTAGTAAAAGAACAGAACTCTGCCAATACACAGACAGAATCCTAGTCCTTTCCCAGAAACTTTACAACTACTCCTTGAATGATGCCCATAAACAGCAACTATCTGTCAGAAGCATGTGAATCAGGTCTAAATATTCATCCTTGTTCTCCCAGGCAATGCTGCCTCGCAGCACTTTGCTTCAGTGGAGACTGCAAGACTCATGACCAGCAGTGGCTAAGCCTGGCCCGTGCTTCTGTTATCTACCTCTCATTCTCCTGCAGAGCTGCTGTTGGGCAGGCTGGAAGAAGGGGCGTGAAAGTTAAGGACCTGGGTGTGCAGTGGACGTTGCCGGCTGCTCCTCTCACACGTCTACACTGTGACTCTTTAGGCTAATTTAAAGCACATTTTCCCAGAGTGCGTGCTCCAGAATGATATTTGATGTTGTGTGACAAAGAATGCTTTGCACAGTCCAGTGGTCCTGTATGTTTGGAAAATTCTGGGTTGTATGAAGTTAAATAGGTCTTTTAATGGAAGACTTCCTCAGAACCTGTAATGAATTGAGACATGTTATATTTTAGTGTTCTAAGAAAATTAGCTGGTCTCTTGGCCAGTACATATATCAGGTTTACTTGGAATGACTTCTGGAGTGTTGTGCTGAGAAACTTGGAAACAGTCCATTAGAGGGAGGGAGAACTAGAGAATGTCTCTTCCAGGGTTTCTCCCATCTCCTGGCTCCCACGGGTCAAAATCCTCCTTTCAGGGAGTTATTTGCTCTGCATTTCAGGGTTGCAACATCCAGCTAGACGGTGAGTGGCAGCCAGATCCACACACTGCGGTAGAGCAGGACCAAGTGGAGACTCCGGTTTGCAGCTGCTGGGCTTTGGGTGACTGACCGAATGGCTAGCGTGCAGCCCCACTACTGAGGCACAGAGGCAGCCAAGAAACAGCTGAGGCCTGGGAGGGAGAGGCATGAAATCAGGTGAGAGAATCTGAGAAAGTTGTGTCTGACTTGACTCTCTTTTCATTTGTGACACATGCTAGAAGACTGGTGTAGAGCAAAACCAGTGACCAGAAGACTGCAAGGGGACCCCAAGAAAGCAGAAAAGATGCTGGACACATGCTTCTGTTCTCAAAGAGTCTTAGGTGGGAAGGTAGTGAAGGTACAAGAAACCACTAGAGAAGTGTCTAAGAAAACAAACGCGTACTAGCAAGGAAGATCCGAGTGCTGGATTGTGTGTCTAAGTGCAAAGCGAAGGGTGGCTCTGTAGGATTTCAGAGAAAGAAAATATATAGGATGGCTTTAAGTAAAAGACCTTCAATGAAATGTGGAAGTCAGATTGGCTAGGAGGTGGGGTAATAAAAAGAAGAGGGTATTTGGTGGAATCCAAAACTAAGAGTGAGTTTTGTTTAGGACTTTCATTAAGACAACTACCCAGCTTAAGTTTGCTTTTTCTGACTCAGAAACAAGTATTTCTCCTTTGCGCCCTCACATGTCTTGTATATACCACTGTAATTTTTTAACATGAATTAGTTAACATATCCAGAACTGAACTTCTGTGAGTCCCCACTTTTCTTATACCTGTTTTTCCTGCAGTTTCCCCCATTTAAGATAGTCATGACCCTCTGTTTAAAGTTGCTTAGACCAAAACATCCTGTTTCTCCTTTGCCTACTCTCTCATACTCCATATCCATTCTATCTAGAAGTCCTCCTGGCTTGACCTGTGAAAAGTATCCAGAATCTGACAACACCTAATCTCAACATAGTGACTCTCTTTAAGCCACCAGCATTATTGCACCAGCCTCGTAACTGGTCTTTTTGCTTTTATTTTGGTTTATTTGCAGTCTGTTGGCCACCCAATGACCAGAATGAGCCTGTTAAAATCTGTCACTTTTCTTCTGGAAAGTCTTCAATGGTTCCCTGTTTTACTCAGAGTAAGAGCCAAACTCCCAACAATGATCTTTAGCTGTACATGATCTGGCTCCTGTCTACTTCTTGGTGTCTTCTATTTTTTCCTCCCCTCCACCCCTGTTCATTCTGCTCCAGCCACACTGGACTCCTGCTAATCCTGACACTTCGGGCACATTTCTCCTCAATGTCTTCAAGTAGGCCAATCCCTCTACCTGCGATGCTTTTCCCCAGATATTTACATGCCATGCCTCTCCTCCTTTAATTAATTAATTTATTTATTTATTTTTGGCTGTGTTGGGTCTTCATTTCTGTGCGAGGGCTTTCTCTAGTTGTGGCGAGCGGGGGCCTCTCTTCATCGCGGTGCGCGGGCCTCTCACTGTCGCGGCCTCTCTTGTTGCAGAGCACAAGCTCCAGACGCGCAGGCTCAGTAGTTGTGGCTCACGGGCCTAGTTGCTCCGCGGCATGTGGGATCTTCCCAGACCAGGGCTCGAACCCGTGTCCCTTGAATTAGCAGGCAGATTCCCAACCACTGCGCCACCAGGGAAGCCCTCTCCTCCTTTAAATGTTGACTTATGTCAATACGTCAAAGAACTTTCCTTGACTATTTAAAATTGCAACATTTTAACTAGAACATCCCTATTCTTCGCTGCTTTCTCTCTCTCGCAAGCATTTATCACCTTCAGTATAAGATATGACTTTCTTCTGCCTCCTTGCCAGAATGTAAACTCCACGAAGGCAGGTTTTTGGGCTGCTTGCCCACTGCTCTGTTTTCAATGTTCAGAAAAGTAGCTGATCCATCGCAGGCACTCTATCAATACTTAATGAATAATGAATTACATAAAATTTGGTTACTTTCACATGTCTGTCTACTACCATGTGAGCTTCTAAAAATATGGAATATTCTATTTTCATCATTAGCCCTGAGCACACGACTTGGCTCTTCATAAGCCCTTAATAATATTTTGGGCAGGAATGTAGGAGAGAACACTGAGTTAACTTTAAGCAGTTGTTATATAGAAACATGTCCTTTGGGGAAGATTGGTCCCAAAGGAGGTAGGTGAGGGAAGAGGGAGGAAACAAACATTTGCTGAAGACTTGCTATCTAACTTGTATATATTTTCAAAATAACCACTTGAGATAGAAAGTGGTTTATGTCCAGTTAACTAATGAGATGCCTCAGTATCAGAGGGTTAAAGTAACTTGTCTATAGTCACACAGCTAAAGAGGCAAAGCCCTTAAACTTTCTAGTCTGTCACATGATGCCAGTGTGAACTGATGCTTACCAAGCCAAATGCTGGATTTGAACAAAATATCCCCACGGATAAAATAACCTTCATTTTGCCTTAATGTTGGGACTGATCATTTCTTCCCCTTTGTTTGTGGATATTTTTCTCTCTAGTGAAGGAAGTCAATTGTGTCTTAAGCCAAATCTTAAATTTCACTAGATTAATGTTCAATTCTCTTAAACCACTCACTTATTGCTCAGTCTTTCCTGCTTTTTCCGGAGATTTAACCTCCAACACCATCAAGGAACCTTCCTCAATTATTTGCATATTTAGTTATTTATGATTAAATGAAACCATCATCTTTATTTAATTTGCAGAGGCTTGTGGGATCTGGTACCAAGCCAGATGTGTGCAATTAAGCTGGATACCACAAGGAACACCCCAATCAGCAGCATGTGGGCTGCAGCCTTGCTCATTAATGTTTCTCTTTGCTTTCTTCAAGTTTATGTCTGGTAGTTACTTTGTGGGAGATCTGACCTGGCAAAATGAAAGTCTTTATTTTCTTTTTTTAATCCCAACTGATCTTTGAAATTTTCTCTATCAGTTCACCTAGTCAGAAATGGAAAAGGCACTGGCTCTGAATTAGAGATTGCTTTATTTGGGTTCTATTTCCTAGTGAGATATAAAAATTAAACTCTTTCTCCAGCACACCCTCTCCAGCTCCAATAATCACAGCTAAGGAAGGAAGCCTTGAGCAATCAAGTCTATGTGCCTGAAAATTATATCATATCACCCCTTAATGCAATGCCGGTAGAGATGCATTTAGGCAGAGGGACTCTTGATCATGATCAAGGCAGTTATGCAGAGGAGAGACATGAAAAAAGGGAAAGGTGCTTTTAATTACACAGGAAACAGCTAACATCTAACCAGAGCATCTCCCTGGAAAAAAAAAATAATTGGAATTAAACAGACCAGCTGCACTATCACTGATTGGAGAAAAGGTGTAAAATTCAATTTAATTTTACAAGATGACCATGGAAGCAATAGCATTGTGAAGAAGCACCTCATTAATAACATGAGTAAAGACAACCCAACTTTACAATTTTCTGTATTCATGGACTTAGTGGAGAAAAAAAATGTGCTTGATTGGTGACTTACTTTCTCCATGACCTTGTCATTTTTCTACAAGGGGCTTTAGTGCTTAGTCAAAGCACTAGTCAGTGGATCATCTCAGGGAGTGGATTATCTCAGAGAGGTTGGATGATAAACCATAGAGAAGACAGCAGAAGAATTGAAACTGCCCCCAAACAGTTGAGAGGGGTACTAATAGCAAGCACTGAGTCTAAAAGTCAGATTAGGGTTGTAAAAGGAGAATTATGAAACAAATAAGCAAAAAACTCAGATACACATATAGGGATAGATTAAAAATAGTAAAAGCAACACAAGCAAAAAGCAAATTTTTCATGCCAGTCATTATATTAAATGTTTACATATACAGTCATCTCTCCATGTCTGTGGATGTGGAACCCGGGGATACTGAGGGCCAACTGCTCTGAATCATTTTTATATAAGGGACTTGAACATCCATGGATTTTGGTGTCTGCGGGGGTCTCGGAACCTGTCCCCCACGGATACCAAGGGACGACTGTATTAGCTTATGTTAATCCTCTGAGGGAATTTATGAGCCACACATGTATTAGGATTGATCAAATTACAGCTGAGGAATTGGGAATTAGAGATACTAAATAACTTGCCTAAAGGTCATGCAGCTCTTAAGTACCCAAAGAGGGATTCCTATCTAGATTTATTTCGTACAAAAACACATGTTCTCCTTCAGTGTTTTAAACTATCTGTCAAGTTGGGAGAGTCCTGAGTTATTTCTGTGAACACTGTTTGTGTGATCTGATATGTCTTAATTCGTGAACGAGTTACCAAAACTGGGTTGGTTAGTTTGGCTTAAAGATACATGGTTAGAGTCCACAATATAAAGATGTTAGGGCTTCCCTGGTGGTGCAGTGGTTGAGAATCCGCCTGCCAATGCAGGGGACACGGGTTCGAGCCCTGGTCTGGGAAGATCCCACATGCCGCGGAGCAACTGGGCCCGTGAGCCACAATTACTGAGCCTGCGCGTCTGGAGCCTGTGCTCTGCAACAAGAGAGGCCGCGATAGTGAGAGGCCCGCGCACCGCGATGAAGAGTGGCCCCCGCTCGCCGCAACTAGAGAAAGCCCTCGCACAGAAACGAAGACCCAACACAGCTATAAATAAATAAATAAATTAATTAATTAAAAAAAAAAAAAGAAAAAGATGTTAATAAATGGGGCATTCCAAGTCAGAAATTGTTAATATTTATCCCAGATCTATGACAAATATGTGTGGATTTGAGGAATGTCATTTCTTCTTTCTAGGCCTGTTTCTCTATGTTTATTATAATGGGAGTGAGTTTGCTTGTCTCTAAGGACACTTTATGAATAAATATTCTATGATTCTGCTATGTGCATATCCATGGCATATGCCTCTCAGGTCATTAGGGATTAAAATAAGTGATCCAAGTAGTTTGGCTTATGTCAAAATATACACTAACACTTATTAAGTTATATATAGGATGCTGTTTTAAAAACTTTATTTAATCCTTTCAACAAAATTATGAGTTCTATTATTACTCCCTTTTTACAGGTGAGAAATCTGAATGCTCAAAGACTGAATAAATTTCCCAGTGTCACACAGTAACAGTTGTAAACTCCAGGATTCAAATCTAGATGTTTTAGTTTGAGAGTTTGTGCTCTTAATTATTGCCCTTCTCTGCCTCTGTCATCCCAAGATGACTGTAGCCCATATCACTCTGCTGAGTAATTACACATTCTAATGAGACCTGAAACATAGGCAATGGGGCTGGGGTGCTATTTCGATCTCCTTGGGAAAAGCCACTCCCAAGACATTTTGAAAACTGATTTAAATAGTGATTTGAATTCCATTTGTCTAATCTGAATCAGCTTGAACCATATGCCAAAGATATTAACACGGTGATTTCCTACCTAGAATTTTCTTCAGTGGCAAAATGTTTAATTGTAATGCTAATCTTACAAATATGGATGCAAACCCTCAACAAAATACTAGGAAATTGAACCCAGCAATATATAAAAAGGATTATACACCATGACATATGGAATCTATCTTCGTAATGCAAGGTAGGTGAACATTTTAAATAAGTTAATGTAATACACCACATCAATAGAATAAAGGACAAAAACCACATAATCATCTCAGTAGACACAAATTCAGCACCCATTCATGATAAAAACATTCAACAAATTGGGAACAGAAAGGGATTTCCTCAACCTGACAAAAAGTCATCTAAAATAAAACCAGAGCTAACAGCATGCTTAACAGTGAAAGATTGAATGCTTTCTCTCTAACATCAAGAACGGGACAAGAATGCCTGTCTGCTCTTGCCATTTCTATTCAACCTTTGTACTCGAGGTTCTAGTCAGGGCAATTAGGCAAGAAAATGGAATATAAGGCATTCATGTTGTAAAGGAATTAGTAAAACTATCTGCTATGGTCTGGATGTTTGTGCCCCCCCACCCCCAAAATTCATATGTTGAAATCCTAATGCCCAATGTGATAGTATGAGGAGGTGGGACCTCTGGAGAGTTAGTAGGTCATGATCTCTATCTAGAGAATCAAAACAATTCGTATCAAAACGCCTGATGACATTTTTACAAGAATTTGCAAGCTGATCCTAAAATTCATATGGAAGTTCAAGGGGCCCAGAATAGCCAAACCAATCTTGAAAAAGAAAAACAAAGTTGCAGGACTCACACATCTAAGAATAGAGAATTGAGAACAGAAGTAAACCCGCATATTTATAATTCAATTGATTTTCAATAAAGGTACTAACACAATTCAGTGGGAAAGAGCATTCTTTTTAACAAATGATATTGGCACAACAGGATGTCAATATGCAAAACTATAATTAGGAAGAAGCATAGGTTTAAATCTTGGTGACTATGGATTAGACAATGGTTTCTTAGACATGACCAAAAGCAAAAGCAACAAAAGATTTAGATCAACTGGACATCATTCAAAATAAAGAACTTTATCCTTCCAGGAACACCATAAGTAAAGGGAAAAGACAACCCACAGAATGGATGAAATTTACTTCAAATCATATATCCCATAAGGGACTTGTATCTAGAATATATAAGGAACTATTATAACTCAATAATAAAAAGACAAATAACCCAATTTAAAAATGAGCAAATGATTTGAATAGACATTTCCTCAAAGAAAATGTAGAAATGGCTAACATGCACATAAAAATACACTCAACACCACTAGTCATCTAAGAAATGCAAATCCAAACCACAATGAGATGCCACTTCATACTCACTAGGATAACTATAACCATAAAGATAGATGATAACAAGCGCTTGTGAGAATATGGAGAAATTGGAAACCTCATACATTGCTGATGGGATATAAGATGGAGTAGCTGCTTTGGAAAACATTTTGGCAGTTCCTCAAGTGGTTGAGCACAGAGTTACCCTATAACCCAGCAATTCCACTCTTAGAAATATACACAAGATAAATGAAAGTACATGGTCACACAAAAATATGGGCATAAATGTTTATAGAAGCATTATTTATAATAGCCCCAAACTGGAAATAATCCAAATGTCTGTCAGCTGATTAATGGGTAAATAAAATGTGGTATTTCTATATATGGAATATAATTTTGTAAGAAAAAAGAAAGTATTGCTACATGGTATAACATGGATAAACCTGGAAAGCATTATGCTAAGTAAAAGAAGTCACAAAGGACTACATAGTTAATGATTCTATTTCTATGAAGTGTCCAAAAATAGGCAAATCTTTAGAGGCAGAAAGTAGATAAGCAGTTGCCTAAAACTACAGAGGTGAAGAAATTGGTAGGTGATCACTAAGAGCTACAGGGTTTCTGAAGTAATGAAAATATTGTAAAATTGGTTGTGATGCATATACAATTCTATGAATATACTAAAAGACATTGAGTTGTACCCTTTAAACAGGTGGATTGTATGGTATGTTAATTATATCTCAGTAAAGCTACTGAAAAATATTAAGTCAAAACAATTTGAAACAAATAGTAATATGCTACAGATCTCATCATTGTTGGTTGGTTTTACCCTTTGAGATCAATCGTTTCTTGGAAATACCACTCCTTCATTCCTCAATTATTTTTATGACACATAGCCTGTAACTAGATCTCCATCTCCATTTCTTAAATGTAATTCCTGTCTTTGCTCAAAGAACTCAGAAAGTAAAGAGGATATTACATGTGGGAGGAGTTAACAAATGTTTCATGGAAAAAGTCACCCTTTTTAGAAATAAAATCACTAGATTAGGTAGAATTTCAAAAAGTATTTCATTTGTCCCATTTATTCTCTACTGATTCATTGTCAAAAGATATCAGTTTATACCCCTGTCACCAACTGACAAGTTAGTGGTTTATACTCACCTCCCAAAGTGTCTCACTTTCTTTTTGACTATTCTGCAGAATGGTTCATCCTTATATTTAGCAGAAATCTCTTTCTCAATAAGTTGAAATGTAAATTCTTCTGCTTTTATCACTTGGGGCCAAAAGATCAGTCAAGTTTCTATTTCATCATGACTACCCTTCATTGATTTGCAAGTATCTATCATGCCCAGAAGCAAAGAAGTGAAGGCAAGGAGGTGAAGTAAGGAGGAATATGAACTAGAATTTGATCCAGATAGATGGGCCTTGGACAAATTACTTAACATCTCTGAGTTTCACTTTCACATCTGTAAAATGAGAACAATAAAATCTACCTTGTAGAATTCTTAATGAAATTTGTTGGATAGCGTTTATTTCTAAGTGCCTGGCAGAAGGTAGGTATTCTAGAACATTAGTTCTTATCTCTTCACCATTGCCTGCTTCTACCTTTTTCCCAGGAAACTTTTCCAGCTATTTTGATCATCTGTAGTGTAAAATGAGTATAAAACATGTGTAAACTATACTGGACCTGTAAGCATAGGTTAAAATGCAGAGGGAGCAGAAGGGACTCTGACTTCATAGGGATTTAGAGAGCCTACTTCTTACAAAATTCACTATATTTTGTCTGCTTTCTAGGCTGAACATGTACCTTCCTTCCACTTGCCATTCATTCAGAAATTCTTGTTTTGTAAACAAACCCTAACCTGCTCATTTGGCCAAGAAACAGGGATTTTTTCCTCTCTGAATTCCTTTCAACCCTACAGAGAGTTTGTGTTTTGAACGTACGTAGTTCAGAGTTTTTGCTTTCCTGGTGGTTCTTGCCTTTATTCATTGATAGGCAAGAATTTATTTTAGAAACAAAATTGGATGTTCAATCATGATAGTATGGTATTTTTAGGAATAAGAAGAAACTAACCTTTCTTAAGTATGTTCAGTAAATGTCATCATTGTACTCAGTACTTTCCTTGTGATGATCTTAAGCATTTACTATTATATATCTACATTTTACATTTGAGAAAACTGAGTCACAGAAGTAGAGAGACTTGCTAAAAGTTTCATAAACAATGCCATTCTGTCCCCAAAGCTTCCCTCTCCATTACACACTGCAGTAGCAGACCTGGGTAGCAGTTATCCTGATTTTACATAAGAATTAGTATTGGCACCAGCAAAACTCCTGAATTTTATTGTTGTGGTTTGACTCCTTTTCCAGGAAAATAAAAATGAAATACATAAAAGAACACTTGGTTAGTGAATGAGGAAATCAAAATTCTCATTCTAGCTATGCCAATAAATGACTGTGGGATCCTCGGAAAGCGACTACTTTGGAAAATAATATTTATATTTATATGGAGATCATTAATTATATAGAATCTTAAATGACTTTTAAAAAATTCTTGAATCTTCCACATCCTTTCTGCCTCCTTCTCTACCTATTCTTTAGGGATGTTTGACATTGAAAAGTCATATATCTAAATAATGGCTATACCTTTTTTGTTTGTTTGTTTTCTCTTCAGGATTAATTTATCTAAGACTGATTCCAAGCATGCTTCCTGACAGAACAGAACTTAGCCTCCTGCAGAGCTCCTTGGAAACGTGCCACTGTTCTAAACTGTGATCCTGAATCCCTGGGTGTCCCAAAGCTCTCTCAGGGGGAGAGCCATCAATATTGTTTCATAATATTCCAGATGTCACTTGTCTTTTGGACTCTCATCCTTTCCTAAGTACCTGGTAGGGTTAGACTGTCTGACAAGGGACATCACAACAGATTGAACGCAGAAGCTGACAGGAGAATCCAGGTGTATTTCAATGTCAGATATTCAAGGCACTTGCAAAAATGTAAAACATTGCCACTAATTTGTCTTTTTGCTAATTTTTGCTTTGTTTTGGAAAATATAATTTTAATTAAATATTATTGTTTATGTTAACACAGAACAGATTTATTATTTTTAAATGAATTAATAAATATTTTTGAAAATTTATCAGTTTTAAATATTTTTAGTATAGTAAATATAAACATATAGAACCCACACAAACATATGTTTTTTTAGACATTTGAAAAATTTTTAAGAGTTTAAAAAGCTCTAGAGACCAAAAACTTTGAGAACCACAGGCTTAAGGCAATCAATCCTGATAGGTTGCTGAGATGGGCTTGGGTCACAGTCTTGCTCATGTCAGAGAAGGGGCAGACATTTCTTCAAGACTTGCTACATCCATGTGTGCTGTCCCTCACAGCAATGGACAATGGAAAACCCCTTTATCCACTACTGCTCCTATCTCAGTAAATTACCACCAGTACACCTATTCCAGGCAGAGTGTATTCACTTCTTGGTCACTCACATATACTCATTCAGCATCGATTTAAAATTCCCGTTAAACAAACATGAGTCCAAATATAAAACCCAATTAGAGTTTCTGAGAAATGAGTGAGTTGAAAAATATGAAGAAAATATGTCTCACCTATTTAGATTCTTGAATTTTAGGTTTTTCTAGTTTTATACGTGGCGCCTAGGAGGAGAATCATTAACCATATGAAAGTGTAAAATTGCAAGCCTCTTTGATACTTTTCTCATTACTCCAAGTCCCAGGGATGGTTATTATGTTATGTCGGTAGGAGGAACAATGGGAAGATTGCTTGGAAAATATGACATTTTGTTGCAGTGACAGATTCTAATTTGTTTATTCTTGCTGGTATCAGTGCCCTTACAGAATCCACAAATACACTAGCTCTGGTTTGGCCACGTGACTTGCTTAGGGCAATGGAACAATAGCAAATATGATGCAAGCAGAGACTTGAAGTTTTCATATTTAAGCTTGTCCTCTCTTGCTGCTCCTGGAGCCCCAAGTCATCATGTCAACAAGCATGGGTTGGCCCGCTAGATGATAAGAGACATGTGACATGTGACCCAGTTATACCCCTCACTCCAGCTGAGGGCAAGTCAGCTATCAGATGTATGAGGGAGGACATTTGGGATCAGCTAACCCTCAGCCATCCCACCTGTAACCACAGGTGCATGAGTAAGGCCAGATGAAAGATTCAGGTACACCAGAACTGCCTAGTGAAATTGGAAGTCAAATAAGTGGTTGAGGTTTTAAGCTTCTGAATTTTGGGTTGGCTGATTTTACAACTGTAGAGATCTGATATCAAAATTTACTGTAATTTTAATGCTTGTAAACATACTTATAGAAACTTCTTTGATACAGGTTTAGTCTGTCATATTTCCTGACTTTTACGAGGAAGTAAAGAAGCCATTAAGATCTAAAATTCCTTTCTTAATTTGTGTTACCCCAGAGCCTTAGAATCTTTTGCTGTAAATGTGCTGGCAGTGAAGGCTGTGGGAAGGCTGGGGGTAGGGTGGGAAATGAGTTTGGAGTAGGTGCACTTGTTTGGTTAACTGTAACTGAGGTAGGCGGTACATAGGCCCCTGGGCTGGACAGCTGGTGTCTGTCAAACAGAGTAAAGCTGAAGCTTTGTTTTCCCTGACACTCCAAGGACAAAGTTAACGGCAGGAGCTGAGCTCTGCTGGAGTAAAGAGATAAGACGATCACTCCTGAGGTCAAGGAAACCTCCCTGTCTGCACCTGCGCAGGAAGGCTTCTTGGGGGTCAAAAAAGGAGGGGATGCCATCCCATAATAAGTGTGGACATACCCCCACAGGCCTCAGCAGTGGAATCCATCTAGCAAAAAGTTGCGCACGCATGTTGGGGAGGGTCCTAGGGCAGGTCAGGTGTGGAAAAAGAAGGGAGGTAGTTGGGCAAAGGTAAACAAAGACCTGAAAGAACTGCCCTATAGAAATGATTTAACTGCCTCTTTACTGTACTCCTCCTCATTATGAAGGAAGCCCACACCCTTTCTCTCTGGGTGTGAATTTCTGTCTTGCTTCAGTCTTTTTTAAAAAAATTTATTTATTTAATTTATTTATTTTTGGCTGTGTTGGGTCTTCGTTGCTACATGCGGGCTGTTCTCTAGTTGCGGTGAGCGGGGGGCTACTCTTCCTTGTGGTGCACGGGCTTCTCATTGTGGTGGCTTCTCTTGTTGCGGAGCATGGGCTCTAGGCACACAGGTTTCAGTAGTTGTGGCGCACGGGCTTCAGTAGTTGTGGCGTGCGGGCTCAGCAGTTGTGGCGCACGGGCTTAGTTGCTCCGCGGTATGTGGGATCTTCCCGGACCAGGGCTCGAACCTGTGTCCCCTGCACTGGCAGGCGGATTCTTAACCACTGCGCCACCAGGGAAGCCCCCTTGCTTCAGTCTTAAATAAACAAATTGTTTCTCTGTGTGCTCTCCCACTTGTTGTGCTGTGTCTCTAATAATAAGCTTTGTACCTGTTTTTACAGTTTTTGCCTCTTTGAAACATTCTTGCTTTCAAATAGGGCAAGAGCCAGGGGCACTTTGCTTCTAGCCTCTAGCCCCTGGTGGTCTGGTGAATAGGATTCCTGGTTTTCATCCAGGCTACACAGGCTCAATTCCTGGGCAGGGAACTAAGATCTTGCTTCAGGACTGCTCACTGCTGTCTCTCTGAGGTCATAACAATTTTCTCATTCTGAGGTTTGGTTTCTCTAAGGAATAAGTTGAATGACTGAAATTTTCATTTTGTTTCCCCTAGGGAATTTTGAAAGATATTCTCTGCTATGGGACAATAAATAATAATAATAATAAAGATTATTTGATAATATAGAGATAAATGGCTTATTAGGGATATCAAACTGGTAGCAGAACTTGAAGCATTGAAAGGCAAGATACAACTGTTAGGGGAGAACTGGTAGCAGAGATTCAGGCTGGAGACTCAGTGGGAGGAACAACAAAAGCTACTTACTTAAGTCTCCCTTAAGAACATTTTACATTTTACAATGTGATGCACACAGTGAATGTCAGTTACCTTACCCCAGGCCTGACATAAGCCTTGTTAGATTAGGAACAGGACTGCTCTCTCTAAACTTATGTGCTTGGACTTTAGAGAGGGTGGGAATTAGAACCAAATCTTAGGTTCAACACTTACCAGATGAGTGACCTTCTCCAAGACATGATCTATAAAATGGGGTAATACAAATACCTAAAAAAAAAAGAAAAAGAAAAAGAAAAAAAACCCCTACATTTGAAAATTGTGACAACGACCTGCGCCTTCTCTCTCTCAGTGACACTACAATCTATGCAAAGGAAATGTACCTTTTTTTCAGGGCCACATAATGATGTTTGTGGGCCTCTAGGCAATTTTGCTTTCATGGTCCCCTTCTTTCATAAAAACATACTACAAAGTATATTTTATGACTGCATTGGTATATAGACAAATATAATCCTTGATCTTAAAGGTTAATTTTTTCTTTGGACTTTAACGGAAATTAAAACATTTTTGTGGGAAAAAACCCCACAAGAGATCTTAAGCATTCTCACCACACACACATACACACACACACACACACACACACACACACATACACACACAAGAGAATTAAGGAGAATTAACCATGTAACTGTGAGGTGATATGATGTGTTAATTATCTTGATCTTGGTAATCATTTTATAATGTATATGTATACCAAACCATCATGTTGTGCCCTTTAATATATACAATTATATTTGTCAATTATTCCTCAACAAAGCTGGAAAAAGAAAAAAAATGATAGAATTTTTAAGGACATCTGTGAAGATGTTGGGAAGGAGAAAAGGTGCGGAAAAGTCCATTTGAGAAGGTAAGTTTTTTCCTTGGTGGAGTATTTATGAAAAAGGAATGAGCCTGTAAGAGAAGAAGATCACTGGTAAGTTTAAGGCTGAAGTACTTTTACTGCTACTCAGCAGTGCATACATGTTTATGTCGGGGCAGGGGGAAGCTAAGCATAAGGAAGATTAGATCAGTTGTAGGAAAAGAAATCAGGGCTGACATATCAATGAGGCATAGCAGACACAGTACTTAGGAACCAGACTACTTTCTTTCATAAACACTGTTCAACACAAGTCTCCTTGGGCCCATTATCCACATGGTCTTGGTCTAGATTGCCAACATTCCATGAGGAAGGAAATAATAAAGACAAAAGCAGAAAAAAATTTAAAAAGCAAACCACAAAAATAGTTCACTGTTAAATATATATTTAAGATCTGGATCTCTGGAAAAAAATATTAAAATATATACTCTTCTGACAAATCTAAAAAAATAGACAGAGAAAGAAAGCACAAATAAGCAAAAAGAGAAAGTGCTGGGATGGTAGTAATCATGCAAAAAGGATGTAAAATTATATACTGTGGGCACTGACATGTGAAAATCCTAACAAAATGGCAGGAGGGAGGTGGTTCTGTTAATCTACTAATATAAATTAGCAAAATAGGATAAAATTGAAAAGCTGAATATAAGAACACATGACAAATACTTTAAAGGTTATCTGAGAATTATTTCTAAGTTTTTTTGAGGTCAGATATCTTTATTGTAGAATCCTTCTAACTTGTGATTCCAATTCCTGTGTTATGTGAATCTATTTTTCCAGAAATATAAAAGACGTAAAGCCATTTAATTCACTTCATGAAGCAAGTATACAACTGATTTCAAAATATCACAAAGATGGCACATAAAAGGAAACTATGAATCCAAGAGATATGTGAGTATTCAAAATAAAATGCTAGTAAATAAATCCAACAGTGCATCAAGAGACTAATGTACCCCCCAAAGTATTGTAAATATGATGTATTAACTTAGAATCTAAATCATATAATAGGTCAAAAATAATTATTCCAATTGATTACTAAAAATTATTTGATTAAGTTTCAACTCTTATTCTGATAAAAATATAGAAATATAAAAATTACTCTAAAATATTTTAATTATAACATCTATCTGAAAATAATCACATCAAAGTTAAAGGAGATACACTCAAAGCCTAACCACTAAGAAATAAGGATAAATCGTGCACCATTATTTTATAATGAAATATTTTGTGCATATAAAACTATAATGTACATATAAGATAATTTGTACATTCAATACCATGAAAGAAAAAGAAAATAACTATTTATATTAAGGGGGTTTCACTCGGATGTGAATTCCCTTTTTGATCACCTTCTTCTCATCAGGAATAGAAGGTATACTAAATTTTGTATTTATTATTCTGTTGATATATGATTAAACAATGTACTGGCTAGTTTTGTATGTGGTCTGGCTCTATATAAATTGTATCATACTGTATATACTATTTGCAATGTATTTTTTAGCTTAATATCATCATTGGAGTCTTTCATGCTAATAGTTGTAGCTATCTTTTATTTTTGAAAGATATTTCATACTGTTTACTATTATATTGTTTGAATCAGCAGCAATATATGTTCCCTTCTTCTGTAGATGGACATTTAGGTTATTTGCCTGAACGTTTGTTTGATTGCTTTGCTAGCAACATTCTTGTGTCAATTTCTTTGCACATAACGTCATGCAGGTCTGACTAGACAGGTACAGTTCAATATAATTTTCTGATGCTTTGTAATAGTCTACAAATCTGTAATTTTTAGGAAAGTAAGGGCAATTATACTTATTAACACTGCACACATGGATTTTTTTCTGTTCTTTTTTTTCTTATAGAACTACACATTCTAGCCTCCATGTGTCTTAATCTAAAATTCATAGTTTCCATTTTGACCATTTTTTGCCTTGCCTTTTCGATGGTTATTTTCCCCCTCTTTATTGCCTTCTTATGAGGGGAAACCTCATTTCTTTTTTATTTTCTTTCTTTTCCAACTCTCTATCCCTGTTATTAAAGCAGTTATCTTTGAAATTTTATCATCTATACCTAATTTTACAAAGTCTAAAATTTATCAATGTCTTTTATATACTTCTAGACAATAAAAGGATTTAAGAATGCTCTAACTCTGGTTATCTCATTCCACCCTTACACAATTTTTTCAGTGGTATTTTAGTACTCAATTTGCTATTTTAGTATAACTTCTCAAGTAGGCATTACTTCTGTAGAACTGAATTAAACTAATAAAAAATCTAACTGTATAATTATTTTTACATGTTGTAGGCATTGTTATAAGGTTCTGGTTTTTGATGGGCATTAGGAAAAACCTATTTACATTCATCTTGGCCTATCTTTAAACCTCAATATAGCTGGATATACTTGTGTAAACTAAACTAAAATTCCCTGAAACTTATTTCAACTGATCCCTCAGAATTTAGGAAAAATAGCCATTTAGAAATTTTAATGTATATTATAAAGCTAATAAACCATCAGGAGAACCTCAGGGTGATTATTCTGTAGAAAATAAAGGTGCATTTTAATTGGCCTTGTCTGCAAAACTAAATCTTTATTAAATCCCCTTATTTCCCATAATAATATAGTTGTTTGCAAAGGTTCAATAAGAATTTGTCTTCATTTCTACCAATATCTAATTGGATAAACCAAATTTATAACCATAACCATGCCAGAAACATCACATTTGAAAGTAAGTTGTATTTAATTAGATAGGACAAGCCTACTATTCAGAAATAAGAACTTCACTTCTTATGTGGAAAAGATGCATACAAAGTTCTCCCAGGAGACTGGTCCAGTACCTGTTCTATGACTTGGAGTTAGATTTAGTAAATGATATAACTTCTTAGTAGACCAGAAATTTTAATAAACCTGGAGAATCTCAAAAAAAGAATATATCCTTTCAGCTACAGATTCTGTAGTTGAAGACTGGTAGAGGCATATGGGATAGTTCTTGATTTTAGCCTCAAAACAGATAATCAGATAAGGGCAGAAAAAAAACATTTCTAGTAGAAAAAAGTGATCAAACTTATGACCTAAATTTATGAAGTCTCTAGACAGAAGTTTTCTCTCTTCTTTAGTTCTGTTAAACATGCAACAAGGGGTCCTTTATGTAGTAATCATTACCTCTTGTTTCCTCTGTGTAAATAAAATGAACCAGATAGAAGCGAACATGAAATCAATGATAATCAGAACATTTGTTAAACAAGCTTATTTTGTCAAATCTATTCATTAGATGTGGAGGTCAACTATGGGAGGTGGGAGTGAGGTGGGAAGTAAGAGGAGAAAGCAGGATGAAACCAAAATGTGAACTAACATTTTCCAAAGAACTTAGCCCCAGCAAGTCTGAGTGAGGCACAATACTCTCCCGGACCTTCCCACCAAACACCAAAACCGTAAGTGGGAAAGTGAGAACATTTAGCAATGATACTTGCTCCAGGGGCAGAAATGGGGGTGTTCTTAGATTTTTTCTTATCCCTGTGAACTCTTGTTTTTCATGTCTTCTGCACCTACCCATAACCAGTACTGTCCTGAGCATAACTAGGCACTTTAGCACTTCAGGATAAAATGAAATGTATAATATGGGTAGGGAATAATAGACCTATTTCCTCTTTTCTTCTTAAAAGTTTTTTTAGGGTATGGAAGGTCTAGAGATATCTTTGTGGGACTGAGACAGTAATTACAGCAAACACTTATCTAGTGATCACTGTGCTGGCACTGTTCCAAACATGTTACATATATTCGATCTCCAACCCAACAACCTTATAAGATATCAGAGGCAAATGTACTCTGGAGTTAATAAAGTTTAAATTTCAGAATCAGATACTTAATTTCATATTTATAATTTCGTATTCATTTCCTTAAAGGATACTTCCAAAATCGTATTAGGCTTAGGCCCCGAACACTGGCCCCAAGTTCATACAGCTAGTTAAGATGGCAGAGCCAGATTTAATCTCAGACTGCCCAGATCTAGACTACACACTCTGTCACTTCAATTCTGTATGGTCTGGGAAAGCTAAAGAGGATAGCCTAAATGCCCATGCCCAGGCCTTCCAAGTCATTCTGTTGTAAGGCATTGATCTCATTTATGAATGAGATAAGACTTAAATGTTTAAAATTTCTACTTTACTTGAATTTACCACCAATTCCATTTAAATTCTAAATAGCTATATGATTATTATGATAAATCAACAAATTCTATTATCATTCCATTTTTCAAAGTCTTTCTGATGCTAAATAATTTTCTGAAAACTAGATAAATTACCTATCTAGGAAATGGAGAATCTGTGATTTAAATTCAGGTCAATCTGACCTCATGTATTTAACTGCTATTCAATATTGCCTAAATTCAAGATCTCAGAATTAGATTTACTACTACTATTTTTTTTAACTTTTATTTGCCATGTTTTGAATAATTTTATGTGTTAGTAGACATGTGTATGTTTTTTAAATTGCCATAACAACCCTTCAAGATAGTCTTAATTATCTTCATTTCATGGGAGTTTGTTGACATTTGAAGAGTTCACTAACTTTTCAGTTGTTCCAGAGGCAGTAAGTGGCAGAGACAGGATTCCCAGTGAGACCTGTTTACGTCTACCTTGTCATGGGGAATTGGCATCAGTAACACTTTATGAACTATCCACAGAATCAAGACTCCTTTCTCCACAAAGCTGCCTCTTGTGTATGAGCCAAATGAAGAATGCCCTGCCCTTGAAATCTCCCTTTATTCTCTAACTTTGGCATTTTTCAAAAACCATTGAAATCCACCCCTAAACTGTAAAAATTCATTCAAGGCTTTGAGGACCTATTCCTCAACAGGTGTTCTAAAAATGTTTTGAGCACTCTTAGAGTCACTGGAGTAAATGTAGAGGTTCACAGTGTGCCAATATTGCCATGATACACGTGCTAACAATCACATTGCTGTCGAAAGTTACCTTGTGCAAGTATTTGCATCTCCATGGGAATATTCTATTGAGTAAGATATGTCACTAGAAACAACAGAAGGATTTTTCTTTTTAAGTATGGATTGAATTGATTTTTCTAAACAGCTCCAAAGTGTGGGCTTTCATTCTATAATCCATCCTAAGTGTTTTAAAATAAAAGAACTATCAAATCACTTGGCAGAATGAGACCTGTTGATGCCCAGAAAGGCCAATTTATATTCAGTTGGCACCTTAGCAGCAGCATGAATGATATCATTCAGATTTGAGACTTGGAATGATAAAGAGTTACACATGGCCAAGCATCACACTTCAGGGCTCATGGGCCCCTGGTGAGTTATTGTTTTGTTTTGCCCCTGGTTCTTGTAGGCTGAAAACTTCGTTTTCATAAATTAATCAGTGATGGCATTTTGCATCTCTGATTTGTTGCCTTTCTCAAAAGGCATTTACTTGCAGTTTATAACGCTGAGTGGCACAGTTTCAGGCTACCCAAAGAGATACAAAACAATTGGATAATCAAAAGCATTTCTGTTATCATGGCAAATAAATATAGAATTCTCTAAATGCTTCATTTTCAAATGCAAGGACATTTAAGCACAAAAACACTGAAAAAATTTTTTATTATATGTTGAATAGATATAAAAGAATATTATAAGAATACATGTAAATTAAAAGAAATAAAAACAAAGGAATATCTATATTCTAACCACCCATTTTAAGGAAAAAAATTTTTCTTTGAAATTTCTTGTCTGCTCTTCCCAGATTCCATTATACATCCTCCTTCAGAAACAAACAGTAACCACTATATTTAATTTAAGTTTAAATAAAGTATTGTTTATTTTAAATATTTTTGAATCATGTATAAATGGAATTATTCTCTGTGGATTTTTGTGATTTATTTAGTTTTTTTTTTGCAGCATATTTGCAATATTTATTGTTGCTATTTATAGCTATAATTTATTTATTTTCATTACTGTATATGATTTTATTTTAAGAACATGCCACAATTTTTTTACCATTTTCCAGTCAATGGACATTTGGATTGTTCCTGTTCTTATGAAGTTCTGTTATGAATGTTCTTATACAGGAACATTCCCACATATATCACTTGCTATATATGATTATGAGTTTATATATAAATATATATGAAACTCATGATATATTCATGTATATATGTAACATATTCATATATTATTTAGAACATATATGGATTTGTGGGGTCATAAAGTATTTACATCCTCAGCTTTACCAGATATTGTATATTGTTTTTTAAGGTGTCTGTACACTGTGTCAGGTCTTCCACATGTTCACCAAGGCTTGATATTGCCAAACATTGACATTTTTGTGCCCCTGGAAGATGCAAAGTGGAATATACTGTGACTTTAACTTGCATTTGCCTGATTTCTTATGAAGAGGAGTACATTTGCATGTATATTGACCATTTATGTTTCTCATTCAGTGAAGTACCTACGATTCACTATTTTTCTACTGAATTGTTTAT
This sequence comes from Balaenoptera acutorostrata, assembly GCF_949987535.1. Classification (NCBI taxonomy): domain Eukaryota; kingdom Metazoa; phylum Chordata; class Mammalia; order Artiodactyla; family Balaenopteridae; genus Balaenoptera; species Balaenoptera acutorostrata. Next base: position 36,443,692 of record NC_080072.1, on the reverse strand, counting down.
CTTACTCTTAATTAGTTTTTATGAAAATATTTCTTCCTATTTTTCATGTATCTTTTTATTCTCTCTGTGATATTTGATGAACAGAAATTCTTAATTTTGTAGTAGGTAATCCTTTATGCTCTGTTCTTTGGTTTATTATTTATGGACTCTTTCCCCGGCCCATAAGAATTCCTTTTATATAGACTTTTAAAATTGAATACTTTTGCCTTTAAACTTAATTTTATCTGTTTGGAACTGATTTTTTATGTGGTATGAAGTTTTGGCCCAATTTCATTTTTTGTTTATTATACACAATCACTTGTCCTAGCATCATTTAGTAGAAACACATACTTTCCTTGTCTTCAATGCCACCTCTGCCATTCATTTGTTCAGCTCATGCTTACTGAGTGGTTGATATGTTCCTGGCACCACTATAGGGGTTAGGGATCCAGAGGAAACAAATTAGATTAAAATTCTTACTCTATGGTGCTTTCATCTTAGTTGAGGGAGAAAGATGATAGCTAATAAAAAATATGCAAAGAAAAGTAAAATTTACTTTTTTGATGGTGATCAGTGCTGTAAAGAAAATAAAAAGAGAACGAGTATAGGAAAAGTGGGGCTGGGGTGAATTTTTAATGGAATTATCAGGAAAGGCTATACAAAGAAGCTAGCATTAGAGGAAAGATTTGAAGAAAGTTAAGGAACAATTCATGTGAATATCTGGGGCAGGGGGTACATTTCAGATAAAGGGAAAAGCAACTGCAAAATTCTTGAGGCAGAAGTATGCCTGGTGTGTTCAGAAGATCAGTCTGGAAAGTGTAATCAAGGAGAAGTTAAAAGGTGAGTTCAGAGAGGGAACAAGGGGCCAAGTTTATCGGACAGGAAGCCTTTGAAGTATGACATGATCTGAATTACATTTTTGAATGGTTCATTATATTGATCAGTGATCAAAAGATCACTGTATCAAACAATCAGAATCAATCATGTATGTTGTAATTTAGCAATAAATAACCACACGTTCTCAGTGGCCTCACACCATGAATGTTTAATTCTTGCCCGTGTTACACTCATTGCAAGGCAGCTGGGTACTATGATCCACATTCTCACTTCAGGACCCAGGCTGGCAGAGTAGCTACCATTGGGAGTGCCACTAGTTCTCATCACAGTGAGAGAAACAAAGACCAGTCAAAACAAGCACCAACCGCTAGAGCTTCCATTCATCTAGAAGTGACCACATCATTTCCATTCTCATTTCATCAGCCAACTTAAATGACATGGTAATTTAGGTTTCAAGGGGCCAGAGAAGTTCAACCATGCACATGGTGGAGTATCTGGTGCATAGCACTAATGTCTACAAGTCTCTGGCTGCTGTGTTGAGAACACATTGTTGGTGGGCAGGGGCAGTAGCAGGGAGTACAGCCTGTTCAAAAACAAAGGCTTAAACCAGGGAGGTAACAGAGGATGTGGTGAGAATTAGCTGGATTCTGCATAAATTTTGAAGGTAGAGGCAACAGGTTTTTGTCAGTAGATTTGACGTGAGGTGGGAAAGGAAGAGAGGAAGGATGGCTTCGAGGATTTTGGCCAGGGCAGCTGGATAATTAGGTGCCATTTACTGTGATGGATAATGATTCAGGACGAGCAAGTTTTTTGTTTTTGATTTGCGTGTGTGTGTGTGTGATGACAACTTGGGAATTAGACTTTCAATCCTTCTGACTTATTTGTAAGAATTTCCCTATGTTACATATCTCCTCTTTTTAAACATCTAGGACAGTTTCTGTTTACTCACTGATTCTTGATACTGAGGGTATGAATAATAGGGAGTGGTGTTAGAAGTGTCTTTCCAGGAGCATACAAAATTTCCTGGCCTCATCTTTGGTCCAGCCAATGGTGATGCAGAAGCCTGAGAAGAACTGATGGATCTGGAGCACCCAGATCTCTTAAAGCCAGAGCACTAGGAACTCTACTGTGACCTTGCGGTTTCTGCCAATTACAAAGTAAGTTTCCATCTGCTGTTGGGTTCCACTGATAGTGATTTTATCTATCTTTGTGCCACTATCATATTGACACAATTACTAATGTTTTATAAGTTGTGACATTTAGAAGGATTAGCTTTCTGAACCATAAACTCTTCCTTCTTTTTCAGGAGTCCTTTGATTCTTCCTGGCCCTTTGATCATTAATTTAAATTTTAGGATCACCTACAAAGTTAAAAACAAACAAACAAACAAACAAGAACAAATCTCTTGGGATTTTTATTGGGATTACACTGAATTTATGAATGAATTTGGGAGAAATTGTACCTCCTTTTGAAGAATGTGGTAAAGGTCTCCAATAAATAATTGGAGGTCTTTTTAAAAGTCTTTAACTAAAAATTTATAGTGTTCCCCTGTAAATATTTTGCTCAATTTATATTAGGTTTATTTTTTAAAACTTTATGTATTTATTGTTAATGTAAATTGTATCTTTTTAGTAAATTATATTTTTAAGCTATATATTACCATTACAGGGAAATGAAATTATTTGTGTATATTTAACTATTTTTATTATTGTGTTTTAGTTGTGTTTCTTATAAACAATGTATAGATTTTTAAGTAACATAATTAGTTCATGCACATTTATTATAATTAGTGACATAGTTGGATATGTTTTCCATCTTACGTTCTGTTTTCTATTTGTCCCCTTTTTGCAATTTTCTGCTTTTCTTCCTTTATCTTGCATTACCTAAATTTCTTCTCAATCTTTTTTTCCTCTACTCATCAAGAGCTATGCAACCTATTTCTAGTATTTTAGTAGTTACCCTGAAGTTTTTCACAAAGGCACACTTCCTTTATGAAAGCCTATGGTTAGGTTAATCAACATCTTTTTCTTTCTTTTGAATAATACAAAGACCTCCAGAATATTTAAATTCTTTTCATCCTCTTCCTACTTATATATTCCTTTTGTTGTATATTTTAGAGTTTTTCTCTTTTTCCTTTTTACAAGCATGACAACACTATTATTGTTTCATATTGTGGGTGCTTACTTAGATTTACCGAGATATTATCAGTTTCTCTGTACAGAATTCCTTTTTATAGCTCTGACTGTACATCTGGAATCTAGTTATTTCTGCCTGAAGTCAGTGGTGAAATGAAGATGGCTGCAAATTCTTTCATATTCCTCCTGTGGAGAAGTGAAATTAATTTTCCTCCCTTGGACCTGGGCTGGCCTCTGACAACTCTGTTCAGTAGAATGTGGTAGAAGTGACACCATGCCAGTTCTGGGCATTTTCAAGAACTGGAGCCTTCTTTCTGCCATGGTCTCTGAGAGCTCTAAGCTGACATGAAGGAAGTATGCCTACCCTGCTAGAGAGACCACATGGAGAGGGCAGGAGGATTACATGGAGAGAGGTGTGGTCTGGCTAAGCTTGGTTTTCCAGTCCCACTTGTACCCTAAATGCACCAGGAACATGAGAGAAGTCTCCTGGACCCCTCAGACCTGCTCAGCCACAAGGTAAATATCACCAACTGGCCCTATTTGGTGATAGAAGAATCATTCTAGCCCCATCCTATTCCTGATCCACAAAAACCATGTGATATAATCAAATGGCTGTTGTTTTAGGTCACTATGTTTTGGGATAATGTATTATGCAGCAATAGTTAACCAGATCAAATGCCTTCAGGTTTTCCTTACCTAGAAAGTCTGTATTTTGCTCTTATTCTTGAAATACATTTTTGGTGAGGAAAAAAAAAACATGTTGGGCCTTATTTTCTCTCAACACATTGAAAATATTATTCTGGCATTCATTCTTCCTATTGAAAAATCAGCTCTCAGTCTGTGTCAGTCCTTTGAAGGTGATCTGTTTTTTGTTTTGTTTTGTTTCATTCAAGTTTTTGTTGTCTTAAATCTCTGGCTGTTTTTTAAGATCCACTCTTTTTCCTTGGTTTTCTGAAGCTTCACTTAAGTGTGTGATTGTGTTTCTTTTCTTTCATTCTTTGTTTAATCCTACTAGGGATTTACTGGTCTTTATCCCACATGGAATAGAATATTGATTGTTTTCCATCATCAGTTCTGGAAAATGTTTAACCATAATCTCCTCAAATATTGCTTGTACCCAGTTCTCTCTTCTTTCAGAATTCCAGTTAGTTGTATATTAGACTTAGTTTACCCTCCACATCTATTAATCAGTCTTTCATAATTTTTATTTCTTCAGATATGCCTGCTTTTTTATTTAAACTTTTTTCTTATTAAAATCTTATTCAAACTTTTAAATTAATTTCTTATTTAAACTATCCTTTGATTTTTTTCCAACATTTTATTGTAAAAATTCTTAAACTTCCACAAGTTGGGAGAATTTTACAGTGAATACCCATGTACCCAGAATTAGATTCTACTGTCTTCATTTTGCTATATTTACATTGTCACATTTCTATTATACTATCCATTTAACCATCATCTTATTTTCTTTATATATTACTATGAAAGTTACAGACATAAATACACTTCCACCTAAATACTCTGTCCTGCATATCATTAATTAAAATTAAATATTTATTTATAGGTTTTGTTATTTGTCCTGAAGTAAAATTTACAAATAATAAATGAACATACCTTAAGTGTACCAGAAAATGATTGTGGGTCCAGTGAGTTTTTAATTTCATGTACAATTTTTCATTTCTAAAAATTCTATTTGATAATTATTAAATATATTTTTAAACTTTTTCTCAAATTTTATATTGGAATAATTTTAGATTTAAAGAAAAGTTGCAAAGGTAACACAAAGAGTTCTCATATACCTTTTACCCAGCCTCCCCTAATGTTAATGTCTTACATATCAACAGTACAATTATTAAAACTAGGAAATTCACATTGATACACAACTCTTAACAAACCTACAGACTTTATTCAAATTTTATTTAACTAGCATTTCTGCTAACGTCCCTTTTATGTTCTAGGATCCAATCCAGGATTCCACATAGCATTTAGTTTTAATTTAGTCTTAGTATTCTCCAATCTGTGACAGTTTGTCAGTTTTTCTTTCATGACCTGACACTTTTGAAGAATACTAGCCAGTTATTTTGTAGAATGTCCTCAATTTGGATTTTTCTGACATTTTCTCACAATTTGATCAAATTGTACATTTTTGTACATCAGATCGTGTTGCACATTTTTGGTGAGAATACTAAGAAGTGATGTTGTGATTTCAATTTTTATTAGGGGAGACATGATAGTATTGACATTTTATGTATAGTAATGTTAATTTGGTCATTTGATTAGGGTAGTGACTGCCTACATGGTTCTTTTAAAATTTTGCGCTGTAACTTCGTTTTAGTCCTTTATTCCATTTTTTAAACATGTAAAAATTTATTTTATGTTCTGTGTCTTAATATTTGTAATCTTTGCAAGTACCATTCTGTCCCAGGTATTTTTGTTTGACTTGAGATAATTTGAGTAAAGATGGGACACTGGTGGAATCTATACCACCTCTACTTTATAGAACAGTGGGGAGATAATAGGATTTGCAGCCAGATTGATAAGAACATAAATCAACTATTTATCAGCTGTGTGATTATGAGTAGCTTACCTTACCTGAATGTTATTTTCCCCATGTGTAAAATGTAAATAAGCATTATCTGACTTATTTGTAGTGAATATTAAAAGAGTTTTCAAAACAAAATCATCCTCCTACAGAATTAACTAGGAGATACAAGAGGATAATATTCTCTTAAGTTGAGCTAGCCAGTTACCAATTTGAGACATTTATCATTAGGAACAGATTTTAAAGTCACCTCTAGTGAAAAAATTTAGAGGTTCTCTACACGGAGTAATGTGGGAATATGTGTTGTTATATTAAGGAGAATGTGTCTGAGCAAAAGTGATTAAGGAAATCCTAGGATAAAGAAACATTCAATAGTCCTCAAAGCATATTCCCATTCATTGTTTCACAAGCTGAAACATTTAATTTCACAATATGTGGTGGGTAGATCTTATTGTTCTCACTACATAGATAATAATACTAAGTTATAAAGATCATGTAACTGATCTAAGATTGTTGTACTTATAGGTAAGTAGCATAGGGAGGATTCAAAAACAGATTTCTTGAGTCCCAGACCAGTGCCTTTCCACCAACCATGCTACTTCTACCCTCTAATGCCCATTCATTTTCACATCAACATTCTTCCCTAACATATCTGGCTGTCTAGCAACATCCCAGGGCACTTCAAGGTAACACTACCTCTCTATCCTCCAAGAATATTTTTCAAACTCCAATTATTTTCTTTATCACTCATCACCACTTTCCAAAGAGATATTAATCAGTGGCATTAGCTAATATAGGACCAAATATTTCCTGATGGAGTGTTAAAACTTTTGTGATAAAAAAAACTATACGTAATCTTATAACCTCTACATATTTATTTGTGCATATTATCCCTATTCACTATCTCAGTTGGAAATGAAGACAATTTTAATGTACTATATGTCCTTCTAAAGGGGACTTGGATGCTTCAATGTAGAAAAAGGATCAAATACAATGAATCTTCTCAGGTACAGGAGAGGCTGATCCAACTCCACTGGGTACCCCTTAGATCCTTATGCATGCTCCGCCTCCAAGTGTATTTTAGCTCCAGAGTGCCTTAGAAGGCCTATGTAGGACCAAGGATCTGTTGTTTCAGTGAAATTGAGGAAAACTCCTTGAACACTCAGGATAATTCCCGAACTCTTCTATTCAAAACAAAAATACTACAACATTCATTCTACTCAGGGAAACACAGTTAAAACAATGATAATCAAAGCTAACTTTCATTGAAATATATGTATATAATATATATAATTACTTCAAGTAATTACTTCAATATATAATGACTTATTTTTTTTCATTGAGATATAATTGATATATAACATTGTGTAAGTTTAAGGTATACAATGTGCTGATTTGATATATTTATATTTTGTAATATGATTACTTATTTATGCCATACAATAACTCTGTGGGAAAGATACATTTATAACCCCATTTTATGGATGGGGAAATTGAGATGCAGAGGAGCAAAGTAAATTCCCTGAAGCTGCATATCTAGTAAGCAGCAGAGCCTGGATTTGAGCCCAGCAGCTTATTTCTGCAGCTCTATACTAGCCAGTAGAGCCAGAAAAACACTCAGAGTCAGCTTTAAGCAGAGAACTCCATCTACTACATATCAACTCGATCCTCCTAATGACAGGAAGACATCCCAAGATTCTCATGGCTTAACTATCTAATTATTATTATTATCATTGTTTACATTGGGAACTCATTCATCATCTATGTTTAGTTTTTTAAAAATTTTGAATAACTACAGATTCACAGGAAGTTCTTATGTACTATTCACTCAGTTTCCCCCAGTGATACCACCTTGTATAATATAGTAAGTATCAAACCAGAAAATGAACATTGGTATAATTCATGGATCTAATATTCATGTAACCATCACCACAATCAAGATGTAGAAATGTTCCATCACAAGGCTCCCTTATACACTCCTTTATACTCACACCTACCTTCCTCCTCCTCATCTATATTTAACAATCAACATTTAGACAAAGCCTATACACCTATACTTAGTGGTTGTCCAAATAAAGGATTAAAAAGTAAAACAAGAAAAATACAAAAATAGCAGTTAAGATTAGGCAAAAGCACTAGCTGACCCTGAAGTTTCTTGACTTAGGCACATTTTTCTAGTTGCATTTGGATATAGAGTACCCCAAGTCTTTGATTGGAAAGACTTCAGTATAAGCCCAGAAGAGAGCAAAGTCAGAGAAAAAATTCCTCTTCATCACTGGAATGGAGTGGGATGGGCAATTCATCATTTTCTTCTGAATTAGATTAGCTACCAGAAAACATGGATAATTGTCCTGGCTCCACCATTTCTGATCTTATGACTGGGCATTTAACCCCTGAGGCCTTAGTTTCCTCCTTTACTGAATGAGGATAATGGATATGAGATCACTTTATAAAGGTTAAAATCCGATGTCAGTGTAATAGAAGTTGTTCAAAGGGTCCTCTCTTTCTCTTCTACATAATCCACTTAGCGTAACTAGCCATTCTCCTTTTAGGAAACATCTACATCACTGCTAACTTGAAAACAAAGTGCCTTGCTGGGAGATTGTTGAGGGATGACAGGAATTTGGATTTCTGAGGCACGAGCTGTGAAATGCCTGACAGAGAAGAATAGTTGGTGTCAGATATGCTTGATTTGTCATAGAAAGAGGAAGGACACTTTCCCCGGCTTAGATATTTATCAGTAAATGGAGGCCACACAAATACTGCATGACTTTAGTTCCTGCTAGCTGGTCACACATAAGCAGAGCTCCAAAACCTTGACATTTGGTGGGGGGGCGAGGGGGCTTACTTTCCCAAGTCTGAGGAAAAACAACAGACAATGGACCCCACAGCGTGAGGAGGTCTTACTTATTCTCTTGTAATATTATAAATACAGAGATAACTCTGAGGGAATAGAAAGAACAATGAACTAAGGAAGCAGAAGACATCTATTTCAGATAGAGCCTTGTCATGTAACTTACGTGAAGCCTTGGGCAAATCACTTGACCTTTTTGAGTCTTTGTTTTGCAATATGGTATACCACTTACTTGCCTACCTACTTTGTATGTTGTTAAGATGAATAAAATGGAAAAACACACACACAAAAATGTCATGCAAATTGTTTTATAGTACATAAAACATATATGCTTATATACATATTATATAGAATATATATTTAGTAAGTGTAGGTATATATATGTTATATATACATATGGTATATATAGAGGTATACATACACATTTATATTAAATATCATGAGAGTTATGATTGCTATTTTTCAGGAAAAGAAGTATGTGTATGTGGAATTGTTCTACTTCTGACAGCTCGGAAGCCAAAAAGCCATTATCAGCTTAAAACTAGTGTGTTGTACACTCAAGATACATGGTAATGATAAAAGTTGTTGTTTCTAGGAGAGTGTGTAGGATACAAGAATTCATAGTAATTCTGAGCCAGAAGAGAGCTGAGAGTCTTGCAAGTTCAAGTCCCAACCCTCTTATTTAACAGATGATTAAATCACAGCCTAAGCAAGGTGACTTATCCAAATTAGTGATGGAAACCAGACTGTAATAAATGAGGAACAAGAGAAAGATTAATGGGTAGACTGACTATGGGAAGATCAATTCCAATAGGGAAAGAGATATCAAATAGGAGGTACCATTTTTTACAGGGCTTTAAAAGATGGATATCAACAGGTAGAGACTGTAAGAAGGACATTCCATTCAGAAGGACCAATGGGAATTGAAGTCTAAAGGCAGGAGCCTATAGAGTATGCCCATAAGGTCTCATTTAAATTATATACAAGGTATATGTTGTGTGTATGCTGTGCTTTCCAGGGAGAAGAGGAGGACTAGCTCTTATGTGAGAACCATGAACATGGTGAAGTGTGGGCCTTTCTAGGAGAAAACAGAGACACAAATCACTAATTTTTCTCTGGTGTTAGAAACTTCCATTCATTTGGGTTAAGGAAGTGATCTTTGCTGTACATTAGGATTGATTTGGGATTTTAAAAAATACTGGTACCTGACTACCACCCTCAGACATTCTGATTTGTTATGTGGTGCAACTTGGGCATGGGGATTTTTTTAAGTTCTCTAGGTGTTATCACTCTGTAGCAAAGTCAGGAATCACTGAGTAAAGAAGCAAATTAAGGTACAGCTATTTTAATTTGCAAGCTAGTTACCTAAGAGCGGTAACACTAATCCCCCATAACACCTTGGCATGGATTAATTAATAGATTTGTTTAGCAAATGTTTAGGAATGGCATACTAGACTGTCAAGTTTTAATTGTGATAAACTTTTGAAAATCATAGAAAAAATTTTCTTACTGTGTGGTTTTACATGAAGCCCCATACCAGGAGTCAGACTGGCATCTTTATAAAATATTTTAAGTAAAATAGATGTATTCATTATCAAGTTGGCAGAGAGATGAGTAAAGAAATTACCGCTGACCCAGATCCAGAATTTACCAAGGCATTAACTAATATGCAGTTGAAAACTCACGAAATTTTAAATCTATTAATTTTATTAACTAAATCCAGTCATTTATTCAATAAACGCTTATTAACTGCCAACAATGTGCCAAGTGTTGTTTGAGCTACTGGGGGATATGGTAATGAACACAATTTAAAAAGCTCATGCCTAGTGGAGCTTAGTGTCTAATGGGGGAAATAGAAAATAAGCAAATAATATATAATACATTGTCTGGTGGTAACTAATGTGTGAGAACAAAATAAAACAGACATTGATTATCAGATAGTCTCCAAGCAGAGGCAATCTTTAGACAGAGACCTAAATTAGGTTAAACAGTCAGCCAGAGATTGTAGAGGGAAAAAGCCTTCCAGGAAGATGGACTATCAAGTGCATCACTTTGAGAAGGGGACCATGCTCAATGTGTTCAATACAGCAAGTAGGCCAGGGTGCCGGAACCCAGTAATGAATGTTACCTGATGAGAAATGTGGGATGTGGGGTCAACGTAGAGTGGGTCCTCCCTTCCTCCCTCCTTCCCTTCCTTCCTTCCCTCTTTCCTTCCTTCCCTCCTTCCTTCTTTCCTGCCTTCCTTCCTCCTTTCTCCCTCTCCTTCTCCTCTTCCTTATTATTATTAGTATTATTTCTCTCTCTCTCTCTTTCACATGATCCAGTAGAGCAAGAATAATTCTGATGCTGTAGATAACAGCAGATGCTGAGAAGAAAATTGCAGGAGGACACATAAGTACTTTCACTAACACAGTCACTTTTGGTCCAACTTCACAGTAAGACTAGTTTTATTCTGCACATGTATCATTTGAGGAAACCTACACCTGGAGACTTTAAGCAAGTTATTCAAAGGCACGTAAGTACTGTACTTATGAACTCAAGTCTTCTGACTTAAGTCCAATTCTTTTTCTCTTTCTAGACATTGTTCAAAGCATAAAATAGAGAAAATGCAAAGATTTTCCCTAAAGTAAAATATCTGCTCTATTCTTAGTAATGGCTAAGGTCTTTTCTACATTCTACTTTATCTAATATGGAGTTAACTGATGCCAAATTCTGCCAAAGAGTAAGAGCTTTTGTTTTTGAGGAAAATCATGAAGCCCTTAAAGAATAAATCTTACCCAACAATCACGTGAGAAGCTTTTGATCATGTGAGAAGATTTTGAGTAAATATTTTTGTTTTATCAATATAGAAAATAGAAACATCCTCTAGATAACAGAATATGCTTGAGATACCAAGCACTAGTATTAAAGGAAAATAGAGTCCTGAGTAATTGGATCCTTGTTCTAAGGCAGGACAAAGACTCACTAATTTCTAGAAAAAGTACCAAAGGTTACTTTTGCAACCCTGGAGTTAGAACCGGGGAAAAAATCAGAAAGATTAGTCATGTAGCAAGGTAATTTTTGATTACAGTATTCCACTATAGTGAATTATGTCAGTCCAACTGTGTGTCTAGGAAATAAAAATTACTTCTTCCACTACAGAAATAAAGTCTGTTCAATCCTTAAGAGTGAAGATAAATGAAGTGGCCCTAATTTAGCACCAATTTGGACTTGAAAATCTGTACATCTAGGCTTTATTGAGTTGCTAGGGCTCTTACTTTTGGAATGTAAGAAATGTCCCCAGCATTCATCATCCAGTTCCTTCCTTTAACTAAGAAATCAACTTTAAAAAAAATTAAAAATAAAAACAACTGGTAGATTAAAACCTAAAAGAAATGTTACTGTTTAACTAAGACCAGAATGAGATGTTCAGACTCTTGTCCCAGAATTGTGTTCACATTGTGAACAGACTTGAGTTCACATCTTGTTCCATGTGTCTACTTATGTGCTCTTGAGCATATTATTTAATTTCTCAAAGCCACCATTTCTTTATCTTTAGGAAAATGGAGACAAAAATAGGGTCTTGCAAGCATGAAATAAGAGAATGTATTTGTAGTAGACATCTATCTTACCAAAGACTTTTGAATACCCTCTCTAAATTTTAGTACTTTGCTATATTGTGTATCATCACAGCCCAAGGTTAAGTTAAAAGAAAAGCAAGACTCTATTTCCCAGGCTACCTCAACAGCTAGAATGCAAGCATATGACTTAGTTTCTGCCAGTAAGGCACTCCCAACCCAGATTTTTATTCAGAGGCAAACAACAGAGGGAAACAGGCTGAGCTCAGGTCAACACGAAAAGGAGCAGAGGAAGAGTGTTTCTAAACTGATGTGAAGGAGGCGGCAGCTTCTCCGTCTTGGAATGTGGAAAGATTAGACTTGAGTTTTTTACTCTGACTCTTCCAGTAATTTTATAAAGTACTAATGCCCCTCAAGAAATTCATTTCTCCTTAACCTGGTAAGAATGGACTCTATTATTTGCTTCTAAGAACCATAGCAATTTCAATGTTAAAACATTAATTAGCACAATTATGAATACCCCAAAGTGCTCCATCAATGACACTTCACTGGCCTCTTAAATTGGAGGAAACTGTGTTGGCAAAATTTTCCTTCTGCTCTCTACCTGCATTCATTCAGATTCTTTCTTGTTGTCTTTCAGTTATGCTGCGTACTGTGCTCATTGTGAATCCCTGTTAAAAAAAAAAACTAGACTGAAAAAAGTCTATTGAAGTATTATTCATGTTATTAACTTGTCTTTTTAAATTAAAAAAAAAATTATTACTGTAGGTTCCTGAAAATAGCTAAAGCTTTGGAAAAGGAAAGTGAGTCACATGTGAGACAATAGATCTTTGGAAAAACAATTGTAGGGTCCATAAGGACACAGGAGAAAGACCATACAGATGGAAGGCCACCCTGTAGATTTAGGGCATGATGGGAATGGAAAGAGATTCCTCAGAATCAGAGCAGACTCCTGAGTAGACCAACAAGGCCAAACAGCAGTGTGCTGCCTTCTCCTCTATCTGCAAGTCCCAATAGAGTATTCTAAGCAGAAATAGGCAGATAAAACCCACAACTTTCATAATAATTTGTGACCTAATTTTAGTAATTAGGACAAAGCTTATCTATCTGAATTCTATTTTTTTGTTTTTTTTTACCAGTGTTATCCTTCTGGTCTTATAAATTTACTTTTACTGGCACTGATTTTTAAGTTTTATTTTTATCTATATTATTTATTTTTCAATTTTAAGAACAGTGAAACAGACTTGCTAAATGCATATTTCAATGAATTTGACAAATGCATACATACACATAACCCCACATCCAAAGCAAGATATATATTTCCATCAACCCCAAAAGTTTTTCATGTCACTTTCTAGTCAATCCACTCTCCCCCTACCCAAATAGGTAGTCTCTGTTCTGATTTCTAGCACCAAAAGATAGATTTGCCTATTTGAAAACTTTATATGGGTGGAATCATGCGACATATTTTCTTCTGTGCCTGACTTCTTTTGTTCAACATAGCAAATCTGAGAAGTATTAGTGTTGTTACACGTCTCATAATTTGTTCCTTTTAGTGCTAGTAGTATTCTATTATAAGAATATACCACAGTCTGTTTATTTATCCTTCTGTTGATGGACATTTGGCTTTCCAATTTCTATTTACTATCTTTATTTGATTATAGATCAAATTTTCATCCCTCTTTGCACGTTTAATAATTTTTATTGTATTCTGAACATACTAAAGAACACTGTACAATGAAGTGTAACATTTTGCTTTGTTTTGTTTTATTTCGACGAGACTGTTAAGTCTTTGTTCTGTGGCAGTTACGATGAGAAGCTGCTCATTCTGATTTGTCTTGGAGTTGAGTTAAACTGGGCTGGGCCATAGTTTTAATTATACTGAGTCCATCTGTGATTAGCTCAACCGCTACTTACTATGTTGCCTGCGATGCCCTTGTTATCTTGTTAACTTTGAGGATGAGGCTTGGTCTTCAGTTTCAGATAATGTTGGTTTCTTTTGAATTCAATTCTGGAAGTGAGTCTGAATCTGAGCACTAGAAGAATATGCTGAAGTACCTGATTTCTTTCTGGTTTCCAGTTCCTTTTCCACTGCCACTTTCTCAACAAAATCTTGTAGTGGGTGCAATAGAGGGAAGAATTGTTCTGCTGAGTGATTAATTTTTGTGTTTGGGCTTCTTCAAGGGACTAGTCCATTCCACTAGCCCATACTATAATCTAATGCTCAGTCTCGCTATGGCATGTCCACTCATCTGTCAATCTGCACCTAGCCCAGGCATTCACTGCCACCAATATGAATGCTGAATGACTTCTTGACACCTATGAAAGGCTTTTATCTTGTGGGTACTTAGTTCAGCAAGCTTCTTTGCATCTACCACACTTAACTAGCTCTATAGAAAAATGTGATTTTTATTTTGCTGTGCTTTTCTTGTTGTTGCCACAGGAATGAAGGTTTTTATGTGTCCTCCTATATTCTAACTGAAACAGACATTTCTGTTCACATTCCTATTTAATTGTATACATTTTAATTGTATCTATTTTAGTAGTTGCATTACTTTTTGTGTTTTAATAAAGAAGACAATAAAATTATAAAGGAAGAAAGAATGGAAAAAATGAAAAAAGGAAGTAACAAAGAAAAAGCAAGGGAGGGAGAAAGAAAAGAAACATGTATGTTCCATGAAGGCAACGATTTTTGTCCATTTTTTCATAGATTTATCCCAGTACCTAGAGCTCTCCTGACATATAGTAATTACTTAATAGGCAGTTACTTAGTAAGTATATGAATAAGAAAATGAATGAATAATGAATTAGGCTTGAATATTTGATACTTTCATTATCAAGTAGTGGAAAGTATCAAGTATTGATGGGAATACAATTGATGGAAAATGAAACAATTGAGAATGTCTTATGGAGCACTTCTTAATTTGCTCATCAGTAACTGAAACTTTTATTTTTCTTCTCACTTATTAAAGGCAAGTGAAAGAATAGGCTTGGTTGTATGCATCATCTCAGAACAGGCAAAACTATTCTAATTCTGGTGGTGCTCACTAGTTTGAATAATAATGACCATCATATAGAGTGTGGAATAAAAGCAGAAATCAGCTTGTCCCTGGGCAGGACTGCTCTTCATGACTGAATAGAGCTGCAACTGGCAGCTGAACACTAGCAGCATCTGAAGGCAGGATGAGAGTGCCTGCTGTGGAATGAGATGTTGGATTGCCCTGCCTCAAGTTTTCCCACGTATAGTGTGATCTATACAAAAGTTGCAAGCCCACTATCAGCAGGCCATTCTCCTACTCAGTAATCTCTAAGCTTTCTTGATACATTTTGCTCAAACTCCTTAGACTGGAGGATGTTCAAGTCTTCCATGTTAACCTCTCTCACAACATGCAATGTTATCTCTCAATTGTTTTCCGCAAATTCTTAGGGCTGTTGTGCTCAACAACTCTTTTTACATTGTATAACTCACATGGTTGTATAAGGTAACCCTGGTTAAGGAGGCAAGACCAATCAGTTTTGTATATTTTTCACACTAAATCACTCATTTTCATGTTTGTTCTCTGGCTCTACATTGTTTGTTGATCCTAGATTTCTACTCTTGCACTCATATTTTAAAGATTAAAAACAATGGGTGTGATGGCATGATGATAAACATCATCATTTGGTTTGTTAGGACCTACAATGTGAGCTCCAAGGGAATTCTTCCAGTTGTGGCAGGAGCACTTTTTCTTTGTTTTTGTTTGCTTGTTTTGTTTTGGGCCTTAATAGACTATTTTTAGAGCAGTTTTTGGTTCACAATAGTATAGAGTGGAAAGCACACAGACTTCCCACAGACCCACACATATGCACAGACTCCCCCCCCTTTCAAAATCCCACACCAGAGTGGTACATTTGTTACAAACTGATGAACCTAAATATATTGACACTTCATTATCACCCAAAGTCCATAGTTAACATATCTCATCTTCTTTGGGTTGACCAGCGGCACTGGGATGCTGCCAGCTGCGTGGGAGAACACCGAGTTTTCCTTTTGGTACAAACAGCCACGCTATGCAGAGAATACGATCCAGCATTAGGGCTCTTTTGCGGAATTGTTGATACCATTTTACTCCTGCAGCTGCTGGTTCTCCACATTAATAATTGACTAAATACTCCCTTTTGATTCTGAATCTAGCAGGTGAAAGATTTTTGCAAACTCCTATATCAGAAATAAATTCAGCTTCTACTTTACTATAAGCCACTACAAGGCAAATAGAGATCTGTGAGGATGCATAAACAGGGAAATATTCCAGAAACATGAAAAGAATCTGCAGTTCAAAGAAGATTCTCTGAAGTGTCAAAGTAGTAATGTTACACTGAAATATACTTATTTCATGAAATTTAAAAGTTCAGAAAAATTTAAAAAGAAGAGATTTAGAAAATATCGGATGCATTGTAGAAGGCATTGCTAACTGCATAAACAGCCATTTAGCTAGGTATAGAATTGTGGAGTCAAAAACACTTTCCTTCATAGTTTTGTAAATGGAGCTCCTTTGTTTTCTGACTGTGTTTGCATAGGAAGAATTTGGGATCCACCTAACATTAACCTAATCAATCATTTTCTTGCATATTTGGGGAAACTTTACCTTCAAAATATAAAGATTCAATCAAGTTATATCTAGAAACATATTTTTTTCTTTAATGTAATGTACATCTCCATTTTTAGACTGAAGATACTTCCATGGTGAAACAAAGATTTTTTTTTTCTCAAACTATCAATCTCTTGGTTAATGATGAAACACTAGAGGTACTTCTAGAAAAATCTCAAAGAATAACCATATTACTTAACACTATTAGAGGTTTTAAAGGTAAAGTAAGATATAAAACAGGTAAGAAGCAATAAAATTATCTCTTTTTTTCCTTCAAACTTTTCTAAAACTACAGAAAGAATTATCATTACTTTCAGGAGATTTCATTGTCTTCTTATAACTCAATAAAACCAACAGGATGACAATTATAAGATTCTTCAATACCTAAAATGAAATAAAATCTATGCCTAAAAATAAAAAGACTTTACACTAGCAACAGAGAGTTAGAAGAAATAGTAAAAATAATAATCTTAACAATAGTGGAGAGAAATACAAATAATTACAGTAATATGAAACATGCAGGAATTATATGTTGAAAACTATACTTATTAAGAGGTATAAAGGTAGACTCATACAAAGGAGAAGCAATCATCCCAAGAAAAATCATAATATTATACAACTTTAAATTCTTTTCAAGTTAATTTTTAAATTTGTTTATAATTAATCAATAAAAACTGTGCTTCTGAGTGGGTTAAATATTTCCTTATACAAAGATCAATTTCACTCAACTATAATTAGAATTATTTTGTTTTGTTTTGTGGGCATGAAAATAATTTTTATTTTTCTTGGGTGATTAAGCACATAAAACCACTTTTGACATTTTTTTAAAAAAAGAGTTATAATTGGTTTCTTGCTCCCACTGGATTTTAAAGACATTTTGAAAGGTAAGTAATTAAAACTGTAATGCTGATGGAGAATAGTGAACAAATCAATTGATAGCACAGAAAAAGACTCTCTCTCTCTCACTATATATATATTTATTACTTATACACTTTACTTATAATTTATTCTAGTCACTTGGGAAAACTAGGGAAATTGGTTAATAAGTACTCTGAAAAAATGCAGTCTTCCTGTACAATAATACAGTAAATATTCCAAATAGTTTAAAATAGCAGTTCTCAAATTGTTGTCTCATAAAACCTGGAGGTTTCTGAGACTTTTTCAAGCATCCATGAGGTTAAAAAGGAAAAAAAATTTAAAAGAAGAAAAAAATATAAAGAAAAAGTTTGTTAATTAGCTTTTTTTCCACTGTGTTGACATTTGCACTGATGCTGCAAAAGCGATAGTAGGTAAAATGCTGATGTTCAGCATAGATGAAGGCAGCAGCACCAATTATAGCAGAAGTCATTGTATTCCTCATTGCAATACACCAGTAAGGGAAAAAGAAAAAAGCCAATTTCACCTAAGAATGTCCTTGATGAAGTAGAAAAATTATTAACTTTATTTAATCTTGACCTTTTAATGAGACATTTTAATATCCTGTGTGACAAATGGAAAATATGCATAAAACATTTTGCTCCATGTGAAAGTATAATTCACGGTGGTTTTGAAGAAAATTATATCTGTGATTGTTTGAGTTGAGAGCTGGATTAGCTGCTTTTTTCATGAGACACTATTTGTACCTTGAAAGTGTTAGGGGAAACACTGACTGAAACCGCCCGCCCTGGCCAGGCAAAGACAGTAACAATCTGCATGAGTTATTTTACAACAGGAGATCCTGGTAAGGAACACGGAACTAACAAGCCACCACCAACCAGAAGAATACGGGAAAGGTCAAAAGGAGAGAGGAGACGCCAGTCCACATGGCCTACCAACCTCCCAGAATCCTCCTCGCTGGAATCCATCTTGGCTGAGCGGTTTCATGGCCACCAGAAAGGACCCTGAGTCAGAGTGATGGCCAGGGACAACCCAGAAACTAATCCCATCACCATAAAACCCAAGACTGCGAGCCACGTGGCAGAGCAGTTCTCCTGGGTTCCCTTACCCTGCTGCTCTCTGTCTGGGCACCCCTTCCCAATAAGGTCTCTTGCTTTATCAGCACCTGTGTCTCCTCGGACAATTCATTTCCAAGTGTTAGACAAGAGCCCATTCTCGGGCCCTGGAAGGGGTCCCCCCTCCTGCAACAAAAGAACAACTGACAGACAAACTATGGTTAATGAAAGAAATGAACCTGTCACAGCAAGGAAAACAATTGGCCACATATTTTGTCAATAACATTTGCGCTTTCAAGCAAAAATTAGAATTTGGGGAAGCCTGTATCTATCATCATGAGCTTACCAATACCTGTGTCCAAATACTGAAAGACTTTCCAATGAGATCGGTTACAATAATAATGACTGTGATTGTTTTGATATGGTACAATGAATGTGCCAAAATTTGAAAGATCTACATAAGCCAGTGAACCAGTATTTTCCAAATGAATAATGTATTATGTTCCAAAATCATGTATAAGTAAAGGATCCATTCAAAGTGCACGGAAGACCAATAGATGTTGACATAACAGAGCATGAAAATTAATTGATATGGTTTCAAATTCTATTCTTCAATTGACATTTAAGAAACTAACTTATTGAGTTTTGCTGTAGCATCAAAAAAAAAAAAATTACCATTGTCTGAATGGCCTATGAGAAGACTCCACCCCTTCCCAACTACCTATCTTTGTGAGACTAGATTTTTTTTCTTTTTTAAAGCACTGAAGTTGCTATGATATTGCCCTTTAGTTTTTCATATATTAGGGAGGAATGATAGATTTTTGCGTATCCCCTGTAAGTTGTTAAAACAGAAATACTGAGGGTTGCTATTCTCATGGAGCTGTATACTTGCCCTATTATGGATGAAATGATCATGTCTGACTCTACTGCTTTAAAATGAGTTTTGTTGCTTTCACACTTAGGCAAAGATATTTAAATTTATTTTTGTTCAGAGTATCATGTAATATACTTCTCTCCTATCTTGTGCTCCCAAATTTGGGATAAGCATTGAATCCTTTTTGGACTGCAGGTTGCTTCTGACTTACTAGAAAGCATGATGCATGTAAAATAGTGGCTAATAAATATGGAGTCCCACCTTAAAATTTATCAAGAGAAAAAGTTAAAATATCAAGGAAGGTGCTACTACAGTAAAAACCTTATTTCCTTTGTAAAACCGTGGTATCTCATAGGAAGCCTTGGATCTTATTCTCAGCTACCAAAAATGTTTAAATATGAAAGTAAAGATGACATGAGAGCATAGTATATTCTGCTCTTAAGGTCCACTGTTCTCAAGGTGCATGGTTATTAATCTTGGTTTGAATGTATAAATTATATAAGATTAATTTGCAGATAGGGTCGATGGAGGTTAGTGCATGGGGTATTAGAATGAGAAAGCTGATAAAATACTTTGATCAAAACAACCTATCATAATTTAATTGATTGTACATTGAATGCAGAAACAGAGTATCATTTGTTTTCCATTGTCAGATATTAAAGAGATTTTCAAAAATTTAAAGCAATGTCACTCTTCTCAGTATTTTTTTATTTTAGAAAATATAGTTATTTTCCCTTAAAAATATCAATTATGTTAACATGTAATGAGTAATTATTATTTTTAATAATAATTTAAAATAATTTATAATAAATATTTGTAAAATATCTTAGCTCTAATTTCCAATACAGACAAAGTATAACTCACATAAACCAAAGCTCTCTGAAGTCAACAGTAATCTTAAGAGTGTAATGAGATACTAAGAACAAAATATTTGAAAATCATTGGTTCAAAGTATTCATTTCTAAAAATCATAAAACGCTTGAAAAAATCAGTAATTATTTATCTTCTCTCTCTATGGAGAATTCTGTGTGCAGATACGCAAAGGAAGAACTACCAAAGAAAAAATTCAATAAGTCTTTTAAAAATGTGAAATGCCTGTGCATAAGAAAATAGCTTTAAAATTTTGAGTCACACTAAAAAACAAATAAGATATACTATTCTCCAGAAGTTTAGTTAAGATTAATATTTAACGGATAAAGATCTTGTATAAGTCAATTAAACAAAAGAAAAAATATGATTACGGTATGAAAATAAGGACAGCTCAGAGGAGTGTAAATAAGATAAAATGAATACAAGCACACATGCCATCATGTTCTCACACTTTTACACTCTTGCTTATAATCAAATAAATGCACATAGATAAGACATATTTGCTTTCTGCCTAACAAATGATCTATCTTTAAAAAGAGAATACTCACTGTTGTTAAAATGTTTAGCTTAAAGCATGCTCTCGAATGCTATTTGTGAGAACATAGAGTGGTGCAAAGTTTATGAGAGGTGATTTGGCAAATTTATGAAAAACCATAACAAGGTGCATACTCTTTGACCTAGTAATTCCACCTCAAATAATTATAGTATCATCAAATATTTTTAAAGTAGGAAAATATGTATGTTTACATAAACATGTTTATTATAGAATTAAGTGTAATATACAAATCTCATAACAAAGTATATTAATAGTAGAATTCATAAAATTAATATATTTACACAGTAAAATATTCTATACCTATGAAAACTATGTTGTAAAGAATTTTGGCAATATGTAAAAAGATATATATGCTACAATGTTATGCAAACAAGAATGATCTAATATGGCATAAACAATATAATCCTAGTTATATGTAGTGTTCTGATGGGGAAGCATTTTCTTCTACATGAAAGGCAAATCTCTTTTTCTTCCTATTATTGCCTTCTACTTCTCTCACCATCTATAAATTTTTAATTATATTGGTCAGTCTCCCAGACCATGATTGGACTTCTAATTACACAATTATACCCTATAACTATTAAAGAAATTGTACTCATAATTTTTTAAAGTCCCCAAAAAGAAACTCCTAGGTCCAGAATTCTCCAGGTTCATAGATTCATAGATTTCTGCTGGGGATATCAAATAGTACAAACTTTCTGGAAAATAGTCTGGCAGTTCCTTTTGAAAATGAAAAATATAACCACCCTACAACCCAGTGATTGTACTTCTGGGCATTTATTCCAGGGAAATGTAATCTAATGTTTACACAAAATCTTGTACATGAATGTTCATAGCAGATTTATCCATCATAGCCCCAGACTGGAAACAACCCAGATGTCTCTCACAAGCGAATAGTTAAACAAACTCTGGTCCATCTATATAATGGAATAGTACAGTAAAAAGGTGCACAGCAGGAAAGAGCTATGAACTATTTATACAAGCAACATCTTGGATGAATCTTTAAAAAATTATGCTGAGTGAAAAACGCCAGCCCCCACAAATTACATACGATATTATTCCACATATATTACATTTTGAAATGAAAATACTACAGAAATGAAGAATAGATAAGTGCTTGCCAGGAGTTAAAGATGGGAGAAGAGCAGACACAGGCGGTGGGTAGAGACTGTTGGGCAGAACAGTGGGTGTAGCTACGAGAGGGCTGCACGTGGAGACCTCTGTGGTGATGGCATTGTTCTGTTATCTTGACTATCAATCTCAATATCCTGGTTGTGATAATTGGCTATTCTTTTGCAAGATATTTCCATTTAGGGAAACTATATAAAAATTGAGATATCTTTGTATTATTTGTTACAACTGCATGGGAACCTATAATTATCTCAAAATCAAAAGTTTAATTAAAATTTAAAAATACACAAAGGGAAAGTCAAAAGCAGGATACAATTTTACAAAATATATGAGCTCTACTTTTAACACTAAAGGGAAAGGATAAGGGAAATATGCCTAAATGTTTTAAACGATTTCTTCTAAATTTATGGGAATAAGTTTCTTTCCATCCTTCTTTACAACTCAGTGTACTTTCTAAATTTTCTTAAAAGAGCCTGTGCCACCATTACAGGAAACAAGAGTGATGCCACGTATTGAGCATCTAATTTGTGCCATGCTCTATTCTAAGTACTTTATAAGCAGTATCAGGATGAAATAAATTCATATCTGTAAAGGGCAAAGAACACACTCTAGTATATAATAAGCATCACATCAACATTTCTTAAAATAAAATAATAAATCATACCATTTAATTTTCACAAAACCTCTATAAGGTGGGGCATCATTTTATAACTGAGAAAACTAAGGCATAAAAGGTTAAATAACCTTCTTAAACTTACACTGGTAGTATATGCTAGGATCAGGATTCAAATCCAGACTGTGATTTCTGTCTGAATTCTTTACCACTACAAATTTCATTGCTCCAAACTGTACCCTCCAATTCCCTCCTGGTAGTTATACATTCGATCTGATCATTCGATTCCACAGTTTTTTTGTTTGTCTTAACATAATTTATTCTCTTGCTTGGAGGAATGAGGTTAAAGACATTTACATTTTCCTCACTAGTATAGGCACATATGACGGGATTACGAGTCAGGTAAAAGTTAACATGATGAAGTCAGCAAAAAATCAACTTGCCTTCCTCCGTAGTCAAGCTTCTGCCTTCTCCATAGTGACATGACATTGGGGAGACTAATGAAGTGATCTACAGCTTCATGTTGATACAAGTATCCTTGCCTTTGGAATTTTATCGTTTCCCAATTCACAAAATTTGGTAACTCTAATAATTTATCTATTCATCCAAATAAATTAGCAGCCATCCATTATTCTTTAAAGACTCCAAGTAGTTACTGTTTAAAAGTTATTAGCCTAAGAATCTTTTACTTACTAGCTTTAATTACTGTAGACAGATGAGGATATACCCCTATTACAACAGAGTCAATTAGAACATACTTTACAACTTAGAAGAAATTAATACTTATTAGCATACTGAATTTGATTCCACTTCCCACCAACAGGGCACAAAGATTCTAATTTCTCCACATCCTCATCGTTTTTTTTTAATAGTAGCCATCCTAATGAGTGTGAAGTGGCATCTCATAGTACTTTTGATTTGTATTTCCCTAATGATTAGTGATGGTAAGCATCTTTTCCTCTGCTTACTGGCCATTTACTTGATGTCTTCTTTGGAGAAATGTCTGTTCAAGTCCTTTGCCCATTTCTGAAATGGGTTGTTTGTTTTGTTTTGTTGCATTTCAATAATGACTAAATGATAATGAGTATCTTTTCAGGTGCTGATTGCTATCTATATATCTTCTTTGAAGAAGTGTCTGTTCAAATTTTTGACCATTTTTAATTGGGTCATTTTTGTTGTTGTTGCTGAGTTTGGGGGGTTCTTTATGTATTCTGAATATCAGTCTTCTATCATAAATGATTTTCAAAGATTTTCTCCAAGACTTGGCTGATTTTATCATTTTCTTAAGAGAATATTTTGAAGAGCAGAAGTTCTAAATTAGTGAATTTTACTGTGTGTAACTAATGTCTTAAACAAAAGAGAAGGGGTCGGAAAGTAAGTGGATTTAAAGGATATAAAGAAATAAAATATTGTTAAAACAAAAAATTTATTCTTGACTTTTGTCCTATTCTGAATTCTGCTCCCATGTCCTTATGAAAATACTTGAACTTCCACCTTATTCCTGATGTCAACCACACGGGCATTATCTCACCCACCCTCTCCTTCTTTTCGAGGACTGAATTTCTCTCTCATTGTTCTTAACAGGACCTGGAAAGATTCTTCCTTAATTTCAGTCAATGTCCATGTCTCTGCAACGACATTACCATGTTGTTGGCTACCTTTCTGTCTATCTCTATGTGCAACTACCCATCTTCCCTCTTGAAAACTCACTGATTCCTGGACCTTTCTGATG
The DNA here is from genome assembly GCF_949987535.1 of Balaenoptera acutorostrata. NCBI lineage: Eukaryota > Metazoa > Chordata > Mammalia > Artiodactyla > Balaenopteridae > Balaenoptera > Balaenoptera acutorostrata. Next base: position 36,419,453 of record NC_080072.1, on the reverse strand, counting down.
CTGACTCCAGACCTAGATACATTCTGGGGTCTTCCCTCCTTCCTTCCTTCTTTTATTCTTTCTTTTCATCCTTCCTCTCTCTTGCTTTTCCTTTCTTCAGTAATTATCTGAGTATCTATTATGGGCAAGAAATTGTGATAAGCACTAGGAATACAAGAACAGAGTATATGTATTCTTTGCCTTCAATAAAGAGAGATGAGAAGGAAAAAAACTGAGTTTACGGGAATTACAGTTTGGAAAGGTGGCACATAGCAAGGGCACATTACTTAACCCAGGGTAGGCAGGCAACATGTCCTGGAGGTAAAATGACCCAAGTTTTTACCTGTACCAAGAATTAGGCTTATTGACACTATTTTCATCATTATGTGACGTTGCATGTGTCCTCAAGGGCCCTCCACCACACACTGGGGACAGATCACTTTATCATTTTCTATACCATCATCTGTACTAGCCCCACCTGCCCTAGAGCCTTCTGAAGTCTGAGCTGCCTACAAGTTCCTCTATCTGACAAGGAGGACTTTCTGGGCCAGCATTTCTTATTAGCACTTGACTTTATACAACACATCGTTCCTGGAATAGGAGCCTTAAATTAATTCCACCGTTTTTACTGTCCTACTGCAGTTTTAATTCAGTATAAAAAAAATAGCTAGAGGTGAGAGAACACATTTAATTAAATATTGTATGCAGCTGATGAATGTATATAAAACCATCACTCAAGGGGTATATATTTTTATAATGAGTTTCTTTCTTTGGCTTTCTTTGACTTCCAACCCTATTTGAACTTCTGCTCTAAAAGGCCAGATTGCTCTTCCCTTGTACTTTCAATTTCACAATAGGCTTTCTTGGAAGAGCTGAGTTGGTCCCTCTTGCTGTTAGCACAGCAGGGTCCATCCTCATGATGCTTCAAATCTCACTTATCCTGAACTGCCAGAACAATTCTTGACTACCTTAGTGAGACTCAGCACCCCAGCCCTGATGTCAAAGTGAAGCTTTTTCTAAAGAGTTCAAGCAGCGTCTAGTGAAGATCTTATTCTTTGCCATATTGTCAGTAAAAAGATAAATATTTTCTGTAACCCAGGGACCTTGAATTTACTAAGGAAGTTAACTAAAATGCAGTAAACTTGGCTATGTTTTCATTGACTCCCAGAGACAAATTATAGATCACATGAAACATGGTTCCATGATGCCATTTATTCTTTTAAGGAGGCAAATATTCTCTCCTCACCTCTATCTCCATGAAGGCATTTTAATGAATTTATTCTGTGACTATACATATAAAAATTTCTTCACATAGAAACTATTGTCCAGGAATACAGGTGACTTAATTTTAGGAAAACTGCAAGTATTTACTTTGTCAGCATTTTCTTCTGCTTACACCATCACGCACTACCTGTGCATTTATGGCTTAGCAAAGTGCTGTAAATTGAAGCTTTCCTGTGTTGTGGGGCAGTTTATTGTGTCCCTGACTTGGTCCAGGACAGTAGATCTGATTGTAAATTTTACTAAGATGTTTCCACATTATAACTTAGACTTCATTGCTTAAAGCAGTACAGTCTCAAATCTGTGTTTCAAAGTGTAAGGGATTATAAATTCAACAGAGAAACTTTGGTGGCAACCATCAGGCTTCCTGGTCTTTCTTGGAACTGGTCAAGGGGATTGATGGAGAATCATGTTAAGCGAGTCTCTTTTTCTTGGTGGAATTTTAGACAAAGTTTCCTAACACTCTTCAGGTATGCAAGTTCCCAATGGGAGGACAGTTGCTGATGGAATATTTGCTACGTATTAATTCTTCCTGAATCAAAACAGAAAGAATTAGACCAGATATCCTCCTTTTGTCCTCTTTGAGAATCTGTATTTACTATTTTCAAATGACATACTTACTTCGTAATTCTAGCCAACTTAAGCTGAAAAGGAGTTTATTAAAAGACATTGATTAACACAAAGAACGCATGGGAAGGTGAGAGAATGGAGCTGGGAAATAGATGAGCAGCTAAGAAACAGCTAAAGTCATGCCACTTCCAGAGGACATCTCACTACTACATCACCTCTGATCTCACTGTTACAGCAAGGGGTGGTAGACTATGCTGTTGTCATCATGAATAATGTCTAAGCTTCCCTACTTCTTGTTTCATTGACAGCCTCAGGCAGAGGCATCTAACTGATCACCCAGGCTTAGGCTGTATGCCCTTGCCCTGGTAGCCATGGAGTGGAACACAGGACTATCTGACCTTCCATCAATTTCCATAGTGGGAAGAAGTCCTGGATTTCACCTCTTTTGAAATTTACCCTGAAGATAAAAGATGCTTGAATATTAGATACACAAAAACTGGAAAAAAGAGAAAATGAGAGAGAAACAAATGTCCACTACAAGTGGTGACTCTCTTCCAATGTTTTATTGTTGTTATTGTTTTTAATCACATTTTTTTTCATTACAGTGGGTGTTATTTTTAAAGAACACAGCTCCTAAGTGCTAGAACTAAACTTTTATCCCAATTTGCTCTGATCCCAAAGTTTGAGCTTTACCATTAGGCTGCTAACTCTTCGCTCACGCTTTTCCTTTTCAAATCTTGGACAGACTGGGATCAGTCATTCTTTCAACAAGAACTTACTTACAGAGTACCTCCCATATGCTAGAATGAATGCTAGATGTTGGGGATGAAAATGATGAACAAAATATAAGCCTGGCACTTTAGGGTCCCTGAAATCTGGAGTCAAATAAAACAACGGTTATTTCAATATGGAGTTGTTAAGAGGAGAACCTCTTAAGTTCCATCAAAGTAACCCTCATGTCTCCCTGTACCACCCTGCCCAGCAGGTATTCCACCCAGAGGAGGAAGTGTGGCTTATCTGTGAAAAGGAAAAGTCTTTTAGGCTCTCCTGTTCAACTTCCCATCTTCAGAGAGCATGCAGCGTGGTAAGTGCATGACAGATTCTGTCCCTAGACGGACGGAAGTAGCAGCTGCTACAGTTATCCAGCCCAGGCTGTGGAGGCATGGGGAAAGTTCAGTGTTGGGTGGGATGCAGGTGAAAAGCTAGATTTGTCACTTAGTTTTAGCCAGTATCAAGTTGACATTTTTATTTCTGTCTGCCTGCCTCCAGTGACTATCTCTCAATTGGTTTCAAACTTTGTAGGAGAATAAAGTGCAGTTAAACATCACTTATCCAGTGTAAACCCCAATAAAAGTGACAGGAGTTAGGGTGCTATTTGAGTTTCCCTCTCTCTTTCTCTCTCTCTGTCTCTGTCTCTTCTTTCACTTTTCTTATGTCTTCCCTCTAGTCTCTCTTCCTAAATCTTCATAATACCCTCCCTCTTTTCCCCTCTTCCTTACCCCATCTCTATTCATCTATCTCTCTTCACTCTGTCACTCCTTTCTCCCTCTCTCACCCTAATCTCTTTCCTCCCAGTCCAGTCTTTCTCTTTATTTCCCTGTCCTCCTTTCTTCATCTTCTCTCTCCCTTTTCCCTCCCCTCTCAATCCCCCCTTCTCTCTCACTCTGACTCTCTCCCTGCCTCTTTCATTCCACAAATGTTGGCCTAGTGCTTTTGCTAGATTTCACTCTGCATGCTGGCTGTTCAAGTAAAACTGGTGTGAAATGATCACCCGGGGAATTAAATAGGAGGAAAGATACATGGAGTTAGTTCAAGAAAAATTCACTGGTTTGAGACAGGACAGTGTATCTTAGTGGAGGCTATGGCCTGACAGTGTCACCTTTGGTAAAATCATTGGTCAAGGTGATCATCTGAAGGTAGAGGAGTATTGTCCCCAGGTTGGAATATTATGGCATGGGAACTAGTCTAAAAATTCAACCCTTACTTTTTCTCACACCTGACAGGTCCCTCATGCAGTCTACTATTTATGCTGTGTGATGGGGATTTCAGGAATTGAAAAAAATACTCTTTTATTTATTATTAATATTTGGATTGCACATTTTTAAAAAAATAATTAATTAATTAACTTTTTGGCTGCATTGGGTTTTCGTTGCTGCACGCGGGCTTTCTCTAATTGTGGTGAGTGGGGGCTACTCTTTGTTGCAGTGCGTGGGCTTCTCAATGCGGTGGCTTCTCTTTGTTGCAGAGCACGGGCTCTAGACATGAGGGCTCAGTAGTTGTCACTTGCGGGCTCCAGAGTGCAAGCTCAGTAGTTGTGGCGTGCGGGCTTAGTTGCTCCGTGGCATGTGGGATCTTCCCGGACCAGGGCTTGAACCCGTGTCCCCTGCATTGGCAGGTGGATTCTTAACCACTGTGCCACCAGGGAAGTCCTGGATTGCACATTTTTATTTAGGTCTTCACATATCTAGTCTATTATTCAAAAAGTTACTTTTTGTCCAAATTGGTTGTTCATGTTATTTCTCAAGACAAGTCATATTAAAGTCTGAGATAACACTGGATTAGATGTTTACCCTCTCTTCTGGTCATTTCATCTCATCTTAATTTTTTCAAATAAATTCACAATTTCAGCTCTGGAAGTTCATATTATTATAGCTCCAATTATTAACTATCTATACTTTGTCCTGGATGCAGCCTTATTATCTTTAGAATTGAAAACTTCAGAGATGAACAGAGTATTTGCTTATTATGAAGGTCCTTGGAATGCCATCCTAAACTCATTTATATTTAACAAAGCTAACATTTCCTAATGTTGGAGGTAGATATGGGGAAGGAAGGAACAAGGAGAGGGGAGGTTAGAGATACTTCCTCTAGGAGGAGTTGAGAAAAAAGCTCTTCAGGTGGACTGTGTTTACCATCGGTTTTGTTTTTAATGTGAACTATGCTTGCAAATTATTTAAGGGCGGTCATGTGGAATATGCAATCTGGCTGTTCTACCTGACCCAGAGAGCAGGACCAGGGCCAGTAAGAGAATGTGATAGAGATTTATTTTAACTCAAGATAAAGCAGAAATGTCTAGGGTAAAAGTTCCCCAAATATGGAAGAGACTGCATCAGGAGCTGGGAATAATATTATAGAACACTTCCTACGTACCAAGCACTAAGCACTTTTACTATAAGTCTTAGTATTTGGGGTACTGTAATGGATTGAATAATGGGCTCCCAAAGAATATGTCCATATCCTAGTACCCAGAACATGTGAAAGGCTCCTTATTGGGAAAATGTCTCTTTTAGTTAAGGATCTTGAGATGAAGAGATCATCCTGATTATAATGATGGGCTCTAAAACCAATGACAAGTGTCCTTTTAAGAGACACAGAGTGGAGAAGGCTACATGAAAATAGAGAATGAGATTGGAGAGATGTGACCATAAGCCAAGGTAGCCTAGGAAAACTGACAGTGACCAGAGCTGGAAGAGGCAAGGAAGGAGTCTCCCTGAGAGCTTTCAGAGGGAGTGCAGCCCTGCTGCTGCTTTGATTTCAGACTTCTGGCCTGTATAAGTGTGAGCGATTACATGTCTGTTATTTTAAGCTGCTAAATTTGTGGTAATTTGTTATGGCAGCCATAGGAAACTAATGCTGGTACTAAAACATGCATTAGCCTCATTTTGCAGCTAATGCACAGAGGGACGTAGAAGTTACTAACTTGTTGAAGGTCATGTAGCTACAGAGACAGAGCCATGATTAGGAGAGAGGCAGTCTGGCTCAGAACCCACATTCATGAACCCAGTGCTACATTCTTCTCCAGGTAGTGAGTTCCCTCTCTCTGATTTCCAATTGGAGATTGGAAAACTGCTTGATGGGACTCAAGCATTAAATAAGCAGAAATAACTAGATTCAGATTTCCAAATACCAGTACCTTGTATCAGATTCTGAAGTTCCACTTTAACAACTTCTAGTTCAGTTGATTTTTAGTGCTGCCCAAGAATCCTTATTTTTAAAAAAAGACCTCTTTCCAGTGAATTGTCATAGAATATTCATGTTTGGGAATGATCAGACTAGATACCTTTTGCAGTTTTTTGCAGCCCTGGGCATATGCGTTCTATACCTCTCCTTGCCCTCAACTCATTTTGTGTCTCCTTTCCCAAAAGCAGGAGACTAAGGGAGTCGAGGTCTCTTCTGTTTTTCTTGTATCATCCATGTGGCCTGTTCTTTGTCCTTATGTTTCTTTATGAGCCACTATAATGGTCTAAATCATAAGCTGAATAAGTTCACTGTTTTACTACTTTGGTGTTTTGAAACAAAATAAAAGAAAATGAAATCAGACATATCCTAAAAGAAAGTATAGAGTAAATAAAAAGTGCTTTGTGGGTTCACAGATAAGAAGCCTAATAATCATGGATGGAAATTCACTGTAAATAAGAGTCTGAAGTGAGACAAGCCAAGGTACTAGGGCTTAACTGCTCTGGAGATTTGAGAGCTTTCCAGGAGACATCAGAGATTAAAGTTTTTTAGAGAGTCATTCTTTTCATATATGTGTAGACTGCAATTGAATTGGACTCCTAGAACATAACAGTTGAACAATTTAATTGGCAGGATTATTATCCTAAAAGAAAGGGAGTAATAGGTGGAAAGATTGTGGCTTTTCTCATGGAAACAGCAAGGAAGGGCCCAACTGAAAGGGGCAAATTGTGTTTAGTCTTCCTAACCACTCTGTGGTAGGTCACCGCTTCCGAAACCTCACTGAACTTGACCAAGGTTGCACAGCTACTGTGCTATGGAGCTGGGGGGTTGAATCTCTTTCGAAGACCATGCAATTTCTACTGCATCAATGGTTCAGCGACTGAACAAGCATCAGAATCCCCTGGAAAGCTTGGTGAAACACAGATTACTGGACCCCATCCCAGGAGTTTCTGACTCAGTGTGTCTGGAGGACCTAGCGTGTGGAACAAGTTCTTGGTAACGCTGATGCTGCTGGTCCAGGGACTACACTTGAAGAACCACTGTGCAACTACACCATCTGGGGAGGATTTGAAAACTGCAGGTAAATGTTCCTCCAGTTATTTAAAAGGGTCCCCAAATAATTTAGACCAGAAGTTGCAAACTGATGGCATCACACATGTATGTTCAACATGATCAGTTCAAAATTATTTATTTAGTGGTCAATACTGTAAATCCAGAGATTTCAGATAAAAATCTTTTTCTGAAAAATATCAGAAGATCTGTCATGGCAAAAATCAATTCAAACTTGGTATTAGCTTCCCCTTTTAGGCCAGATGTCAACCTTCCTACCATTTCAAATATTTACTTTACCTGCTTTGCTCTACCCTTAAATATAATAGGTGGAATTTATTGGGTTATTAAACCCAATTATTAAGCAAATACTGTTCATTACCAGTGTTCTAAGGGCTTTACCTGTATTAACTGTTTAACTCTATAACCCTCTATGAGGAAAATTTTACTCAGAGTAAATTAAGGCTGAGGGAACAAATAGAACAAATAAGTTATCGTGGGTGAGACACAATAGCAGTTTATTTCCATAGCTCATCCTTATAAGCTATAAGCTGTAAGCTTATAGGCTATACTATTTTGCAAATGAGAGCAATCACACTAGCAGGGCACTGTTGGTGAGCATTCTACCTATATTAACTCATTTAACCTTCACAACACTCTGAGACATTATAACTATTTCTATTTTACAGAAATGGAAACTAAGGCAGAAAGAAATTAACCAGCTTGGCCAAGTTCATATAGGTAGTATTAACACAACAGGTACTTGAATCCAAGCCACCTGACTCCTGAGTCCATACTCTTCAATTTTAAATTCTACTGTAGACGTTTATGTCTGTGACTCTGATCCAGACCAATTCCTCCTTTTTGCAGTTGAAGAAATTGAGTATTTCAGAGGTCAAATGTCTTCCTTAGAATTGTGGAATGAGTTAGCAATAGATCACGTTTGTACTCATGAATACCAAAAAGTACTCCAACAATGACCCCCAGTGGGAATTTTGGCTCACTATTATTGTAATGTAAATGGAAAAGAGGTTAAATAAATGTTAATGAGATTCTACTCATTGTTTTTATCTAAAGGTGGTCTCAAATGGCTACTCTAGTTATTCTCAGCCCTGGTTGCACACTGGAAGGTCTTATTTTGGGATTTTAAAAAACGATGCCTAAGCCCCACCCAAGGCCAATTAAATAAGTTAAATCAGATTCCTTGAGGGATGATGTCTACAGTCTGTATGTATATATACACACACATATATAATATATATTTAATATATATTAAATATATATAAATTTTGGGATTCCAGGTAATTCTAATGTGCAGCCAGAATTGAGAAGAATTGAAAAATTCTGGATTACACTCTCAGAATATGCAGGTTGCATGCAATGGCTGGTAATTAGACACTGATGTTGTCTCCTTCTGGAGATTGTATAGGTTCCTGTAAAGATGTCTAGCTCCACGTTCAATGCCGACTGCATCCCTATAACCAAATGCAGTAATTACTTGTTACTGATGTGTGTTCATGAATAATTGAATAGTCTTACTTTGCTCCTGCTCCCGATTAACTTCTGTGACTGAAGGGAACTGGGCTCCTCCTGTAAGAAATAAACAACGTGTTGAACAGTGCTGGTTTTTTGGGTTAATTTCCATGTTTATTACTCTTGCCCCTTGTCTCCATCTAATCTGATGTTCTTTCTGCTGCTTACATGTGACTGACTTGTGCAGTGACACTGCAGGAAGGGTAATTTGAAAAACTCGAGTCCCCAGACCACCTCTGCTCCTCATGACAACTATGTGATTGGTCATTGTCAGTTCAAAAGTGGAAAAATAAAATTAGGAAATTTTGCACACACAAATTCAGCTAGACAAGTAATTTCAAGTTCTATTTCAAGTCATATTCAGTCTTACAGAGGTAATATAATGAGAATTATCCAAGCAATGCTTTGGCAGCAAAACAACATTAATTTGAATGAGCATTTATAGAGCAGTTTCTTCCTCTTCTGTAGAATTTTCCACAATTTATCAGAGTTATCCTTTTAAGGACTGCCTTTTCTGTGAGAATTTAGGCTCTGTAAGTACAGGAACCATGTCTGTCTTGTTATTATCATGTCCTCAAGTCCTAGCATATTGTAGGTACTAAATAAACATTTTCTGAACTTATAAATAATTAAATGAATGAATATCTGAGCTAGGCATTGAAGACAGAAAGAAAAACAAGACATGATTTCTGTCATTGAGGAGCTTATAAGATTAGGAGAGAAACAGAAACGTTCAAGAATTACAATCCGATGTGGTTAGGACTTTAATAAAGATAGGTATAAGGAAGGAAAGGGCTCTTGCATGCTAACAATCTACAGATCAAATCTACCCCCAGAGTGGAAGCAGCCATAAAAGTTAAAATTTCTTGGAAGTACTTCGTGTTATAAATTTTAATGTGGGACAAAGCAAATAATTTACATAATTCTGAAGACAAATTAAATTTTAAAAATTGATCCCTAAAATCAAAAGAAAAAAAAAAGCAAATGAACCTAAGTGTGTGTTAACCTGATGGCATAGCAACACAGAGGAACTATTGAAAATGATTTTTCAAAACCAAACCATTTGAATGTACATACTTACTTGAATATACCAGGTATGGTCTCCTGTTGATTTACCTTTTTTACTCTCTGTGAGATATTATTGCAGGATTGGTCACTAATTTTCTCATGCTTCCCTGTGTCCATGCTCTTAAAGAGTCCACCCCTATATTGACTCTGGACTTGGTATGTGACTTGCTGTTTTAGTTTGCTAGGGCTACATTAACACAGTACCACTAACTGGGTGGCTTAAAAAACAGACATTTATTGTATCACAATTATGGGGGCTAGAAGTCTGAGATCAAGATGTCAGCAGGGCCACATTCTCTTTGAAGAGTCTAGGAAAGGATCTGTTCCAGGTCTCTCTTTTATCTTCTGGGAATTCCTTGGCTCATGGCACTGTAATTCTAATCCTTACATGGTGTTCTCCCTGTGTATGTGTCTGCCTCTAAGTGTCCCCCTTTTATAAGGACATATTGAATTAGGTCATGTTTATAAGGTTGTATTGGATTAGGGTTCCACTCTTCTCCAGGATGACCTCACCTTAATTTAACTGATTACATCTGTAACAAACTTAATTCCAAGTAAGTTCACACCCTGAGGTATTGGGGGGTCAGGACTTCAGCCTATGAATTGAGAGGACACAATTAAACCCATGACACTTGTTTTGGACAATGAGATAATAGCAAATGTAAAGAAGCAGAGATTTGAAAAGTGCTTGTACTTTGGGGCTTGCTCTCTCTTACTACTTTAGGCAACTGCCACTACCACCATGTGAACAAGCTCGGACTAACCTGCTGGATGATGAGAGAATCATGGCCCATTTGCCCCCATGACAAGTTCACAACTAACCTCCATGAGCAGAGACACTCACCTGACTGGCAGCTGACCTCAGTGAGAGAGTCTAGGAGACCAGCAGAAGAACCACCTAGCGAAACCCGAGTCAAATCATATTTTGAATTTTAAAAAGTCTGTTGTTTTAAGCCACAAAGTTTTGCAGTGTTTCATTATACAACAGTGAATAATTTATGGTGTGTTAGAAATATGGGAAGACACTAGTCAATTTCCAACTCTCAAATTTTCAAGCTTTTGTATGAATAATTGCTGTTCCCAACAAGAAAATTCGGTCTTGTAAATTTAGCTACTACTCAGGCTTGTCTCCTTCCTTTTCACTGCTGTTTCCAAGGGAGCCTCCTGGAGTGAATACAATGATTTTTTAAAAAGAAAGTGCTTCAATAAATTGCCTTGCTATATTGCTTAGAAAAAGGAGGAAAAAAGAAAGGCTTCTTTCTCAACGCCATTATTTCTTTGTATATTCTAGATAGCTATCTGGACTTCTCTGGTGGCGCAGTGGTTAAGAATCCACCTGCCAATGCAGAGGACACAGGTTCGATCCCTAGTCCGGGCAGATCCCACATGCCGTGGAGCAACTAGAGCCCACGAGCCACAACTACTGAGCTTTCAAGCCACAACTACTGAAGCCTGTGTGCCTAGACCTCATGCTCTGCAACAAGAGAAGCCACCGCAACGAGAAGCCCGCGCACCGCAACGAAGAGTAGCCCCCACTCGCCACAACTAGAGAAAGCTCGCGTGCAGGAACGAAGACCCAACGCAGCAAAAAAAAAAAATTACAAAAAACCCAGATAGCTGTCATTCAAGGAATCATCAATTGCCCATTTATTTGTTAATCACCAAATCTATAATTCAGCAAGTTTATTTAGCATCTATAGGCTGCAAGGTTTTTATATAAAAGATTTTGGATACAGTAGCCATCTTAGGTAGAGTTTATCTATCTATCTATCTATCTATCTATCTACCTACCTATCTATCATCTATAAAATTTTACAACATAGACTCATAATCTCAGAGTTAGAAAGGGCCCTAAAATGTCTTTTGTTCTAATCTCTTACCAGTGCAGGAACATACCCTATGTCATTCCCAACAAGCAATCTTTTCTCTTCTGCTTGCACACTTCTCATGATGAAAGGCTCATTACCTCATGAGGAAGCCAATTTTATTCTAGAATAGCACTGCTTGTCAGAAAGTATTTCCTTCTCTTGACCTCAAATATGCCTTCTCTGGCTGCCCAGTTTCCCGCAAGGCTCTGTCCTTCCCCCATTTTGCTACTAGTCCCAGAAATAGCATATCTATTTCCTCTTCATGTGACAGCCCTTCAAACATCCTAACCTGTATAGACATAATAATGTTATATCTTTTCTAAGAAGAAAAGTTCTGATAAATCTAGCTCTCACCACCATTCTTAACAATTTCTAGAACAAACGGAGAGAGTATTAGAAAGAATGACTTGGGGGAAAAAGCAGAATTAACTACAGACAAATATAATGAAATAATGTGAATCATTACTTCTATGTGTGCCCTTTCTGGGAAAATATTAGTGAGGTGTTCAAGAGACATGAACTTTAACTCCCATTTAATGTCTTTAACAAGAACTGTGCCTCGAACATTATCAGGATATCTAGGGATTATTTTTCACTTTGTTCTCAAAGGTGAGCCTGTTTGAGAATTTAGCTGTTAGAGATGATATTGATAAGATGACCCTTATATCCTGTGAACTCTTACTGGACAGTTGTAAGTAACATGTTCCTCCAGCTGTATCTTTCTAGAGAGCAGATTTAAAAGAAGTTTATGATTGTATCTGCCAGTGAAGATCATACTGTTTTCCTTGGTCCTCTCACTTGACCTAAATTTTGTCCAGCTGAGGACTGCTTCTATCTTGGACATTGCTGGGAAAAAGCAGCCACTTTTTCAGAGAATCAACAAAGTTTAGTCATTGGTTTTCTCATCTCCAGTGCCCACTCACCTTTGAAGAAGGTTGAATTAGGAAATAAATCCACAAATCACCATGTTAAAGTTGTGAGGACACAAATGCTTCAAATGGGCAGAAAGGGTTTCAAATCCCGGCTCCTCCACTTACTAGTAATGTAAGCTTGAGCAAGTTACTGCATCATTTTAAATCTCTGGTTTTTTTCTGATAATAATGCTGATAATAATGACCACAGAGTCTCTCCTGAGAACTGAATGAAAGGATATTTCATTCTTTGAACATTCATACCCAACTTGAAGCAAGAAGCAAAGGCCTTGCACTTTTATAATGATTGTTATTATCAATTATTAAATAATTAAAAATCAATCTTGAAAGTAAAGATGGCTTCTTAGGACATCATAAAAGTAGTTATCCTTAACTAAAGCAATAAGACTGCTTCAGAGGTGTATATTATACTGCTAAAAAGTGGGGAAGACAGAAGAAAACTTATTGAAGACTACAGCTCAAATCTGAGGCAGCTTAGCTTTCGCCCAAAGAGTTCCTGAACATGTGTTATGTGACAAGAATTTGACGTCTGGTCTTCCGTCTAAGAGAGATGAGTTTAGATAAACTTAGATTTCAGTCTCTTCATCCACAGAAAGAAAGGCTTCCTCTGTATAGTATAGGATGGTTCTTTTAATATTCTACTAAAATTAAATCTTTTCACTCCCTCAGTTTTTCTTTTGATTATTCCCAAAGTCAATATCTAGGCATGTATATCTTCATTGTTGGAAGTAGGCAAACCTGCTTCCCTTGCTCCTTAGTGACAACAATTCTAATCTGTTTTATATTATGTCTCTTTCCCACTGCATACAGAATCAAGCTGAGGGTTAAAAATTATAGGTGTTTAGTAAGCCAATGTAGGATCCAATTGATTACGCTGAGAGAGAAGACTTAAGCACACATTATATTGTTCACTCTTCAAACTCCTGTCTATCATTCAGTGTATGACTTAAATGGCACATCTTCACTGATGGTTTCCTCTACCGCTCCCCCCAACACACACACACACGCCCCATGCAACGGCCTCAGGATCAATTGCTCAATTTTCTGTGCATCTGTAAATGTTTTAACTTTAGCAGAGTGTGGTTTGTCACTCATTTATTTAGGTGCCTGTGACTTCTAGATTTTGAGAATTTTGAAAGAAAATGCGTATAAATTCTAGTATATAGCTCAGTACCCGGGATTCAGAAAATATCTGTTCAATGAATGAATAATGATAATGAGGAGGATGAGGAGGATAGCAGCTAATTTTTTTTGAGTACTTTTTACATATTAGGCATTTTCCTAAGCTCTCAACATGAAGGAATTCATTATACGGACACAACTACTCTATGAGATAGATACTATTATTTTCACCATTTTATCGATGAGAAAACTGAGGCACAGAGTATTTATTAAGTAACTCCCTAGGCAATAAGATTCAGAGTTAGGGATTAAAACCCGATATTTTGTTTCCAGTGAATAGTTAATTAAACACTATTCTATGCTGTCTCTCCTGAACAAGTAAATGAAAAATTAATGAGTGAATAAAATGGGCAAAAATACCCACCCAATACACACTGTGTATACACTGAATTATTACCATACTAATCCAAACTTGGACCTGATTTTTCCACTTCTGTGAGGGCATGGTTTCCTTAATTAGTCCAACTTTAGAGTAGTGGGCAGAATAATGATCTCTAGATATGTCCAGATCTTAATCCCTGGAACCTATGAATATGCTACTTTTCATGGCAAAAGGGACTTTGCAGATATAATTAAGGATCTTGAGGTGTGGAGATTATCAAGGTAGGCCCAGTGTAATCATGAGGATCCTTATAAGTGAAAGAGCAAAGACTGAGAGTCAGAGAGAACTGAAGATTCCAGGCAGCAGGCTCTGAAAATAGAGTAAGGGACCATGAGCCAAGGAATGCAGATGGTCTCTGGAAGCTGAAAAAAAAAAGGAAATGGATTCTTTCCTAGAACCTAGAAGCAAAACAGTCTTTCTTGACACCTTAATTTTAGCCCATTGAAACTCAGTTTTCTAAATTTCAGAACTGTAAGAGAATAAATTTGTTTTGTTTTAAGTCTCAAGTTTGTGACTTGTGAAAATGTGTTACAGCATCAATAGGAAGTTAATATGTCAGGTATAGTGGTCTCTGATAGCATATTTAGTGTCAGTCTTGGAGGTCTGATAGATTAGCTGCTACTTAGGCAAGTAGAGAGTGCTGTCTTGTCCTATAGCAATGGGAAATAGATACAAATGGGAGAAGGAGAAAATAATTAGTCTTGAATTTCTTCCTGGCCGTTGTTGGAGGGTAGTCTATATTGGGTATTTCTAAGTCATTGAGCCCTTGTGTTTATTTGGGGGAGCTCATTTAGAAAGTATGTTGCCACTTCAGAGGCAAACGTTGTTGAAAATTGAGATGGGGGTGTGGGGAGCTGGAATGGCATGGGTAGGATTAGGGAACTGATCCAAGAGTGATGGGCTGTCAACAGACCCATGCAGGTCCCAAGGGGAAGTGATGAACTCTGATATAATTCACTGAGGTTGGCACTGAGCAGAGCTGACTCAACACATAGAGCACTCTGACAAGAGTGTCAGCCCTGGTAATATCTGAATTTAAAGCAGTAATCCTTCCTGTTGGGACAAACCTCACTGTGTTAAAGCAACGCAAATGAATTATCTTCATGATGCATGTGTGTGTGTGTGTGTGTGTGTGTGTGTGTGCGTGTGTTTATGGAAGCATTCCTAGTCAGTGACAAAGAAAAAGGTTATTCAGTAACTGGTGTCTGGTGTTGGGACTGTTGATTAACATTTGGGGAAGAATTAATCCATTTTGGTTTCCATAGTTTATTAAGAATAGAAACTTTGGATGGAATAAAAGTTAAATACATAAAAAGAATCCATATAATCTTTCTTTGCAACTATAAAGCTTCTGAATATCGGTGTCAGTGGGGACGTTTTAAGCTTAAAAGCCACAAAATAAGTCCAAAAGAAAAGACGAACATTTAACTACATGTAAGTTAAAAACTTTCCCTGCAGAAATAACCAAAATTAAAAGGAAGGCAACAAGTTAGGAAACGATACATCAAGTATGACAGCACATTTCTGCTGTAGAGAACATTCATGCAAAGGAGAGAATAGAAAACGTCTGACAGATAAATATGGAAAACTCATATGGACAATTCATAAAAGGGAAAATAAAATTAGATTAAAACACATGGAACAATACTCAGCCTCACTAGTAATCAAAGAAATGTAAATTAAAATGAGATACCGGTTTGCATATCAAATAAGAAAACGTTTTGAAAGCCTCGTAACATCCACAACGGTTTTCATAAACTGCTCACGAGGCGCTGCTAAAATGGCACCACTTTTGGAAATGTAGAGTCTAAGTGTGAAATTTTTTCTAAATAAATAATCGTACTACAAAAAGTTCTTATACACAAAATTCTCCATCATAGTATTATTTGTAATACCAAGATATTTAGAAACAACTTTAATGTTCAAAAATACAATGAATTTTAAAAAAAATTTGATAGCACCTAACCAATAGACTATTATTCAACAATTTAAATATTCATTCACAAATTGTAGGTTACCAGTTAATTACAAAATAGAGTACACAGAATTGTATCTCTCTAATTATTTTAAAATATTTTTGTAAATCTAGCTATACAAAACAAAACTGGAAAAATAACCAGAATGTTAACATGAATAGGTTTATATAAATTCTTGCTTTTCTCTGTTTTCTTTTTTTGGGCGGCCTTGTTTCATTTAATAAGCATGTACAACTTTTATGATAGAAAAATAAATGAATATTAAATAAATCTCTTCCTGGTTCTATTTTAAAAGGAGAATTCAAGTAAGCATGGATGTATAATGAGAAAAGATATGATTCCATTAAGAAAATACGGGCTGAATAAGATGCTGAGAATCACACCTTACATTTAATGGGAACATGTAAGCAATACAAATAAGTTTTAAGCAGATATTAAATGGGATGCAGAGAAGGTTTTTATTTTGTTTTGTTTTAAGAATGTAATATTGTTTCCTTTGGTAGGGGAAAAGACAGTGTTTCTTTTACACACACCAGCAGAACCTGCTGTCACCTCTCCTCTCTTTCTGCTATTCCAATTATGTGCAAAACACCCAGAAGGAAATAACCAGCCTCTTGATTGCTTGTCTTGCAAACTCAAACCTATAAATTGATAGCAAATGCCACCTTATCAAGTAGAACCCAAAAATGTTTAATTCTCTATAAGACTCCCAGCAAACTGGAAAATGTACAGAGGGACAGTATTTACAAGCATCTTGATTTCCATTCACCTGTGGGGTTTTATGAATTATACCAGTTTCATTTTAAGTTATTGTGTTTGCTAATATAATTGGAGAGGATTTTTGCAATGAGACAGTAGTTGTGGAAAGGTGAGTTATTTCAACAACTACCTGTTGCCTGATCCTGAAAGTGATCAAATTAGAACAAAGCCACTTTCATTTGTGTTTTGTACAGATGCTGCTGTGGTTGAACTTGCTCTTTATGGCCTTTCAAAATATGAGTTATACCCATAATTTGGAGTTGGTTTTCTTCGTCCTCAGGCAAGACCAGAAATAGGGGGCTGTTTGGGGAGATGTTAGCCTTACTGGGCAATGGATCTGGGAGCTTTTCTAAGCTGGAGTTGTGATGCTAATAATCACGGAAATCCAGCTGCCCACTTTTATGTCTCCATTTTCCTCCTCTGTGGACTGCAAAAGGTGTCACAAGTTTTACAAAGCAGCTGCATCTAAGGGCCATAAACCACCCACAGTATCCCCTGCATAATCATCCATCCCCCAGAGCTCATCATCAGTTTTTGAAAGCCACAGTTCCTTCTAACGCATCATTTGCTTGTGAAGAATTGCTCGGCAGAATGGGCTATTATAATGGGGACACCATAATCAATGAGATTGTCACCATCTGTTCCACCTTCCAATTACCAAAGCAAATGGAAATCAAGAGGCAAAGACATCAGAAATCCCAGGTAATATTTTCTGTTCATTATGTCTTTTGCCTCATGTGGGTTTTAAAATTTTCATTTGGAACACATTGTAGGATGAAGCACACTTTCTATTAGGGAGACACAATTAGAATATTGGGATCCACCACCGAGAGAAAATTACTCTTTGTGAGATGCATGCGGGTACATTGAGCATCCTGACCTCTACTCTATAGTAGAGATTTCCGCTTAGGCTTGCAAAACTCACATAATGTTAGGCGTGAAGTGAATGAGCAGTAACTCCCTGAGCTACTATTGCCTGGGGAACAGTCAATGGAGTTGTACAAGTAGGTACTGTGGCATTGATGTTTTCATGTTTCTGCCCAATAGGCAATGCGTTCTCAGCAAGACTTGAAGCAGAACGTGAATATTCCCACTGAAGGGATGTGCGTGCATGTGTGTGCATGTGCAGGGGAGTGTTGAAGGAGATTGAGGTGACAGGTCAGCAGACGTAAAATTAATGCTGATCCTAAAAGAGAAGTAAGATGCCAAAGACAGCACGAGTTTAAAATACTCACGTTGAGGAAAGAGTGCTCTAGCAGCTCACAGCCATTCTGGAGATTAACAGGCAATGACTAAGAATGAATAATCATATTAGAGGTCCTAATGCAAAAGCAGACATCATAAGCAGGACTGGTACCAGGGTGTCGGTACCAGTGGGATACAAAATGTTTTTGAAATGGGTCAGATCTATATCCTTAGCTATGTGTGTTAAGAATCCACTTTTGTAAGTGAAAAGAAACTGGAGATTAGTGTAGAAACACACAACGTGGCTTAAAGCTGGTTGTCTAGGAGTCTGTACCATCAACATAATTCTCAATGCAGTGTCTTCATCTTCAATAAATAATTCTGTGTTCTTCCCAAAGTCCTATGCTAAGTGAACCCTCTGGTTATCTATATAATCTGCATACTTGACTACCATATTCAAGATTCTGTTGCTTAGAATGGGCAAAATCAGAAACCATTGGCCTCATGTTCAGTGTTAGTTCATTTTGTTGAACACTTTTCTGTCTTTACGTACATAAATTGATTATCCATTTCCAACCTACTCAGCCTGTCCACAAAGAATTGGCATTAACTGAACTGTCAATACTTACCCTTGAGTTAGCCATATTTGTGGTAGTACAGCTACCCAAGAGTAGCATAACAATAGAACGATTTGCAGCTTGTGTATGCTTGCTGCCTTTGATATGCTTATGATATTAAGACAGAACCATTAGTCTGGTCTTTTTTTTTTTTTTTCACATTCTCATGAAGGAATGGAGTGCATGTATATTTCTGATAAGGTTATGGTTAAACATTGAGAGCATAAACATAGGCTTCTACTCATTACCAGATGATTCTATCAGAAGATTGTGTATACCTGTAATTGTTTCTCTCAGCATAGCCAATAGGATGGGCCCTGGTGCCCAGTATTAAAAATACTAATTGCTAGCCATCCACCCTCTTTTTTTTGCTAATAGTAATATTTGCTTTATGTTTTCTCTGAATGAAAGGTCATTCACAACTATGATCTGGGACATGCATTTATGTATTTACGTATTTATTTTTTAGTTAATCATGCTTTTAAAAACAGCTTTATTGAGATCTAATCAAGATATAATAAATTGCACAGATTTAAAGTATACAATTTTATAAATTTTGACATCTTTATACTCCTATGAAGTTATCATCACAACCAAGACAATAAACATCATCATTCCGAAAAGTTTTCTTATTTTCCTTTGCAATTCCTCCTTCCTGCCTCTCCCTGCTTCTCATTGCTGATCTGTTTTTTATCACTATAGATGAGTTTGCATTTTCCAGAGTTTTATCTAAATGCAATTATACAGTATGTACTTCTTTTTATCAGACTTCTTTCTTTCAACATAATTATTTTGAGATCCATCCATGCTGTTGCTGTCTCAATAGCTTGATTCATTTTACTGCTGATAAGTATATTGAATGGATATATCACAGTTGTTTATCCATTCACCTGTTCATGGATATGTGATTTGTTTCCAGTTTGGGGCTATTACAAATAATGCTGCTTTGAACATTTATGTACAATAGAATGCACATTTTAGTTTTCCATACTTTATATTTCACAGCAGGAACTCAAACTAAATCAAGGCTTTTTTTTTTTGTTTTTTTGGCATCTGGAATGGACATATAAGACTTTCTTAGAATTTATAAACCCCTATAACAGGTAACAACTGTGTAAGAAGAAATCTGGCTCATTTATTCACTAGCTCTTTTTCCCTAATGATTTTTTACATGAAAACAAAGACACTGCTATTTAACCAATAAAACAAAAATTTATTGAAGAGCCACTAAATCCAGTCTCTGATTCACCCCTGTAAAATAACATACAGAGAGACACAGCTTAAATAGACTGTTTTTCAGTAAATGATCCCACTTCTTCAATTTTAAGATGCCCATTTTGCCATATTTTAGCCTTTTGAAGATGTGGATGCATTTTTCAGTTGATATATATACATTTAATGTACAGTTTCTGTCCCCCCCTTAAATATCAATTGATGAATGGGTAAACATAAATGATATACCCATATGATGGAATATTTTTTATCAAAAAAAGGAATGAAGTACTGATATATGCTATAACATAGATGAACCCTGAAAATATTATACTAAATGAAAGAAGCCAGTCGCAAAATGTCAGGTATTGTATGATTCCATTTATATAAAATATCCAGAGTAGGCAAATCCATAAAGACAAAAAGTAAATTAGTGGTTTACAGGGGCTGAGGGGAGGAGTAAATGAGGACTGACTGCTTAATGGATATGGGTTTCCTTTTGGGGCACAGAACCCAGAACCAGACAGATAGTGGTGATGGTTTGCACAGTACTTTGTATGCACTTAACGTCACTGAACTGTAGACTTTAAGTAGTTAAAATCATAAATTTTATGCTGTGTATATTTTATCACAATAAAAAAGAAATAAAAATGATTTTAAAAGGTATATTGCATTCGCGGTATGGCATATAACTGATGAGATTTCAAACCCAGGAAATGGTGTGACTCAGCATTACATGAGTGGCAGGCTGGTGCCACTGGGTTCCTAACACAACTCACGTGCATGTGTGTACACGTGCATTGTATAGTCTACCTAACTCTTAGACACACTGCAGTTAAAGTCATGTCTTTCACAAACTAAGAAAAATTGGGATCCATTGCAGTTGTTCCATTATTTTGATTAAAAAAATAAAAACGCATACCTAAATCTAAGAATACCAGATTTATTCTGATACAGTGAAAGGAGAAGAGCATTTTGGAGCTGGTCAATCAGGTTTAAAACCCAGGATAGCCAATTTCCAGCTCTCTGAAATGGTTATTCTCTCTAATATGACCTTTAACCTTGCAAATGTCACATTAGGCTAATATTACTCACTAGATTGAATAAGTTACACACAAAGTGCCCAGCATGATGCCTTGGACATAATGGCTGCTTAACAAATGTAATGCTTTGCCTTCTCCCCAGACACCCACCCTCCTGCAATACATAACCTTTAATTACACATGACAATATAAACTACAAATAACACACTTGCTTTGAGGAATTGAACACATGCCTTATGGTGGGGACATCCTGCTTGATTTCCAGAGTTACTATTTATCAGATACATTGCATGCGAGCTATTTTTGACCATTCTACAATAATTGTGTCTTACAGTGAAGAAACTTTGTAGATCAATTACAAATAAACGAAGAAAGAAAGAAAGGTACTTTGATTCAAATGCCTATGGTAAAATAGAGACTCCTAAAGAAATCTAATTAAAATCTAAATCAAAATGGAAACTTGACAGGGGAATAGGATTGGGATGTCCCACTTTACAACAAATACTCAATTTCAATTGGGAGTTAACTACTATGTAATTTAATTAATAAAGAATACAAGTGCAGAGTCATTTAAAGATCTACTCCCCTTATCCTGAGCAGAGTACTCAAACCAATCCATTTGCATTTATTAGCTGTGGTTTTATTCCCAGGGTAATGAGGGACTTATTAGTTTTGTTAGAGGATTTATAATAGAAATCTATTTCTATAGTGCCCAATCTCCCCACATAGTGAGCATACAGGACCTAAACATAGGAAACAAAATTAATTTAGTCTGTTTTTCTCTATAGAAATTAGGTTTTACTTTTTCAAAAGGAAAATTTAGGGCACATCCATTTCTCTCAGGTTAGAGGAAGATGGTGGCCAAGATAAAACAAGTCCCCCATAGAGTGGGCTTTTACCTTAAAGCAGAACCTAAACTTAGGAATGCAAATATGTATGCAAAGGATAGCCAATGAATGGCTTATAAGAGGGGCACAGTTCATGGCTTCCCAGTCTTGGGCCCATGCTGTAAAGTGTCAGGCTTTTGGGTCTGTGGCAGTAGTCACAATATACTCTTTCTGTAGGTGTGTCAACCTGGCTTCCAATCTCTGATCCCTTGCCCAAAAGTAACTACATTATTCATTATTTTCATCCATATCGAAAGGAAAATAACAGCTCATTCACAAGACACTGGGACTTTAAATGTTGAACCCAAGATCCCTGAAGGGAATACCCCATATTGAGCATCCTACACAGGGCCATGGTTATCATTAACTGTGGCCAGAGAGCACTGAATAAGCACTGAGAAAATCATTTCACATAAAGTATCCTATTTAATCCTTTTATCAACTTTGCATTGTTGATGTTATTATTTCTCTTTATGGATGAAAGAATTGAGGTTCAAAGACTCGCCCAAGGCCACACACTAGTTAAGTTCTGGAGCTAGTATTCAAATTCAGATTTGTTTAATTCCAGACTACTGTAACAAGCAGACAGATGCCCTCACTTCTTCAAGGTTTAGCTAAGCTTAACAATCATCAACTGGGGCATTTACTATTTGCCATGCAGAAGTATGAAAGAAAAAAGTGTCATTTGCTTCTGATTTCTCTCGACCACATGACTATTACAATTTCTACCTGTACCTTACCTGCTCCCCTGGATTCCATCACCTTGCTCTGCTTTTTTCTCTATAACAATTATTTCTTTTTCAATATAATATGTACTTTACTTATTTATTATGATTATGGTTTACTGTCTGCCTTCACCAGCACTCCAGCTGGGATATCACCTCCAAAAAGTCAGAGATCTTTGTTTCCTTTTGTTCACTGATGTACTCCAAATGCCCAGCAGATAGTAGGTGCTCAATGATATTTGATGAATAGATGGTCAGTAAATAGCATAAGGCAAAATAATGTAAATTCTTAATTGAATTTTGAGGAATGTTCTTAGATCATTATAGATTTAGTCCTTTGGAATTCAGTCAGGATTCTTCACCACTTTCTGTGTGAATACTGGCAAAATTCAGTATAATAAAATCAATACCTAATACTCATTCAATGCTTATTATGAGACAGGCGCTGTTCTAAAAACTCAATAACCTTGTGAAATAGGTAGCATTATTATTCACATTTTTCAGAGGAGGAAACTGAGACATAATGAGGTTAATGAATGCGCTCAAAGTCATAACACTAGTTAAATATTGGAGGTAGGATTCAAGCCCAAACAGTTTGGTTCCAGTGACCGTGCTCTTGACCTCTGACTTCACAGCATTACTGTGAACATTGAACATGATATAGAAAGAATCTAGCAGATTTTAAAATTTGTGCATGATAGACATTCCATATTAGTTCTCTTTCCTTATCCCTTTCTGCTTCTATGCTGTATCTACTCTAGTTCTACAATTCCTTATTTTTAAATTCTATCTATCTATCTATCTATCTATCTATCTATCTATCTATCATCTATCCATCTATATCTTTAACATAAAGGCTCATGTACTATGTCACACATATATTGCCAATGCAGGAAAGGTTTTTACATTGATAGGCTAATACCTTTAGTAGCACAACTGACTGTTTCTTATGGTTCTTTGGGTCAGCTTCCAAGCCTGGTCTGGTGGCCATCAGGGGATGAAATGAGAGGCAGAGGCTCATTTGAGTGATTATAGAAGACTTCACCTAACCAGAGCTCATAATTTGATGATTCAGTGACCTTCCCTATGGATAGTAGGAGTTGAGCTATGTTCCTTGGGCTGGAAACCAGAAAGAAGTGTATGGAAATTCCAAATACTGGGAAGGTTTCTGGGTTAGCTAGGAAATTTCTCTGAACTAGACTAGTGAAAGCATTAAGAGGTTCATGAAGCTACTGCTTTGAGAGAGATGGTAGAGAACTAAATAGCACCATCATATGCAGAAAATCAGGAATTAGTAGTGATTTTGGCAGTCTTGAGGTTTAAAGAAGAGATAGTGACACGTATGATAGGAACAGCCACCCTTCCAGTTCCTTGTCCTACTATGCTTCCTGACTGTGCCCATGGCAAGCCTCCTGCCAGGCCTTCCTAGTGATGCCAGAGAAGGCCACAGAGTCCTTCTCTGCATAATGGTCCTCATAGCCACTGGTCGTTCTGTGGAAGTCCGTGTATAAGTTGTATGCATCCTGAGCATTCTTAGAATGAAGTTACAGACAGTGCTTGCTGTATGCTGATGAGAATCAGATACTTTAGGAACATGGTGATGTATTGCATAGTCTTTGTATTTCTTTTCTTTTTTAATTTATTTTTGTAACAGGTATAACTGGAAAAACATTATATTAGCTTCAGGTGTACGACATAATGTTTCTATATTTGTATATATTACAAAATGATCACAATAAGTCCAGTTAACATCCATTACCATATGTAGCTACAAAAATTTTTTGGATGAGGACCATGTACTTTAGAAACATGATGTATTATAGAGTCGTATTTCTTTTAAATTCTGTATTCTATTCTTCATAAGTTCTTTGAGGGCTTTTTTCTGTGGTGCTTGATGCCTGGGTCTCTTGGAGACTCTACTGTGGAGGCAGCTAAGACCTGCCTAAGGAATGTTCCTCTTCGTCTGCACTGGGATCTGAGCTATGCCTCACTAAGGGCTCCTCTTTTATGAGTTTTTTTACTCCATTGAGTCTCAAATCTATTGTACTTGGCATGTAACCTACAGTATATCTACAATTATGACATATTCAATGATGGTTGATATTTAGAACTGACCCATGGGCTCTGGAAAAAGATGTCCTGAATATGAATCCTGCCTCAACTTACCAACCACCCCTCCCCCCAAAAAAGAAGATTTTTTTCTCCTATGTCTTTATCTCCTTTTCTGTAAAATGGGAATACTATTAGATTTATTTTATCATGTTTTGGGGAATAATTAAATAAGTTAATATATATGAAGTACTCAGAATAGTGCCTGGAACATAGTAACAACCCAACACAACTTAGATTGCTAAACTAGCAGTATTAGGCTGGGAACATTAGCACATGCTTTTAAGTTATTCGAGAGGATTAAATTACATATTTGATGTAAAATGTTCAGTACAACTTCAGGCACAAGATAATCTATTGATATTTTGGATGATTACTGTGAAGATAGAGTTTGGGATAATAATGTGAAGGTAATATAAGGGCACTTAATAAACAGAACCTGAAACTCCACTCCCTTTTTCTATTGACAGGGTCAGAATTGGACGAGAATTTGGGAAACCAATAAAACATTATGTCTTAGATATCTTTGGGGAAATCTTGGATGGATGTGCACACAGATTCT
Source organism: Balaenoptera acutorostrata (assembly GCF_949987535.1). Taxonomy (NCBI): domain Eukaryota; kingdom Metazoa; phylum Chordata; class Mammalia; order Artiodactyla; family Balaenopteridae; genus Balaenoptera; species Balaenoptera acutorostrata. The sequence continues at coordinate 36,394,576 of NC_080072.1, read as the reverse complement.
CATTTTATGCTGAACATAAGTGGCCCCGAAAATTTCTTGAGATTCTTCTATATTCTTTGAAGTTACCCAAGGATGCTGATAGGACCAAAGCAACTCAGTAAAGGAGGATGGGTCCTTTAAACTAAATCCTCTGTATCCAGAACTGTGGGAAAATAGAAGAAAAACCTCAGTACCCAAAGAACTTATAGTAAGGAAAGAAAGAAGCTAATACCATAGACAATGCCTGAGATACCCCTAATGTGTTCTTGTGTTGCTTGATAAGAATCTGAGCTAAGAAACTTTCACTTTCCCCTGGACTCTTCTCAACTGAACCTTTCCAGATTTTAACAGCACAATTATATGTTGTAAATTACATTTGCTTAGGTTCTCTCAATCTTGCTAGACCTGTAGTCTTTTCAGATATTAAATCCCTCATCTGTAACCTCATTTTGAAATTATTTATTCCCATATATTTTAGGAATATAATTTATTTAAATATAATTTATTTAAATGAACATTTTTAACGTTGACAAGAAGCTTATCCAATGGACGCTATCATTGTTGCAAATAAGCTGCTTCTCTTATCTTTTCAGATAACGTATCTGGCTGGGTTAATGTTATTTCCTCATTATTGAAAGTGACTTATGAGACCCTCACAAAGATAGCACAGATGTGTAATAAAGAGATAAATATTTTTCTGTTTCACTTTTATAACACATTTTTCTCCCTTTCTCACACACACACACACACACACACACACACACACTTATTAGGGCCTTTAGAGAATGTCTAGGAAGCAACAGCCATGACATTGTTGTTGAAATAATAAACATAAAGAAAGAAATCACTCTCTCAAAGAGTCGTCATCTTGGGGAAGAAAAAGAAGAAATCCTGTTAAATAATAGTTATTACTATCTATGTAACCTTTGTTGAAAGATTCAACAGAGTGAAAACTTTCCTATTATACGACCTTGCATGATGCATTTGACCCCTCTGTGACACTGGGTGTAGAAAGGTGATAAAAATCTTGGCTCTCTTATTTGAAGGTATATTACAGATGTAAGGAGTTAATATTTATACTTGAGCTAATCATTAGACTTTAGATGAATAGAAAACTGTTACTACTATATTCTCATTATATCTACATAATAATTTGCTGAAGAAAAAAATGATACTGGTTTAAAATTTTAGCAAGGTATGTAGGTTGACATTTACATAAAAATGCTTGAAAATAAAGAATATTTAATCCAGTAACATTAAACCCCCAGTGTATTTCTGGGATCCTCTTCCAACAAGCCACTTGCTAGACCAAGGATTACCTTACACACTTTGCATATATTTTATCCTTGTAAAGTCCTAGTGAGATAGATATTATATTATTCCCCTTTAATTAATGAAGAAACTCGAGTGCATATTTGTTAAGAAATAATGCTCAAAGTTGCAGAGCTAGGACATCAGCTAGTCAGAGATATGGATCAAACAGCCTTATTCCAGAAAAAAATGGCAACCAAATCTCAAAGGAGAGAAAAGAATGGGCTCCACTGCAAACACTGTGCTTATCCTCATATGGAAGGTTCTTGGCATCTTCCATTTAGATAAGTAAGAAATCTCACTTGAAAGTAATGAAACAGGCATCCTTTTTTTTTTAAAACACATTTTGTTAAAGTTCGCTCTTCTGCTTAACTTACTTAAAAAAGAAATATTCAAACACTCTTAGAATAAACTCTTCTGGACCTTGAGCTTGAACAGTACAGGGTTTATTCCACTACCCCCATTTGCTCCCTTTTAGTGTTAGAACTATGTATCTGACATTCTTTCCCTAAAATGCAGTCTTTTTTCATTTTTCTTTTCTTTTTTTTTTATCATAACGACCATCTTCTCCACTCTAATTTAAAAAAAAAAAGAAGAATCTTTATCTCAAGGATTGGGTTTACAGACATTCTTGCTTAAGGATAGTTATAGCTCATTTTGATTAATAATATAGATAAGACAAAGGCAAATAATGCATAAGTTCCTCCACCAGTATTTTTGGTGTTTGATTGTTAGACTGGGAGCATACACAGGAATGTGTAATTATTCTTGTGCAGAGTACTGGGGATTCTTTATCCAGCAGCCAGAGTAATTGCTGTAATACTAAATTTCAATCTTGACATTACCTCTTGACTCAAAAATCTCTCAGGGCTTTGTACAAGTTATAAAATCTAAAGCCCCAAGAATGGTCTTTAAGATCCTGCACAATCTGTCCCCACACCTCATTACCTCTCTGACCTCATCTTCTATATTCTCTGTCTCATTCACTCAGCTCCAGTCACACTGGCTTTGTTGATGTTCCCTTAACATCTCTCAACCCAGAGCCTTCCCACATACTGTTTCTTCTCATTAAATACACTTACCCTCACCAAGATATCTCCTCCATGTCTTTGCTTAAATATCGTTTCAGTGATGCTTTCCCTTGTGTGATATTTCCTCTGTGGCACCCTTCTGTTTTTCTTCAGAGCATTAATCAAAATGTGACAAATTCAGAATCTGAAATTTACCTTCTTCTGTTTATTGTATCCTTACTGTTATGAAGAGTTAAGCTCCCTGAAGGAAGAGGGCTGTGTCTCTTATTTCTTGATGAATTCTTATCATCTAGAACACTGTTTATTTACAGATTCTCCATGTGTATGTGCTGAATATATAAATGAATGAATAAAAGCATGAATGATGGTGTTGGCAGCACAGAATTATTGGTAGAGGTATTGTGGCATTGGGATCTTCTCTGAAACAGATTTGAGGCTATCCTGTTAGATATCAGGTTAATAAAAGAGTTGGTGAACTACAATGATCTTTATTTTCTTTATATCATCAGGGTCATAAGAGGCCCTAATGATGGGAGGAGAATTTTACATTGGTAATATCTTCCTCTGTATGTTACAGTCTTATCCCTTACCAGGTCAAATGTAGGAATAGTGGAGCTACCCACCTGAACAACAAAATTATACACGCCAATCTGTTCTTCCCATCACAGCCATTTTGGACTTAGCAAAATATACATCTGATTGTACCCCCAGCAAGTTAAGCCTTTGTTGGTTTCTCATTGCTTTTATGATAAAGACCAAATATTTAACAAGAGGCATAAGATGTTGTATTCTGCCTTCTTCCAGACCCTTACTTTCTCAGTTTCTTTTCACATCACTCTGATCTTCGCTTTCTTGCTCTAGTCATGATTTCCTGTTGCTGGGGTACAAAATGTTCCCTCCTACTGCATGCCTCTCTTGGATAGAAGTGCCTAACTCAGCCTCTCCCTTCATCTAAACAATTCCTCTTTATTTCACAGAATTTGGTGGCCCAGTCATCACTTTCTCATGGGAAAATTCCCTCACCTGTTGGCCAAATTCCCCTTGCAAACATATATTCTCTTGGGTCCCACTTGCAATTTGGGGTAACAATTTGGCTATTAAAATTCTCCTTTGCTAGACTTTCAGCTTCATGGAAGCAGAGGCTATGTCTGTTCTCTCTAACTATGTCCCTACCCAGCACAGTGTCTGGTCCACAGTTGTGTTTAGGAATGTGTTGAAGGAGTGAAGGAAATAACACTCACATGCCCTTACTACCTGCAACTACATGCAGAACTCTGGGCCTCCAGAGACTATTGTTGATTGATTAACCAAGCTGGTTTTGCAGTTTAATAAATTGTTGGCCATGTTCTTTCTAAATTCAACGTTTTCCTTTTTTCTTCTTCTAGTTCCCCCCCCACCCCCGTTGGGAGGGAAACTGTATGATCTTGAACAAGTAGCTTATTCTCTATGAAACTAATTCTTTTTTTTTTTTTTAAACGGGAGGCTGGAGTTATTTATTTATTTATTTATTTATTTATTTATGGCTGTGTTGGGTCTTCGTCTCTGTGCAAGGGCCTTCTCCAGTTGAGGCAAGCGGGGGCCACTCTTCATCACGTTGCGCGGGCCTTTCACTGTGGGGGCCTCTCTTGTTGCGGGGCACAGGCTCCAGATGCACAGGCTCAGTAGTTGTGGCACACGGGCCTAGTCGCTCTGCGGCACGCGGGATCCTCCCAGACTGGGGCTCGAACCCGTGTCCCCTGCATTTGCAGGCAGACTCTCAACCACTGCGCCACCAGGGAAGCCCTCTAATTCTTAATATATACTGAAAATTCTCCTCATGAGTTTGTAATGAATTTAATCAATATAAATGACATAATGACTACGGTTTAAAATAATAAAAGCACTAATAATCAGATAATACTAGTTTCCATATTTGAGGGCTCTCTATGTACCCAACACTGTACTAGTAATTTATATAAATTATTTTACATTTCATCCTTCTAAAAATCTATTAATAAATATAATAATAGCTAACATTTATTGAGTACTTCCTTTGTGCCAAGGCTTGCCTAAATTATTTCTTTTGGTCCCTTCCTCTTTGAGAAGTAGATATTAATATTCTGACTTTGCTAGTAAGGGACCTGAGACTTGGATATGTTAGAAAAGTTTTTAAGGTCACACTAGTTTATCAGCTGCAAGATTGTTGTTGAAAGTAACTTCTGCATTTCAATGTTTCTTCGTAAACAAGAAAAGAAAGAAACTTAATGATAAGAAATGTTCAAGATTATGCAATTTAGATACTGGTGATGTAAAGCTGAAAGTGACCCTGGAGATAAGTTAATGTCAAACTTCCATTTAAAAAATCTTAGAAATGAGATTAACGGATTTGACCCACTACATCATGAATACGTTGAAGACAGAAGACATTTCTTTTTTATTCTTAGTGCCACACGTATTGCTCTACACAATATAGGTGCTTAATAATATTTATGGAATTAAATCATTCAAGTCATCAATCAAGACAGAACCAAGATTAACCCAAATCTCCTGACCTCTAATATGAGACTCATTCCATTACATACGATGCTAATAAGTGACTAGACTCAGTTTAATGCTTGCCTTGTTAAATGGCAACATTATTAATAATAACAGTAAGATTATAATATTTCACAGGTGATTTTACCACCACTATGATTATTGTAAGAGAATCTGCAGATCCCCTTTTGGACTTTATTGCCAGTCACCTCTTTCTGCCATTTGTTTCCTGACAGATGCATCCTAAAACCAGGGATCCAAGTGTCCTCTTTACATCTCAAAGGCAGCAAAGAGGAGACAAATTTATAAATCAGTTCAGGATATGGCTCAGTTTCCTTGGTGGCAGCAGGTTGCTGCCATTCATGGGATCCCAAAAGTGACATGCAAAATAAATGGATATGAGTGGGTGGGTGGTGATGGTGGTAGTAAATCCCCACCATGCATTAGTTGCTAAGAGATTAAAATGTTTGCATAGAGGGAAACATGCAAATACAATTCCAGTGGAAAAGTTAAAGGGATTGAGTTTATTCAGACAAGGAAAGGGAAGGGTAGTGAGCAACAATCTTACAAGGGTAGTAGATTAACAATCTTCGAGGAATAGCTTGGCTTTATGACCACTGATGGCAGGCCCAATGCGTCTCAATTCTGTCACTGAGTGAAGAATGTGAAATATACAGTACAGCAGGAGAGACTGAGGTGTGATAGAAGGAAGTCTTATTGTTGAAAACATTTCCTCCCTGAACTTGAACATGAGCAGCTGTTAAATATCTTCCTCTTGACAACTTTAAAGAAAGGTACCCTTATTTGTCTGGGATGATCAAAATACTGTCCTATTCAAAGGAAGGTCTCAACTCACCTCACTTGCATGATAACATCCTTCCTAGATCTAAGATTATGCAGTTCAAAGCCTTTTATTTGTTTAAATCCTTGATGACATTTGCAGTATATCAGTTCAAGCAAAGAAATAAGCTACCTATTAAAAGACCACTTTACTCAAGAAATCCCAGAAAGATCATCAGAACTATTGGGTTTGGTTTCATATAAATCCAAGTCTGGTTTTATGCTAAAAAACAAACAAACAAAAAAATGAAAGACTTGAGTATCACATGGCAAAGGCATTAGGATATCTGGATTCAGGACCTATATTGTGCATTGATAACTAGGTAATCCTTGTAATTTTCTGGTTACTAAGAAATTCCACCAGCCTAAAATGTTTACCCACTGCTCTGTTATGGTCCTTGAAATTTCTACTGTTAGTCAAAGGTTCATTTCAATTAAGAAATTACTATTCTTATGCACGTGCTAAGGCTATAAATGCTTTTGGGATAGTTAATATATTGGACAATTTTCAAACATAGCTATCACTCCAGGCAATGAAAGAGTGGGATAGTGCAGAATTATGATGGGAGACAAACCAGACAAATAGGCCAATAGTATGCAGCACTGATTGGAACAGACTGAGAGGAAATGAGCCCAGAGAAGCCAAAAGTAGAATGAAGGCATCCATGTAGGGTGCTAGAGCCGTCTCATGCCAGATTATAGGAGCAAACAAATTTTCAGAAGCTTTGAAAGCCAGTTTTTAAGCACAGCCATTACTAAAACTTAAATTATATAACTTAAATAAATCACATTAAAAATAAAGTTAATAAATACTCAAAACTCATCAGCTCATAATTACATTACTGTGTTTTACTATTATCTATGCACTTTTCATTACTTACAAGGAAATACTATATAATGCTGAGCTAAGGAGCATCTCTTCCCAATTCAATGTTTAGTGATGTTATGTTGATAGCTTGAAATTAGCAGTGGCTGGAGTATTTACACCATGCAACTTGGTAAATATTACAAATCAGTGAACTCCTTTTTAATCCCCATAGAGTCCATTGTTAAGCACACCATGACTATAAAAGTTTATGAAAGTTATTAGCTTCTCACAGGAGTAATAAAGATTATCTGGTTGATGTAGAGAAAGACAAAGCTCCCAGGCTGAAGCAGTTAATTTCCAAACATTCTAAATTCTTTAACACCAAAGTTATCTGTGGATGATGAATAACAGTTTGTAATTTTTGCTGCCCACCAAGTCATTAGTACATTGTTAACAACTTGTCTTCCACAAAAAATATTGTCTCAACCAGCTAAACAGAAACTTCTGGAAACGTATGAAGCATCTTTTTTTTTTTTTTTTTTTGCATGTTTTCCTTCCTCATATTTTCAGTAATTCTTTTAAATTGGTTTGCTATGGATCTCACAGATACCTCTATTTGAGAATATGTTTTCCTTAGGTAGACTATTTCATCAGCTGTTCAACACAGAAATGTGGGGAGTCAGAACATTTCGGAGGCACCCACAGCTGGATTTGAATGTTCTCTCTGTCATTAACAAGATGTGTGACCTCATATGAGTCACTCAACTCTAACACTCAGCTTCATCTATTTTAAACTGGAGCTAATACAACCTACCCGGCAGTGTGAGAATCAAGGTTTCACGGGATGACGTATGTAAAAGTAAAAGCATAAGAATGCCTGGACTATAAAGACATTCACGAAATGTCGAGCCTTGTCACTATCCTTTTCTTTCTTTATCTTTTCCCCTGTGACACAGAAGCTTTTCAGGGCTACGACTATCCCAACGGGTAGAAAACCATAAATTGCCCCAAACCAATCCACTGGTAAAGAGCATATGAATTTCAAAGTCCTGTTTGCACATGTACAAGCTAAAACTTATCTTTGATTTCACAAAGCCCCAGAGAGAGCCTAAAGAAACATTTTGAGAAGAACAGCTATTCTAAGAGGGGCACTCTTTTTTCAGTTGAAAGAGACTTTTGAATGTGATCTGGTCTTTCTACAATAGCTTGGGGACTTGGACAGGGAGAAAAGAAGGAAAACTGAGTTCAAGTTTCTATGATCTACTCATCCAGAATTAGCAGCTTTAAAATATTGTGAATATTTACCTTAAAAAAGGTTATATGTTCTCAGCCGGGCACAGTGATTTCTTTGACTGCTATCATGATCTAGCCTCAAGGTTTAAAGTAACAGAGTGGGGTCTATCCCAAGATATACTGGTAAAGGGAAGACTCATTTTCATTAAGCCCAGAATTTGGATGCATCTCTTCTCTCTTCTTTGTTATACATTGAAGTATATGTTGCTTTCTTAACATGAGAAATGATAGGAAAGGAGATTCCTTTAATAAATTAAGAGTTTTCCATGAGGTCCCTATAAGTCTTTGAGGTTTATAAGCTCAAGTGTTATTCTTTCTCCCAAATTTTTAAAATCAACTTTTGTTTTGAACAGTAAGTTACTTGACATGTCCTGTAATTAATGGTGTCTGTAGAAGGAAAAAGGGAAAAAGAAAGGAAGTGTGTGGCAGGGGGAGGGAAAAATTGAAAAGAAAAACAGAGACATAAAGAGAGAAAGGAAAAAGGAAGGGTAGGGTTAACAATCAGTCCTTTACACTTTTTTTTTTTTAAGAAAGTATTTCCTTTTATAAAAAATTATTTATTTATTTATTTATTTATTTTTGGCTGCGTTGGGTCTTCGTTTCTGTGCGATGGCTTTCTCTAGTTGCGGCAAGTGGAGGCCACTCTTCATCACAGTGCGCGGGCCTTTCACTACCTTTACACTTTTTAATTGATAAACTGACTATGCATTTTCTAAAATTTACTTATACTCCAAAGTTATCATCTCTTTTCTAAAAATTCAGAACATTGCTACTATAACTCAAGTTTATATATTGTTTTATCATTGCAAAAATGCTTCACCAGCCAGAATATGCCAGTGATGACCAACCTTCATCTCTGTGTATAATCCATTCTGCTCAGCTCCAGCCACTTATGTTCAAATACATTTGCTGAACATTTCTTCCTGGATAGCCCAAAGTACCTCTAATTAGCAATGAATTTACCACTTCTTTTTAACTTTCTTTGCCTCTGCTCAAATCAGTTTTTTTTCTGGGCTGGTATGTGTGTGTGTGTGTGTGTGTGTGTGTGTGTGTGTGAGAGAGAGAGAGAGAGAGATACAGACTGACAGAGAGAAACAGACAGATAGAGAGAGACAGAGACAGAGATGCAGAGACAAAAAGAAAGACAAAGAGAGAAACGCCCCAACATCCCCACAGTCATCCAAGTCAGAACTCTGGAATCATGGCAGACTGCACCTTCTCCCTTTTTCTCTCCTAATTATAAGTCACTGAGATGGGTCTATTCTACTCCCTAAACACGCAAGTCTAATCTCCAGCACACAGGTGACTGCTTACTCTCATCGTTTGGGTTTAGGCCATCATCATATTTGACTGTTACATTGGAAACAATCAGATTCCCCACAACAATTCTCTTGCTCCTTAAAAATGCTCCAATTCTCTAACTGAGTGATCCTGTTAGAACGCAAACCTGGCTATGACTCTCTCATGCTTAAAATCTTCCTTTAATAAGAACAGATTCTGAATGTATTATCATGGCATAAAAAGCCGATTTTTATCTGGCCACCTGTTTACCACTCCAGCCCAAGATATGTTGTTGAATGAATATTTCAGTTAGATATATCAAACTATTTTTAGTTTCTAAATTCTTCTATGTTCTCTTATGCCTCTAAGAGTTTGAATGTGCTATTTATTGTCTCTACTTGAAAGATGCTTTCCTTTCTCCTCTTTACCTGTTTTACTCTCTTTGTGTCTATAGGCAACTGAAGCATTACCTTTTCCATTATTCCTTTCTTAGCCAACTCCAAATTACATGCTTACTTGCCTGTTTCTGTCATTAGATTGTCAGTTATTTCAACACAGCTATAATTTCTTATATGTAACCTTCTAATGTTTAATAAAAATGTAGATGCCTGGCAAACAATGGATAATCAATGATATATATGTATATAAAGTAAATAAATGAATAAAATATAATATCATTGATATTTCAATTTATTTTTCTATATCATCCTTTATTACTATTCCATCTACCTGCACTTAAACAATGGTTTTATTTGTAGTCAAAATAAAAATACACTAAATATCAATAGAATTTTCTATCCTATAAATACTTTTGCTATTAATATAGCCAATAGTAATCTCAATTTCTTGGGTTAGGGAAACACAGACCAAAATGCAACACAAGGTAGGGAGGGAAAAGAAACAGAAGGACATGAGCATTAATTATGCTCCTTAAACTATTAAACAGCTATAGCTTTCAGATGAGACCATCATTCTCCAGAAAGACTCAGCAGAAGGCAGAACAGCTATTATAAATACCTGATGTGGGAAGGAACTGAGAGCCAGGAACTGAACTAAACTAAAAGGCTAGTTTGACAAGGAACTAAAGGCTAGTTTGGCTGAATTCTGCTGAGTTCCTCACTAACATTTAAATATGTTTATCGGAAGACAGAACTCAGAAGAAATTATATCCTGTTGTTAAAACGCTTGTGAAAGAAAACCAGATTTCACCTTCTCCCCAAATAACATCATTTTTTTTCTTTTTCTCTCAAACTCTAAAATATTTCAGAACATTCTTAATTTTGAATACATAAGATTTTACTAATTCTCAGTAATTATTTTCACAGTCTGTTTGCTACACACAGGCAAATGCAAGAGCTTGCAGGTTAGCAATCTTTCATGCCAATCAAAAATAGTTTCTGATTCTGGATCCTCTGAACCATGCTGGGAAAGGTGGGGTAGGGTATAGTTGGTGAATGAAAACTGATTTTTATGATAGGAATATTGCTTGCAAAAGACAAAATCTCATTCAAACTTGCTTAAGCCAAAAAAGAAACGTATTGGATACAGGGGCATTTCATGGAATGCAATATCAGAAAGTATATAGTCTGGATTCAGAATGAAGTGAAACAAAGAAATAGTAAGTTACAAACCGCAGTAACTCTTTCCATCCCTCTGTGGCCCTGTGGCCTCTCATCTCTGCACTTCTGAAACCTGTGCCATTCTTCCTTTTATCTCTGTATACCAGCTTTCTTTATTTCTAATCGTACAATGGCAGATCCATGTGATCTACCAATCCCAACACGCATTGTGGACTAACTAGGCTTTTATATTTTAATTCTAAATCCCTAGGGGAAAAAATCTGGCCCATTTTGTGTTAGGCTTGCCAGATTGAGCAAATAAATGTGTGCCATGTAACATTTCGGACATGCTTATAAATAAAAAATTATACATTGTTTATCTGAAATTCAAATTTAACTAACTGTCCTGTATTCTACCTGGCAATCCTATGTCAAGTAATCTCTACTGGTCCAATCAGCTGTTGTAGGCATGGGGACAGGCCAAGTGGAATAAAGGATGGACTTGCACGTCAGCTAGTTAATTGAGTGATAAAAAAATACTCTCAGGGATTTCCCTGGCTGTCCGCTGTTAAGACTCCGTGCTTCCAATGCAGGGGGCGCGGGTTCAATCGCTGGTCAGGGAACTAAGATCCCACATGCGCACGATGGGGACTAAAAAAAAAAAAAACTCTCAGGAAGGAAGTTGTGATCTTAATATGTACATGAAGAAATCTACTGTATGTAGGATAGAATAAATGAGAGAGAACAGTTTGGTTTTTATGCAGGAGCCAGAAATTATTACCGTTCAGACAATCAGTAAAAGATTTGCCAGTTGACTAGGACAGAACAAAATAGTTTCAACTAAGTAAAATTTTTAAATAATATATATATTTTAATAATTCATAAGATGGATTGAAAGGAAATGCAATCAGTCTGGTAGGTTTAGATTTCCTTCCATTAACATTACTTGAGTGCCTATGTATGAGCATTTTAAAAGTACATATATTTTTCACTTGGAAAAAAACCCTGAGAGGTTACATTATCATTACATTTTTGCAATTGAGGGTATTGAAGCTCAAAGAGGCTAATTACCTACGTAAGACAACCTAGCTAGAAAGCAACAGAAGCAGAATTTGAAGTCAGGGCTGCCTGAATTCAGAGACTTTCCCCTGTACAGTGTTGCTTCTGAATGTTGTTCCTTCATACCCTTAACATCAGCATTATTCCAAGCTGTCACTAAAGATCACTATAGCTCCTCTGTTGGGATCTTAAATCAGCAGCCGCATTTTATATGATGAAAAGCCTAGGGACTACTTCCATATGGAGCACAATTCAGAGTGCTTGGCTGCTGCCCAATATTTTCCCCAGAATTGCTTTCCAATATCCCCATCTGTTTTCTAATCCTAAATGAGTATAGCACTGGTTGAGGTACCTTCTATGCTGTTGAGAATAACAACTGATGCATAACCTATGCATATTCATGAGTGGAATTATAGCAATGCATGAATGCTCTACATTTGTGCCTTATAGTCAACACCTACTTCCTCTCTTTTTGTTGTTTTTGTATAAAATAAAGGAAGGGGTTAGTAAGCTTAGTCACTAATCAAAGATAATTACACCATTGCCGTTCCCAACATTCATCTGGGCCTCTGTGAGTCAAGCAGGAGTAAACATTTAAGGTACTGTTTTAAGACAGGCCCTATGAAAAGCATAACAGGAGTGCTGCTGGAATCTTTATGTAAAAGCATCCTTCTTGGTCATTTCTCCCTCAAAGTCTCTTTTCAGCAACCCACTCCATCACCACTTCTATGGCATCTTTTTTCCTCTCATCATTTCTTCATGCAGATTCAAGCTCTTCCTTTTTCACTCGATTTCTCTTTTAGCTGTGAGAGAAATCCCCCCACCAGTTTCAGAGAAACTTCTGACTTCCTTAAATCTAGGCACCAACAAATTTACGTTCGGACCCTGGAGGCTTAACTTCTACATGGAACAAGTTTATCAAAACAGCCTAATAAAGATGGGTCTCTCTGCAAGGAATACTCATACCTGTTTCAAAAGGGGTGGAATTTTCTCCCAATAGAGCCTTCAGAGGGAATGCATTCCTACTGGCACCTTAATTTCAGACTCCTGGCCTCTGGAATTGTAAGAGAAAAAATTTCTCTTGTTTTAAGTCACCAAGTTTGTGATTATTTGTCGTAGCAGCCCTAGGAAACTAATTCACACACGGAAGGACAACAGTTAATATAATATTCAGGCTTTTCTCTTCCACCAAGTTTATTCATCCCTTGGGGAAGAGAGTGAAGTCTGAATGTATATTTAGGAGTAGCATCTAGGCATGCATGGCATTACCTCTTCCTTCTCCCTTTTTCTTTGGGAGCCAGTTGCTACCAGGAACACTGTCTTTTGATCTGCTCTTCCATGTTCTAAGTTACAGAGTAGAGATGTACATGTTACATCATTTTCCAGCATAGCCTATGAATGGGCATGTAAATATGCTTATTTATTAAGTCTAGTATTAGGAAGCCAATTGTTGTCACATGTACATACACCTAAGCCACAATCTCCTATTTTAGTATGATTAGTAATAAAGATAATATTTTTTCTACACCTGTTGATTCAGACTTATTTGTCACTTCAGACTTTATTTCCACTTTAGTCAATTCTAGAATCTCTTGGAATTTATTTCTCTCCTTGACTAACTCAAACTTTTCTACAGCTCCATCTTGAGCTCCACCTCACATGAGATGACTGAGAAGAAAAGAGGATACAGATTTGTTCAGTCAGAAGACTATTTTATAGACTCACATGACACCAAAGGAATATGTATGATTTCTGACTTCTTAGTAGCAATAATGGAAATCTAAAGACGATAAAGCCACATATTAAAAATTTAGGCAGAAAATTATTTTCAACCTAGAACCCAAAACCCCAGCCCAAATATCCATCAAGTGTGAGGGTAGAAAAATTCATCTTTCTAGCAGGAGAATGGAGTAGCCAAGGAGTTTATTCCCAGTTGAATGACTATCTTATCCAACAGATGTGATTATAAGGTGAGCTAATCCAACAGGAAATGTTGATTGAAAGATTTTTACAGAATTATTGGAAGGTGTCAAGATATTTGGCAACAGGTATTAGAACATTAAAAGGTATTAACTACAGGAAATAATCAAAATATGCTCAAGAAAGGAAAATTGGTTCACCAGTAAAAAATAGTTATAAGAATTAAAACATTGAATATTGACTTAACTAAAAATGATGATACAATTATGTTGGATGAATGAGGAAGAGGAGTGAAAGAAGAAAGGTAAAAATATTTTTACCCTTTTATATCATAATACTATGCCGATCAATGTATGTGATAATTCAAAAGATGAATGTATGTGTGTGTGCACGTGTGTGTTCACAATTTTAAAAGTAAATAAGAGAAGAGGCAGTCCAAAGAAATAATTGGGAGGAGATTTCCAAAGGCAGGAGTAGGGGAGTGATGAGAACAGCTATATTTGTTATAAGCTTCTGTGTATTGTTTCACTTTCTAAACCATCTGCATGTATTACTTCAAGAACAATAAAAGTTGATTTAAAATGGAAAAAATAAAAGTCCATGAAATTCATCTTATAAACTAGATTTATTAGTATATATTCATGAAATAAACCTATTAACTATACAGTGAAAACAAAATAAACCTCACCCTGCAGTTATACACTGGTAAGCATTTGTGTACAATTTGGTGATGAGAAACAAATAGGCATGAAATAAAAATTGGAGCCTTGGGCTTCAATATAGGAGTGACTATTAAATACACATATAAATAAAAATATAGGGAAAAACAAAATTGAACTGAAATACTAGGCAACCACAAAATAAAGATGGAAGATTGGAAGTAAAGCCTTGGGAGCTTATATTTTCTGGGCAGGAGGAAAAAAATGTGATGAATTTTATATTCTTTAAATATAATATGGTGAATTTATATATGTATATTGCAGATAGCAAACTTATTAGACTTATGTATATTTTAACAGCCTTTTGTATGTAAGGAACTGTTATTGTTGCTGGGCACAAAACAAACAAAAATACCTGCCCTCAGGAATATCATCATCTACACAAATATTGTTCAAGTACACGTGAAACATTTGCAAAATTTACCATACATCAGAGCCTAACGTTGAGTCTAAAAAGAAGTCTCAAGAAATACAAATAAATCAATATATTAATGACTTACCATGACAAAAACATTATTTAAGTAAAATTATTTAAAAAAGAGAGCCAGGGCTTCCCTGGTGGCGCAGTGGTTGAGAATCTGCCTGCCAATGCAGGGGACACGGGTTCGAGCCCTGGTCTAGGAAGATCCCACATGCCACGGAGCAACTAAGCCCGTGAGCCACAACTACTGAGCCTGCGCGTCTGGAGCCTGTACTCTGCAACAAGAGAGGCTGTGACAGTGAGAGGCCCGCGCACCGCGATGAAGAGTGGCCCCCACTCGCCACAACTAGAGAAAGCCCTTGCACAGAAACGAAGACCCAACACAGCCAAAAATAAATAAATAAAGTTATTTAAAAAAAAAAAAAAGAGTCAGAAAAATGTCATTATGTTTGAAAATAAAAATAGTCACATCACTTCAAAGTAATTCATAATTCTCAAAACATAATAGAAATTATAAAAAATTTAGATAATTAAAAAAATGAGAGGCTCTTTGGTGGGGCTAATGGCGGACTCTGGGAGGGCTCACGCCAAGGAATACTTCTCAGAACTTCTGCTGCCAGTGTCCTTGTCCTCAGGGTTAGACACAGCAACCCCCCACCTCTGCAGGAGACCCTCCAACACTAGCAGTCATTGTTTATAAAAGAACAATAGAAGACAGCAGAAGAA
The DNA here is from genome assembly GCF_949987535.1 of Balaenoptera acutorostrata. Taxonomy (NCBI): domain Eukaryota; kingdom Metazoa; phylum Chordata; class Mammalia; order Artiodactyla; family Balaenopteridae; genus Balaenoptera; species Balaenoptera acutorostrata. The sequence continues at coordinate 36,379,115 of NC_080072.1, read as the reverse complement.
AGAAGAACTACAATCATGCAGCCTGTGGAACAAAAACCACATTCACAGAAAGATAGACAAGATGAAAAGGCAGAGGGCTATGTACCAGATGAAGGAACAAAATAAAACCCCAGAAAAACAACTAAATGAACTGGAGATAGGCAATTTTCCAGAAAAAGAATTCAGAATAATGATAGTGAAGATGATCCAGAACCTTGGAAAAAGAATGGAGGCAAAGATCAAGAAGATGCCAGAAATGTTTAACAAAGATCTAGAAGGCTTAAAGAAAAAACAAACAGAGATGAACAATACAATAATTGAAATGAAAACTACACTAGAAGGAATCAATAGCAGAATAACTGAGGCAGAAGAACAGATAAGTGACCTGGAAGACAGAATGGTGGAATTCACTGCTGTGGAACAGAATAAAGAAAAAAGAATGAAAAGAAATGAAGACAGCCTAAGAGACATCTGGGACAACATTTAACATAAAAACATTTGCATTACAGGGGTCCCAGAAGGAGAAGGGAGAGAGAAAGGACCAGAGAAAATATTTGAAGAGATTATAGTTGAAAATTTCCCTAACATGGGAAAGGAAATGGCCACCCAAGGCCAGGAAGCACATAGAGTCCCATACAGGATAAATCCAAGGAGAAACACGCCAAGACACATAGTAATCAAATTGGCAAAAATTAAAGACAAAGAAAAATTACTGAAGGCAGCAAGGGAAAAATGACAAATAATATACAAGAGAACTCCCATAAGGTTAACAGATGATTTCTCAGCAGAAACTCTACAAGCCAGAAGGGAGTGGCATGATATACTTAAAGTGATGAAAGGGAAGAACCTACAACCAAGATTACTATACCCGGCAAGGATCTCATTCAGATTTGATGGAGAAATCCAAAGCTCTACAGACAAGCAAAAGCTAAGAGAATTCGGCACCACCAAACCAGCTCTACAACAAATGCTAAAGGAACTTCTCTAAGTGGGAAACACAAGAGAAGAAAAGGACCTACCAAAACAAACCCAAAACAATTAAGAAAATGGTCATAGGAACATACATATCGATAATTACCTTAAACATGAATGGATTAAATGCTCCAACCAAAAGACACAGGCTTGCTGAATGGATACAAAAACAAGACCCATATATATGCTGTCTACAAGAGACCCACTTCAGACCTAGGGACACATACAGACTGAAAGTGAGGGGATAGAAACAGATATTCCATGCAAATGGAAATCAAAAGAAAGCTGGAGTAGCAATACTCATACCAGATAAAATAGGCTTTAAAATAAAGAATGTTACAAGAGACAAGGAAGGACACTACATAATGATCAAGGGATCAATCTAAGAAGAAGATATAACAATTATAAATATATATGCACCCAACATAGGAGCACCTCAATATATAAGGCAACTGCTAACAGCTCTAAAAGAGGAAATCAACAGTAACACAATAATAGTGGGGGACTTTAACACCTCATTTACACCAATGGACAGATCATCCAAACAAAAAATTAATAAGGAAACACAATCTTTAAATGACACAATAGACCAGATAGATTTAATTGATATATATAGGACATTCCACCCCAAAACAGCAGATTACACTTTCTTTTCAAGTGTGCATGGAACATTCTCCAGGATAGATCATATCTTGGGTCACAAATCAAGCCTCAGTAAATTTAAGAAAACTGAAATCATATCAAGCATCTTTTCTGACTACAATGCTATGAGTTTAGAAATCAACTACAGGGGAAAACACATAAAAAACACAAACACATGGAGGCTAAACAATACGTTACTAAATAACCAAGAGATCACTGAAGAAATCAAAGAGGAAATCAAAAAATTCCCAGAGACAAATGACAACGAAAACACGATGAGCCAAAACCTATGGGATGGAGCAAAAGCAGTTCTAAGAGGGAAGTTTATAGCTATACAAGCCTACCTCAAGAAACAAGAACAATCTCAAATAAACAATCTAAACTTACACCTAAAGGAACTAGAGAAAGAAGAACAAACAAAACCCAAACTTAGCAGAAGGAGAGAAATCATCAATATCGGACCAGAAATAAATGAAATAGAAACAAAGAAAACAATAGCAAAGATCTATAAAACTAAAAGCTGGTTCTTTGAGAAGATAAACAAAATTGATAAACCATTAGCCAGACTCATCAAGAAAAAGAGGGAGAGGACTCAAATCAATAAAATTAGAAATGAGAAAGCAGTTACAACAGACACCACAGAAATACAAACCATCCTAAGAGACTACTATAAGCAACTCTATGCCAATAAAATGGACAACCTGGAAGAAATGGACAAACTCTTAGAAAGGTATAACCTTCTAAGACTGAACCAGAAAGAAATAGTAAATATGAACAGACCAATCACAAGTAATGAAATTGAAACTGTGATGAAAAATCTTCCAACAAACAAAAGTCCAGGACCAGATGGCTTCACAGGCGAATTCTATGAAACATTCAGAGAAGAGCTAACACCCATCCTTCTCAAACTCTTGCAAAAACCTGCAGAGGAAGGAACACTCCCAAACTCATTCTATGAGGCCACCATCACCCTGATACCAAAACCAGACAAAGATACTACAAAAAAAGAAAATTACAGACCAAAATCACTGATGAATATAGATGCAAATATCCTCAACAAAATACTAGCAAACAGAATCCAACAACACTTTAAAAGGATCATACACCATGATCAAGTGGGATTTATCCCAGGGATGCAAGGATTCTTCAATATACACAAATCAATCAATGTGATACACCATATTAACAAACTGAAGAATAAAAACCATATGATCATCTCAATAGATGCAGAAAAGCTTTTGACAAAATTCAACACCCATTTATGATAAAAACTCTCCAGAAAGTGGGCAGAGAGGGAACCTACTTCAACATAATAAAAGCTGTATACGACAAACCCACAGCAAACATCATTCTCAATGGTGAAAAAGTGAAAGCATTTCCTCTAAGATCAGGAACGAGACAAGGATGTCCATTCTCACCACTATTATTCAACATAGTTTTGGAAGTCCTAGCCACGGCAGTCAGAGAAGAAAAAGAAATAAAAGGAATACAAATTGGACAAGAAGAAGTAAAACTGTCACTGTTTGCAGATGACATGATACTCTACATAGAGAACCCTAAAGATGCCACCAGAAAACTCCTAGAGCTAATCAATGAATTTGGTAAAGTTGCAGGATACAAAATTAATGCACAGAAATCTCTTGCATTCCTATACACTAATGATGAAAAATCTGAAAGAGAAATGAAGGAAACACTCCCATTTACCATTGCAACAAAAAGAATAAAATACCTAGGGATAAACCTACCTAGGGAGACAAAAGACCTGTATGCAGAAAACTATAAGACACTGATGAAAGAAATTAAAGATGATACCAACAGATGGAGAGATATACCATGTTCTTGGTTTGGAAGTATCAATATTATGAAAATGACTATACTATCCAAAGCAATCTACAGATTCAATGCAATCCCTATCAAATTACCAATGGCATTATTTACAGAACTAGAAAAATAAAATCTTAAAATTTGTATGGAGACACAAAAGACCCCGAATAGCCAAAGCAGTCTTGAGGGAAAAAAACGGAGCTGGAGGAATCAGACTCCCTGACTTCAGAATATAGTATAAAGCTACAGTAATCAAGACACTATGGTACTGGCACAAAAACAGAAATATAGATCAATGGAACAGGATAGAAAACCCAGAGATAAACTCATGCACCTATGGTCAACTAATCTATGACAAAGGAGGCAAGGATATACAATGGAGAAAAGACAGTCTCTTCAATAAGTGGTGCTGGGAAAACTGGAGAGCTACATGTAAAAGAATGAAATTAGAACACTCCCTAACACCATACACAAAAATAAACTCGAAATGGATTAGAGACCTAAATGTAAGACTGGGCACTCGAAAAGTCTTAGAGGAAAACATAGGAAGAACAGTCTTTGACATAAATCACAGCAAGATCCTTTTTGACCCACTTCCTAGAGTAATGGAAATAAAACCAAAAATAAACAAATGGGACCTAATGAAACTTAAAACCTTTTGCACAGCAAAGGAAACCATAAACAAGACAAAAAGACAACCCTCAGAATGGGAGAAAATATTTGCAAATGAATGAACGGGCAAAGGATCAATCTCCAAAATATATAGACAGCTCATGCACCTCAGTATTAAAAAGACAAACAACCCAATCCAAAAATGGGCAGAAGACCTAAATAGACATTTCTCCAAAGAAGACATACAGATGGCCAAGAAGCACATGAAAAGCTGCTCAACATCACTAATTATTAGACAAATGCAAATCAAAACTACAATGAGGTATCACCTCACACCAGTTAGAACGGGCATCATCAGAAAATCTACAAACAACAAATGCTGGAGAGGGTGTGGAGAAAAGGGAACCCTCTTGCACTGTTGGTGGGAATGTAAATTGATAGAGCCACTATGGAGAACAGTATGGAGGTTCCTTAAAGAACTAAAAATAGAATTACCATATGACCCAGCAATCCTACTACTGGCCATATACCCAGAGAAAACCATAATTCAAAAATACACATGAACCCCAATGTTCATTGCAGCACTATTTACAATAGCCAGGTTATGGAAGCAACCTAAATGCCCATCAACAGATGAATGGATAAAGAAGTTGTGGTATGTATATACAATGGAATATTACTCAGCCATTAAAAGGAAAGAAATTGGGTCATTTTTAGAGATGTGGATGGATCTAGAGACTGTCATACAGAGTGAAATAAGTCAGAAAGAGAAATAACAAATATCATATATTAACACATATATGTGGAACCTAGAAAATGGTACAGATGAACTGGTTTGCAGAGCAGAAATTGAGACACAGAAGTAGAGAAAAAACGTATGGACACCAAGGGGGGAAGCAGCAGGGGGTGGGGGTGTGATAAATTGGGAGATTGGGGTTGACTTGTATACAGTAATATGTATAAAATGGATGACTAATGAGAAAAATAAATAAATAAAAAATAAACGTAAAAAAAACCGCATGGTATATAAAAACTTTGGGATGTAAGCAAAACCATCTTTACAGGAAAAATACATAGCCCTAAATTCATATTTAAAAAATAAAGTTGTTAAGCTGTAAAATTAAAAAAGAACAGCACATTCAATTCAAAGAAGGAGCAGGAGGGAAATAATAAATGCAAAAGTAAAATTTCACAAAACAGAAAACAAAGAAGCTCTGTAGATGAAGGTGATACAGTCAAATATTATATTAGTTCTTTGGAAAAATACTGCTGAAGTTGGCAAAATCAATTCAAATATAATGAGTGAATGTATAAATTAATAATATTAGGAATGTAATTTCATACATGGTTGAGGTTTTTTTCAGTCTTTCAAAGAATAAAATGTACAACTTAATGCAAAAAATTATAATTGTGATACAGTGGTTATTTCTTAGAAAGATATGAATTACGAAAATGAACTTACGATGAGTGAAAAACTAAATGAATCAGTAACTCCAGACTGTTTCAACTTTAGCTAGCTCTACAGTCAAAGATCACAATATATTTTTATCCAGTCTTCATTTGAATTCAACTTCATATTTAGGAAAGTTTCTATTTATATTTAAAAACCTGGATCAAAGATCTTCTCTCCAGGGAGACTCCCCTAATTGCAGGGGATGGGGTTATTTTTATAATGAAGGCTGGTGCCAACAAATACAAGCAGTTTGACTTTATGCAAGTTACTTACTTTTGTTAAATTTATTTACTTTCAGTAGCTCATTTCATAAAATTGTTGTGCAGATTAAATGGGATTAACTTAAGTAAAGCATTTAGCCCTGATTCATAGTTGAAGTGCATCAATTCATAACTATTATTATTGCATCTAATGGGGGATTAATTGGTGTCTATTAATATTCCCTCCTCTGTTCTCTCATTGCACAATGTCCATTTTGCATTTAATACAGTTAATTACATTTTATTTCTTTCTATGTCTGCCTTTCCCACTATATTAGGAGTTCCAAGGCAAGGCAGAGACTTACTCATTTTTAATTCCTTGAGTCTAGCAATGGACATTCGGTAATTGTTAAATTGATTACTAAATGAATAAAACAAGCAATCAGTCAATCATTCCATCCATCAGTGTATATATCTACCGGGTATGAAATCCTGCATCATTTGGCCTTGCTTTACTGATTAATAAAAACGTGAGTATACTAATATTTGTGAGGTTTTAAGTGAAAACCTATTTGATGAATACTTCTAGTTCTTGCAAAAACAGTCTTTCATATTTAAGCCAAATTTTAATCTGAATGATCTATTTGAGAGAATACATATATGTATTTGTATAGTTTAACACATATATAAGTACATTTATAACTTTATATATAATTATACATACAAATATGTTTTGTGTAAACAAATATAAATTAAAATATATAACATGAACATAAAATCAGTTTTGTATAAACAAATATATATAAATGAGCATATTTATATGCTGTATATGTAAAAACTAGGTAACATGTAAATATACATATATTTAGAGAATAGATAGATAGATAGATACACTATTTTTATATCTGCCTACATCAGAAGATTTGAAGTGATGGATAAGAAAATGCAGACATTGACCGGTACCACTAAAAAGAATTATGTAGTGATGAGGTCAGGATTCTAGTTGTTTCTGAAACATAGACTGACTTGAGTTTTACTAAAAATTTACCTTTGAGCTTCCTGGTAACCAAGACAAAAGGATAATATATTGCTTTGTGTCTGACAGTAAGAAGTCCCTCTGTTTGCCTGGCTGTAAACAGAGTGGTAGCATTAAAATCAAAGAGTATACTTATGAATCTTAGGGTAAGATATATTAAATACTAAGTTAAAAATTGTCTTCAGTAGCAAAGATACAAAAGGAGACCAGAGAATGATTTTAAAAGCATTTTTTTGCTTTAAGTTATATAAACTATTCCATTGAAAAAGTAACTAGTCAAGAAGTCCAGCTTTAGTGACAAGACTAAAACAATGCACAATTTAGCACATTACTGTGTAATAAATAAACTTCTAAAATGTTTGAAATCTTTGTAGAATAATTTGATAATCTTTCCGCACTTTTTTTTTTTTTAAACAATTGTAACCCAGGTTTTCTAGCTCATGATGGCAGACTGGCTCAGAATCTCCCTGTAAATGATATCATCATTGAAATCCTGGTTTCTCTAACATTTAAGGTTCAAGCAGTTCTGTAAGAAGCTCAGTACATCCTAGTCACCCAGCTTGATGTGGTTAGAAGGATTTTACTGTGCTGTTTGAACGTGCTGCCTTTTTCTTTCTGCAAATGATGCTAATATTTTGGGCAGTTCTTACAGCTTCACTAAACAACCCAAGTAAAGGAGTTTCCAAGGAGTGAGTGACCAAGACTTAATTCTGACACTGTCTCATGCTTGCTAAGGTTGTACTTCCTAGAGGCCAATGAGATGGAAGCAGAGTAGCACCAGAACTCCAAGGTGCTCAAAGTCATAATCACTAAAGTCTGTTATATATTTATAATAGTAGGTGCTGTTGATGCCCACCTACGTCTCCTTTCCTACTCCAGTGCAACCAACCTCCAGCAGTTAATGACTCACAGCTGTGCTTGAGGTCAACAGGAACTGCCTCATGTAGAAATAGCCCAGAGGTTAAGCTGTCCCATGGGAGTGGCATTTAGTCACTGAATGATTGATGTGAGGGTAAAAAGCTCAACCCCTTAACCTCAGTGTGGGATCTACCTCTGCAGTACTGTTCATGCTCCAGGTTTCTCTGATGGGGGTCGACAGAACCTAAATTTCAGTACAGCCCCCATTTTGCTCATCTTCTTCTCTCACCTTGACTTCCTTAAAGTTTTCTCCTAAAAGCACCTGCTTGCACAAAATAATCGTTTGCAAGAGAATGCCTATCTCAGGCTCTTCTAGGAAATATAACCTAAGACATACCTTGTGTGAATTAGTCTGTGGGCAGTCTGATTTGACTGAGTCCAGTCTGGCCACCAAAGAGTTTTTTTAGAATTCATCTTTTAATGCCTCCTCTTTCTGAACCAGATATCCCTAATGATTATCATTAATTTCATTGTATTCCCCTTTTTCCTATAACATATCAGTAGGGCAACATTGGTAGTATACAGGTAGATATTTAACTATCTGAGGGTTGCTTTAAGTATTCCAATCACTCTGGCCCTACCAAGGGACTACTGGGCCTCTTAGCCTGGTGTTACCCTAGTATGTTCAAGAGACTGTACACTGAGGAACAGAAAGTTGATGCTCTCGGTATTTTTTTTTTGAATTTTAATAATGCATTTAATAATCTAAAGTAATTGACCACATACCAGACCACCAAAAAACTAAATTCCCCAAAGAAACAACTGTATAAGTCTCTTTTCTAGAATATAATAAAACACAAACTGATAGCTATCAAAAACTTAATTAAAACCACCCAGTCATTTGGAATAAAAATGCAATCTCCTAAGTAAAGAAGGAATCAAATGGAAAAGCAAAAATTACCATTACAGACTAAGTAGAAAATAATTAAAATTTGGAACTCTACTTCTTAGAACTTATCATATACATTTGAAGCTATACTCATAGTAAAATTCATAACCTTAAAAGTGATTTTATTATTATTATTTTTATTATAAACCCTGACTTTTAGTTTTTTAAATTTATTTATTAAAAAAAATTTTTTTAAACATCTTTATAGGAGTATAATTGCTTTACATTACTGTGTTACTTTCTGCTTTATAACTAAGTGAATCAGCTATACATATAGATATATCCCCATATCTCCTCCCTCTTGCGTCTCTCTCCCACCCTCCCTATCCCACCCCTCTAGGTGGTCACAAAGAACCGAGCTGATCTCCCTGTGCTATGCGGCTGCTTCCCACTAGCTATCTATTTTACATTTGGTAGTGTATATATGTCCATGCCACTCTCTCACTTCATCCCAGCTTACCCTTCCCCTTCCCCGTGTCCTCAAGTCCATTCTCTACATCTGCGTCTTTATTCCTGTCCTGCCCCTAGGTTCTTCAGAACCTTTTTTTTTTTAGATTCCAGATGTATGTGTTAGTATATGGTATTTGTTTTTCTCTTTCTGACTTACTTCACTCTGTATGACAGACTCTAACTCCATCCACCTCATTACAAATACCTCCATTTCATTTCTTTTTATGGCTGAGTAATATTCCATTGTATATATGTGCCACATCTTCTTTATCCATTCATCTGTTGATGGACACTTAGGTTGCTTCCATGTCCTGGCTATTGTAAATAGAGCTGCAATGAACATTGTGGTACATGACACTTTTTGAATTATGGTTTTCTCAGGGTATATGCCTAGTAGTGGGATTGCTGGGTTGTATGGTAGTTCTATTTTTAGTTTTTTAAGGAACCTCCATACTGTTCTCCACAGTGGCTGCATCAATTTACATTCCCACCAACAGTGCAAGAGGGTTCCCTTTTCTCCACACCCTCTCCAGCATTTATTGTTTGTAGATTTTTTGATGATGGCCATTCTGACCGGTGTGAGGTGATATCTCATTGTAGTTTTGATTTGCATTTCTCTAATGATTAGTGATGTTGAGCATTCTTTCACGTGTTTGTTGGCAATCCATATATCTTCTTTGGAGAAATGTCTATTTAGGTCTGCTGCCCATTTTTGGATTGAGTTGTTTGTCTTTTTGATATTGAGCTGCATGAGCTGCTTGTTAATTTTGGAGATTAAACCTTTTTCAGTTGCTTCATTTGCAAATATTTTCTCCGCTTCTGAGGGTTGTCTTTTTGTCTTGTTTAAGGTTTCCTTTGTTGCACAAAAGCTTTGAAGTTTCATTAGGTCCCATTTGTTTATTTTTGTTTTTATTTCCATTTCTCTAGGAAGTGGGTCAAAAAGGATCTTGCTGTGATTTATGCCATAGAGTGTTCTGCCTATGTTTTCCTCTAAGAGCTTTATAGTGTCTGGCCTTACATTTAGGTCTTTAATCCATTTTGAGTTTATTTTTGTGAATGGTGTTACACAGTGTTCTAATTTCATTCTTTTACATATAGCTGTCCAGTTTTCCCAACACCAATTATTGAAGAGGCTGTCTTCTCTCCATTGTATATTCTTGCCTCCTTTATGAAAAATAAGATGACCATATGTGCGTGGGTTTATCTCTAGACTGTCTATCCTGTGTCATCATCTATATTTCTGTTTTTGTGCCAGTACCATTCTGTCTTGATTACTGTAGCTTTGTAGTATACTCTGAAGTCTGGAAGCCTGATTATTTCCAGCTCCGTTTTCCTTTCTCAAGATTGGGGAGCTATTTGGGGTCTTTTTTGTTTCCATACAAATTGTGAAATTTTTCGTTCCAGTTCTGTAAAAAATGCCAGTGGTAGTTTGATAGGGATTGCATTGAATCTGTAGATTGCTTTGGGTAGTATAGTCATTTTCACAATGTTGATTCTTCCAATCCAAGATCATGGTGTATCTCTCCATCTGTTTGTATCATCTTTAATTTCCTTCATCAGTGTCTTATAGTTTTCTGCATACATATCTTTTGTCTCCTTAGTTAGCTTTATCCCCAGGTATTCTATTCTTTTTGTTGCAATGGTAAATGGGAGTGTTTCCTTCATTTCTCTTTCAGATTTTTCATCATTAGTGTATAGGAATGCAAGAGATTTCTGTGCATTAATTTTCTATCCTGCAACTTTACCAAATTCATTGATTTGCTCTTGTAGCGTTCTGGTAGCATCTTTAGGATACTCTGTGTATAGTAACATGTCATCTGCAAAGAGTGACAGCTTTACGTCTTCTTTTCTGATTTGGATTCCTTTTATTTCTATTTCTTCTCTGATTGCTGTGGCTAAAACTTCCAATACTATGTTGAATAATAGTGGTGAGAGCAGGCATCCTTGTCTTGTTCCTGATCTTAGTGGAAATGGTTTCAGCTTTTCACCATTGAGAACAATCTTGGCTGTGGGTTTGTCATATATGGGCTTTATTATGTTGAGGTAAGTTCCCTCTATGCCTACTTTCTGGAGGGTTTTTATCATAAATGGGTGTTGAATTTTGTCAAAAGCTTTTCTGCATCTATTGAGATGATCATATGGTTTTTATTCTTCAGTTTGTTAATATGGTGTATCACATTGATTGATTTGTGTATATTGAAGAATCCTTGCATCCCTGGGATAAATACCACTTGATCGTGGTGTATGATCCTTTTAATGTGCTGTTGGATTCTGTTGGCTAGTATTATGTTGAGGATTTTGCATCTATGTTCATCAGTGACACTGGCCTGTAGTTTTCTTTCTTTGTGACATCTTTGTCTGGTTTTGGTATCAGAGTGATGGTGGTTTCATAGATGAGTCTGGGAGTTTTCCTCCCTCTGCTATACTTTGGAAGAGTTTGAGAAGGGCAGGTGTTAGCCCCTCTCTAAATATTTGACAGAATTCGCCTGTGAAGCCATCTGGTCCTGGGCTTTTGTTTGTTGGAAGATTTTTAATCACAGTCACAATTTCAGTGCTTATGATTGGTCTGTTTATATTTTCTATTTTTTCCTGGTTCAGTCTCAGAAGGTTGTGCTTTTCTGAGAATTTCTCCACTTCTTCCAGGTTGTCCATTTATTTGCATATAGTTGCTTGTAGTAATCTCTCATGATACTTTGTATTTCTGCATTGCATTGTCAGTTGTTACTTCTTTTTCATTTCTAATTCTACTGATTTGAGTCTTCTCCCTTTCTTTCTTGATGAATCTGGCTGATGGCTTATCAATTTTGTTTATCTTTTCCAAGAACCAGCTTTTAGTTTTATTGATCTTTGCTGTCATTTCCTTCATTTCTTTTTCATTTATTTCTGATCTGACTTTTATTATTTCTTTCCTTCTGCTAACTTGGGGTTTTTTTGTTCTTCTTTCTCTAATTGCTTTAGGTGTAACATTATGTTGTTTATTTGAGATTTTTGTTGTTTCTTGAGGTAGGATTGTACTGCTATAAACTTTCCTCTTAGAACTGCTTTTGCTGCATCCCATAGGTTTTGGGTCATCGTGTTTTCACTGTCATTTGTTTCTAGGTATTTTTTCATTTCCTCTTTGATTTCCTCAGTGACCTCTTGGTTATTAAGTAGTGTATCTTTTAGCCTCTGTGTGTTTGTATTTTTTACAGATTTTTTTCCTGTAATTGATATCTAGTCTCATAGCGTTGTTGTCAGAAAAGATACTTGACACGATTCTAATTTTCTTAAATTTACCAAGGCTTGATTTGTGACCTAGGATATGATCTATCCTGGAGAATGTTCCATGAGCAATTGAGAAGAAAGTGTATTCTGTTGTTTTTGGATGGAATGTCCTATAAATAACAATTAAATCCATCTTGTTTAATGTATCATTTAAAGCTTGTGTTTCCTTATTTTCATTTTGGATGATCTGTCCATTGGTGAAAGTGGGGTGTTAAATCCCCTACTATGATTGTGTTACTGTCAATTTCCCCTTTTATGGTTGTTAGCATTTGCCTTATGTGTTGAGGTGCTCTTATGTTGGTTGCATAAATATTTACAATTGTTATATCTTCTCCTTGAATTGATCCCTTGATCATTATGTAGTGTCCTTCTTTGCCTCTTGTAATAGTCTTTATTTTAAAGTCTGTTTTGTCTGATATGAGAATTACTACTCCAGCTTTCTTTGATTTCCATTTGCATGGAATATCTTTTTCCATCCCCTCACTTTCAGTCTGTATGTGTCCCTAGCTCTTAAGTGGGTCTTTTGTAGACAGCATATATACGGGTTTTGTTTTTGTATCCATTCAGCCAGTCTATGTCTTTTGATTGGAGCATTTAATCCAGTTACATTTAAGGTAATTATCGATATGTATGTTCCTATTCCCATTTTCTTAATTGTTTTGGGTTTCTTTTTGTAGGTCTTTTCCTTCTCTTGTGTTTCCTGCCTGAAGAAGTTCATTTAGTATTTGTTGTAAAGCTGGTTTGGCAGTACTGAATTCCTTACCTTTTGTTTGTCTAAAGGTTTTTATTTCTCCATCAAATCCAAATGAGATCCTTGCTGGGTAGAGTAATGTTGGTTGCAGGTTTTTCCCTTTCATCACTTTCAATATGTCCTGCCACTCCCTTCTGGTTTGCAGTTTCTGCTGAAAGATCAGCTGTTAACCTTATGGGGATTCCTTTGTATGTTATTTGTTGTTTTTCCCTTGTTGCTTTAATACTTTTTCTTTGTATTTAATTTTTGATTTTTAATTTTTGAGTAATATGTGTTTTGAGTAGTAAGTTTGAGTAATATGTGTCTTGGCATGTTTCTCCTTGGATTTATCCTGTATGGGACTCTCTGCACTTCCTGGACTTGATTAACTATTTCCTTTCCCATATTAGGGAAGTTTTCAACTATAATCTCTTCCACTATTTTCTCAGTCTCTTTCTTTTTCTCTTCTTCTTCTGGGGACCCTATAATTCGAATTTCGTTGTGCTTAATGTTGTCCCAGATGTCTCTGATACTCTTCTCAATTCTTTTCATTCTTTTTTCTTTATTCTGCTCTGCGGTAGTTATTTCCACTATTTAATCTTACAGGTCACTTATCCGTTCTTCTGCCTCAGTTATTCTGCTATTGATTCCTTCTAGAGAATTTTTAATTTCATTTATTGTGTTGTTCATCATTGTTTGTTTGCTCTTTAGTTCTTCTAGGTCCTTGTTAAACGTTTCTTGTATTTCCTCCGTTTTATTTCCAACATTTTGGATCATCTTTACTATCATTACTCTGAATTCTTTTCCACGTAGACTGCCTATTTCCTCCTCATTTTTTGGTCTGGTGGGTTTTTACCTTGCTCCTTCATCTGCTGTGTGTTTCTCTGTCTTCTCATCTTGCTTAACTTACAGTGTTTGTGGTCTCCTTTTCGCAGGTTGCAGGTTCATAGTTCCTGTTGTTTTTGGTGTCTGCCCCCAGTGGCTAAGTTTTTGTCAGTGGATTGTGTAGGCTCTTTGGCAGAGGGGACTAGTGCCTGTGTTCTGGTGGATGAGGCTGGATTTGTGTTTCTGGTGGGCAGGACTGCATCCAATGGTGTGTTTTGGGCTGTCTGTGACCTTATTATGATTTTCGGCAGTCTCTCTGCTAATTGGTGGGGTTGTATTCCTGTCTTGCTAGTTGTTTGGCATAGGGTGTCCAGCACTGTAGCTTGCTGGTCGTTGAGTGGAGCTGGGTCTTAACATTGAGATGGAGATCTCTGGAAGAGCTTTCACCATTTGATATTACATGGAGCCGGGAAGTCTGTGGTGTTCCAATGTCCTGAACTTGGCTCTCCCAACTCAGAGGTACAGGCCTGACACCTGGCCAGAGCACCAAGACCCTGTCAGCCACACAGCTCAGAAGAAAAGGGAGAATAAAATAAAATAAAATAAAATAAATTTATTAAAATAAAAAATAATTATTAAAAATAAAAAGAAGTTAAAAAGTAATAGAAAAAGGAAGCAAGAAAGAAACAAGAGAGCAACCAACCAGAAAACAAATCCACCAATGATAACAAGAGCTAAAAACTATACTATGAAAAAAACAAAACAAAACAAAACAGATAGACAGAACCCTAGGACAAATGGTAAAAGCAAAGCTATACAGACAAAGTCACACACAGAGGCATATACATACACACTCACAAAAAGAGAAAAAGGAAAAAATATATATATCCTGCTCCCAAATTCCACCACCTCAATTTTTGGATGATTCGTTTTCTATTCAGGTATTCCATAGATGCAGGGTACATCAATTTGATTGTGGAGATTTAATTCACTGCTTCTGAGGCTGCTGGGAGAGATTTCCCTTTCTCTTCTTTTTTCGCACAGCTCCTGGGGTTCAGCTTTGGATTTGGCCTCGCCTCTGCATGTAGGTCACCTGAGGGCGTCTGTTTTTCGCTCAGACAGGACAGGGTTAAAGAAGCAGCTGATTAGAGGGCTCTGGCTCACTCAGGCCAGGGGGAGGGAGGGGTACGGAATGTGGGGTGAGCCTGTGGCTGCAGAGGCCGGCGTGACGTTGCACCAGCCTGAGGCATGCTGTGTGTTCTCCCGGGGAAGTTGTCTCTGGATCACAGGACCCTGGCAGTGGCGGGCTGCACAGGCTCCCAGGTGGGGAGGTGTGGATAGTGACCTGTGCTTGCACACAGGCTTCTTGGTGGCTGCAGCAGCAGCCTTAGCATTTCATGCCCGTCTCTGGTGTCTGCGCTGTTAGCCCCAGCTCACACCGGTCTCTGGAACTCGGTTAGGCGGTGCTCTGAATCCCCTCTCCTCACGCACCCTCAAACAATGGTCTCTTGCCTCTTAGGCAGGTCCAGACCTTTTCCTGGACTCCCTCCTGGCTAGCTGTGGTGCACTAGCCCCCTTCAGGCTGTGTTCAAACAGCCAACCCCAGTCCTCTCCCTGGGATCTGACCTCCAAGCCCGAGCCTCAGCTCCCAGCCCCCACCCGTCCCAGCGGGTGAGCAGACAAGTCTCTTGGGCTGATAAGTGCTGGTCGGCACCAATCCTCTGTGTGGGAATCTCTCCACTTTGTCCTCTGCACCTCTGTTGCTGTGCTCTCCTCCATGGCTCTGAAGCTTCCCCCCCCATCACCCCTGTCTCTGCCAGTGAAGGGGCTTCCTAGTGTGTGGAAACCTTTCCTCCTTCACAGCTCCCTCTCAGAGGTGCAGGTTCCATCCCTATTATTTTGTCTCTGTTTTTTCTTTTTTCTTTTGCCCTACCCAGGTACGTGGGGAGTTTCTTGCCTTTTGGGAGGTCTGAGGTCTTCTGCCAGCATTTAGTAGGTGTTCTATAGGAGTTGTTCCACATGTAGGTATATTTCTGATGTATCTGTGGGGAGGAAGGTGATCTCTACCTCTTACTCTTCTCCCATCTTGAAGGTCTCCCCCTTTGATATTTTTTAATATACAAAGAGCTTATGTTTTAAAAAGGGAATTTACATTTAAAGCTGTATTTGCCTAAGCAGAACACTGTTTTTAGCTTAGATTATATGTTTAGTCGGAGTGAGCTGAGCGCCTCATAATTTCAATGAACTAGCCCTCCTCTCCCTGTTCATCCTTTGGTGTATGACAGAATTAATTCTCTTTGTATTAAAACTCAAATATTCCATATTTTTTATTATTTTATTCAAACAACCCAACTCAAACCGCTTTCTATTTTAGTAACTCATCTCCTGTTTACTCCAAGTTGAGTTAGGTAACACCCTCTGGAGAGGACAGCCCATGTCCAAGACCAACCTGAGCATATTTTCTTCATTTTGGGGTGAGTTTCTTCCCCATTCTAAATGTTGTATGTGTAATTAAGAACAGCCCACATCCTTTGCTTATTTGATCCTCTGTCATTGAAGCCAGTCATCTGCCCAGTTCTTTCTAGTCACTGTTTCACACAGAGAGCACATCAAGCTTCCATGCCTGCAAAATAACTGTGTCCTCAGTTGCCCGGAAATCCATTCTAATGGTCCTGTATTGTCAGAGCAGGCAGGCACGAAAAAGCTCCCACTGAGCATTTTCTACACAAAACAACCCTCTTTTCCATTCTCAGCCTGAATCAGGTATACGTCTCCTATGCCTCCAAATCCCTTACAGCTCCTGTCATTTTGGTCCTAAGGGGTTTGGGTGCATAATTCTCTCCTCTTAATTGAGACTGCCTTATGACAGGAAACATAACTTAGTCATATTTATATTCTCAACACTTAGCAGAGTTGGTCCTCAGCAGATGATTCATGTATAAATGGATGGACATTTGAATGAATGAATGCATGAATGGACTTGACCTTCTATTCACAAAGAGTTAAAAATATAATTGATGGTTGCCTCTTCCAAATCATAACCTATTTCGAAATGAGAATTTCCAAGTGAGTTGTTACTTTTTTTCTCTAGCATGAAAATCTCAGCTCTTTATGGAAAGAACCCAATAGGATTGGCAACTTATTCCCATTAAATGCACACACTCTTGCAGGGCTGTTAGCCTTTACCCTGGTAAGTGAAGTTAGGAGGGAGAAACACTAAGTTAAGGAACGGGAAAGCAGAAGTAAATTATTGAGTAATCATCATAAATTACTGCAGCTCTGGGATTTGGAAATTAATGGTGGTGGTGGGGGGCTGGGGGTTTAAACATGAACTGCATCCATTAGTGCAGCACAGGCTTTTTATTCCCTTTTCCACCCATCTTCTGAGGATGCTTATTGTTCAGGAACATCATAATTAGATTCCACTGAAAATGATGAGAATAAAAAAGGGGTTTCAGAGATTGGAGCAGCATCCTCTGCATATGACTGTTTATATTATTTTTCTATGGGTGCTGCTTTTTCAGTATTATTTACATAATTTTTACTGTGACATCAGATTCTGTTGCATTTGGGATCCTGATGTAAGCCAAAAGGGTTGGTGAAGCAGTCTATTACTCTTGACATTTCAGACCAATAATAAATTTGCTGGAGAAAATCTAAAACATTGGAACAAAGATACACTTTGTTGTTCACAAATTGAAATGTGATGTAAGTGGTTTCTGCTGAAATCAAGGTAAAAGCCCAAAAGAGGAGCTTCTAATAGTCACAGTGTTTCTGAAGTCAGATTTGAAAGTCAACTGGGAGCTGGGAAAATGGAGCCCTCCATTCTTACCACACAGTCAACATTTTTCCTCCCACCTTTATTGTTCACTTCTTGTATTTTTAAATTTATGAACATGTCTGTCCTATCCACTAACTTGTTAGCTCCTTGAAGGGCAGAAGTCAAGCCTATTTCAAACGTATATACATCTTGGATGTCTTGGTTTATTAGCTGTATAAGAGGTGCATCATGTTCTAATTAAAAATGTACGATGTACATATAAATGCTCAGTTATTGTACCTTTGCACCTATTCAGGCCTTTAAACATGAAGCTCAATATAGCACATCTGCACTTCTTTTGTCTTAAGCTTTGTATTGATTTTCTATTGCTGAATAACAAATTACAAGAACTTAGTGGCTTAAAACAACACAAAATTATTATCTCACAGTTTCTGTGGCCCAGGCATCTGTCATGGTATCAATTCATTGGATGTTTCATGAGGGCATCCTCTTTAGTAACTAATCCAGTTTTTGTGCCCATCTATCGCTGACCTGAGCTCCTGAACATATTAGACCCAGGAATTTCTTCTGACTGATGCTTCATGGTCAGAAATGCAAGCCAAATTTCAATTCAATTAATAATTTTAAAAATAGATAAAAAGAACAATAATTTACATTTTTGAGCAATTATTTTCTTCCAGATTCTGTGCAAGCATTTTATATACAATATGCCTTTTGCAAGATGAGGAAACTAGGAAGAAAGAAGTTT
Organism: Balaenoptera acutorostrata; assembly: GCF_949987535.1. Classification (NCBI taxonomy): domain Eukaryota; kingdom Metazoa; phylum Chordata; class Mammalia; order Artiodactyla; family Balaenopteridae; genus Balaenoptera; species Balaenoptera acutorostrata. Next base: position 36,360,792 of record NC_080072.1, on the reverse strand, counting down.
CATTATTTATCTACGTCAGACAGCTAGAAATTATTAGCGTCCACATTTAAGTCTGAGGCTCTCTGAAACCAAACTTCTACTCTAGTGTCATTCTTTATCTCTTGTGATTTTTCCATCTTGCTGAATATCAAAAGACCTAGTCCATCCTTTTGCATAGTCATTCTCAGACTTTCAGTTATGCAATCAGATTAACTCCTGGTTAACTTGGTAAATTAAAGTTGGATGCACTGAGTTATACTCACCAGACTTTTCAGTCGTGAATAGTATTAGTTATTTGGTAAGCTTAAAATATTTAAACTTGTCATTAATATCTTATGCATAAGAATACTGAAATACTTAGAACCTGAAATTAGCTAATAAATTGTTTTTAATTTGACATTGAAAATGTATAGCATTTTTTCTTTTTATATGATAAAGTAGATATATGAAGATGATTATTACATATATATGTGTGTGTATATACATATATAATCACTATCACCATCATCACTAGCAAATATAAGTTCTACTCTGGGTCAGATAGGGTGCTAGCTTTTACATAAATTGTCTGATTGCAACTTCATAAAAATTCTCAAAATAAATGTTAATGAAGCTCATCTTATTGATGAAGAAACTGAGACCCATAAGGGTTAAATAATTTGCTCAAAGTCCTATCACTAGTACATGTTAGTGCTAGAATTTGAACATTTTCTACTTCTTTCATGTATGTCATCTTCACAAATAACATACCTTAGTGATCTGGTGGGCAGGGCCCAGGCTTTTCAATTTTTCCATATTTTCCCCAGTGCTTAGCCTGGTTTGTAAATCTTAGGTGACCAAGAAATATTTTCTGATTGAAGCTAAGAAACTGAAACTTCATAGAAATTAATCCTGAAGAGAAAGAAAATTAGAGGAGACTACAGAATGTTCATATCATTTGTTTCCACAAAGTGTGCCTTGAAAAAATTTGGAGAATTCATCCCTGCAAAGATCATAAACATTATATTGGCAATATCAACTATTGGTGTTGTCTTGAGGAATGAAAATTAAAATTTGCATTTGGAAAACTCTTTAAAATGTTGACATATTTTCACAATTGTCTTCAATCAAGGAATGGTTTTCAATAATAAAGTTATAGATGCACCTCCCTACAATATTATGCTAATGAACAGGAAGGACTGATCACCTTAAACTGAAAAACTTTAATACAAATACACTAGTTCAGAAAATCTCAGCCAGCAACAGGGTATAGTTCACCTCGTTGCTGTAACATTTTGTGAAGAATGGATTTGGAAGTCCTCTTGCTTAGCTAAGTAAGCATGTTTGGGTGCAGTGAGCTGTTTGAAGCAAGCCATTTCAACTATGCAAGAGTATAAACTACTTTAGAATTACCTTGTAAACAGCATTTTCAATCTTGTATTGCAATTATACATTGAATGTATAATCAAATCAGAATACAGAACTCCCAAAGACTTCTGGCAGGAATAAAAAAGGGACCTGATTCTCTAAACAAGGGCACAATTTCCCAGCAGCTGGCTTGGCTTCCCCAGCAGCCACTCAGTTAAATTCCTGCTGCACAGGCATTTCACAGACTTCAGTTGTGAGCAACCCATTCATGGAAAAACCCTGGCACAAATATGTCCATTAGTTATGCCCGCTTTTCTCTCTGTTAGAATTAACTCTTCATGAAGAGTAGTGAAGCATGGGAGGCAGCAGTGATGATGGGGCAAAAAGCATGGGTATTAGAATTGATTAGTCTGTGTTTAAGTCAGAGGTTTGGCACCTGAAGGACCTCAGGCAAAATGACTAAACATCTGTGGGTTTAGCCTTCCCCTATGTACAATGGGGATAATATTACCAGCTACTTCTTAAGATTATTGTAAGTATGAAAAGATATAATATGTGGAAAGATCTTATCTCCATGCTTGGAAGCATAATTCCTCAACAAATATTAATTTTTCATAGAGTTGACTTTCCAAATGGTGGTGTGAGGAGCTCACCAAAGAAGTGATAATAACTGGTGAAAAATATTTTTAAAAAATTAAAACCTCTGGAAATAGTCCTAAAGACATACAGAAGATGAAAAAACACTTATCCAAGTAAGACTATTAAATCAAGGTAAAAACAGTGAGAGACTACTATGTCATTAAACCACTCTCAGCCTCCACTTTTCCCTCCCCTTCCTGCAGCTCAGCATGATGGAAGCCCTACTCTGGGCAGGTTGAGCCAAGAATACTAGTCTGTTATCCCAGATCTGAGTCAAGAGATGTGATTTCTACCTGGGAAAGTGAGGCTACCAGTATATCTCAAGTCCTAGTTATGAGACCAAATAAATGCCAGGCAACTGCCCCCAAGAGGTCAGAGACATTTAAGCCAAAGGATGCTATTAAAAAACAAAATGGAGATTTTAGTGACAAGTAATTAACAGGAGGTTGGTAGCCCTATGAGAGCAACAGCTAAACCATACACTAACTAGGAGTCTATCAAAGAACCAGAGAAAGAGACAGCTAAAAAGAGCTCTACAGGAGTCAGAATAAACTGAAAGACTGGCCTCAAAAACTATCCCTGCAACTGGGAGATTGGGACTGACATATACACACTACTATATATAAAACGGGTAACTAATAAAGACCTACTGTATAGCACGGGGAACTCTACTCAATACTCTGTAATGGCCTATATGGGAAAAGAATCTAAAAAAGAGTGGATATATGTCTATGTATAACTGATTCACTTTGCTGTACACCTGAAACTAACACAACATTGTAAATCAACTATACTCCAATAAAAATTAAAAACAAAACAAAACAAAAACAAAACCTAACCCTGCAAAACTATCCTGTTTAATTAGACCAGACCGAGAGCAAATTATGCCCCACCACATTGTTGTAAACAATAAAGCAACTGGCCAACAATTAGTGAGGGCTAAAAATTGGGTGTGATACCCACAGAGGCAGCCAGTGTCAGAGAAAGATGAGGGAAAGAAATAGTAAAAGGGAATCCTCCTAAAGCCTTTCATCACAGGCTCTGCCCTATGCAGAGTGATATCAGAGGTTTCACACTGCAGGGGAAAAGACTTCACTAAAATAGTTCAGCCGAGTCACTGAAAAAAAAAAAAAAAAAAAAAGGTAACAATAACAAGCTTTGGAGGAAGATTAGTATCCAGAGTTGCTACAATATATTATCTAGCATGTTTAGTTTCCAACAAATATTTTAAAATATGAAAAGAAACAGGAAAGTGTTATTCATACAAAAGGAGAAAAAAGAGGCACCATAAAATGGTTTTGAAAGGGCTGAGATATTAGATATAGAACACAAAGCCTTCCAAGAGACTACAATAGATGTGTTCAAAGTACCAAAGGTAATCATGTTTAGGAAAGTAAAGGAAGGTGCAAGGACAAGGATTCAAAAAATATAGAAGCTCAATAAAGAGATATATAAGAATCAAATGAAAATTTTGTAATGGAAAAGTACAGTGTTAAAATTAAAAAATCATGAGAGGGGCTCCACAGTAGATTTGACATGTAGCAAGAAAGAATCACATATCCACCCCACAATAGGATACACATTCTTCTCAAATGCACATGGAATACTTCCAGGGGTAGACCATATGTTAGTCATAAAACAAGCTCCAATAATATATCTTGTATTGAAGAAAGTTTGATAGAGATTATGAAATCTAAAAAACAGAGGAAAAATAAGGGAAAATGAGCACAGATTCAGAAATATAGGATACAATTAGGAAGAACAGGCTACACATAATGGAAGTACCATAAAAAAAAGTGAGGGGAAAAAGGGACAAGAAAGACTGTTTCATGAAATAAATGTCCGAATACTTCCTAAATTTGAAGAAAAATATTAAACAACACTTAAGAAGCTCAATGAACTTCATGTAGTATAAACTCAAAGACATTGCTACCTAGACATGTCACAGTAAGAAATGCTGAAAGTCAAAGACCAAAAGAAAAGAAAAAAAAACCTTGAAAGCAGCAATAGGAAAATAGTGCATCACATACAAGGAAACCACAATCAGAAAAATTTCTGACTTTTTATCAGAAATAATGTAGGCCAGATGGCAGTGGGATTTAAAGTTCAGAGAGGAAAAAACAAACAATTCTGTAAGCGAGAACCTTAAATTCGCAAAAACTATCCTTCAAAAATAAAGATAATATAAAGTCATCCCCAGATAAACAAAACCTTATAGACTTTTTTGCTACCAGGACCACCTCAGAGAAACACCAAAAGGAGTTCTTCAGAAAGCAAGTCACCTCAGACATTAATTTGAATCCGAAGAGCACTGGTAAAGTTAATTCTGTAGGTAATTATAGAAGGCAGTATAACTGCTATTTCTTCTCTTTCTTCTCTTAACTAATTTAAAAAGCTATTCCATAAAACTATATATGTGTAATTATATTTTTGGGGCTGTAACACATATAAGCAATCTATATGAAAATAAAACAAAAAGGGAAAGGTGGGAACAAAGGTGTATGGAAATGGCATCAGATGGTAACTAGAATCTAAAAGAACAAGGAAGAGAATGAGATGGTAAATGAGAAGATCAGTATAACAAACTGTAAACATATACATGTTCTCCTATCTTCTTTCAGCTCCTTTAAAAGACATACATTTATATAAAGCAATAATTATAACATTGTATTGTTGGGTTTGTAGGATATAAATGCAATGTGTATAACAATCATATCACAAAAATGGGGAAGAGGGATCAGCGCTATGAAGGAACACATTTCTATATCTCACCTGAAGTACATTCTGATAAATTAAGGGAGTATGATAGGCCATTAAGCAATCACTAAGAAAAAAGTATTTAAAAAAAGTTTTTGTTTGGCTTCTTTTACTCAGAAATAATATTTTGAAGATTGACCTACACTACTTTGAGTTTTAGTAGTCCATTCCTTTTTACTGCTTAAAGTTATCCCATTGTATGAATGTACCACAATTTGTTTACCAAGTCTCTTATTTACTTTGGATAACATTATTCACTTTACTTTTATTAATTAAGTCTACTGATTGGTTGATCATTAGACCAACTTATCTCTCTGTTAATTGGATCAAAAATGGTGGTCAAAAATGCACTAGAGAAAATAAACTTCTTACAGCTCAATTTACCAATGCGTATACTGTGGAAAACAAAGTCTTATAAACCGATTTTTTACAAAGAAATTTCCATTATGAAATAAAATTTGAAAACTGCAACCACATCTCTCTCACAGGCACACCAGCTTGTTACAAGTATTGTCATATCCTATAGTTAAAGAACCCTGTTTATCCTTTTGAACCCAGATTTTCAAAGTCTTTTAACATCAGAACTCCCCCACTTTTCAGGTTACATTACAATTTTGGAAACATTGCTCTACATACAACTCTGTATTTGTATATATGCACACAACATTATATTAACACTAACACACATGCACACATGCGTATCACAGGTACACCTGTGTAGATTACTGAGGCAATTATCAGATTCATTTAATGGAACACTATTCTGCTTCAAGTCTAATAATTCATGGGAAAGAATTCCCATGGACTTGTGGAAAGGAAATGCATATGAAATATGCATTTTGAAGTCAACTAGTAATCTCACCTTTCAGCAAAACTACAGAGACGGACAGAGATTCTTCTCAAAGCTGCATAAGAATTAATGGCAGAAAGTTAGAATTTTTTCCAATGATCCACTCTATCTTGCCTCTTTATACATAATTTAAAACCTTTTGATAATAAATATACATGTGGATATGGGAGGATCATCTTAAGTAGGACAGGCTGCACAGCCCTTAGAGGTGTTGTTAGTACATGTATAGCATTTCAGTAAAAAAGACACTAGCTTGCCCTGGAATGAGTATTTGTAATAATTCCAATGTGATATTCTGAAATTTCCAGAAGCAGAAAGTACAGATGTAGCATGACTTATTCCTGCCATTTACTGAAGATGCAGCATAAACATAAAAGAGTGTGGAAATTGATAGAGTTGGTGGAAAAAAGTGATTTAGATGTTTAACTCTGATGTCCAAGCCTGGTAGGGAGGAAAGTCTGACCAGGTGGGAGTGGGCAAGCTGAGAAAAGACGGAATGATTAACTGTAAGAAGAATGAAGGACATGGAGAACTGTATAAAGTGGAAGAATAAGTCAGTTTTTCTTAGGAGACCTAGTAGGATAGGAGGTTGTAGTCAAACTTAGAAGAATAAAATCTTAAGATTTTGTAGCTGGAAGATGGCTCAAAGATGATGAAGTTTAGGATTTATATAGTTGAAATAGGATGGTGTCAATGATCAGTGGAGTGAGTCAGAGAAGAAACTGTGAGCTGGGTGTTAAATAGGTTATTCATATAGAGTTTTAAAGGTCCTCAAGAAAATGAAAATGCTTGAGTAGGAAAACAAATGTGTTAGTCAGCAAAGTATATCAATAGAAGACACCAATAAGGAGGGTGAAGTGTAGTAGAACATGGCAGCATACATCTCAAATGAAGAGGGGATTTTACAAAAGAGAGGAAGAGTATTGTTTTGGAAGGCATGCGGAAGTAGAAGGTATGTGGACAGAGAAGAGGAGCAGTTTCTCCTAAAATGAGCATAAAGGGAATGGGGTTTGCAGAAAGGGAGCCAGATTTTGGTTAGAGCAAAAGCGAAAGTAGAACTTCTGTCAAAAGGTTTTAAAAAGTAGGGGTATTTGCACTGTAGAGGGTTCCAGAGGGCATAGTAGAAATGGATGGGAAGGAGAGGAGGAGGGGAAGTCAGTCAGAGAAGAGGAAGTACAGAGAAGAAATGGTAAATGAGTTTAGAGGAGTACAGATGATGAGTAGGAGATAGTATTGTGATTACAAGCATAGGCTCTGGAGTTAATCCATCTTGGTTTAGATCCTAGTTCCACTGAGTGACTAGCTGTGTGTCGCTTGGAAAACTGCTAAACTCTCTAAGCCTGTTTCCTTATCTCTCCAATGGAAAAACTGAATGAGATAATACAGGTACAATTTTTCTATACAGTGCCTTAGACACAGTAAGTGTTTAATTAAATTATGAATATATGTACATTATAACTTCAAAAGACCAAGGTCGTCTGGTATGTAAAGCATAGCAGAATTAGGTAGCCTAAAGGCTCAGGGTTTCAAGTAGATTTCCATCATCGACTTGTATAGATGCAAGCTAAGACCCACAGAAGAGTAAGAAGCCAAATGAAATTTTGCTTAGAGTTACAGGCACTTTGTTTATTACACTAACAGTGTAAAAGTAATTTTAGTGTGGGGTGATATGTGCTGTATTAGAGAGTGGATATAGCAGTACAAGAGCAAAGAGAAGGAGTGGGATGTCACGGAGGGCCATGCAGATGTATACTACTAAGACTGAGCCAGATTATAAAGGTGGAGTAGGAATAGAGAGGGAACAGCATGTGCAAAGACATTCAGTCATGAAAGGCATACAGTGTTCTCCTGAGAACAGGAAGAAAGTTAATGTGATAAAGCCCTGAGGTGGAGGTAGCAAAGGAGTAGGAATTGAAGCTGGGAAGTGGGCTGAATCTAAACAGCAAGTAACAAGGATCCAAACAATAGCTGAATGAGTAGTTTCAGATCAGTAACTGAAATAAACTCTTTTGGAAAGATATCCTACACTGGGTTCTCCAGAGGAAGGATGTTCCTGAAGGGAGGAACAAGGAATTCTGGACAAACAAAAGCAATAGATGTAATAGATACAATCACTTTGTAATAGATACAATGTCCATAAACATTCAAAGAAGGCTGTCTTCTAGAGAGGAACACAGCTTTCAAATCATTATCTCACTCAAATCAGGGCCCCAATTCCATCAACAATTAATCTCTCATCCTTTAACTTTCAACAATTCCCCAAAATAGTTCACACCAAAGAGTCAAAAACAGAAAAATTTACCAGGTCCAATCCCTCATTTAAAGATAAGCTGACAAGTTCAGGAACAGTTAGGTGCCAGGAACAAGAATGCAATGCTGGTTAGTGGCAGAGTTAGAACTTGAATTCCGGCATTCAGAATGGTAGTGCAGGGAGCTTTCCACAAAACTACACTGACACTTAGTACATCCCTTTCCTCTTGATATTTGTGATGTGATAAGCATGTGTAAAAGGGTGGGGGTGGAGAGAAGGTGGGTGAGAAAGGGGATAAAGGAGAGAAACTGAAGAGCCATGGAGAAGAGTACAGAAATGACAAAGTAGGGGGTATATTGAAGGCCAATGTCATATCCTTCAGTAGAGTGTGCCTGTACGTGCTGTGACTATGGCTTCCTGCTAAAGGTATCTTAAGACTTTTCAGCTCAGACAACTTTATAACTAAGACTGTCATGAGAATTTTCCTTTTTTTTTTTTTGGTTTTTATATGAAGATATTTAACATGGGTCAATAGTAAGATTCTCCTCTAAGGAACTGTGAAAAATTATGATCTCTGAGAATTAAAATGTAGAATCAGTGTATAATGCCACAGATCCAAGATATGCAAAAACATCTTAAAAAGATGGAAAGCCTCAAAGGACTTGATCCAAGGGATTAACTTCTCTATAGAGAATGTTTCAGTTAGGAAGCAGCTCATTTGCCAGGAAGAGAAGAGAGGAAGAGCTGAAGAGGTAAACCTTGGCAGTATCTACCCTCCCCCATTCACTGTGAAGAGGTGTCCTGATACAAACTCTCAAGATTCCAGTCCCTGTGGCAAACTGAGCTCTACTGTGGAAATGGTATAATGAATACATCAAAGGTTATGCCTGGTGCTACTGAATACAAAACAGTACAACCCCACTCACTGACCTGGCCCTCCTCCTTGCTCAGCAAGCAAACTCAGGTTGTAATTTGACTTCCCATGAAGATTTGCTTAGTGGAAGATTGAACTGGTCATATTGACGCAGATGTGCTCAGCTTTATGACAGTTATATTTCTCACTGTAAATCAATAGGATAGCCTTTGCTTTTTACGTCACTCAATCTGAGCTGAATTTGTGGGAATTCATTCCAAAAAGACAGATATGTTCTCAATATGTTGACAAAATTGTGTCTCTGAGTTGGCAAGGCTGAAGACCAGACCATGGACTGTGGTGAATTCTCCAAACCAAGGACATCTTGTGTGCCTTTTGGCAGCCAGCCAGCCAGCTTTTCCCTGGAGGCCTTTGACCTTTCTGTGTCCTTGGCTTCAAACCTTTACTATCTCCTACCCAGAAACATATGCCTAAAGCAGTGGGAAGATTTTGTTTATCTTACCAAGTAAAGATAAAATTCCCGTAGTAGGGTTCTTTTTTTTCCCTCCAAGCCCAGGAAAACGCTAAATAAAGATTACATCAATTATTAAAGGAGCACTACAGAAAAACAAGTGAATTTTTCCTTTTTTTAAGCTTTCAGTAACATTTACTAAGGTGTCAAACCACCTTATTTTTACTGTGGTGCATTATGTAGACGGGAGTTTAGATGCAACAATCTATATTTTCAATGACGCACACTAACGATTTTAGTAAATTGCCATATTATTATTGCTCTGTTTTACCAAACACCGTATCTAAAAGGTATCCTCTATGTTTTAAAGCAGATAAAATAAGCTCATTTATGCTAATATCTATCTTCTTGACAGTAAATTTTTCCTAATGCATTAATTATGACTCCAGATAGACCAATGATTATTTCATATATTCTAATTAGGAATCACTTTATTCAGTCAGCCATACACATCAGTAAACAAGTGGAATAAATTCCCCAGGGAGGTGATAAAAAGACAATGATTTCAGCCTGGAGAATTTACCCCACAATCAAGGAGTAATTAGAGAAGAAAATGAAGGGTCAGAAAACATAGTTGCAGGTGTAAGAACGTGGCAAGGCATGTTGCTTCACAAGGATGAAATGAAAATGGACATCTTCATTACTTATCATATACAGGGAAATGCACTAGTTATCATGGTCTCCTTTCAGAAGTAAGCAAAAAATACAACAAATTAGTTGCTTTTGTAGGAGAACAAATTGGAATGTAATCATCTCATTTAAATGCTAAATTCCCAGAAGGGAGAAAGATGAAACCAACTCAGCATATTTCTAATTATTTATTTCTTTAATACAGAGGTTTATCCCCTCAAGATCAAGCTAATTGATATTAATTTTTGATGCTACCATGTGCAATAGGAGCCCTCGTTCTATATTTTGGTCCAGGACCTTGTGATTAAAACAAGGAGCAGAGGTGGTAGTGGGAAGAGGGAGATTCATTAAACTGGCTGATTTAACTACTATCTGTATTTGGACTTCCCATTTACCATCTTATTTTCAGCTGTCAAAGACATTTTCAAAAATCATTTTGTAGAGGAAATGGTATGGCTTTAAAATACATGCATTTCTAATATATATATTTTTCTTATCAAGTCAGTGTCACAAGTACAAGCTGCATTCTTCCAGTATAGCTTTTAAACTTGTTTTGAGTTAATTTGCTCACTCGCCAGCCATTGTTACACAGCATCACTAAATACTATCTCATAATTAACAATGATCCACATTACTTAAGGTGAAATACTCAGAGGTCCTTTAGTTCACATTAGAGGCTTGAGAAGTAGAACATTTTAATTATCTGGAAAGCACTCAGACAGCAAATCAAACATTAAAAGACCAAAAGCTTCTTTATAAAATCACAATTCAACTTCTGGTCTTTCATAATAATTTGTTTTTCTGACCATGGAAAGCCTTTAGAAAAAGTCAGCAAATCATTCTATTCATTCTAATGAAGTAATAAAGTCTTGAACTCATGGAAAACTGGCTGCAATAAGGGCTAAAGGTCCCAGATTATTAAAATTAGTGTCAATCAGTTTAGACAGGTAATCAATAACTGTCCACTTACATTGTTCACCCAGCCTTAGTACACAGAAGTAAGCCTCATATCTATTTTAGATTCACTAACACTTTACTAGGAATAAGTTTGAGTGAGGAAGTTGGTCATTTTGGAAAACGCCTCAGGAAAAAATTTGCCTGAAGAGTTGTTTTTTTTTTTTAATTAATTAATTAATTTATTTTTGGCTGTGTTGGGTCTTCGTTTCTGTGCGAGGGCTTTCTCCAGTTGTGGCGAGCGGGGGCCTCTTTTCATCGCGGTGCGCGGGCCTCTCACTGTCGTGGCCTCTCCCATTGCGGAGCACGGGCTCCAGACACGCAGGCTCAGTAGCTGTGGCTCACGGGCTTGGTCGCTCCGTGGCATGTGGGATCCTCCCAGACCAGGGCTCGAACCCGTGTCCCCTGCATTGGCAGGCAGACTCTCAACCACTGCACCACCAGGGAAGCCCTGCCTGAAGAGTTTTAAGCCTTATGCCTTTAGTTGTGGTTCTCCTGTATGCTAAGCTGGACTGATCATGAGAGGAAGTTTAAAAAAAGAATTTGGAAAAATAATGTTCAAGAACATAAACTTTGACAACATTCTTTTGAAGCCTTAAAGACTTTTTGTTTAAATATGTTTGCTAATGCATTATGGGCTTATGACACCGTAATAGATGTTTCAAAAGCAGAGATTATTTTTGAAAGATCATAATTCTATTTCTTAAAAAGGTGTATATTTAGACATAGGCTAATCATCTAATATTTAATTCAATAAAGTTACGAGTGTAAAAGTTATGGTAGCTCATGGATGATGTATTGAATGGTTATGACGAACGATGGTCTCCATATGGTGGTTAGATTACTGTATGGTTCACTTCCTTCCTAATACCAAGTCCTAATTTTCAGATGTATGTTCCTCAAAAACCATTAGAGGAAACCATCTGGAAACTGAAATTCTCATTTACTCATGAAAAGTCTACAGGCATATGAGATTCTCTCTCTCTCTCTCTCTCACACACACACACACAAACACACACACAAATGAAAAAGAAAAGGAGAGAGAGCAACAGAGATATTTATTGTACACTGAGTGTCTATGAAAAGTATATACTAGAATAGATGCTGGAAAGGACAGTGGAACATCTAGCTCTTCTAGTGTTCATTCCACTGAATCCAGAAACCATATATTTTTCTGGCCCTATAATAGATATTTTCATTGTCCCTTAAACATTTCTATATGCAAATAAATTAATGAAATAGGGAAGTATTTAAGCTGGAATTAGGTTATCTCAAGTTTTGGGTCACTTTGAAACAGTTGTTTATTTTGGGTGTGTAGATTTCTCCTCTCAGATAACTTACGTAATAATAACAAATATTATAACATATCTCCATAAGACAAAATGCTACCTATATTTAATAAAATTCTGTCACAATCACACTTATCAAATTACCCCAGCAAGCTTTCAGCTTTAATCATCTAACAACCCTACTATAAAGGAATAATTAACCATCCCTTCAAAGGGTGAAAGGCACTATCAGAAATATAATCTCTGAATGATTTCTTTCCTGATTGGTTAGACAAAGAGACAGCCTTACACTTTTCCAGCACATGTAGACATTGCCTCAGAAATAAAATAAAGTAGTCATAAAAATAAACTTTATTGTGTATTATACATCCAAGGCCTTTTGAAAATAAAGACACAAGAGATGCTAAATACAAAGAGAGGGTGGAGACCAAGATGGCAAAATAGAAGGACCCCATCTCCTCCCACAAACAAATCAAATGTACACATACATGTGGAATGATTCTCACAGAATACGTACTGTATGCTGGCAGAAGATCTCATACAACCAAAGCTGTGGGAAAGATCACCATATAACTGGGTAGGACTAAAGGAAAAAAAAAAGGAATAGGGATGAAACCTGCACCCCTGAGAGAGATTTGTGAAAGAAGAAAGGTTCCCTCAGCCTGGGAACCTCCTTTGCTGGCTGGGAGGTCAGTCAGGACAAAAAGGGAGCTTCAGAAACTCAGAGGAAAGTGCAACAGCTGGCTTGTAGCAGACAGGACAGAGAGGGATGAGAACAGATAATCCTTGCCACATCACTGCACTTTCCAGCCCAAGGCACGTGCTTGCTGGTGTGCTCAGAGGCTGGGTGCTAAAACTTGAGATTCAGCAGACAGACCTGGGGAGAGGAATCAGTTTGGCTAGTGGTCTGGGACTGAAGTGAGGGTGTGCCCAGGACAGAGCTCGGGTCTGCCAAAGGAGCCCCCACTGTCACTGCGTGCAAGGGAGGGGTGTGACCCCACCATAGCAGCCTCATTCTCAGCTTGCTCACAGTGAGTGTGGCTCAACTGCTAGAAGATCTAGGAACACACGAGCACCAGGGTGTTGCCCACACATGGAGGTAGAGCTGAAATCTGAGCCCATAACCATCATGCCCACAGCTAAGGTGGGGCTGAGAGCAGTGCCAACAACAGTGTACTCACACACCAGGTAGCAGGTAATGTCACAAAATGAATGTCCCAGTGGACAGCTCCTAGAGAGAAATATACAACGACTCCTTTCCCAGCAGGAGCACTCCAGTCCCGTCTATCTCACACAAAAGTTTAGAAATGGATCTGGGGGCTTCTACTGCAACAACTGGGGAGCAGACCCTGTCCTCAACAGGGCTGTGACAACCACAGAGCAAACAGGAGGCTCCACCCAACATCCAGTGCAGGTTCTGGTCATCACAACACCAATAACACCCCCTATCAAGGGGGAAACAACCAGCACACTCTGAGGAAAAATGTGGCTGGCATTTATAACAAAACCAGCCCTCACTTCAAAAATATTAGACACATAGTATACACATGCTCCTACATAAAAACATCCATTTAAGACCAGAGAAGATAACTGTTTCTCCTAAATTCACAGAGTCAGAGAAATATAAGTAAAATGAAAAAACAGAAGAACCACTCCCAATTAAAAGAGCAAGAGAAATCCCCTGAAAGAACAATGAAAGAGACCTCGCCAGTCTACCAGATCTCAAGTTCAAAAAGGAGGTAATAAAAATGCTGAAGGAGTTTAGAAAGGCAATCAGTAGAAATGCAGATCACTGTAACAAGGAACTAGAAACTATAAAGATGAGCCAATCAAAATTAGACAACTCGGTTGCTAAGATGAAAATCAAGCAAATGACAATAAAAAGCAAACTAAATAATGCAGAAGAACAAATAAGTGATCTGGAAGATAGAATAATGGAAATCACCCAATCAGAACAGCAGACAGAAAGACAAATGGAAAAAAAAAAAAAGAAAAGAAAGCAACATATGAGACCTATGGGATAATATAAAGCATGTCAATCTATGCATAATAGGGATTCCAGAAGGAGGAGAAAGAGAAAAGGGGATCAAAAATGTATTTGAAGAAATTATAGCTGAAAACTTCCCAAACCTAAAGAAGGAAACAGATATCCAGGTACAGGAAGTACAGAGGGTCCCAAACAAGATGAATCCAAACAGACCTACACCAAGACATATCATAATTAAAATGGCAAAATTAAAGAGAGGATTCTAAAGGAAGCAAAAGAAAAACAAAGAGTAGATCACAAGGAAACTCCCATAAGGCTGTCAGCTGATTTCTCTACAGAAACATCACAAGTGAGAAGGAAGTGGCAAGATATAATCAAAGTCCTGAAAGGGAAAAATCTGCAACCTAGGACACTCTACACAGCTACATTATCATTCAGAATAGGCGAGATACAGAATTCCTCAGAGAAGCAAAAGCTAAAACAATAGAGCAATACTAAACCTATCCTAAAAGAAATATTGAAAGGTCTTCTCTAAATAGAAAAAAAGCAAGAATTTATAGGAAAGGGAAAAATCACAATTAGAAAGGCAAATATAAAAAAGGATTGTAGATCAGTTTAATAAGTCAGTACACAGATTAAATAAAACAATCAAAAATTTTTGTGAAAGCAATTAGAACTACAATGAACAGGAAAATGATAAACATGAATATGTAAACTAGGACATCAAAATCACAAAATGTGGGGGAGGAGAGTATAACAATGTAGATCATTTAGAATGTGTGGAGCTTATGACTACCAGTCTAATGCAAGTACATATAGTAATGCATTAGCATACTTGAAAACCAGGGTAGCCTCAAATCAAAAACATACAATAGGGACTTCACTGGTGGCACAGCTGTTAAGAATCCACCTGTCAATACAGAGGACACAGGTGTGATCCCTGGTCTGGGAAGATCCCACATGCCGCGAAGTGACTAAGCTGATGTGCCACAACTACTGAGCCTTCGCTCCAGAGCCTGCAAGCCACAACTACTGAGCCTGTGTACCACAACTACGGAAGACTGCATGCCCTAGGGCAATGTGCCACATCTACTGAAGCCTGCATGCTCTAGGACACATGTGCCACAACTACTGAGCTCGCAATGCTGAAACTACTGAAGCCCGTGTGCCTAGAGCCCGTGCTCTGTAACAAGAGAAGCCACCGCAATGAGAAGCCCGTGCACTGCAATGAAGAGTAGCCCCTGCTCCCTGCAACCAGAGAAAGCCTGCATGCAGCAACGAAGACCCAACACAGCCAAAACAAAAACAAAAACAAAAACATACAATAGATTCACAAAAACCAAAAAGAAAAGAATTAGAGCATAATACAAAAGAAGACCATCAAACCACTTAAGGAAAAACAAAAAGAAGAAAGAAATAAAAAAGAGATAGAAAATCAACTGGAAAACAAGGTTTAAAAATGGCAATAAATACATACCTATCAATAATTATCTTAAATGTCAATAGACTAAATGCCCCAATCAAAAGACATAATGTGGCAGATTGGATAAAAAACAAGAACCTAAAATATGCTGTCTACAACAGACCCACTTTAAGGCAAAGGACACACATAGATTGAAAGTGAGGGAATGGAGAAAGATATTTCCTGGAAATGGAAATAACAAGAAAGTTGGGGTAGCAAAGTACATATGAGAAAAAACAAACTTTAAAACAAAGGCCATAAAGAATGATAAAGAAGGACACTGGGAGGAGAGAAGATGGCGGAAGAGTAAGACGCAGAGATCACCTTCCTTCCCACAGATACAGTAGAAATACATCTGCACGTGGAACTGCTCCTACAGAACACCCACTGAACGCTGGCAGAAAACGTCAGACCTCCCAAAAGGCAAGAAACTCCCCCCGTACTTGGGTAGGGCAAAAGAAAAAAGAAATAACAGAGACAAAAGAATAGGGACGGGACCTGCACCAGAGGGAGGGAGCCGTGAAGGAGGAAAGATTTCCACGCACTAGGAAGCCCCTTCATGGGCAGAGACTGCGAGTGGCAGAGGGGGGAAGCTTCGGAGCCATGGAGGAGAGCACAGCCACAGGGGTGCGGAGGGCAAAGCGGAGAGACTCCCGCACAGAGGCTCGGCACCGAGCAGCACTCAGCAGCCCGAGAGGCTTGTCTGCTCACCCGCCGGGGCGGGCGGGGCTGGGAGCTGAGGCTCGGGCTTCAGTCGGTCGGATCGCAGGGAGAGGACTGGGGTTGGCGGCGTGAACACAGCCTGAAGGGGTTAGTGCACCACAGCTAGCCAGGAGGGAGTCCGGGAAAAAGTCTGCAGCTGCCGAAGAGGCAAGAGACTTTTTCTTCCCTCTTTGTTTCCTGGTGTGCGAGGAGAGGGGATTCAGAGCGCCACCTAAACGAACTCCAGAGACGGGCGCGAGCCGCGGCTATCAGCGCAGACCCCACAGCAACAGGGGCGCAGAGGAAGAAACGGAGAGATTCCCGCACAGAGGCTCAGCGGCGAGAAGCACTCAGCAGCCCGAGAGGCTTGTCTGCTCACCCGCCGGGGCGGGCAGGGCTGGGAGCTGAGGCTCGGGCTTCGGTCGGTCAGATAGCAGGGAGAGGACTGGGGTTGGCAGCGTGAACACAGCCTGAAGGGGTTAGCGCACCACAGCTGGCTGGGAGGGAGACCCGGAAAAAGTCTGCAGCTGCCGAAGAGGCAAGAGACTTTTTCTTGCCTCTTTGTTTCGTGACACGCAAGGAGAGGGGATTCAGAGCGCCGCCTAAACGAACTCCAGAGACGGGCGCGAGCCGCGGTGAGCAGCATGGGCCCCAGAGACGGGCGTGAGATGCTGGGGCTGCTGCTGCCGCCTCCAAAAAGCCTGTGTGTGAGCACAGGTCACTCTCCACACCGCCCCTCCTGGTAGGCTGTGCAGCCCGCCACGGCCAGGGTCCCGTGATCCGGGGACAACTTCCCCGGGAGAACGCACTGCGCGCCTCAGGCTGCTGCAACGTCACGCCAGCCTCTGCCGCTGCAGGCTCGCCCCGCCTCCTCTGTACCCCTCCCTCCCCGCGGCCTGGGTGAGCCAGAGCCCCCGAAGCAGCTGCTCCTTTAACCCCGTCCTGTCTGGGTGGGGAACAGACGCCCTCAGGCGACCTACATGCAGAGGCGGGTCCAAATCCAAAGCTGAACCCTGGGAACTGTGCGAACAGAGAAGAGAAGGGAAAATCTCTCCCAGCAGCCTCAGAAGCAGTGGATTAAAACTCCACAAACAACTTGATGTGCCTGCATCTGTTGAATACCTGAATAGACAACGAATCATCCCAAATTCAGGAGGTGGACTTTGGGAGCAGGATATATAAATTTTTCCCCTTTTCCTTTTTTGTGAGTGTATATGTATATGCTTCTGGGTGAGATTTTGTCTGTATAGCTTTGCTTTATAATAGCTTTATTTTACTTCACTATATTATAGCCTCTTTCTTTCTTTCTTTCTATTTTTTCTCCCTTTTACTCTGAGCCATGTGGACGAAAGGCTCTTGGTGCTCCAGCCAGGCATCAGGGCTGTGCCTCTGAGGTGGGAGAGCCAAATGCAGGACACTGGTCCACAAGAGACCTCCCACCTCCATGTAATACGAAACGGCAAAAATCTCTCAGAGATCTTCATCTCAACATCAAGACCCAGCTTCACTCAACGACCAGCAAGCTACAGTGCTGGACACCCTATGCCAAACAACTAGCAAGACAGGAACACAGCCCCATCCATTAGAAGAGAGGCTGCCTAAAATCATAATAAGGCCACAGACACCCCAAAATACACCACCAGACATGGATGTGCCCACCAGAAAGACAAGATCCAGCCTCATCCACCAGAACTCAGGCACTAGTTCCCTCCACCAGGAAGCCTACACAACCCACTGAACCAACCTTAGCCACTGGGGACAGATACCGAAAACAACGGGAACTACGAACCTGCAGCCTGTGAAAACGAGACCCCAAACACAGTAAGATAAGCAAAATGAGACAACAGAAAAACACACAGCAGATGAAGGAGCAGGGTCAAAACACACCAGACTTAACAAATGAAGAGGAAATAGGTAGTCTACCTGAAAAAGAATTCAGAATAATGATAGTAAGGATGATCCAAAATCTGGGAAATAGAATAGACAAAATGCAAGAAACATTTAACAAGGACGTAGAAGAACTAAAGAGGAACCAAGCAATGATGAAAAACACAATAAATGAAATTAAAAATACTCTAGATGGGATCAATAGCAGAATAACTGAGGCAGAAGAAAGGATAAGTGCCCTGGAAGATAAAATGGTGGAAATCACTACTGCAGAGCAGGATTAAGAAAAAAGAATGAAAAGAACTGAGGACAGTCTCAGAGACCTCTGGGACAACATTAAATGCACCAACATTCGAATTATAGGGGTCCCAGAAGAAGAAGAGAAAAAGAAAGGGACTGAGAAAATATTTGAAGAGATTATAGTTGAAAACTTCCCTAATATGGGAAAGGAAATAGTTAATCAAGTCCTGGAAGCACAGAGAGTCCCATACAGGATAAACCCAAGGAGAAACACGCCAAGACACATATTAATCAAACTGTCAAAAATTAAATATAAGGAAAACATATTAAAGGCAGCAAGGGAAAAACAACAAATAACACACAAGGGAATCCCCATAAGGTTAACATCTGATCTCTCAGCAGAAACTCTGCAAGCCAGAAGGGAGTGGCAGGATATACTTAAAGTGATGAAGGAGAAAAACCTACAACCAAGATTACTCTACCCAGCAAGGATCTCATTCAGATTCGATGGAGAAATTAAAACCTTTACAGACAAGCAAAAGCTGAGAGAGTTCAGCACCACCAAACCAGCTTTACAACAAATGCTAAAGGAACTTCTCTAGGCAAGAAACACAAGAGAAGGAAAACACCTACAATAACAAACCCAAAACAGTTAAGAAAATGGGAATAGGAACATACATATCGATAATTACCTTGAATGTAAATGGATTAAATGCTCCCACCAAAAGACACAGGCTGGCTGAATGGATACAAAAACAAGACCCATATATATGCTGTCTACAAGAGACCCACTTCAGACCTAGGGACACATACAGACTGAAAGTGAGGGGATGGAAAAAGATATTCCATGCAAATGGAAATCAAAAGAAAGCTGGAGTAGCAATTCTCATATTAGACAAAATAGACTTTAAAATAAAGACTATTACAACAGACAAAGAAGGACACTATATAATGATCAAGGGATCAATCCAAGAAGAAGGTATAACAATTGTAAATATTTATGCACCCAACATAGGAGCACCTCAATACATAAGGCAAATACTAACAGCCATAAAAGGGGAAATCGACAGCAACACAATCATAGTAGGGGACTTTAACACCCCACTTTCACCAATGGACAGATCATCCAAAATGAAAATAAATAAGGAAACACAAGCTTTAAATGATACATTAAACAATATGGACTTAATTGATATTTATAGGACATTCCACCCTAAAACAACAGAATACACATTTTTCTCAAGTGCTCATGGAACATTCTCCAGGATAGATCATATCTTGGGTCACAAATCAAGCCTTGGTAAATTTAAGAAAATTGAAATCGTATCAAGTATCTTTTCCGACCACAACACTATGAGACTAGATATCAATTACAAGGAAAGATCTGTAAAAAATACAAACACATGGAGGCTACACAATACACTACTTAATAACGAAGTGATTACTGAAGAAATCAAAGGGGAAATCGAAAAATACCTAGAAACAAATGACAATGGAGATACGACGACCCAAAACCTATGGGACGCAGCAAAAGCAGTGCTAAGAGGGAAGTTTATAGCAATACAAGCCTACCTCAAGAAACAGGAAACATCTCGAATAAACAACCTAACCTTGCACCTAAAGCAATTAGAGAAAGAACAAAAAAACCCCAAAGCCAGCAGAAGGAAAGAAATCATAAAGATAAGGTCAGAAATAAGTGAAAAAGAAATGAAGGAAACAATAGCAAAAATCAATGAAACTAAAAGCTGGTTCTTTGAGAAGATAAACAAAATTGATAAACCATTAGCCAGACTCATCAAGAGAAAAAGGGAGAAGACTCAAATCAATAGAATTAGAAATGAAAAAGGAGAAGTAACCACTGACACTGCAGAAATACAAACGATCATGAGAGATTTCTACAAGCAACTCTATGGCAATAAAATGGATAACCTGGAAGAAACGGACAGATTCTTAGAAATGCACAAACTGCCGACACTGAACCAGGAAGAAATAGAAAATATGAACAGACCAATCACAAGCACTGAAATTGAAACTGTGATTAAAAACCTTCCAACAAACAAAAGCTCAGGACCAGATGGCTTCACAGGGGAATTCTATCAAACATTTAGAGAAGAGCTAACACCTATCCTTCTCAAACTCTTCCAAAATATTGCAGAGGGAGAAACACTCCCCAACTCATTCTACGAGGCCACCATCACCCTGATACCAAAACCAGACAAAGATGTCACAAAGAAAGAAAACTACAGGCCAATATCACTGATGAACATAGATGCAAAAATCCTCAACAAAATACTAGCAAACAGAATCCAACAGCACATTAAAAGGATCATACACCATGATCAAGTGGGGTTTATCCCAGGAATGCAAGGATTCTTCAATGTACGCAAATCAATCAACGTGATACACCATATTAACAAATTGAAGGAGAAAAACCATATGATCATCTCAATAGATGCAGAGAAAGCTTTCGACAAAATTCAACACCCATTTATGATAAAAGCCCTGCAGAAAGTAGGCATAGAGGGAAATTTCCTCAACATAATAAAGGCCATATATGACAAACCCACAGCCAACATTGTCCTCAGTGGTGAAAAACTGAAACCATTTCCACTAAGATCAGGAACAAGACAAGGTTGCCCACTCTCACCACTATTATTCAACATAGTTTTGGAAGTGTTAGCCACAGCAATCAGAGAAGACAAAGAAATAAAAGGAATCCAAATCGGAAAAGAAGAAGTAAAGCTGTCACTATTTGCAGATGACAGGATACTATACATAGAGAATCCTAAAGATGCTACCAGAAAACTCCTAGAGCTAATCAATGAATTTGGTAAAGTAGCAGGATACAAAATTAATGCACAGAAATCTCTTGCATTTCTATACACTAATGACGAAAAATCTGAAAGTGAAATTAAGAAAACACTCCCATTTATCATTGCAACAAAAAGAATAAAATATCTAGGAATAAACCTACCTAAGGAGACAAAAGACCTGTATGCAGAAAATTATAAGACACTGATGAAAGAAATTAAAGATGATACAAATAGATGGAGAGATATACCATGTTCCTGGATTGGAAGAATCAACATTGTGAAAATGACTCTACTACCCAAAGCAATCTACAGATTCAATGCAATCCCTATCAAACTACCACTGGCATTTTTCACAGAACTAGAACAAAAAATTTCACGATTTGTATGGAAACACAAAAGACCCCGAATAGCCAAAGCAATCTTGAGAACGAAAAATGGAGCTGGGGGAATCAGGCTCCCTGACTTCAGACTATATTACAAAGCTACAGTAATCAAGACAGTTTGGTACTGGCACAAAAACAGAAATATAGATCAATGGAACAGGATAGAAAGCCCAGAGATAAACCCACACACATATGGTCAACTTATCTTTGATAAAGGAGGCAAGCATATACAGTGGAGAAAAGACAGCCTCTTCAATAAGT
The DNA here is from genome assembly GCF_949987535.1 of Balaenoptera acutorostrata. NCBI lineage: Eukaryota > Metazoa > Chordata > Mammalia > Artiodactyla > Balaenopteridae > Balaenoptera > Balaenoptera acutorostrata. The sequence continues at coordinate 36,338,976 of NC_080072.1, read as the reverse complement.
GGTGCTGAGAAAATTGGACAGGAACATGTAAAAGTATGAAATTAGAACACTCCCTGACACCATGCACAAAAATAAACTCAAAATGGATTAAAGACCTAAGTGTAAGGGCAGACACTATCAAACTCTTAGAGGAAAACATAGGCAGAACACTCTATGACATACATCACAGCAAGATTCTTTTGGACCCAGCTCCCAGAGGAATGGAAATAAGAACACAAATAAACAAATGGGACCTAATGAAACTTAAAAGCTTTTGCACAACAAAGGAAACCATAAACAAGACCAAAAGACAACCCTCAGAATGGGAGAAAATATTTGCAAATGAAGCAACTGACAAAGGATTAATCTCCAAGATTTACAAGCAGCTCATGCAGCTCAATGACAAAAAAACGAACAACCCAATCCAAAAATGGGCAGAAGATCTAAATAGACATTTCTCCAAAGAAGATATACAGATGGCCTACAGACACATGAAAGAATGCTCAACATCATTAATCATTAGAGAAATGCAAATCAAAACTACCATGAGATATCATCTCACACCAGTCAGAATGGCCATCATCAAAAAATCTAGAAACAATAAATGCTGGAGAGGGTGTGGAGGAAAGGGAACCCTCTTGCACTGTTGGTGGGAATGCAAATTGATACAGCCACTATGGAGAACAGTATGGAGGTTCCTTAAAAAGCTACAAATAGAACTACCATACGGCCCAGCAATCCCACTCCTGGGCATATACCCTGAGAAAACCATAGTTCAAAAAGAGTCATGTACCAAAATGTTCATTGCAGCTCTATTTACAATAGCCAGGATATGGAAACAACCTAAATGTCCATCGACAGATGAATGGATAAAGAAGATGTGGCACATATATACAATGGAATATTACTCAGCCATAAAAAGAAATGAAATGGAGGTATTTGTAATGAGGTGGATGGAGTTAGAGTCTGTCATACAGAGTGAAGTAAGTCAGAAAGAGAAAAACAAATACTGTATGCTAACACATATATACGGAATCTAAGGGAAAAAAAAAAAAGGCCGTGAAGAACCTAGTGGCAAGACGGGAATAAAGACACAGACCTACTAGAGAATGGACTTGAGGATATGGGGAGGGGGTGGGGTGAGATGTGACAGGGTGAGAGAGTGTCATGGACATATATACACTACCAAATGTAAAATAGATAGCTAGTGGGGAGCAGCCACATAGCACAGGGAGATCAGCTCGGTGCTTTGTGACCACCTAGAGGGGTGGGATGGGGAGGGTGGGAGGGAGGGAGATGCAAGAGGGAAGAGATTTGGGAACATATTGTATATGTGTAACTGATTCATTTTGTTATAAAGCAGAAACTAACACACCATTGTAAGGCAATTATATTTCAATAAAGACGTTTAAAAAAAAAAAAAGAAGGACACTGTATAATGATAAAAGGATCAATACAAGAAGAGGATATTACAGTCGTTAATATATGCGAACCCAGTACAGGAGCACCTAAATACATAAGACAAATACTAAGAGATATAAAGGGAGAAATTGATGGGAATACACTAATGGTAGGAGACTTTAACACTAAACTGACATCAATGGACATATCTTCCAGATAGAAAATCACTAAGGCAATAGAGAACCAATTTGACATAATAGAACAGTTAGACTTAATATCTTCAGGAGATTACATCCAACAAAAAAACAAAACAAACAAACAAACAAAAAACCCAGAATACACATTCTTTTTAAGTGCACAGAAACATTCTCTAGGATAGACCATATACTAGGACACAAAACAAGCCTCAACAAATTTAAGGGGATAGAAATTATTTCAAGTATCTTTTCTGACCACAACAGCATGAAACAAGAAATCAACCACAAAAAGAGAAATGAGAAAAAAATGATTAAATGGAGACTACTAAACAATATGCTACTAAAAAATCAATGGGTCAATGATGAAATCAAAGAGGAAATAAAAAAATACCTCAAGAAAAATGATGATGAAAACACAACAATAAAAAATCTATGGGATGCAGCTAAAGCATTCCTAAGAGGGAAGTCCATAGTGTTACAGGATTTTATCAAAAAACAAGAAAAATCACAAATAAACAACCTACATTACCACCTAAAAGAACTAGAAAAAAAAGAACAAACAAAACCTAAAGTCAGCAGAAGGAAGAAAATAATAAAGATCAGAGAGGAAATATGTAAAACAGAGATAAAAACAATAGAAAAAAAAATAAAGCCAAGAGCTGTTTTTTTGAAAGGATAAACAAAATGTACAAACCCCTTACCAGGCTCATCAAGAGGAAAAGAGAGAGGACCCATTTAAACAAAATGAAATGAAAGAGGAAAAATAACAACCAATACAGCAGAAACACAATAAGTCATAAGAAAATACTAGGAGCAGTTATATGCCAACAAATTGGATAACCTAGAAGAAATGGACAAGTTTCTAAAAACATACAGCTTACCAAAACTGTATCAAGAAGAAAATTACAATGAGGTATCACCTCACACCAGTTAAAATGGTCATCATCAAATGTCTATAAACAATAAATGCTGGAGAGTGTGTGGAGAAAAGGGAACTCTCCTGCACTGTTGGTGGGAATGTAAATTGGTACAGCCACTATGGAGAACAGTATGGAGGTGCCTTAAAAAACTAAAAAACTAAAAATAGTTAGCCCCAGTATTCATAGCAGCACTATTTATAACAGCCAAGACATGGAAGCAACATAAGTGTCCATTTACAGATGAATGGATAAAGCAGATGTGGTATATATGTGTGTGTGTATGTGTGTGTATATATATATATATATATATATATATATACACACACACATACACATACACACACACAAACAATGGAATACTTCTTAGCCATAAAAAAGTGAGATAATGCCATTTGCAGCAACATGGATGGACCTAGAGATTATCATACTAAGTGAGGTAAGTCAGACAAAGAAAGACAAATATCATATGATATCAATTACATGTGGAATCTAAAAAAATGATACAAATGAACTTATTTACAAAACAGAAACAGACTCACACACATCGAAAACAAACATACAGTTACCAAAGGGGAAAGAAGGGGGAGGGATAAATTAGGAGTTTGGGATTAACAGATACACACTACTATACTTAAACAATCAGGACCTTCTGTATAGCATAGGGAAGTATATTCAATATCTTGTAAGAACCTATAGTGAAAAAGAATCTGGAAAAAAAAATATATCATATATATATATGAAGATATACATATATATGATATATATCAGATATATATATATTTCATATATATCATATATATATCATATATATATCATATATATATCTGATATATATATATCTGAAGTATATATATATCTATCTGAATCACACCTGAAAGTAACACAACATTGTAAATCAACTATATTCGAATAAAGAGATTCCAAGAGATGTGTCTACTGCCACCTAGAAACAAGGTGAAGGCCATTCCTATATTAAAGAAGCAGTACTGGATAGTGTCAAGGCATAGATCTTGGTTGAAAATGTGGCCACTGTAAACCCACTACTTGGGTGTGAATCTTGGCTTCCCACTTACTAGCTGTGTGACTGTGAAATTAAGTAGAAATTAATCTCTACTTCAGTTTTCTGATTATTGATATAATAGAACCAAAGGTGACACCTCTCACTATCAGGACTTCTGTGAGAGTTAAATCTGTTAGAAAGAATTATGTAAATAGCACACAGTAAGCACTCAATAAATGTATGCCGCTATGACAATTATTATTATTAACTTCCTTTCTTCTTTGTACTGGGCTATATTTCATCACTTAGAGAGGTCTAATCTTAGCAACAGAAGACTAAGACATTGGCCAAAATTAATCTCCATATTTCAAAAAGAAAATGAGGGATTGCAAGGAAACTGGTAAAATATAGCAAGGCACTTGATTCAAGTTGAAAGTAAAGTGTTTTGGTTTTTTTTTTCATTTTCCAGTCACATTTGCACCTGTAAATTACATATTAGGGTGAATCATCAACATGTTAAAATATTATGGTAAAAGAGATAATTCTGAACCTAAACGTAAAGTTCCTTGCCTAAAATATCAATTCCAAGGTTAAAACTGTAGGTTTGCTTCGGGCCTAAATAGAAAAACAACAGTTAATGAGGCCTCTTGCATTAAACAGAATCTAGTTTAAATTTGGTGACAGTTTAATTCTAGTGCTGTATTCATCTAACAGATTCAAAATCATTTGCAAACATGTACTGTATCATTATCCTTGTTTCATGGAGACTCCAAAGCATAGGCAGAGATTAATGTTTTCAGGCAACTAACCAAGCATTTCTTGGTCGGCTGCTGGGTACTGATGAGTGTTCTACAAGTTAAGGTATATCTTAAAATATCTCATTTACTGCCATTTTCTCCAAAAATGCTAATTGAAGTAGAAAATGAGTGAGTCATACAAATTTAATTTAAGAAAACTTTGTAATACCTAGCACTATGCTAGTTGCATAGGGAGATATCAAGGTGATTGAAATAGGATGCCTTTCCTCAAAGAGCATACATTTTGCTGAGGAGATAATCATAATGATAATGGCTAACATATTCTGAGCACTTACTGGGTGTCAACCATTAAAGTAAGTTCTTTATATGTGTTTTGTCAATTTATTTTTGTAATCAACCCTATAGTTAGGTACAAATCCACCCAATTCATAGTAAGAAAGCTGAGGATTAGAGAGGTTGAGAGATTTTCCCAAGGTTACCTGATGGTGGTTCAGGAAGGCTAATAATTCATTTGCCTCACCACAGGTAGGACCCCACTGTTGGTGGGGCTCTTAATCCCCAACAAAATTGCCCTGATCCTCTGGGGACTTCATACAATAGTTCTTCAAGAGATTCACATTTACAACCTCATATCCTCCTCTCCTTTCTCTCCTTCCTTAAAGATTTTTGCCTATAGATCAGTATCTTGGCTTTTGACAGATTCAATAACCTATTCTCTTTCAATTATTTCATTCTCCCTTCCATTCAATAATCCATTCCTATAACTGAATCACTAACATTGCTTTCATTATGGCAATTCCAAGTGTCACACTCCAAAACCACCAGCTCCTTTCTTACCTACTGCCTCTACTCCAGACTCACAACAATTTTTCAAACCCATATAAATGCAACCCATTGAACCAATTGAACCTCCATCTTATCTCCCTCTCAGGACCCCTTATGTTCTCACTTCCCTCCTTATCCAGCTTAAATTCCACTGTCCAACCTGACTACCTTGCTCCGTTTCCCTCTGACATTGTTGCTTGGCAAAATCTAACCCTGGATAAGTTCAGTGCTTCATCTACATTGTGTCAGTGCCCAGGCATCAGAATCTGATGAAAGGAAAACATAAAAATGCTGACTGGCTTTATTTTATTTTATTTTTTCTCAGTTTTAATGAGATATAATTGGCATATGTCTTTGTATTAGTTTAAGGTGTACAACATAATGATTGATACATGTATATATTGTAAAATGATTACCACAATAAATTTAGTTATCATCCATCAATTCTCATAGTGAATACATTTTTTTCTTGTGAAAAGCACTTTTAAGACCCACTCTCTTAGCAACTTTCAAACATACAATACAGTATCATTAACTGTAGTTACCGTGCTGTACATTACATTCCCAGGGTTACTTGTCTTATAACTGGAAGTTTGTACATTTTGACCACCTTCACCCATTGCCCCATACTCCACCCCTTTCCCCTGGCAATCCAGTCTGTTCCATTTCTATGAGCTTTTTTGTTTTTGTTTTGTTTTTGTTTTTTTAAGATTCCACATGTAACTGAGATCATACAGTATTTATCTTTTGCTGTCTGACATTTTTAATTTAGCATAATGCCTTCAAGGTTCATCCATGTTGTTGCAAATGGCAAGATTTCATTATTTTTATAGCTGAGTAAAATTCCATTGTGAGGTATATATGTATCACACATCTTCTTTATCTACTCATCTGTTCATGGACACTCAGGTTGCCTCCATGTCTTGGCTATTGTAAATAATGCTGCAATGAACATGGGGGGACAGATATTTCTTGAAGATAGTGATTTTGCTTCCTTCAGATATGCAGCTGACTCTTGAAGAACGTGGGGGTTAGAAGGGCCAACCTACTTGCACAGTTGAAAATCTGTGTATAACTTTACATTTGACCCTCTCTACCTGCAGTTCCACATCTGTGAATTCAACCAACCATGGATCATATGGTATTGTAGTATTTATTTACTGAAAAACAATGTGAGTATAAGCGGATCTGTGCAGTTCAAACTGATGTTGTTCAACGGTCAACTGTATACCCAGAAGTGTAATTGTTGGATCACATGGTAGTTTGATTTTTAATTTTTTGAGGAATCCGTATTGTTTTCCCTAATGGCTGCACCAATTTACATTCCCACCAACAATGTTCAATAGTTCTCTTTTCTCCGCATCTTAGCCAACACTTGCGATTCTTTGCTTTTTTGAGGACAGCCATTCTAACACGTGTGAAATTATATCTCATTATGGTATTTATTTGCATTTCCCTGATGATTAGTGATGTTGAGCAACTTTGTACCTGTTGGCCATTTGTATGTCGTCTTTGGAAAAACATGTATTCAGTTCCTCTGCCCATTTTGAAATTGAATTTTTTTTTTATAAACATCTTTATTGAAGTATAATTGCCTTACAATGGTGTGTTAGCTTCTGCTTTATAACAAAGTGAATCAGTTATACATATACAATATGTTCCCATTTCTCTTCCCTCTTGCATCTCCCTCGCACCCACCCTCCCCATCCCACCCCTCTAGGTGGTCACAAAGTACCGAGCTGATCTCCCTGTGCTATGTGGCTGCTCCCCACTAGCTATCTATTTTACATTTGGTAGTGTATATATGTCCATGACACTCTCTCACCCTGTCACATCTCACCCCACCCCCTCCCCATATCCTCAAGTCCATTCTCTAGTAGGTCTGTGTCTTTATTCCCGTCTTGCCACTAGGTTCTTCATGGCCTTTTTTTTTTTTTTCCCTTAGATTCCGTATATATGTGTTAGCATACAGTATTTGTTTTTCTCTTTCTGACTTACTTCACTCTGTATGACAGACTCTAACTCCATCCACCTCATTACAAATACCTCCATTTCATTTCTTTTTATGGCTGAGTAATATTCCATTGTATATATGTGCCACATCTTCTTTATCCATTCATCTGTCGATGGACATTTAGGTTGTTTCCATATCCTGGCTATTGTAAATAGAGCTGCAATGAACATTTTGGTACATGACTCTTTTTGAACTATGGTTTTCTCAGGGTATATGCCCAGGAGTGGGATTGCTGGGCCGTATGGTAGTTCTATTTGTAGCTTTTTAAGGAACCTCCATACTGTTCTCCATAGTGGCTGTATCAATTTGCATTCCCACCAACAGTGCAAGAGGGTTCCCTTTCCTCCACACCCTCTCCAGCATTTATTGTTTCTAGATTTTTTGATGATGGCCATTCTGACTGGTGTGAGATGATATCTCATGGTAGTTTTGATTTGCATTTCTCTAATGATTAATGATGTTGAGCATTCTTTCATGTGTCTGTAGGCCATCTGTATATCTTCTTTGGAGAAATGTCTATTTAGATCTTCTGCCCATTTTTGGATTGGGTTGTTCGTTTTTTTGTCATTGAGCTGCATGAGCTGCTTGTAAATCTTGGAGATTAATCCTTTGTCAGTTGCTTCATTTGCAAATATTTTCTCCCATTCTGAGGGTTGTCTTTTGGTCTTGTTTATGGTTTCCTTTGCTGTGCAAAAGCTTTTAAGTTTCATTAGGTCCCATTTGTTTATTTGTGTTCTTATTTCCATTCCTCTGGGAGCTGGGTCCAAAAGAATCTTGCTGTGATGTATGTCATAGAGTGTTCTGCCTATGTTTTCCTCTAAGAGTTTGATAGTGTCTGCCCTTACACTTAGGTCTTTAATCCATTTTGAGTTTATTTTTGTGCATGGTGTCAGGGAGTGTTCTAATTTCATACTTTTACATGTTCCTGTCCAATTTTCTCAGCACCACTTATTGAAGAGGCTGTCTTTTCTCCACTGTATATGCTTGCCTCCTTTATCAAAGATAAGTTGACCATATGTGTGTGGGTTTATCTCTGGGCTTTCTATCCTGTTCCATTGATCTATATTTCTGTTTTTGTGCCAGTACCAAACTGTCTTGATTACTGTAGCTTTGTAATATAGTCTGAAGTCAGGGAGCCTGATTCCCCCAGCTCCATTTTTCGTTCTCAAGATTGCTTTGGCTATTCGGGGTCTTTTGTGTTTCCATACAAATCGTGAAATTTTTTGTTCTAGTTCTGTGAAAAATGCCAGTGGTAGTTTGATAGGGATTGCATTGAATCTGTAGATTGCTTTGGGTAGTAGAGTCATTTTCACAATGTTGATTCTTCCAATCCAGGAACATGGTATATCTCTCCATCTATTTGTATCATCTTTAATTTCTTTCATCAGTGTCTTATAATTTTCTGCATACAGGTCTTTTGTCTCCTTAGGTAGGTTTATTCCTAGATATTTTATTCTTTTTGTTGCAATGATAAATGGGAGTGTTTTCTTAATTTCACTTTCAGATTTTTCGTCATTAGTGTATAGAAATGCAAGAGATTTCTGTGCATTAATTTTGTATCCTGCTACTTTACCAAATTCATTGATTAGCTCTAGGAGTTTTCTGGTAGCATCTTTAGGATTCTCTATGTATAGTATCCTGTCATCTGCAAATAGTGACAGCTTTACTTCTTCTTTTCCGATTTGGATTCCTTTTATTTCTTTGTCTTCTCTGATTGCTGTGGCTAACACTTCCAAAACTATGTTGAATAATAGTGGTGAGAGTGGGCAACCTTGTCTTGTTCCTGATCTTAGTGGAAATGGTTTCAGTTTTTCACCACTGAGGACAATGTTGGCTGTGGGTTTGTCATATATGGCCTTTATTATGTTGAGGAAATTTCCCTCTATGCCTACTTTCTGCAGGGCTTTTATCATAAATGGGTGTTGAATTTTGTCGAAAGCTTTCTCTGCATCTATTGAGATGATCATATGGTTTTTCTCCTTCAATTTGTTAATATGGTGTATCACATTGATTGATTTGCGTACATTGAAGAATCCTTGCATTCCTGGGATAAACCCCACTTGATCATGGTGTATGATCCTTTTAATGTGCTGTTGGATTCTGTTTGCTAGTATTTTGTTGAGGATTTTTGCATCTATGTTCATCAGTGATATTGGCCTGTAGTTTTCTTTCTTTGTGACATCTTTGTCTGGTTTTGGTCTCAGGGTGATGGTGGCCTCGTAGAATGAGTTTGTGAGTGTTCCTTCCTCTGCAATATTTTGGAAGAGTTTGAGAAGGATAGGTGTTAGCTCTTCTCTAAATGTTTGATAGAATTCCCCTGTGAAGCCATCTGGTCCTGCGCTTTTGTTTGTTGGAAGGTTTTTAATCACAGTTTCAATTTCAGTGCCTGTGATTGGTCTGTTCATATTTTCTATTTCTTCCTGGTTCAGTCTCGGCAGTTTGTGCATTTCTAAGAATCTGTCCATTTCTTCCAGGTTGTCCATTTTATTGGCATAGAGTTGCTTGTAGTAATCTCTCATGATCGTTTGTATTTCTGCAGTGTCAGTGGTTACTTCTCCTTTTTCATTTCTAATTCTATTGATCTGAGTCTTCTCCCTTTTTCTCTTGATGAGTCTGGCTAATGGTTTATCAATTTTGTTTATCTTCTCAAAGAACCAGCTTTTAGTTTCATTGATTTTTGCTATTGTTTCCTTCATTTCTTTTTCATTTATTTCGGACCTGATCTTTATAATTTCTTTCCTTCTGCTGGCTTTGGGGGTTTTTTTGTTCTTCTTTCTCTAATTGCTTTAGGTGCAAGGTTAGGTTGTTTATTCGAGATGTTTCCTGTTTCTTGAGGTAGGCTTGTATTGCTATAAACTTCCCTCTTAGCACTGCTTTTGCTGCGTCCCATAGGTTTTGGGTCGTCGTATCTCCATTGTCATTTGTTTCTAGGTATTTTTTGATTTCCCCTTTGATTTCTTCAGTAATCACTTCGTTATTAAGTAATGTATTGTGTAGCCTCCGTGTGTTTGTATTTTTTACAGATCTTTTCCTGTAATTGATATCTAGTCTCATAGCGTTGTGGTCGGAAAAGATACTTGATACGATTTCAATTTTCTTAAATTTACCAAGGCTTGATTTGTGACCCAAGATATGATCTATCCTGGAGAATGTTCCATGAGCACTTGAGAAAAATGTGTATTCTGTTGTTTTAGGGTGGAATGTCCTATAAATATCAATTAAGTCCATATTGTTTAATGTATCATTTAAAGCTTGTGTTTCCTTATTTATTTTCATTTTGGATGATCTGTCCATTGGTGAAAGTGGGGTGTTAAAGTCCCCTACTATGATTGTGTTGCTGTCGATTTCCCCTTTTATGGCTGTTAGTATTTGCCTTATGTATTGAGGTGCTCCTATGTTGGGTGCATAAATATTTACAATTGTTACACCTTCCTCTTGGATTGATCCCTTGATCATTATATAGTGTCCTTCTTTGTCTGTTGTAATAGTCTTTATTTTAAAGTCTATTTTGTCTGATATGAGAATTGCTACTCCAGCTTTCTTTTGATTTCCATTTGCATGGAATATCTTTTTCCATCCCCTCTCTTTCAGTCTGTATGTGTCTCTAGGTCTGAAGTGGGTCTCTTGTAGACAGCATATATATGGGTCTTGTTTTTGTATCCATTCAGCCAGCCTGTGTCTTTTGGTGGGAGCATTTAATCCATTTACATTCAAGGTAATTATCGATATGTATGTTCCTATTCCCATTCTCTTAAATGTTTTGGGTTTGTTATTGTAGGTGTTTTCCTTCTCTTGTGTTTCTTGCCTAGAGAAGTTCCTTTAGCATTTGTTGTAAAGCTGGTTTGGTGGTGCTGAACTCTCTCAGCTTTTGCTTGTCTGTAAAGGTTTTAATTTCTCCATCGAATCTGAATGAGATCCTTGCTGGCTAGATTAGTCTTGGCTGTAGGTTTTTCTCCTTCATCACTTTAAGTATATCCTGCCACTCCCTTCTGGCTTGCAGAGTTTCTGCTGAAAGATCAGATGTTAACCTTATGGGGATTCCCTTGTGTGTTATTTGTTGTTTTTCCCTTGCTGCCTTTAATATGTTTTCCTTATATTTAATTTTTGATAGTTTGATTAATATGTCTTGGCCTGTTGTCCTTGGATTTATCCTGTATGGGACTCTGTGCTTCCTGGCCTTGATTAAGTATTTCCTTTCCCATATTAGGGAAGTTTTCAACTATAATCTCTTCAAATATTTTCTTAGTCCCTTTCTTTTTCTCTTCTTCTTCTGGGACCCCTATAATTCGAATGTTGGTGCGTTTAATGTTGTCCCAGAGGTCCCTGAGACTGTCCTCAGTTCTTTTCATTCTTTTTTCTTAATCCTGCTCTGTAGTAGTTATTTCCACCATTTTATCTTCCAGGGCACTTATCCTTTCTTCTGCCTCAGTTATTCTACGATTGATCCCATCTAGAGTATTTTTAATTTCATTTATTGTGTTTTTCATCATTGCTTGGTTCCTCTTTAGTTCTTCTACGTCCTTGTTAAATGTTTCTTGCATTTTGTCTATTCTATTTCCCAGATTTTGGATCATCCTTACTATCATTATTCTGAATTCTTTTTCAGGTAGACTACCTATTTCCTCTTCATTTGTTAAGTCCGGTGTGTTTTGAGCCTGCTCCTTCATCTGCTGTGTGTTTTTCTGTCGTCTCATTTTGCCTATCTTACTGTGTTTGGGATCTCCTTTTCACAGGCTGCAGGTTCGTAGTTCCCGTTGTTTTTGGTATCTGTCCCCAGTGGCTAAGGTTGGTTCAGTGGGTTGTGTAGGCTTCCTGGTGGACGGAACTAGTGCCTGAGTTCTGGTGGATGAGGCTGGATCTTGTCTTTCTGGTGGGCACGTCCACGTCTGGTGGTGTGTTTTGGGGGGTCTGTGGCCTTATTATGATTTTAGGCAGTCTCTCTGTTAATGGATGGGGCTGTGTTCCTGTCTTGCTAGTTGTTTGGCATAGAGTGTCCAGCACTGTAGCTTACTGGTCGTTGAGTGAAGCTGGGTCTTGACGTTGAGATGGAGATCTCTGAGAGATTTTTGCCGTTTGGTATTATGTGGAGCTGGGAGGTCTCTTGTGGACCAGTGTCCTGCATTTGGCTCTCCCACCTCAGAGGCACGGCCCTGATGCCTGGCTGGAGCACCAAGAGCCTTTCGTCCACACGGCACCCAGTTCTACAAGGATTACGTCACTGGCTACTGCAGTCCCTGAATTCAGGATGAAGAACAGGATGAGGCACTCTGAGCTTATCTGAGAGTAGGAAGGGATTTAAGAAGTTAGCAGCAGTTCTCAAATGTATCTGTCATTCAGGTAGAAGTTGTCACTGGTCCCTTGTGGACCTCTCTGTGAAGCTGCTTGGATGTCTTCAATGACATGGCATCTGCCTTCCCCAGAATGATTGACCGCAAACCGGCTCCAGCAGCTCCGGCTCCAGCGGCTCCGTCCCTGCGTCCTCACAGACCTTAAGCGCGGCGCCGAAATTGAATTTGTGAGGGTTTTTTTTGATACTGAGTTGTATGTATTCTTTATATATTTTGGATATTAACTCCTTATCAGATACATATTTGCAAATATTTTCTCTCATTCTTTAGGTTGCCTTTTCATTTCATTGAGGGTTTCCTTTGCTCTGCAGAATCTTTTAAGTGTCTAGTAGTCACACTTGTTTATTTTTGCCTTTGGTGTCAAATACAAAAAATAATTGCCAAGACTAATGTCAAGGGAGTTTACTGCCTGTTTTTTCTATGTGTTTGATGGTTTCAGGTCTTACATTCAAGTCTTTAATTTAATCCATTTTGACTTAATTTTTGTGTATGGTGTAAGACAGTGGTCCAGTTTCATTCTTTTGCATATGGCTGTGCAGCTTTCCTGACACAATTTATTGAAAAGGCTATCCTTTCACATTCATGGCCCTTTTGTTGTAAATTAATTGACCATATATGCACAGGTTTATTGCTGGGCTCTATAATCTTTCCCATTGATCTACATGTCTGTTTTTGTGCCAATACCACACTGTTTTGATTACTATAGTTTTGTAATATAGTTTGAAATGAAAACGTGTCATGCTTTCAGCTTTGTTTTTGTTTTTTAAAATATTTCTTTATTTATTTGGTTGCGCAGGGTCTTAGTTGCGGCATGTGGGCTCCTTAGTTGTGGCAGGTGGGCTCCTTAGTTGTGGCATGCAGACTCTTAGTTGCGGCATGTATGTGGGATCCAGTTCCCTGACCAGGGATCGAACCTGGGGCCCCTGCGTTGAGAGCACAGAGTCTTATCCACTGCACCACCAGGGAAGTCCCATCCGCTTGTTTTTCTTTCTCAAGATTGTTTTTTCTATTTGGGTCTTTTGCGGTCCCATGCAAATCTTAGGATTTTTTTCTGGCTTTATTTTAAATACATAATCACTCATCTTGAGAGTACCCTTAGTGCTGCACAGGAATCAAACTAGATTTCCCGTGTTCAACGGTTTTCAAAATTTTCTGTCTCAAGACACTTTTCTACTCCTAAAAATTATAGAATTATGTAATTCTGTTTATATGGGTTATATCTACCAATATTTGCCACATTAGAAGTTAAAGTAGAGAAAGTTTAAAAGACTTATTAATCCGTTTAAAAACCAAATAAATCCATCATATGATAATTAAATATTTTATGAATAATAACTATTTTGCAAAACAAAAAGTTGATAAGAAATGAATACTTTTATATCTTGCAAATTTCTGCAGTGTATGGCTTAATAGAAGACAGCTGGATTCTCCTATCTGCTTCTGCACTGAATTTGTTGTAACACCACATGTCATGTAGTCTTTGAAAAATCCCAGTGTATACTCAGAGAATGAGAGTGAAAAAGCAAGTAACATTAGTATTATGATAAAAATAGTTTTAACTTCACAGATCTACTTAAAGACTCTTGGGGGCCTCCAGGAACCCTTCAGTCACAATTTTAAAGCTGCTTTCATAACCCATTCATTTCCTCACTCAGCTTGCTAAATAATTTTCTGCTGTATTTTTTTTTCTCAAACTTTCAACACCTACTTTTCTCTCTTAGCTCATAATCAACAAAATTGCAACATATTTCCTTGAAAAGTAGAAGCAATCAAAAGAGAATTTCCATACATTCTCACTACTTATATATGGACCTACATTCATCTATACCTGTATACTTTACCCAACCTCTGTACCCTACCTTGTCTCTAAAGGAGGTAGTGGCCATGCCAAGGCCAACTCCTTGCTTGTTCTCAATATTTCTCCCTTTTTACCTCCTCAAAGATATTGCTTCAGCTTCTGCATCATTTTTTCCTTCACTATTGCATAATTTCCAAAAACATTCTAACTTGTTTCAGAAGATTCCAACATAAAAACCCCAAATTCTTAATTCCACTTCCCCTCCAGCTTTGGCCACATCTTTCTTTTCCTTTTTGACAGCAAAACTCCTGATTTTCTGCCTATACTCTCTATCTCAAGTTCCCGTATTCCCATTCTCTCTTGAGTGCAATGTTTTTCAACTTTTCTCCCCAAATATCTTATAAAATAGCTCTTGTGAAGATCTCCAGTGGCCTCCATGTTGCTAAATCCAATGGACATTTCTTAGTTCTCACCTTATTCAACTAAGCTGCATTTGACATATTTGATCAAAACCTCATTCTTAACTTTCTTCACTTAGCTTCTGGGTCACATTCTCAGATCTCTGCCTGCCACACCAGAAATCCTTCTGTCTTCTTTGTTGATTCCTTCTCATCTCCCTAACCACTAGTATGGAAACGATTCAGAACACAGACTTGTATGTCTTCTCTATGATTCCCTCCTTATATAATCTTATTCAGGCTCATTAACTCAAACACCATCCAAATTTACATCTACTCCCAAATTTACATCTCCAGCTTGGACCTTTTCACTGAACTCCACACACTTATGGCCTACATTATATCTCCAATTAGATATCTAATATGCCTCTCAAACCTTAAAACTGAACTCACGATTCCTGTTTCTGATTTCTCCACAGTTTTCCCTGACTTTGTAAGTAACAATCCTTCAAGCTGATCTAGCCAAATAAACTCTTGGATGATTCCAAACGTAAACAATATTTTTCCACTTCTCAAAATCATTTCATTGACTTAAAGTCAACATCATGTCATTAGCCTATAAAGTCCTGCACAACGTGGTCCAGCATTGGTCTCTGGCCTTATCATCTGCTACTCTTTCCTTCATTCAATCAGCTCCAGCAACAATGGACATCTTTCTGGTCCTTGAATGCCATGCTACCTGCCGAGGGGTCTGGACATATTCTGTGGGCAAAGGGAAGTCACTGCAGAAATTTCGCATCACACTATTTCTTCAAATAGGGCGGTCTTTGTTTTCTTTCAGTCTGATCAACCCTGTGAAACTGAGGCAGAATCTAAAGTTTGACAAAGCAATTCCCATGGTCTAAAATTTCTGATTCCTTTCAAAAAAACATTTTAAACTTTCAGTGTATTTCAATACCAATTAGAATCAATGAGCTGAGTTTTGGGCAAAGTTACACTGAGAAAATTCGTTTGCAAACAGTAAAAATATATAAGTGTTTGATGAGTACAGAGAATGAAGGCTTTAGAAATTCATAAAAAAGGATAAATGAATGTGAGATCAGAAAAGGTTTAATGGGGAAGATAGCTCTTTAGCTGTATCTTGAAGAGTGAGTAGCATCTGGATAAGTGGAAACAGTCAGAGGGACACTCACAGTAGGCAGCATTCTTGGGCAAGGAGGCAAGATTTAAGAGCAGGACATAATGAAGGATCAAACTGACTGAAAAAAAAATGAGCTTATTTTAGAAGGTAAAGTACATGAGATGTTTACACTTGGCTTCTCTAAATTTAATTAACTTAATCCTTCTACATTCATTAGGGTCTGTAAATTCAAATCCACATAGATTTCATGATAGGATCATGGTGATTTGCATGTATTTACAGCATCTTGGTCTGATTGTATCTTTTAGAGTAGAACACATTTATTCTCAAAATATGCAAATATTGAGTTTCAATAGCCATTTTTTCTTTTTAAGTAAAATAGCATTCACAGTCAAGTTGTTTAGTTTAAAAATCAGGCAGGTCACTATGGAGAACAGTATGGAGGTTCCTTAAAAAACTAAAAGTAGGGCTTCCCTGGTGGCGCAGTGGTTGGGAATCTGCCTGCTAATGCAGGGGACACGGGTTCGCGCCCTGGTCTGGGAGGATCCCGCATGCCGCGGAGCAGCTGGGCCCGTGAGCCACAATTTCTGAGCCTGCGCGTCTGGAGCCTGTGCTCCGCAGCGGGAGAGGCCACGATAGTGAGAGGCCCGCGCACTGCGATGAAGAGTGGCCCCCGCTTGCCGCAACTAGAGAAAGCCCTAGCACAGAAACGAAGACCCAACATAGCAATCAATCAATCAATCAATAAAAAAAAAATAAATCTTTAAAAAAAAAAAAAAAAACTAAAAGTAGAACTACCGTACAACCCAGCAATCCCATTACTGGGCATATACCCTGAGAAAACCATAATTCAAAAAGAGTCATGTACCACAATGTTCATTGCAGCTCTATTTACAATAGCCAGGACATGGAAACAACCTAAGTGTCCATTGACAGATGAATGGATAAAGAAGATGTGGCACATTTATACAATGGAATATTACTCAGCCATAAAAAGAAACGAAATTGAGTTATTTGTAGTGAGGTGGATGGACCTAGAGTCTGTCATACAGAGTGAAGTAAGTCAGAAAGAGAAAAACAAATACAGTATGCTAACACATATATATGGTATCTAAAAAAAAAAAAAAGGTTCTGAAGAAACTAGGGGCATGACAGGAATAAAGACGCAGACATAAAGAATGGACTTGAGGACACGAGGAGGGGGAAGGGTAAGCTGGGAAGAAGTAAGATAGTAAGATAGTGACATGGACATATACACACTACCAAATGTAAAATAGATAGCTAGTGGGAACCAGCTGCATAGCACAGGGAGATCAGCTTGGTGCTTTGTGACCACCTAGAGGGGTGGGATAGGGAGGGTGGGAGGGAGATGCAAGAGGGAGGAGATATGGGGATATATGTATACATATAGCTGATTCACTTTGTTATAAAGCAGAAACTAACAAAAAAAATATTTGGGGACTTGGAAAAATTATATATGTATTTGAAATTAGAACGGGGGATTCACATTTATTTTTTATCTGTAACTTTTATTATCACCTTATCACTACCTTTCTAAATGTATCCTTAAAAATTAAATTTAAAAGTGCAAAAAAAAATGCTAAGAGCTTGTATTGACAACCCAAACAATAAAGTGCTTTATTTGACAACAAGAACAACAAAAAAAAAATCAGGCAGGTCTTCAGGTAGTACTTTTCCTACAATGTATTTGATTTGGTTTTGAAGCATAAATCAAATCATTTAGATTACCATTCACCTTGCGGGCAGAGCCATTGTAGAATAAAGAACCAACAGAAAAATATGAACAGTCTCATCTTCTGACCTAATGCTCTCAAAAATTCACATTTCCAATTCATTGTCTCAGACTAAAAAAACATTATGTCAATGATTCAGTATCAGCCTCCTTTTCCACCATCCATCAGTTTTTTGCTCTATGTCAAGCCGTGTTTCCATAATCAATCTTTGGCTGTTTATGACTGGGACTAAGCACCTTTTGTGCTTCCAAGATATTGCAAGTGAGTGCAAACCAAGGAGAAAATAGATTATCCAAGCGCAAGTTTTATTTGTGCTCTGACAGCAGTACCCTTGCCTTCATCTTTTTCCATGTGTAACCTGATTTCCCAATATCTCCTCAAAAGATAAAATCTCACTATCTCAGGTTTTCAACAGCACAATGAAAATTGGTGTCTGGAAGCAAATTTGGCCTACCCTTTGCTAAATTATTACAGTTTAAGCCATATTTGCTAAAAAGAAAAGAAAAATGTCACTTAAGGGCCATTTAGAATGTGTAGATTTGTTTTTTCACGTTTGTCTTTTAAGCAAGAGAGCAGAAGTTCAAATTTAGAGACAATAGGCTCTCTTTTTTTTTTTTTAATTCTTTTGAGATAAAACCTTCACTCTCTGAACAAGGACAATATCAATTAACAGAGAAATTTCAGAATATTCTACCTGAATATTAGAATAGAATATTCTAACAGATGATAGTTTTAATTACTTAACTATATAATTTCTAAGTTCCTATTACCAGTCATGATTGTGTTCTTTTTTAACTGTACCAGGAACATATAAAATGAATATTTGAAGATAACTGGTTATCTTAGTATACTGCATTATATTTGAAAAATGATCCTTCATATTATCTGATGCCTTTTTTTAGTAAGAAAATCTATTTTCATATATTTAACCTTAAACTGCTTTTAAAAAACTAAGTATGATCCTTACTCTTGTCCCAAATCTATTTCACTCAGTTTTTATAAAGGCATTTTTCCGAAGTGTTAATGGAATTTTGAGCGTTGTTGTTTTCTTTCAGAATTTAAGTAACTCCTCACTTTAAAACTTTGGGTAAATAATTATGAAGGAGGAAATTGGTGTTACAAAGAGGAGACCTGAAAAGCAGAGTTTAATAGATGTATTTTACGATTCAGTCTTGGAAGAAATTAACAACAACAACAAAAACTGGAGAGAAGTTTCCTTGAACAGGAACTTCATTCCTTCCCTGATGAATTAGAAGAGTCTCAAACTTGTGGTAGACCGTGGCTGACAGAACTAGATCATGGTGTTTTTTATATCCTGTGAACCTCTGGTAAAAAATGAATTGAGGTAAAACTAAACCCATAAAACCCAGCAGGTTGGGGAAAATCTTTTAGAAACAATCCTCAGATACACATGGGTTGTCCAACAGCTTTACTAAACTGAGTCAGTCAGACAAGGACAACCAAAACCTAAGAACTTGTTGCTTCAGAGGAGTCAGGAGTCAGCAAAATAATTCACAAATTTAATCAACGTATGTCTGATTGCTTGATCCTTATTACTAGTAAGGAGACACTCGGTTATATAACCCTACGATAAAGCCATCTTTCTAAGCTAATACAAAAATAAAAGTCAATATCTCTTTGGAAGTGATCTTCAAGCTAGTTGTTGAAATATTTAATATTTGCATGAACAACATAATGAAAAAAAACAGGACAAAATTTAATTCTGAAAGTCAGGTAGTCTTGGAACAAAAAGATTTTTGAGAAAGAGAAAGAAAGAATATATAGGGGTACCCAAAATTCAATAACAGTGCATTGACAGCAATTTTATGTTCACATTTTGAAGAAATGTTCAATTTTTTTGCTAGCTAATTTTTTCTCTTTTAACATCCATAGTCACATGCTCAGTTATAGGATGTACTCTTGAAAGATGTGTGATAGAGACTGTTAGGAAGAGTGACCACTTTCCCCATCTGCACTAGTGTAGTCATGGTGGACTAAACTGAGCATTTAGGAGAAAATCGGCTTGGTAGTCTACTGCAACTCCCTTCCACCCCTCAGGCCAAATTTACACTAGTTGAATGCATAAGAATTTGGGGAGCAACCTTTGTTGCTTGAAAGGTATTTAGTGTGAGAACTCTGACTGCTACATTATTATTGCTATTATTTTGGCTGTAGACAAAGAAAGAGGTGATTTGGTGTATAGACAGCTGGGAGAAATAAGAAACCAGTATGGTTCTGACAAAGGCAAGACTGAAAAGAAACATTAGAGCATGTGGCACCTTTGTAATAGGAAAGCAATAGTTTTCATAAAAGTGCCACAAATTTGGCAGCACTGACAAAGGGTTCTGATCAAAGGGTTTGTGGGACCAGCCTTTGATGAGATTGCCAGAGTAGAAAAGTATTTCTTGCTTTGGCTAGCTCAGCATCCATTCCCCCTTCTTCTGGCAACAGCACCTTGAATTTACTTTGTAACAACCCCACTGTCAGCTCATACTGGGACTTGCCTTATCCCTCAGGAGTGGGGGTTTAACCCAGGCCTGACAATATAGAGCACTATAAAATTTTTTTACAATTTTTTTAAAGGTTGAGAAATAATACACATACCATAAAGTTTACTCTTTTCAAGTGTGCAGTTCATTGATCTTCAGCATGTTTACAGAAATAGGCAACCGTCATCAATATCTAATTCCAGATCAATTTTATCATCCCCCAAAGAAACCTTGTACCCATTAGCAGTTGTTCCTCATTCCCATCCAACATCAGCCCTTGGCAACCACTAATCTATTTTCTGTCTCCATGGATTTTGCTGTGTGTACATTTTATATTAATGGAATCATACAATATGTAGCCCTTTATTTTCTGTATCCTTTCACTTAGCATATTGTTTTCAAGGTTTACCCATGTTGTATTATGTATCAGTATTTCCTTCTTTCTGTGGCTGAACAATTTTTCACTAAATAGGTATACCCCATTTTGTTCATCCATCTATCAGTTGATGGACATTCTATTTTTTATCTATTATGACTGATGCTACTATGAAGAGTCATGTCAAATTTTTGTGGGAATATGATATCAATTATCTTGGTTACATACTATGAGCAGAATCACTGGATCATACAGTAACCCTAAGTTTACATGTAATAGGGAAAATAACAACAGCTCTCTGGGCAGGCTTCAAAGGAACTCTGATCTCATTCTTTTCCTTCCAGTGGTTCCAAACTAATGCTTTCCTGCATGATTATGGAGTGCTCATTTGCTAAGTTGCTGTGGAGCTCAGAAGAGAAGAATGGGAAGAGGAGAAGTCAAACCACTATACATCTCACTGTTCTTACCAATATTGAAACGGTTTTCTTGAGTAAATACTCCCCCGGTGGCTGAAAACTTCTAGTTAATATCTAGAGTAGTGAAAAAAAAAATTGATTGTGAAGATTTCTGCCAGTGTTCTCATTGCTTTTATAATGATAGGATTTTGGAAATCCTTACTCTGCCATTTATAGCTGACATCACTATACCTCTAGTTTCTGCAATGATATTTTTGGTCAAAGCATGTGATATAATCTGGTCCTAAGAAAAATAATTGTACTTTTGTACATGCTGAGGGTTTAGGGTTTGGGGTCTGAGTGTAGTAGTTATTTTAGGTGCACTGCCCATATCCCTGGAGCCTCTGACGTCACTGCATGCTTGTCAACTTCCAGTTGTGGATATTTGCATAAGGTGCTGCCTCAGAACTTTCTAAAGCCATTTACATCTGCTCTAACCTCAGGTACATCAGCCTAGACATGCTTCCTACAAACAATGAGTAGTCATAGTTGGTGTACAATGTCCAGTCTTCCTGGTCCTTTAGGTGGTATAACTTTGAGAGGTATGTTTTACGTTATTGCCCAAAGTATCCCTTCAGGGTTAAGCTTTAGTTGCCCAAAGTTGCATTTGATTTATAATGTACTCCCTATCAGCTTCTTTACCTTCCCTGTCCTGTCTCCCACTTTCCTACTGACAAACCTGCACAGATAAAATCCTTGGACTTGAATCTTTTTCTCAAGGTCTGTTTCTGGGAAAACCTGACTTAGAGAGAAGGAAAGCCTGGAGCCAACTGCAAACAACATATTCTACAATAAAAGTGCTAATCTGGAAAGAAGCCACCTGGGGGTAGCATTTGATTTATAATGTACTCCCTATCAGCTTCTTTACCTTCCCTGTCCTGTCTCCCACTTTCCTACTGACAAACCTGCACAGATAAAATCCTTGGACTTGAATCTTTTTCTCAAGGTCTGTTTCTGGGAAAACCTGACTTAGAGAGAAGGAAAGCCTGGAGCCAACTGCAAACAACATATTCTACAATAAAAGTGCTAATCTGGAAAGAAGCCACCTGGGGGTATAATCTGAGAGAGTAGAGCTGAGTTCTGGAGACCAAGTTTAAGCCTTTCTGTTAAATCCTGACTGTTTCTGTTCACCTTCAGTTATATGAGCCAAAATAGTCCCTTTTTGGTTTTACATGAAAGTTGAATGTTCCAGTTTTTGCTTCTGAAAGAATTCTAAATAATGTAATGATATTGTTGACTGCAGACTTAAAAAAACAATAGCCTTAGATAAGCAAAGCTAATGTTTTGAAACCAATGGAAGTAAAAGCACCTTGACAGAGCCTTAGCTGTCTCTCACAAGGAGAGATCAAAGTTATTTATTAGGTTTAGGATATAAGCTTCAGTGGTTTAAATCAAGTCTTTCAAGGTAGGTACCTAATTGGGATTGAGACAAAAATATGACAAAATTGCTTAAGATTGGTGGACACAGCATGGTGAGCATCTTGAAGCAGGTCTTGATAAGTAAACTATTTGTTTGACAATCTAACTATTTGCTCAGTAGAGCAATCCACTGTCCTATGAAAACTATTTGCCCAGATGAGCAAACTGTTTGTTCAGATAAACTGATATGCAGGAATATCCTGAAGCAAACAGTGAAGCTATTTATTACTTAAAAATCTTCCTGTAACAAACAGTTAAGTCTTGTTGACATAGGTGTTCTCAGTTCTTAATCCTGATACCTAAGCAATGTCATACAGGTGGTTTTAGTTCTCATAAAGATGAGTAGGATTTGTCTTTATGGGGGGAAGTCAGAGACATCAAAGGAATTCTAGGCAAGTAAGTGAGAGAGAATAGGCTTCTGTTCAAAACTCTCTCATCAATAATACCAACGTACTCAGATTTGAAATAGAAAACCAATAAACTAAAAATATTCAAGTCTAGAATGTAATGTCGTCAAAAGGTTTTATTGTGTGTCCAGACACACATAGAAAGAAAACCTTTCTTTCAAAATATGAATAACTATAAATTTTCAAAATATGAATAACTATAAATTTTAAACTTGGTTCCTTAAAATTCTTCTTCAAAATGGTATTACAATGGAAAATATTTTGTAACTTAGTTCAGAGATAGTTTTGGAGGCCTACAAATGTTTCCCATTGATATCAACATATCACACAGGGCAGGTAGCCATAGCCCAATTTGGCTTTCCATTTATCTGAAAACATTTTTGTCACAGCAGAGGATCTGAGATGGTACAGAAGTGTTTGTATCCTAGCAGCAGGCAAAAGCCAGGGGTTGTCTGCCAAAGTTGTAATGCATGGATTCTGTGGTGCAGATAGCTGCCTCAAGGAGTATGTCATGGGGAATTCTAAGGATGATGAGGCCAGATTCTACTCTGCATGGATCCACAGCAGGTAAGCACTGGAATAAATGTGGTTGGCTGTCATGAGATGTAGGAGATCCTTTGCATTTAAAGCTGAGCTTTTAATAGTATTGCAGGTGAAGAAGTACAATTGAAGGAGTTTTTGCATCATATCCATAGCAGGAGAGGACCATACATCAAAAAGTCTAATTGGGATGGTTAGTTT
Source organism: Balaenoptera acutorostrata (assembly GCF_949987535.1). Taxonomy (NCBI): domain Eukaryota; kingdom Metazoa; phylum Chordata; class Mammalia; order Artiodactyla; family Balaenopteridae; genus Balaenoptera; species Balaenoptera acutorostrata. The sequence goes on along the minus strand of NC_080072.1, from coordinate 36,315,556 downwards.
TCACTAGCTTGTGACTACAAACACTAAAAACAATTTTAATCCATCAGATTAGCTAGGCTATAAGACTGTCAGGCAAAAAAGGTGATGCAACCATTCTAGAGGATAATTTAGCAAAATATATTAAAAGGCTTAAAGTGTCCAAATGGTTTCCTCAGGAAATTTCAATCCCAAAAACTAATTTTAAGGAGAATGTGTTCAAAAATTGACCTGAAAAATGGTTGTTCATAACAACATCATTTATTAGAGTAAAAATTTGAATCAACCCTGTTCCTATAACCTTCCAAGACTGAAGCAGGAAGAAACAGAAAATATAAACAGACCAATCACAAGTAATGAAATTGAAACTGTAATTAAAAATCTTCCAACAAACAAAGTCCAGGACCAGATGGCTTCACAGGCAAACTCTATTAAACATTTAGAGAAGAGCTAACACCCATCCTTCTCAAACTCTTCGAAAAAATTGCAGATGAAGGAACACTCCCAAGCTCATTCTATGAGGCCACCATCATCCTGATATCAAAACCAGACACAGATATCACAAAAAAAGAATATTACAGACCAATGTCACTGATGAACATAGACGCAAAAATCCGCAACAAAATTCTAGCAAATAGAACCCAACAACACTTTAAAAGGATCATACACATGATCAAGTGGGATTTATCCCAAGGATGTAAGGATTCTTTAATATATGCAAATCAATCAAGGTGATATACCACTTTAACACATTAAAGAATAAAAACCATATGATCATCTCAATAGATCCAGAAAAGGCTTTTGACAAAATTCAACACCATTTATGATAAAAACTCTCCAGAAAGTGGGCATAGAGGGAACCTACCTCAACATAATAAAGGTCATATATGACAAGCCTACAGCAAACATCATATTCAATCGTGAAAAACTGAAAGCATTTCCTCTAAGAACAGGAATAAGACAAGGATGTCCAGTCTCACCACTATGATTCAACATAGTTTTGGAAGTCCTAGCCACGGCAATCAGAGAAGAAAAATAAATAAAATGAATACAAATTGGAAAAGAAGAAGTAAAACTGTCACTGTTTGCAGATGACATGATACTATACATAGAAAATCCTAAAGATGCTACCAGAAAACTCCTAGAGCTAATCAATGACTTTGGTAAAGTTGCAGGATGCAAAATTAATGTACAGAAATCTCTTATATTCCTATACACTAACAACGAAAGATCAGAAAGAGAAATTAAGGAAACAATCACATTTACCACTGCAACAAAAAGAATAAAATACCTTGGAATAAACCTACCTAAGGAGGCAAAGGACCTGTACTCAGAAAACTATAAGACCCTCATGAAAGAAATCAAAGATGACACAAACAGATGGAGAGATATACCATGTTCTTGGATGGGAAGGATCAATATTGTGAAAATGACTATACTACCCAAAGCAATCTACAGATTCAATGCAATCCCTATCAAATTACCAATGACATTTTTCACAGAATTGGAACAAAAAATTTTACAATTTGTATGGAAACAAAAAAGACCCCAAATACCCAAAGCAATCTTGAGGGGGAAAAACGGAGGTGGAGGAAATCAGACTCCCTGACTTCAGACTATACTACAGCTACAATAATGAAAACAGTATGGTACTGGCACAAAAACAAAAATATAGAGCAATGGAACAGGATAGAAAGCCCAGAGATAAACCCATGCACATATGGTCACTTAATCTATGACAAAGGAGGCAAGGATATACAATGGAGAAAAGACAGTCTTTTCAACAATGGTGCTGGGAAAACTGGACAGCTACATGTAAAATAATGAACTTAGAACACTCCCTAACACCATACACAAAAATAAACTCAAAATGGATTAAAGACCTAAATGTAAGGCCAGACACTATAAAACTCGTAGAGGAAAATATAGGCAGAACACTCTATGACATAAATAACAGCAAGATCCTTTTTGACCCACCTCCTAGAGAAATGGAAATAAAAACAAAAATAAACAAATGGGACCTAATGAAACTGAAAAGCTTTTGCACAGCAAAGGAGACCATAAACAAGATGAAAAGACTACTCTCAGAATGGGAGAAAATATTTGCAAATGAAGCAACTGACAAAGGATTAATCTCCAAAATTTATAAGCAGCTCATGCAGCTCAATATCAAAAAAACAAACAACCCAATCCAAAAATGGGCAGAAAACCTAAATGGACATTTCTCCAAAGAAGACATACAGATGGCCAAGAGGCACATGAAAAGATGCTCAATATGACTAATTATTAGAGAAATGCAGATCAAATGTACAGAATATATACAGATTGCCAACAAAGACATGAAAGGATGCTTAACATCACTAATCATTACAGAAATGCAAATCAAAACCACAATGAGGTATCACCCCATACCGGTCAGAATGGCCATCATCAAAAAATCAACAAACAATAAATGCTGGAGAGGGTGTGGAGAAAAGTGAACTCTCTTGCACTGTTGGTGGGAATGTAAATTGATACAGCTACTATGGAGAACAGTATGGAGTTTGCATAAAAAACTAAAAATAGAACTAACATATGACCCAGCAATCCCATTATTGGGCGTATACCCTTAGAAAACCAGAATTCAAAAACACACATGTGCCTCAATGTTCATTTCATCAGTATTTAAAATAGCCAGGTCATGGAAGCAACCTAATGTCCATCGACAGATGAATGGATAAAGAATATGTGGTGGGCTTCCCTGGTGGCGCAGTGGTTGAGAATCTGCCTGCCAATGCGGGCGACACGGGTTCGAGCCCTGGTCTGGGAAGATACCACATGCCACGGAGCAACTAGGCCCATGAGCCACAATTACTGAGCCTGCGCGTCTGGAGCCTGTGCTCCGCAACAAGAGAGGCCACGATAATGAGAGGCCCGCACACCGCAATGAAGAGTGGCCCCCACTTGCTGCAACTAGAGAAAGCCCTCGCACAGAAACGAAGACCCAACACAGCCATAAATAAATAAATAAATAAATAAATAAATAAATAAATAAACCCAAAAGTTAAAAAAAAAAAATAATATGTGGTACATATATACAATGGAATATTACTCAGCCTTAAAAAGGAATGAAATTGGGTCATTTGTAGAGACTTGGATGGACCTGGAGTCTGTCATACAGAGTGAAACAAGTCAGAAAGAGAAAAACAAATATCGTATATTAATGCATATATGTGGGATCTAGAAAAATGGTACAGATGAACCTGTTTGCAGGGCAGGAATAGAGATGCAGATGTAGAGAACAGATGTGTGGACATGTAGGGGAGCGGGATTGGGATGAATTAGGAGATTGGGATTGACATATATACACTACCATGTGTAAAATAGGTAGCTAGAAGGAACCTGCTGTATAGCACAGGGAGTTCAGCTCGGTGTTCTGTGGTGACCTAGGTGGGTGGGATGGGGAGGGGTGGGAGGGAGATCAGAGAGGGAGGGGATATGGGTATATGTGCATACATATAGCTGATTCACTTTGTTGTACAGCAGAAAGTAACACATTGTAAAACAACCGTACCCCAAGGAAAAAAAAAAGAATTGGTTAAATAAATTACCATATGTCAATAAAAGGAAATACCATTCAGTTATTTTGATGATCCCTGTACATTATGATTCTTAGATATTTGAGGGTTACAGATCATTCTCAGAATCAGATTAACACCATGGACACTCTCCTATGTTAAAATATACATGAGCTTACCTAAATTCATACCTGAAGTTTGGCACAAAATGCCAGAAAGTTCATGGATCTCCCAAAGTGTGTTTAGGGTTACTAAGTTAAAAATTCAGCATTAATTACCACTAAATTATAAAATGTTCACAGTGTATTAAATTTTAAAAATCAGAATATGTAACATATAGAAAGAGAATTATGCCTTTTTAACTTAAATATATGCATTTATACATGAATATTATATTTTACAACCCCTATGCTATTTTCAATAGCATAGGTCTCCTGCCTACCATTAACAGACAGAAATTACATCTTAATATTTGACTTATTTTCTCAAAAGTTTAATTTTTCCTTTTTCTTGTTTGTTAAAACAAATAAGAAATATTCAACTACCTGCAAATACACACAAAAAAGACTTCATTACTTTTAACCAAAGGGCATATATATCAGCAAAAACACCTTATACATAAAGTAATGATGAGTCTCAGTTTATCAGTTTTCTGCATTTCTGCGTGTGTGTGTGTACATGTGTGTGTGTGATTGGAATTTGTTAGCTGTGATCAATAGAAACCAACTCTAGCTAATTTAAGCAGAAGGGGCATTTATTAAATGGAAATGAGCTAATTAATAGCTTCCAGAATGGCAGTGTAAAGAACTCTATGAAACCTCTCTGCAGCCAAAAACCAAACCAAAACAAAACAAAAACCCAACAAACAACAAACAAACAAAACAAAAAACCTTTAACTGGTAAAAATTGTAGAAACAACAATAACAATAACAACTATTTAATCTTCAGAAAATTTCCTAAGGATATATAGCAAATGAATAAACATTTATTCAAAAAAATCTACTAAGTCTCATTAAAAACTAGTAAGAGTCTGTGGCTCTTGAGCCATGACTCACTGCCTGCACCCCAATTCAGCCTGATGGAAGTTCCTCTCCAGGTAAGTGAGACCAAGATAATAGGTCTCCCACTCCCCCCAGTTTTCATTCAAGAACTATGGTACCTCCCTGAGAGAGCCAAATTGCCATCATTTCTCCAAGGTCCATGTTGCAAAGGCAAAATTCAAGGTTTATGCAGCTGAAAAGTCAGAGACTTCCCTCTTCCACACAGCCCTCATTCATACGGCAGAAGCTTTTATGCCAAGTGTGACAGGCTAAGAATACTAGGTCCCCAGTTTCACTTACCCCATCTCACTTGTAGGATGGAGGTTTCATGCAGGGAAAGGCAAGATAAGGAGACTGAAGTCTACCACCCTGCCCAGTCCCATGATCATAAAGCAGGAGTGTCACACAGGGCTCTAAAGTGTTCCCAATGACTATATTTGAAACAGGGAATGAGGAAGTTCAAACCTAAAGGCACTCTCAGAAACAACAGACTTTGGTGGCAAGCAATTAATAAAAATGAACATAGCTTCACAAAAATATGGGCTACTATTAAGAGCATTATGCATAATGGTAATACCAGAGGAGAAAAAAGAGAGAAGGAGCAAAAAAAAAAAAAAAAAAAAATCAAAGGTGAGAGAAAAGCTGTACTGAAAAAAGGAAATGACAACTTGTGGTAACTAGAATTCATAGGAACAAGTGAAGAGAACCAGCAATAGTAAAAAAGGTTATTGTTACAAACTATGTAAATATATGTTTGCTTTTATTTCTTCTCTCGACCTTTTTAAAATAATTAAAATTATATAAAATAATAAATTATAACAATGTAATGTTGGGTCTGTAACACATACAGATGTAATGTATATCATTAATAGCACAAAATGGAGGTAGAGAATAGAACTATACAGTAGCTATATTTCTATATCTGTATATCTCTTAAATTAGTATAAATTCAAAGAAGATTAGGATAAGATAAAATGTATATGGTAAGCCTTAAAGCAAACACTAAGAATATAATTTTTTTAAACAGTGAAAAAATTATTAAAGGAAAAAAAATCACACTAGAAAATATTCACTTATCACAAAAGAAACAATAAAGAAGGAATAGCAGGCAAAAAAATGACTGAACAATATAAAAACAAAATTAAAAGGGTAAATTCTAATTTATCAGAAATTATATTAAATGTAAATGGATTAAACACTTCAATTAAAAGGCAGAGACTGGCAGAATGTATAAAAAATGTGTTAACTGTATACTGTCTATAAAAGACACAACTTAGATTCAAAGACACAAATAGGTTGAATCTACAATGGCAGGAAAAGATATACAGTGCATGCAGTAACCAGAAGAGAGTTGGTGTGATAACAGTAAACTTATAGATTTTAAGAAACAATTATTACTAGTGACTAGGAAGGGCATTTTATAGTAAAAAAAAAAAAAAAAAAGTGTCAATCTATTAGAAAGATATAGCAATTATAAACATATAACAACAGAGCCTCTCTAACAACAGAGCCCCAAAATACATGAAACAAAATCTGACAAAATTGAAGGGAAAAATGGAAAATATGACAATAATTATTGAGGAATTCAATACTCTAGTTTTAATAGTGGATAGAACAAGTATGCAAAAGATCAACAAGGAAATAGATGACTTGAACAAGATTATAAACCTACTAGACCTAACAGATATATTTGGTACATTCCAAACAAGAAGAGCAGAATACACATTCTTTTCAATAACATATGGAATATCCACTACGATATACCATTTGTTAGGCCATAAAACAAACTTCAGTAAAATTAAAAAGGTTGAAATCATACAAAGTATTTTCTCCAACCACAATGGATAGGAATTACAAATTACAAATAATAGAAATAAGTCTAAGAAGTTCACAAATATGTGGAAATTAAGCAACATACTCCTAAATAACCAATGGGTCAAATAAGAAATCATAAGATAAATTAGAAAATACCTCAAGATGAATAAAGATAAGACACAGCATATCAAAACTTATAGGGTGCAGTGAAAGCAACCATGCTTCAAAGGCAATGTATAGCTATAATACATTTTATATTTTTATTTTTATATTTTTATTTTATATTGAATAAAATACTAAATCTTAAATCAAAACCTTATCTTTCATATTAAGACACTGAAGAAAAAAGCAATTAAAACTAGAGCAAGCAGATGGAAAGAAATAATAAAGATTTGAGTACAAATTAAAGAAATAGAAAATAGAAAACCATAGAGAAAGTCAACAAACTGAAAGTCATTTTTTAAAAAAATATAAAAACTTAAGCTACACTGACCAAGAAAAAAAAAAGAGAGGGAGAGAATACCCAAATTACTTAGACAGGAATCAGAAAGGGTATATCACTACCCATCTTTTAGAAATAAAAGGGATCATGAGGGAATATTACCAACTATTTATGCTATCAAAATAGATAACTTAGATGAAATTGACAAATTCTTAAAAAGGCAAAACAGCTGAAATTTATTCAAGAATAAATGGAAAGTGTGTATAGACCTTTAAAAATAGATTAAATTATTACTTCCCAGAAAGAAAATCACAGGCTCAGATGGCTTACCTGGTGATTTCTACCAAATATTTAAAGAAGAGTTAATACCAATCCTTAAAAAATCTTTCAAAAATGTAGAAAAGGAGAGACTACATCCCAAATCATTCTAAGAGGTCAGTATTATTCTGATACCAGAACCAGACAAAGGCATCACAAGAAAAATAAACACTAATATCTCTTATAAATATAGATGTAAAAATTCTCAAAGAAATAGCAAATCAAATCCAGCAACATGTAAATAGAATTATAACCCAAGATCATGTGGGATTTACCCCAGGTCTGCAAGTTTGTTTTAACATCTGAAAATCAATTAATGTAATACACCATATCATAGGACAAAAGCCACATGAGTGTCTCAATAGATGCAGAAAAATCATGTGATAAATTCAATATACTTTCATGATAAAAACACTAAACAACCTAGAAATTAAAAGGAACTTCCTCAACCTCACAAAGGACAACTACAGAAAACCCAGGGCTAAGATCATATTTAATGGTAAATTATGGAATGCTCATGAAAAAGGCAAGGATTTCCACTCTTGTCACTTCTTTTCAATATTGTAATGGAAGTTCTAGGGAGGATAATTAATCAAGAAAAAGAAATAAAAGACACTAAGATTAAAAATAAAAAAGTAAAACCAACTGTGTTTTCAGGTGATATGCTCTTCAGAGGAATTCACTAAAAAATACCATTAGAATAAGTGAGTTAAATAAGGTTGCAGGATACAATATTGATACAGAAAAATCAACCTTATGTGTATATACTAGCAACAATCTGAAACAATTCCAAATACAATAGCATCCCAAAACATGACTATTTATGAATAAATTTTACAAAACCAGTGAAAGACTATATGCTGGAAACTATAAAACATTGTTGAAAGATCTTACAACAGAACTATACAAATGGAAAAACATTAATATTCCTGGATCAAAAGACATAATATAATTAAGACGGCAATATTCTCCAAATTGATCTGTAGACTGGACATATTCACTTTTAAAATTCCAGATGATTTTTTTTTGCAGAAATTAAAAAGCTGATCCTAAAATTTATATGGAAATGTAAGGAACCCAGAACAGCCAAAGCAATCTTGAAAAATTAAAAAACAAATTTGGAAGATTCATACATCTGATTTTAAAACTTGCTACAAAGCTATAGTAATCAAGGGGGTCCTGGCATAAGAATAGACATATAGATCAATGTAATAGAATTGCATGTCTAGAAATAAACATTCACATTTATGGGCCGTTGATTTTTTACAAGGGTATAATACAATTCAACAGAAAAAAACAAAACAAAACAGGCTTTTCAATAAATGATGCTGGAACAACTGGATGTCCACATGAAAAATAATGAATTTAGACCCCTACCTCACACCATACACAAAATTTAACTTGAAATGGACTGAAGCCATAAGTATAAGATAAAAACTCTAAGAAGAAAACATGGGTAAATCTTCATGACAGCAGATTTGGCAATGGATTCTTACATATGATACCAAAAGCACAAGAAACAAAAGAAAAAAAATAGATAAATTAGATTTCAACAAAGTAAAAATTTTGTGCTTCAAATACCTACAGAATGAGAGAAAATATTTGCAAACCATATATCTGATAAGGCACTTTTAATCTAGAATATATGAAAAATTCTTATCACTCAGTAATAAAAAGATGATAACTCAAGCAAAATTGAGCAAAGGGTCTGAATAGACATTTCTCCAAAGAAAATATACATATGAATAAGCATATGAAATATGCTTATAAGCATATGAAATATGCTCAACATCATTAGTCATTAGGAAAATGCAAAACAATCCCACAGTGAGGGAACACTTCACACACATAGAAGGGTTAATGGCCTTTGCTGAAATAGTTCATCAACATTGGAAACTGAAACTTGCATTGTCACTGTTGTAATCAGTGGAAAATGGGACTGCTGCTTCCACTGTTGTTGACAGAAAGAATGATCTCTTTTATCAGTACCTCCAGATGAACTATGCTGAGTGGGTGCATCTGATAAGCTGAGGTTAGGTTACCTCCCTACAAACTTGCTGCCAGAGAATCTGGGAAAGTGATAAAGTATCTCCAGCCCAATAATCAGAGGCAAGTTCTGCTTTTCACCAAGACTTGAAAGGTAAGGAATTCTTCAAATACAGAAAAAAATGTACAGATAATGGACAGTCAGAAAATTTTAAAATGTACACCCTGGTACGGATATGAGCGTGGGCACTCACATGAAAATAAAGCTATGCAGACCACTACATATATATTCATTAAAACATTTAGAATATTGTAGTACCAAAATCTCATTTTTTCCTTCCTTTACTAATCAGTATTTTGTGAATATTTGAACTGAATAAACTTTTTAATAGTAAAATCATTTTAGTTATTTTTAAAATAATTACTGGGCTTCCCTGGTGGCGCAGTGGTTGAGAATCTGCCTGCTAATGCAGGGCACACGGGTTCGAGCCCTGGTCTGGGAAGATCCCACATGCCGCGGAGCAACTGGGCCCGTGAGCCACAATTACTGAGCCTGCGCGTCTGGAGCCTGTGCTCCGCAACAAGAGAGGCCGCGATAGTGAGAGGCCCGCGCACCGCGATGAAGAGTGGCCCCCACTTGCCACAACTAGAGAAAGCCCTCGCACAGAAACGAAGACCCAATACAGCCATAAATAAATAAATAAAAATAATTTAAAAAAATAAAAATAAAAAAATAAAAAAAATAAAATAATTACTAAGGTAAACTTCATTGCTTTTTTTCATAACTTTTAATTCTTCCACCTGATTGGTAGAAATGCTCTACTTGAATACTATAGATATATTATTCTATTCTAATAGTTTGTTTTCATTTTAATTTAATTTCTAATATCATTCATGGCACTTAGAAAATGATTGTCTTTACACCTATGCATTTGTGAAAGCCTCATGTATAATCATATCTGTCATTCCTGGTTCAATCATATACTCATAAATATTCCATAAACAGTGTAGTCTATTTCTAATGAAAGCCTTCAACTTAGTGTAAGAAGCATTCAACTGAGGCACTTTCAAAATCTTCTTTCATTCAAATTGCTGAGAATCACTAGGACCTATTTAAAGCTCTAAGTACCCTAATGTCCAAATGACGTAGTGAAATTAATGATTCAAAGTAAAAGTTAAAACCTCTGAAGTCCTTTCTAGAAACAAAATCAGAGCATGAAAAGCTGAGGGAAAGCATGCCAGAGAGGTTTCACTATCAAGCCAGAGGTACCAGAGCTTTTCTAAGAGCCAATAAATCAACATAATTTCAAATTCTCAGGGTTCATTGAAAAGATCAATTATGCTAGTCAAAATAATAAGGTTGAGGCTAGGATCTGAATCATATGCCAAGTGTGATGGGAATGTATGTATTGAGGATCCAGGGCAACAGAATAAATTTTTTCAAGTGAGATGTGATTTTGTGGTAAGGTTAAAAGCACAGGCAGGGCAGTTTAACAAATGTAGGTTCGTATCTGGACACTTCATAGTTGTATGATCATGAAAATTGTTACAGACAGAAACCATTACATGAAAACAGGATGCATTAAAACAATTAGGCTATTTTATGCCGAAACCAGGCAGACAAATTACTTGTTTACATCTATAACTCTATTCCACAGGCAAAGGGAACAATGAATTCACGTAATTTAATAAAATAAATTTGAAGAGGCTCCTTTCTCTGAGTTATTCATGTATTAATTAATTCAGTTGAGCACCATGTACCTGGCACTCTGGAGATGTCTGTATGTGTGTGGCAGCAGAACAAGAAATCTTGGGGAGGAGACTGTGCATAAAGGCACTTGTTTTCCTGCATGCCACACTGTGCAGCCAAAAAAAAAAGACACTTGTTTTCAAGTAGCACATAGTGTTGGGGGAGGGAAGTGGAGAGCAGCTCAAAAGATGCACATAAAAATACCATACACACACACGTGCACACATATAACTTACTTTCTAAAGTATAAGGTGTTCCACTATAATAATTAAGTTTTGGGGGAGTCTAGAAGAGAGTCAGATTCAGTCTCTGAATTAATTTAACACATTAAAACTTCTAGTAAGTATTTTAGCTATATGATCATTAAGGTCTTTCCTAACCTGAAGATTTTTAAATAACATGACTTAATGGAATCAGTTACATCCAAAAATGTGAGTAGGCTTAAGTCATCTCTAAAAAGGAAAATTATTTTCAATTTGGCTAGGAAAGACCCAACTATAATCTTTATATAAGAGAAACACTTAAAAAAAATTCAGAAAGACTAAAAAACAAAAAGATGAACAAACATATACTAGGCAAATGGAAACAGTAAAACAGGCATTGCTCTGCTGATTTCAAAGTAGAATTTACATTAAAAAGTATGAAGTTCAACAAAGAATAATACTTTATTAATGATAAAAGCTGTAATTCAGGACTTCCCTGGTGGCGAGTGGTTAAGAATCCGCCTGCTGATGCAGGGGACACGGGTTCGAGCCCTGGTCCGGGAAGATCCCACATGCCACAGAGCAACTAAGCCCGTGCACCACAACTACTGAGCCTGCACTCTAGAGCCCACGAGCCACAGCTACTGAGCTCTCGTGCCACAGCTACTGAAGCCCACGCGCCTAGAGCCTGTGCTCCACAACAAGAGAAGCCACCGCAATGAGAAGCCGGCACACTGCAACAAAGAGTAGCCCCTGCTTGCTGCAACTAGAGAAAGCCTGCACGAGGCAACGAAGACCCAACATAGACAAAAATAAATATAAATAAATAAATAAATTCATTTTAAAAAAAGCTATAATTCAGAACAATTATATAACAGTTATGAATATATATGCAAAAAGTGACTCCAACTGTATTAATAAGGCAAAAACTATAAGATATACAAAACTATAGAATATACAGATTAAAATACACTAATAGTAGAACAATTTTTGACTCCACTCTTTGTACGAGACATACTGAGGCCAAAAAGTAAATAAGAATATCGAGGACCTGAATAATATAGTCAAAAAAGACAATCTTACGGCTGTATATTGAACTGTGTGTCCTGATAATAGAGAACATAACTTCATCTCAAGAGCCCTTGGAACAGTCACAAAAATTAGTCATATGTAGAGCAAAGAGAAAGCATTAGAAAGTTTTATAAAGTAGAAATAACAAACGTTATCACAATGTAACAAAACTAGAAACTAATAGCAATATACAAACCAAAACCTTTCAAATTGAAAATTAAAAAGGCATGTAATAAACAGCTCATGGCTGAAAGCAGAAAGAAAAATCACAATTAAAAGGTGTCTAAAAATTAATAATAAGAAAACACCTTATATCAGAATCACTAGGACCTATTTAAAGACTGACCAGAGAAAAATTAAAATAAAGTTCAATAACCATAAAATAATAAAAACAGTGAATTAAGTTCCAACTAAAATGCTAGAAAAAAAGAGAACACAGCAATTCAAAGAAAGCATAAACAAGCATAAATTAAAAGCAAAAATTATTAAGGTAAAGCATAGGAAAATCAATAGATGTAATTAATAAGTCAAAATCCCATTTTCTGGTTAACAAAGTAGACAAACTACTAGTTAATCACGGGAAAAAGAAAGCACATATATACAAAATAAGAAATGACAAGGGGAATATAACCATTGAAACAGAAGAAACTTTAAAAATTATTAAGAGACTATTTATAGATCGTTGTGACTACAGTGGAAATGTAAAGGTTAACTACACCAATTTCCACTGAAGACACAGAGAATGTTACTAAGGAACAACAAATAAAAATAGGCATTAAAGAGGTTCTACACTGGATAATCCCAATAATACATAAATTGCTCCAGAGCCTAGAGAATGAAGGACATTTTAAAATTCCTTTTTAACATTGATAACTAAACTTAATAAAAAATTGCTGAAAGGAAGAAAATTTCAGAACAAATATCACATATAAAACTACACAAATATTTATTTAAGAGAACCCAAGATCACAAGAAGAAAATAATACATCATGATAAGTAAGATTTATTAGAAGAATGCAATATTTGCTTACTATTGGGAAATATATTAATATAATATACTATATTAATAGATCTAAGTAGAAAAACTATATATGTCCATATGTTTTCACAAACACACTCCCATTTATAATTTTTTAAAACCCAGCATATTAGAATTGTATTTTATGGACCTTGGATATTATTCTGAATATAATGGGAAGCCAATGGAGAATATTTAAGCAAGGCAATAACGTTATCTGATTTACGTTTCAAAGATATTTATATTATCTGGTTCTGGTTCAGTAAATTCCTGAAGACTTGCCGGAACCATAACAGAATCTACATTCCAGAAGAGGAGAAGAAAATGTGATCCTTCAGGAAACGGCCTTAGAAAAGGTCCTAACCTATTTTCAGGCCAGAGGTTGCCATAAAAATTCACTACAAATCCTGGGGAAGTTAGTTAAACAATGTGAACTATTTTATGCATAGTTTCTTTTATATAAAAGTAATTACTGCATGAGTCTTTTATCAGACAGTTCAATTCAATGTATAAATTATTATAGTTCTAGAAGAGAACTCTCACAATTGTGTTAAATATAAACACACAAAAAATGGCTCCTTTCATTCAATTGCTATTAAACTGTTTTTAAAAGTGTTAATGTTGCCAGCCACAATTACATCTTATTGATTTACATTTTTAATTACATATTGCATGACTGAAAGTTAATCTGATGATGATTATCCATTGAGTAAATATTAGGGAGTAATTAGAAGGTTAGAGATTCTCTTGAGCAGTGGCAGGCATGGAAAAGGGATCATTCTCTCCATTATAAATAGTATAATTGCTATATGAGGCTATAAAGATTGTGTAGAATTTGTTAGTAAGCATACAGATCAGGTCCTGTGTATGTTACCATTCGAAATCTTAAGCTTAAGGCTGGAACTTGACATGCGAATGAATATGGGAGAAAAGGTTTGACTGACAGGGCTTGAGAACTGGTGTAGATTAACCTAAAAAAACATGGCTCTTGCTTGCCTTTAAGTCAGAAAGTCCTTTTTGATTAGAGATATCATTTTTCTTACCCTTTTTACTGGTAATCATTAGGTCAGCTGAACTTGTTATTTGGCTCATAGTTTTAAGCTCATTATATACATGTTCATGAAAAACAAAATGGTGCAAATGGCTCTTAACCCTGCTTCAAGGAGGTATTTTCCCTCTTGATTGAAATTCTGCTACCCTTCCCTCAGAACAAGCCGAGAGACCCATTTTTCTTGTTCTCCCAGATGTTACGCAAGCAAAAAAAATTTTTTTAATCCAAGGATGTAATCATGTTGTTTCTTCACTTAAAATCCTTTAATACTCCTCACCAGCTGCAGAATAAAGTCCATGCCTTTTACGTTGTTTCCAAAACCCTGAACCTCACAGTTACTTTACCACCCCCACTGAAACTCTCCCTCTGATCTTTCCCAGCTCTGTATTTCGGGGCACATTTTCCCCTTCACCTGAAATAGCATCCCCTTATTTACCTGTGTGGTGACATTCTATTCATCCATCAAAACCCAACTCAAATGTTATTGTCTTTGCCCAGAATTATGTGCCATAGACATCACTTCTTCTGTGTATCCATAGCACTTGGTGCCACGTCTTCATTACAGGATTTAAAATATTATTTTATTATTGTTTATAAGTTTGTTTCTACCCAATATAGTGAGCTCTTGGTGTTAAGGCGTTAAATCTTCATTTCTAAGTTTATTTATGTTTTTGTTCATTTAAGAAATATTTGTTGAGTGTCTACTGTGTAGCAAGTCATGAGGTGATGGAGAGTGATGGAGGAGTTGGCCGGTGAGAATCTGCAAGAGGAAAGAAGTGGAGTTAGTCTGATACAGAAATAAGGTTGGCAGTTTGAGTACAGGAAGAAGCCAATGAGACTAGAGCAGAGTGAGGGACAGGGAAAATGGTAGTGTGACCAAATGCATGTCTGTTTTTACAGACCTCATGCTGAGCCTGACAAAGAGAAGAATTCATCAAAAGTAATTTCCCAAATAAAAATTGCTAATGAGATAAATCTTAATTAACCATCAAGTTATTTAGAATAGCATAATTTAAGAAATTATGGGGTACTATAAAAATCATACCTTTCATTACAAATGGGAAAATAAGGCCTAGCCAGACCCTGAGTCTTATTCTTGTAGACCTAAAACAAATGGACTGCAAGATATTTCTCAAGCATAGATGGGTTTATTTGAGATCAGTGGAGAATTGCAATTCTGAGTCTGCAACCACGGCAAGCTATGTGCAAGCCCTCCACCCCACCACCCACTGCATGGCAAGGGAAGGAAAATGTTTTTGTAAAGGGGAAAAGGAAGTTGAGAAGGCTACAGGAAACACAGAGTCTATGGCTTTTCATTGGCTGAGTCCTTACCAAGAAAGAAAAGGAGTCTTTCTTCTTCCTGTTGGGCTCTGCTATTGTCATAGGACGTAAGGGCTCCCCTTTATCTATCTATCTATCTAGCATCATCTATCTATCTATCTACCTACCTATCTATCTATCATCACCTATCTGTCTATCTACCTACCTATGTTAGATTTTTGCACAAGAATCATTTGCAAAAAGGGGTTATGCTACTCAAAACAAAAAAAAGTTAGAAAACTGTTGTTCTAAAGAAATATTTAGTTATTGACTAAACCACAATGTCTCTTCAAGCCACATTAACATCTACTACATCCTTCTCCTGGGCTCACTATTATAGGCCACCAGTGCAAGTACATAGTCACATCGAAAGCGTTATTTCTGAAACTCTTCCTTAGCTTTTTTTAAAAAAAATTTTTGGCCAAACTGTGTGGCATGTGAGATCTTAGTTCTAGTTCCCTGACCAGGGATCAAACCCACGCCCCATGCACTGGCAGTGTGGAATCTTAACCACTGGACTGCCAGGGAAGTCCCTGCTTTTCTTAACACGTGATTCCAAACCGTTACTGACTTTCTTGATACAATCTTAATATTTAATGACTCATTTCTGTCTTGTTTTGACCTTTGGACTTTGTATTCTTCACCATTTCCCTGGCTATAACCTCTGACTTTGACTTCTCTCCACAGCTATTTTGCTTGTCCCCCAGTTATACCGTTTTGGGTCCCATCTTCTAAACACTTCTATTCTTTCAATTTGGTGGTATATACAACCTTCCTAACTTTTGTATAACTCTCAGATATAGTGCTTCCACCAAGCTCAGCCCAAACCTTCAATGAAAATGGCCATAAAGAGTCACTCTACAACAAGTGGTACCATGTCTGAAATGCCAGTTTTCTGCTTGACCTTTGCTAGATTCTACTCTCTATTCAATCCCCTCCTTACTATTTTAACTTTTCTCATTTCTTACTGAGACCATGAGAGACCACTCATTGCAGGAGTGGAAAGAACACAGTCATTTAATGATAGAAGGCATAAGTTTCCATCTGTGAGATCTTGAACAATCACCAAATATATCACAGAATCTCTGTAATTATACTTATGTCATCCTTCTGGATGAATAACATGGCATCATGTATGGGAAAACAACTTTGAAAGTACAAATTGACACATAAGGTTAATTCTGATTATGTTTTATCTATAGACTTAAATTTCAGACTATTTCCCTTTATAGGTATACTTTATATCTGTTTTCAGCCATTTTTCCCTCTGAAGACACTAATCAAATTTCTGAGTCAACCTTTTATGAAAATTGATGACCTGTGTGAACATATCATAAAGGCTTCTAGGGCCTTGGAAGGGACAGGTGGGAGCCCTGATGCTTAAGCTTATTTAGCTTCATAGTAAATCTACTTACGGAGAGAAGAATGAAAGCCAGGGCAGTTATGAAAAAGTCATGGACTGTTGACCTTTGAACCTGAAGACAAATGCAGCTCACCCATATTCTAATTGAATGTTGCTGTATCCTAATCATGATTCAGCCTCATTGGGTTTAAAAAAATCAAGATGAGCAATTGTGCATTTGAATGGCAGCCAAATGAGAAAAGACCATATCCTTCAGCAAAGCCATCTGCCCACTTTTATAGCCTGAAATGATGCAAAAATGTCACCCTGTGATCTATAGCCCATTTTCTTATGATTATCTCTAGAGCTCGTAAAAATCTCTGTACTTTTTCTAGTTTAATCCTATCTAGGTTCCATTACACATTGATTTAGTTGAACAAAATCCATTACATAATGATGCGTGGTGATTATTGCTTTAATAAACCCAATTTTAACCTATTTTATTCATTTCAGTGCCTTCCCAAATGCATTGAATGAAGTGAATTAAATTTTCTTCTCTTACTTTCACCTTGCCCCAAGTTAAAGAATAAGATGGTATTGAAAAAGTAATTGACTCTGTGTGATGAATAACATTTAAAAATGACTCCCAAGATTCCTGCCCTCTTGTGTTCATGCAATATGTAATCCCACTTCCTTGAATGTAGGCAAGGACCTGTAAATATGATGGGATATCACTCCTCTTATTAGGCTATGTCATGTGGCAAAGGTGAAGTGATTTTGTAGATGCACTGAAGGCTCCTAATCTGTTACCACTAACTTAATCAAAAGAGAGATAATACCTGGTGAGCCTGACCTAATCAGGTGAGCTTATTAAAGGGTATGTTAATCGTCAGAGATAGAGGAAGTCAACATGATTAGAACCATCAAAGACTCTCTTCTGCTAGCCATGAGGAAGTACTCTTCCATGTTTTAGAGAAAGCCACATTTCAAGGAATAGTGGGAAGGTCTATAAACCAATGACCTCAGTCCCTACAATCACCAGGAACTAAATTCTGTCAACAACCACTGAATTTATAAGAAAATTCTCAAATCCAGATTATATCACGGCCCGAGACAACACCTTGATTTCATCCTGGTGAGACCCTGAGCAGAGTTTCTGTGCTGAGACCCCTGACCCACAGAAACTGTGAGATAATAAGATCTGTCATAATTTGTTATACAGTTATAGAAAACTAATACAATCTGGTTTAACCTAAAAGGTAACAAGGTAAACCAATATACCAGGAAATTAAATTTCATGAAAATAATGACTATATGTTATCTATCATGTATTAATAGAATATCTCTTTGGGCCTCAGTATCTTCCCATCTGTGAAATGGTAATGTGAGGAAGAATCTTATGCTTCAGTAGTGGCTTCTAGACTTTTGGCTTTTATGGAACAGTAAAAATTTCATTACATTATTTTTGAGACCAATTCAGAATTTTCAACTTTTTATTTTGGTATAGAAAGTATATAACTATTATTATTAAACTAGTATGAAAAATAAAGAATGTTGTAACACAAATGGTGATGGTCAGTTTTGTGTGTCAGCTTGGCTAGGCGACAGTCCCCAGTTATTCAATCAAGGTGTTACTATAAACGTAATTTGTAAATGTAATTAAGGTCCATAATCAGTTAACTTTAAGTAATAGAGTTTATCCTAGATAATCTGGGTAGTCCTGAATTTGATCAGTGGATAAGGCTTGAGAGCAGAGCTGAGGTTTCCCTGAGAGAGAAGAAATTCCACCTGTAGATAGAAACTTCAGCTCATCCCAGAGAGTTCTAGTCTGCCCTTCCTGACAGCCTGTCCTATAGATTTCAGAGTTGGCTTGACAGTCCCCACAATTCTATAAACCAATATCTTGCAAATAATTTTTTTAATATATACTTCCTATTGATTCTGTTTATCTGGTGGAACCCTGACTGATACACAAATATAAAATAATAAAAGAGTAATAAATTTAAAGTTAGGATGACTTCCTATACTACAATTATTTTTATTCATTTCTTCATGAATTGACATTGAGATGAGGTTAGCCTCAGCATTCAATGATTTCATAGCACTGCTTTGAACTTTATTCTTATCATTTCAAGCCTCCATATGCATCAAGATAAAAAACAAATGAAAAAAACCCACCCCATATCTTTACTTTGTCTAGCTTGCAAATAGGTAAACTGGGTAGGAAAAATATACAGATATCTCGACGTTCTATATTATAGAGAAAAGAAAGAGGAAGGATACAGGAGGGAAGAAAAGAAGGAAGGCAGGCATTATCCAGTTGTCAGATTACTCCATCTTCTTAACCTTACTAACACTTAAAAGGCCACATCAAGTATATAGTTCATTTGTGAGTCATGGTCATACCAAACTCTACTCCTGGTTTACACATAGAAGAGCAAGATTCACAATGATTGGAATAATCATTTTCTACGGTTAAGCTCAGCAGAATCCCTATTAGAATTGCAATAAGCCATACCATTCTCCACTTTCAGGAAGTGTCTGACCTGCTGATTGTTTAAATTACACACATTACTTTCAAAAGCTGGGAATGACTTTTCCAGAATCTGCATCATAAAAATAGTGTCATCCAGAGGAAGTCTGTGTTTTCTTAATAATTACATTAGTCCTTGATAAGTACTTTATAGGGTACATGAGAGAGGAACATCTTGTTTAAAAGCATAACATTTTATTGATTTCCTGGTCAGTACCTTGGCAATGGTTTTAGAGCTACATGGTAGTTCTTAAACGGCACTAAAATCCTTCAGGCCATGAAAATTCGGTTTTGCTCAAGTAATGTTTATTGGTCATCTCACAATCCAGAGAGGCAACCTGTAAACAAATAACTGCAAATAAGGGTGATGGATGCAATGACATAGGACCTAAAGTTGTGAACTCCTGAGAGTCCTGAGGTAACAACAATAACAACAACAACAAAAATCCAAGTTAGTGTCCATTCACTGAAGCTGGGAAATTGTTTTTATGTATCTGAAATCAAAAAAATTACAGAGGCTGTAATCAACTTTTTTCAAAATTGTTCTTTTTGATCAAGTTTAAGATAGATCACAGAAATTGGGTCTCATCACTGTCCAGCAAGAGGGAGGGGTTTTAATGTGCATACTTTCCAGAATCATTTTTATTATATTTTTAAATTATATATTAAATATAATTTATTATAAATAATGTTATAATATTCTTTATTATACTTGTGGAAAATAACACCCTCAAACATTGAATCACCATCTTGATTTTCTGGAGCCCAAACTAACCTCTAATTTTGTAGACCCCAGTTTCTTTTGACTACTGAAATTATACTTGTAAAATGGGTTATTTTAAAAATTTTAATGGGATATAGATCCTTATCCAGCCCATAGAGTCTATAGCCAAGCAGGATATAAAAAATTAGCTAGAATTCCCTAAAACAATTAGCTAGATAATGGGAGGTGTAAAAGGAAAGTTTCTAAGCCGATATCCTCCCATCAAAAATCACTTTAAAAAGTGGAAAAAATATATGAAGTAACAGTTTTAAGGTACTGGACAACAGCATAGGGATATGTGACAGAAGGCAAAAACACAAAGTTAGATCTACTTTCCAAATTGCTGAAGAGGGCAGTGGAGCCCAAACACAGAGCACGATAGTCTCATTTTAACTGTGCAAATACAGATCATAGTTTAGACGTCCACATGATCAGGCAGCCAGAATTTGCAAGATTAGGTAATGTAGAAGAGAATTCTGTGCATAAAATAATACGATAAATCTGCATGGCTGTGATTTTGAGGTTTTGGCCAAATATTAAACTGGGTATTCATAGACTGAAACTGCGTGGCATGGCAGAGAACAGCTTCTGGGAGGCTATGAACTGAATGGAAATTGTGGAATAGGGCTGAAATCAGTCAGAGTGGAGACAGTTGGAGAAACCTAATTTAACACCCCAGGCGTTGTTCAGTTGATACCCTAGCAAGGCCACACCTTAGTAGTAGTGCTGTACTAGCATTAGAATGAGGGCTATTCTAGACCAATCCTAACAAAGATTAAAACCACACCTCAATAGTATAAAACGAATCCTCCACTAAATTAGCAGGTTGTCAGAACAAAACTCAACATTCTCTAAAGGAAGAAAATAAAATTCCCTCCTTCAACAATGTAGTACTCATTATGTCCATTATAAAATAAAAAATTACCAGATATGCTAAGAAATAGGACAATGTCACCCATAACTGGGAGAATAAACAGTCAACAGAAACAGATGCAGTGATAACACAACTGATGGAATTAGCAGATAAGGACTTTAAAGTATCACACTTGAGTACTTAAAGTTATAACGAAAAAAAATCAGAAAAAGAAATAAAAACTGTAAAGGTGAAACAAATGTAAATTGCAGAACTGAAAAAATAGAACAAATAAAATGAAAAATCCACTAAATGAGCTTTTTGGAAGACTGGATGCTGCAAAAGAAAAATCAGTCAATGTGAATACTTGTCAGTAGAAACCATCCAGACTATAGTACAAAAAGTAAGAAAAACTGAAAAAAAAATTATAGCTAAGCTGCTGTAAATACCGCATGTTATGAACTTCAAGTATTGAGAGTTGACAGATGGGCAGGCACAGAGGTGGGAGGAGCCAACTTGCTTCAGTGCATCAACAGCTGCCTCTCCTCTGTGACCAGAGTGGCTCCTTCCCCATCTCTGTGACTTCAGTTCATGATTCTAAGGTTTGAGTGGCCAGGTGCTGATTTATTCTCCAATCAAAGCTTCTCCTGAACTTCACTGAATCCACTGGTGTGGTAGCTACCGTGGGCGTTGGCCACGAGCTGGGTGGTCTCTGTGGCTGATGCTGTTTATACGACAATTGGTATGTCTGTGGTCTCTCAAGTGTCCATGTTCACCCTCAACAGTCCCAGCTGATACCACAAACACTCTTGGGGCAGTGTCAGTGCCCTTCCCTCTCATCAGACTACATTCAGCATGGATAATACCAAGGTTTCAATGGAGTGGTCAGTAGAGTCTGAGCTACAGGCAGGGGCCAAAATGAGGTCCAGTAAAATCAAAGAATTGAAAAGAAATGGATATGGAGGTAAAAACTGATGTCATCCACCTTAATTCCAGAAGATGGTGTCTTGGCCTAAAGGGGCCACTTTGAAAGTATTGAACCTGATGCCTCCAGACCTGAGTTGAAATTATAAAATATGTGTTGGTCTTTGACATTGATAAGCCAAGAAAAGCAAAGTGCACAGCCAAGGTCTTAGCCAATGAGAGAAGTATCTAAAAATCAAGCCAAAGGCTGTGAAAATTGAGAAAAATAGACCCTATGTCACATGAAGTTCTAAGAACAAAATCAGAATTAGAGTGCATTTTCTTAGACTCACACACAAGATGGTGGCAAATGAGATTTTCCAAGTACAAATTCCAGCCTGAGTCAGCCAAGTAGTGACCATAGATCCAGGCCATACAGAGCTGAAAAACCTGAGTGTAGGGACAGGGATTTAGGTTGAGGCTCTATCTGGACATGAGCAGGAACAAGGGATAGAGTTTGGAATAGAACAGTGATTTTTTAACATTTTTATAGCAATAAAATCTTTCTATTTAAATGAAATCTCAGTATAACAAAAATGTGAAGCTTCTGGTTGAACTGAGGGCCATGTTCTGGGGAGACACATAAGCTTTGCCCTCTCAGCTTCCACTACACCTTTTATAGCAGGACTTTAATCATTCCCACAGAAACCTAGTACTTCAAGGCACACAGTTTTTAAATCCATGGACATGGATACTTGAAGGTACCACCTCAGAATCTGGAACTTGCATAGAGATAAAGTCAACAATCCTAGTGTGGAAGAAGGAGCAAGAATTTTGGAGTCTGATAGGCATAGTTTTTAAATCTAGTTCTCAATCTGTGTGACCTTGGGAAAGAGGCTGTTCCCTGGGCTGCAGATTTCTGCACTTTGACTTGTGGTGAAGGGTCTGGAAAGGTACTCTTAAGTTCTCTCCTTGACATAATATGAGGCTTTCACTAAATTTCTCTCAGTGACCTTCTTCAACTTTATTCCTTTCTACTTCCTAATACTTGGGGCTGATGTTCAGCTGCCACAACCTAGCAGAGATGTCTCAGTTGTTTAAGACTGATGGAGATGTACCTGTGTCACTGATTTTAAATATTTTGAATATCATTCCAGCCAACAGTGGATTAATGACTGCCATAAACTTGTACATATGCTATGTCAGGCATTGAACTAATATGATACACACATGAACTCAGATTATCCTCACCTTCACACTCTGGTGGAATTATGGGGATTATCACCATTTTATAGATGAGGAAACTCTAGTTAGATCCTTTCTCAAAGTCTTAAACTAAGAAGTGACAGTGCTAGAATTTAAACCCAAATTTCTCATACTTCAAATCTTTCATGTTTTTACTAAATCATATTCTCTGTCTTAGCACAGATATTCCATAAAGAAGAAGCCCTAAAACAAATTAAAAGAAAAAATGTGGCCTATTATATAGTATTCAGGAAAAACATGGCTGCCAAATATATCCACTAATGGCTGAATATCAATGGATTTTTAAGCTGGAATCCAAGAGAATTGGAAAAAATAAGTGAAAACTTATCATGCAAGTACGGTAAGATTTATTTTTTTGGTGTCAATTCAAATAGGCTTAAAATATAAACAGTGTCAATCCCTTAACTAGAGCAGTAAAGAAAAGATCTTAGTAATTTGTTGATTTAACTAGTTTTTGCAACATTAAATTAGATGAAGATATAGACCTTATCCAAAATGGCAAGGGAGTCCAAGAAAGATCTATTAATAGTTTTAAATGTTGGCTTAGTGACTAGGATATAATTATATTTTGTGTCTGTGGGTTCATAGAACATTAGTTTTATGGTTAGTAGCTTATCTGCCTTGGAGCTAAAAAGACTTTATATTTTTAATTGTGTGTCTAAATAACATTTTATGGTGAAATGATCTCCCATCAAAATGTCTGCAAGTTATTTTCTTCCTCCTGATGGCCAGAGATAAGGATGAGCATGATCTAGAGCAAAGAGGACATTAACTATTACAGATTTTCTGCTTAGCTAAAGGAGGAGATGATCTTTAGTTCTGCTTGTTTGCTTTGTTTTTGATTGAAAGGAATGCATCTGTCCTTCTATAACTGGGGTTTTTAGAAGAAGCTCAATTCATGGCTGCCTCCTTTGATTCCTCCATACTTAACTGGGCATCTTAAAGGACTAAAAATATCTGGCTTGGAGATATGAGATAATCTGTTTCCATTTAATTGAAACTCTGATTTTGGGGGTACAGACAAGAGAAATCTAGCATCATTTTATACAGGCAATAGGATCAGTGTATTTAGTCAAATGCACTGAGTTTGGTAAACTGGATTAAAGTTCTTTATAATTGACAAAAGTCCAATTGAATCAGCACAATCTCAAATATTACTAGTTTCCTACCTACCCTCAGCCTTGCAAAATTCTATGATAATTTTCCTCTCAACTGAAATCCTACTTCCAAGCACGGGAAAACTTCTCTGGATTTTGAAGGTCTCAAAAATGGCAGCAGAAGTAATCCTCTTAGTTCTCACATGGGCTTAATTCCTCTTGCTTATCCAGTTTATTTCATGCCCCACCTCCAGATTCTTTTTTGTACTCTTGCAGCATTCGGAAAGAAAAAAAAAGAAAAAGAAAATCCTCTTTGGAAAAATATGAGTTCCTATGTTATGGCAGGGATAAACACTTGTTAGGTTATCACACACAGTAGCAAGACACCCTAGGGAACTAGAGTTCAAAGAGCATTCTCACCCCACCCATTGAGCTATACAGAGGGATCCTGCTATGTTATTTGTAATGCAAAAAACACCCTCATGACTTAGTATGTTTTAACAGAGACTCAGGCAAAATCTGCTAGCCATGTGTCCTTGTTTATCCAAGATGACAAGAATGGCTTTTCTGTATATTTCTGACTATCCCTAGTTCTTAAATCCTTTGCTCAGCTCTTCCAGTTCAGGCAACTAACTAATATAGGGAAATGTTAACACAGTTTGCTTCCCAAACTAGAGTATTCTAGTGGTAACCTTTATTTTTTTATGCTGATTGATTTTCCATGTGTATAATTTAAAATATCTGGAATGCTCTTAATGAGTCCATATTCCTAAACAAATTAAAATTGGCATTCCCATAATAAGAGGTCTCTACTGGTGAAATTCTGCTTGTCACAGAAATAACTGATGTTCATAATGATGACTTAGAGACTTTCAAAGATTCTCAAATGCCAAATGAGTCATCAAAAAATTAAATTATGTTCAAAAGAGATTTACCTGCCTATTATTAAACTTTCAATCTATTATCTCTTTATCCTATATAATTATACTTTATTAAATTTTATATTTAATTTACTAGGAAATTCCCTTCCATAATCATTTCATACAGCAGCAAGTGTACTAAATTGAATTTAGGCTATGTATGATACAGTCTAAAGGGGAAGTGATATTTCTTCAAAACCTACTATATTTGAAAACACAGGTATTTTTTAAAAATAAACATTGTAATTTAGAATCGTTTTAGATTTACAGAAAAGTTGTGAAGATATTATAGAGAGCTCTGATATACCCCACAACCAGTTTCCTCTATTATTAACATCTTCCATTAGTATGGGACATTTATAACAGTTAATAAGCCAATATTGATATATTATTATTAACTAAAGTCCATGGTTTACAGTCGGGTTCATCTGCTGTACAATCTATGGGTTTTGATAAATGTATAATGCCATCATCACAGTATCATACAGAATAGTTTCACCATCCTAAAAATCCCTTGTGCTCTACCTTTTCACCCTTCCTTCCCTCCCTCCAAACTCCTGGTAACCATTGATCTTTTTATACTCTTTATAGTTTTGCCTTTTCCAGGATATCATATACTGGGAATCAGGTAGTGTGCAGCCTTTTCAGACTGGCTTAGCAATGCACACTTAAGTTTCCTTTATGTCTTTTTGTGGGTTGTATTCACTTATAATATTCCATTGTATGTATATACCACAGTTTATCCATTCACCTATTGAAAAGAATCTTGGTTCCTTCCAAATTTGGGCAATTTTGTATAAAACTTTTAAAATTTTTTGTCAATATCTACAAAATAACTTGCTGGGATTTTGATTGGGGTTGTGTTGAGTCTATAGAACAAATTGGGAAGAATTGACATCTTAATAATATTGACTTTTCTTATGCATGTACATGAAATATCTTTCCATTTATTTAGATCTTTGATTTTTGTATCAGAGTTTTGTAGTTTTCTTCAATGTACACCTTAATTATACTTTGCTAGATTTATACCTAAATATTTCATTGGGATGATAATGTAAATGATGTTGTGACTTTAATTTTAAATTTCAATTGTTCATTGCTGGTGTATAGGAAAGCAATTGACTTTTGTATATTAACCTTGTATTCTACAACCTTGTTATAATTGCTTATTAGTTCCAGGAGTGTTTTGCTGATTCTTTAGGATATTCTACATAAATAATCATGCCACCTGCAATACACACAGCTGGTGTATCCTTTACTTCCTTTTTTTGTCTTATTGTATTAGCTAGGACTGCCAGTATGATGTTAAATAGAAGTGATGGGACAGGACATCTTTTCCTCTTCCTTTGGGGAAGCTTCAGGTTTGTCACAATGAACTATATTATTAGCTACAGGTTTGTTGTACACGTTCTTTATTAAGTTGAGGAAGTTCCCTTCTCTGGTTTGCTGAGAGTTTTAAATCATAAATGAGTGTTGAAGTTTCTCAAATGCTTTTCTACATCTGTTAATATGATCAAATGATTTTTCTTCTTTAGCCTGTTGATTTAATTGATTACATTTATTGTCTTTCAAATGTTGCACCAGCATTATATACTTGGGAGAATTCCCACTAAGTTGTGGTGTATAATTAACTTCATACATTATTAGACTCAATTTTTGTGGAGGATTTTTTGCATTTATGTTCATAAGAGATATGTTCACTGGATAAGGAATTCTAGTTTGGATATGGTTTCTTTTTCTTCAGTACTTTAAATATTTCACTCTATTCTCTATTTGCTCACATCATTTTTGATCAGAAGTCCTCTGTAATTCTTATCCTTGTTCTTTTATAGGTAAGATTATTTTCCCATCTTTTTTTTTTTTCTATATTTCCTCCTTTTCTTTGGTTTTCTGAAGTTTGAATAGGATATGCATACGGTTGTGTGTGTGCATACATGTGTGAGAGAGAGTGCGTGTGTATGTACTGGTATTTACCTTGCTTGGTTGTCTCTGAACTTCCTGAATCTGTAGTTTGGTAACTGTAATTAATTTTTGAAAGTTCTCATCCACTATTACTTCAAATATTTTTCTGCTCATCTTCTCTTCTCCTTCTGATATTTTAATTATGTGTATGCTACACCTCTTGATATTGTTCCGCAGTTCTTGGATGTTCGCTCTTTTTTTTCTTTTCTCTTTATATTTCAACTTGGGACGTTTCTACTGACTTATCTTCAAGCTCAATGATTCTTTCCTAGACTGTGCCCAGTCTACCAAAGAGTCCACCAAAGGCATTCTTTATATCTGTAACAATGCTTTTGATTTCTACATTTCCTATTGATTTTTTCTTTGATTTTTCATTTCTCTGCTTACATTACTCATCTATTCTTACATGTTGCTTACTTTTTCCATGAGAGTTCTTACCACATTAACCACAGTTATTTAAAAGTCCCTGTCTGTTAATTCCAACATCTATATCATATATGAGTTTGGTTCCAATGATTGCTTTGTCTCTTTAGACTGCTGTTTCTCCTCCTCCTTTCCCTCCCCTCTTCCCCTCCCTCTCCATCTCCCTCTCCCTCTCCCTCCTCCTCCTTTTCCTTTGACATGCCTTGTGATTTTTTGTGAAAAGACAGGCATATTTTATTGGGTAATAGGAACTGAGGTTAAATAGATTTTCAATGTAATTTAGTTAATCTAAATAGGTGTTGGGTTGTGCTTAATGTTTCCTGTAGCCATAGATGCCAGAAGCTTCAAAGTCTTTAGTATCTTTTTTTTTTTTTTTCTCTTTCATCCTAACTTCGGGCTTCCCGAAGTATTCCTCCTCAGAGACATGCTTTTCAGCTGAAACCCACTGTTATTTTACTGAGGACTTCTTGGCATGGTACTAAAGTGTGGTAGAGAAGGAAATTTCTACAATCTTTGAATTAAAACTCAGTCTTTTAGAGGGCCTGAATCTTGGCACCATAACCTTCACAAATGTTTCTCCAGTGATTTAGCTTTTATTCCCCTCTTCTCCCTACACCTTTTCCTGGCTGCAATCTATTTTTATGAAGCCTTGACCATCATTGAAAATATATTTTTCCTTCTCTTAGCTGAAATAAGAAGGCTGGAGGGGAGCTGGAGTAAGAGGAATTTCTTTCCCCCACTGTGATAAGACTCAGACATAGTCCTTTCTGCTAGAGAGTGGGTCTTTGCTATGGAAAAGGTTCTGGATCTATTTCACAATGTTTTACAAGCTATATTTTATATCTTCCTTTGCCCTTGGCACTTGGGGACCCCCACTTGGGAATCTCTTGTTTTCTTAGATCTCCCTGACAGAAACCTAATGTGGGTCATAGAGGTAGAGCCAATGAAATTGTAGGGGCTTCCAAGGCTGTAGCCACCAGGAGCTTCTCACTCTCAGACTAGTCCACACCTAACCTCCAGCAATGCATCAAAAGTACTATTTCAGTGTTCCTGTTCCTCCAGGTAAGGAGAGCTCAGCTGTGTCTCTTTGAATATGACTATCTCTCCAGATTTGGGGGTGAAGTTTTATCTAACAATCTCAGTTCTCTGACAGATTCAAGAAAATTAACTGATTTTCGGTTTGTCTAACTTTTTCTTGTTGCAAAGACTTGGGGTGATGAATTCCAAGCTCTTTACATATTGGAACTGAAACTGAAAAACAGTATTTTAAAAATATATTATTTCATTTAAAATTTACATTACTACGAATAGGGAAGTAATATGACAGACACCATCCAATTAGTAAGACAAAAAAGCAACCACGGTTTAAATTCAGATCATCTGAACCCAACACCTTCTGTCATGTCATTACCGCATGCTGCTTTTTCATATTCTGTGTGTTGCTCCTTAGGATTACCAAGAGTGGCAGAGGGAGCAGGAAGCATTGGTGTGAATTCAGAAGTCAGTGGTTTAAATGGGCATCTGAGATCTGCAATTATTTTCAAGCTGAAAAATAATTTGATCCAGTAACTACTATTCAAGGAAAGGTCAAATCATTTCCCACTGTACTTACTGATGGACTTACAGTAACTGTAAGCTACTGTACTACAGTTCAATAGCTTTCACACAGGGAGTTTGTAATGTGGTCATTGACCTTGTACATTGGCACCTGCATTATAAAGAAGTAAATTTAGTCTATAACTGAAAACTCACAAACATTGCAATAGGTCAACACCATATATTGCACATGCATTCAAAGGCCAATAAAAGCAAATGCTGCAGCATTTGAGGGCTAGAGAAAGGGAGCAAAGTAGCAATCATAATGAAATACTGATCCTCCAGGTAATATTTTAAAACATCCTGTTAGTTCCCATACACACAAAAACATATGCTACTGTTATTATTTATAATCACCAGTCTTAAAGATTTTTATCTGTATAATTATTAATTTCACAATATATGCAAAACAGATATTATCATCCACACTCTGCAAATAAGGAAAGTAGAGAGGTTAAGTAATTTGCCTGGGTCATAGATTTTAAGTATTTGAGCCCCAACAATTGACCTCATATTCTTTATTAACAAAGTCCATTTTCCTTCTGTCAAAGAAACTTACAGAGAAATTGATTTTTATGTTTTATGTGGGAGAACTACACAAGTGGAGTTTAGTGGAGAGGGAAGAAGGTGGCTAACAGTGATAAAGTGATGATCTACATGCCTTATAACTCCTTTCACTGACACACTTCAGTTAGCTTTTCTCTGAGGATATTGTGTAGGCAGTGACAAAAGTGAGTTCTTGGCTTTGGTAAGAATAAACACACGGTATCCACCCTGCAACAAAAGCTAGCTCACCATACACTTTTATTCAGGAATACCCTGGGAGTATACTTTTGTCATTTGTCTGAATGGGTATTCTATTTCCTCATGCATATGTGGTCTTGCAAAACAAAATATGGTTTTTAGTCATTTTGGAAATTCTTTTTATTCACATGATAAGCCAGAATCTCTTTTGCACACTTTTTATATTTTACATGCTGAGTCAAAGCTGATTTCAAATATCTGACGGCATGCATTTGGGTTTATATTAAAAAGTTCTCCCATAAAACTCAATAAAATTGATCATGTAGGCCAATGATATAAATAGTTTTACTAGTTTTATGTATAATGTGCATGATTTCCTTACTTTAAATTCAACTTTAAGTAAATACTTTATTATTGTTATTTTATAATAATATTATTATTATTATTACATAATCTCCATTAAGTCATGAGAATTCTAGCCCATAGTACACACTTGCAAAGATATCTAAAGCAGAAAAATTTGTGAATAGGTGGAACAGATGGTTGTCTGAACAATCTCACATTTAGTGTTTTGGGGAAGTCATCTGCCTAAACATATGTCTTACTAGCCTGTTTCAGTATGGGTTTTCTAACACGAGAGCTCCAATCCTTTGGTTTGTGAAGAATTTAAAGTCTAAAGATTTAAGAATACTTTTACATTCAGTGACCTCCTACTGTATTAAAGCATTTCAATTAGTGCAAAGGAGTAGAAATTACAAAGAACATGGAGATAAGACATGAAAATGAATACATTATAAGGTAGTATGTGATTAAAACCCTTTAATCTCTGTTTTAAAAAACCATATGGATATCTCTATGAGGAATACCACTTTAAGTTTAGGAATCAGTGACAATGTAGTTTGTAAATTATTTTTTCATCTAAGAGGATTGTCTTGTAGTAATTAGAAAAAAGATACCAAGATACAGTCATGATACAGATATGATCTAGGGCCATTTATCCATAAGGAAAGGAGAAAGGAATTCTATTTGGGAAGACAAGGCTTGAATTATTTCCGAGGAAATGGTATTTCGGCTGAGGTGTGATGAGAAGGTAGCGGGAAACATAGTAAAAACTGTGTTTAAATGGAATAAGAATGCACAGGTTTTGTTTTAATCCTGCCATACTTGGGCACATCACTTCACTTCTCTGACGCTTAACTTTCTTATTTATATAAAAGGGGAATTAGGGTAAATTGGCACTAAAAATATGTATATGTTTGCTACCCCTGTTACTTATGTTTCTCTGTCAGATATCACTAGTCAAACATACCACTCTGTAGAGATAAGCTGAGATAAAGTCTCAAAATCTGTTCAAAAATTGCAGATGGATATAGATAATCTTATGGAAAAAATTGCTAGAAATAATAAGTAAATACAGCAAAGCTGTAGGATACAATATACAAATATCAATTGAATTTCCATATTCTAGCAATGAAATATTAGAATGTGAAATTAACGATGTTACCTCAGCATCATTAATGCTACCTCAGCATTAACGATGTACCTCACATAACTCTATGAGCTCTGCATGCTTGCCCATGCTTAGTTAGGTCAGTCTTTAATTTTACCCATTCTAACAAATGTATAGCAATATCTTGTTGTGGTTTTAACTTATATTTACTTAATAATTAACGATGTTTACTATCTTTGTATGTGCTCATCCATATAGCTTTTCTGATGAAGTATCTGTTAAGAATTTTGTCCATTTTAATGGGTTTTTATATTATTGAGTTTTGAGAATTTTTTTTGTATATCCTTGATATATATTCAGATAAATGATTTGCAAATATTTTTTCCCCAAATTGTGGTTTACATTTTAATTTTCTTAAGACTGTTTTTGGAAGAGCAGAAGTTATTAATTTTTGTAGTGAAATTTATTTATTTGTTATTTTATATATTTTATATATCATGCTTTTGGTGTCATATCTAAGAAACAAATTGCCTAACCTAATATCACAAAGATTTTCTCCCATGCTTTCTTCTGGAGATATTAGTTTTAGGATCATGATTAGTCCTTTGCAAATTTTTACATATGGTGTAAGAAATGGAATATCATATTTTTGCATATGGGTACCCAAAATTTTCAGTACTATTTGTTGAAAACCTTATCTTTTCCCACAGAATGACCTTTGCAACTCTGCCAAAACCCAATTAACCATACATGTACAAGTCTGTTTCTGGACTCTATTCTGTTCCATTTTGATCAAATTATCTTAATGCCAATATCATACTACCTTGATTACTGTAACTTTACAGAAAGTTTTAATGTCTGGTAGAGTAATATCCTTAACTTTGTTCTTCTCTTTCAAAGTTGTTTTGTCTATTCTATATCTGTTGCATTTCCATTTGAATTTTAGAATCAGCTTTTTGGTTTCTACAAAAGAATCTGCTCAGATTTTCATTTGGATTGCTTTGAATCAATAGATAATTAAGATAAAATTGGTATCTTAAAAATATTGAGTCTTCCCACATATGATCAATATATATCTACAGGCATACCTCGTTTTATTGCACTTCACTTTATTGTGCTTCATAAGCATTACATTTTTTACAAATTCTAGGTTTGTAGAAACCCTGAATTGTCAGATGACAGCTAGCATTTTTTATCAATAAATTATTTTTAAATTAAGGTATGTACTTTTTTAAAACATAATGCCATGGCATACCTAATAGACTATAGCAGAGTGTACACATAAACTTTTATATGTACTGGGAGACCGAAAAAATTATGTGACTCACTTTATTGCAAAATTCACTTTATTTTTGTGGTCTGGAATTGAACTTACAGTATCTCTGAGGTGTGCCTGTATTCTTTAAGTAACTTAATTTCTTTCTCCACATTTTTGCAGTTTTCAGTATACAGGTCCTATACATCCTTTGTTAGATTTATCCTAAGTATTTCGCATTTTGATGTTACTATAAATTATTAGCACCAAATTGTTATAAATATATATTACATTTTAAAATTTCAATTTCTAAATGTTCTTTGCTAGTATATAGAAATATAATTTTTTATATTTACATAACAATCTTGTGTCCTACAACCTTGTTAAAAGTCATTTATTTTCCTAGTAGCTCTTTTGCAGATTAAATCACATTTTCTCTGTAGATGTCATGTCACCTGCAAATAAAGACAGTTTTACTTTTTCCTTCATATTCAAATGTCTGTTTGTTTGTTTTTTTCTTACCTGCCTACACTGGCTAGAATCTACATTACATGCTAAATAGAAGTATTGAGAGCACATTTCCTTCTCTTGTTCCTGATTTAAATAAATTGGTCAAATGGCTCCTCACTTGCATTGTTTCCAATTTTAAAAAAATTCTGCCATGTTTCTTATCTTTTTTCCTTTATACATAATGTTTCTTTTTTTCCATGGCTGCTTTTAAGATTTTATCTTCATCTTCAGTTCTAAGAAATATGATCATAATACACCTTGGTATAGCTAGTTTCATGTTTCTTGTTTAAACTCCCTTTAGCTTCTTGGATCTACAAGTTAACAGCTTTCTTCAAAATTGGGATTTTTTCAAGCATTATGCCTTCATATATATTTTTTAATATCCCCCCAACTTCTCCTTCAGAGACTCCAATTAAATGTGTATTAAGCTGCTTTAAGTTGTCCCACTACTTACTGATGCTCTTTAAAAAAAAAAAAATTTCATTCTTCTTCCTCTGTGAATTTTATTTTGGAAAGTTTTTATTGGTAAGTCTTCAAATACACTGATTTTTTTCCTCTGCAATGTCTAACCTACCACTAATCCAATCCAGTATACCTTTTCATCTCAGATACTGTAATTTTCATCTCTAGAAGTTTCATTTGTTTTATTATTATCTCTTCTCTATTTCTGAATATATCATGTTCAATCTTTTTTCTAGGTTCAGGACTTATGTGATATAGTTGCCTAACTGTTTTAATATTGTTGACTACTAATTCTATCATCTGCATCACTTCTAGATCCATTTCCACTTATACTTCTTCTTACTATGGGCCATAATTTCCTTCTTGGTGTGTCTAGTATTTTTTTTTTTTAACCTGGATGCAAAATACTGTGAGTTTTACCTGTTTGGATGTTAAGTATTTTGATATTCCCAAAATATTCTTAAGCTTTCTTCTGATATGTGGTTAAGTTACTTGAAAATGTTTTGATCTTTCTGAGTTTTACTTTTAAGATTTGTTAGGAGGGATCAGACCAGCATTTAGTTCATGGTTAATTCTTCTGAATACTAAGGTAAGACTCTTTTTAGTAGTCCAATGTTCTACAATGTTCTGTGAATTATGAAGTTTTCTACTCTGATTGTTGTAAATATGCTCTCATGAGATCTGGGCATTGTTTCTCCTAATCTTTTCAGATTTTTTGTTCTCTGACCTTGAGTAGTTTCTTTAAACATATCTTGATCAGTGTTAACTGATTACTTGAGGAGGACCCTGTAGAGATCTCTGAAATTCTCCCCACTCTGGCTCTCTATCCTATGAACTCTTGCCATCTTGGCATCAAAAGACTCCTAGCTTTATCATCTTAGCTCACAGTGTACAATGGACTCTGACTAAGGTCCCCCTATCTGCCCTGCAACCTGTAAACTACCTCCTCCAGACATTGACCTATGGGAATCATAGGGTTTTCTGCATTTTTTCCTATAGCTCAGGGGTCATTATCTTCTGTTACCTGATGTCCAGTAATTTGAGAGCCAATTTTTCATATATTTTGTCCATTTTTTAGGTTGTTTCAAGAACAAGGGTAAATATAGTCCCTGTTACTCCACCTTAGCCAGAAGTGAAAGTTTTCAAATTATTGATTATTGCTGTATTAAATGACTGCCTAACATATAGTTTCTTATTAACAGAAAACAGATATTTGAATAAATGAAAGGAAGACGAGAATTTTCCAGACAGAGGTAAAACCCTGGGCTAGGAATGAACTTCTGAATTTAGGGCATATCAGAAAAACTGGTGTTGCCAAAATAGAGTGAATGAGGGGAGATAGTAGTAATGAATACCTATATAGAGATGAGAAAGAGCTAGGTGATACAGGACCTTCTAAGAACTTTGAATAGTTTTCTAATCATCCTGCAATATTGTGGTTCTGACCAAGAGAAAGGTATGATTATATATACATATTTAAAAGATCACATTAAGCCATGCATACAGCCAGCTGCATGGAGAACCATCACCACCCACCCACCAGTGCACCGTAGCAGCCATATGGGAGGCCATCGTCACCCACCAGTGGGCAAAAGCAGTCAACCCTACCTTCCAGTGTGTGCACAATAGTCGACCCCACCACAAAAGAAGGGCACACACAACCCACATAGGGGACACTCCTAGAACATCTAGCTCTGGAAGTCAGAAGAGAGAATGCTGCTGGGCCCCATAGGACATTTTCTACATAAGGCCACTTCTCCAAGATGAGGAGACATAACAAACCTATCTAATACATAAAAATAAACACGAGTTAGGCAAAATAAGGAGAGAGAGAAATATGTTCCAAACAAAGGAAAAAGACAAAATCTCAGAAAAACAACTCAGTGAAGCAGAGATAAGCAATTTACGCAATAAAGAGTTCATGGGGGTTTCCCTGGTGACGCAGTGGTTAAGAATCCACCTGCTGATGCAGGGGACATGGGTTCGAGCCCTGGACAAGGAGGATCCCACATGCCGTGCAGCAACTAAGCCTGTGTGTCACAACTACTGAGAACCGTGTGCCTGGAGCCCATGCTCCGCAGCAAGAGAGGCCACCGCAGTGAGAGGCCCATGCATGGCAGCGAACAGTGGCCCCTGCTCACCATAACTAGAGAGGAGCCCGCGTGCAGCAACAAAGACCCAACACAGCCAAAAATAAATAAAATAAATAAATTTATTTTAAAAAAAAGAGTTCATGGTAATGATATTAAAGATGCTCACAAATTTCAGAAGGAAAATATATGGATACAATGAGAACCTAAAAAGAAAGAGTTAGAAAACATGAAAAAGAACCAACCTGAGCTGAAGAATAAAATAACTGAAATTAAAAATACACTACAGGGAATCAACAGTAGATTAAATGATTCAGAAGAATGGATCTATGATCAAGAAGACAGAGTAATAAAAATCACCCAAATTTAACAGAAAAAATTTTTTAAAATGAGGATAGTTTAAGAGACCTCTGGGACAACATCAAGTATACAAGCATTCACATTATAAGAGGTCTTAGAAGGAGAAGAGAAAGAGAAATATGCAGATAACTTATTTGAAGAAATAATAGCTAAAAATTTCCCTAACTTAGAGAAGGAAACAGACATTGAGATCCAGGAAGCAGAGAGTCCCCCAAAAGATGAACTCAAATAAGTCTGCACCAAAATGCATCATAATTAAAATGGCAAAAATTAAAGATAAAGAAAGGATCTTAAAAGCAACAAGACAAAAGCAACTAGTTACATACAAAGGAACTCCCATAAGATTATCAGTTGAGTTTTCAGTAGAAACTTTGCAGGCCAGAAGGGAGTGGCATGTCAAAGTGCTGAAAGAAAAAACAAACAAACAAACAAACAAACCCTATAACCAAGAATACTCTACCCAGCAAGGTTATCATTCAGAATTGAAGGAGAGATGAAGAATTTACAGACAAGCAAAAAGTAAAAGAGCTCATCACCACTAAACTGTCCTTACAAAAATAAAGGCATTTCTCTAAGACAAAAGAAAAGGTTACAACTAGAAATAAGAAATTTACAAAAGGCTCTTTGACATAAATCACAGCAAGATCTTTTTCGATCCACCTCCTAGAGTAATGGAAATAAAAACAAAAATAAACAAATGGGACCTAATGAAACTTCAAAGCTTTTGCACAGCAAATGAAACCATAAACAAGACAAAAAGACAACCCTCGGAATGGGAGAAAATATTTGCAAACGAATCAACGGACAAAGGATTAATCTCCAAAATATATAAACAGCTCATCCAGCTCAATATTAAAGAAACAAACACCCCAATCCAAAAATGGGCAGAAGACCTAAATAGACATTTCTCCAAAGAAGACATACAGACGGCCACGAAGCACATGAAAAGATGCTCAACATCACTAATTATTAGAGAAATGCAAATCAAAACTACAATGAGGTATCACCTCACTCCTGTTAGAATGGGCATCATCAGAAAATCTACAAACAACAAATGCTGGAGAGGGTGTGGAGAAAAGGGAACCCTCTTGCACTGTTGGTGGGAATGTAAATTGATACAGCCACTATGGAGAACAATATGGAGGTCCCTTAAAAAACTAAAAATAGAATTACCATATGACCCAGCAATCCCACTACTGAGCATATACCCAGAGAAAACCGTAATTCAAAAAGACACATGCACCCGAATGTTCATTGCAGCACTATTTACAATAGCCAGGTCATGGAAGCAACCTAAATGCCCATCAACAGACGAATGGATAAAGAAGATGTGGTACATATATACAATGGAATATTACTCAGCCATAAAAAGGAACGAAATTGAGTCATTTGTTGAGAAGTGGATGGATCTAGAGACTGTCATACAGAGTGAAGTAAGCCAGAAAGAGAAAAACAAATATCGTATATTAATGCATGTATGTGGAACCTAGAAAAATGGTACAGATGAGCCGGTTTGCAGGGCAGAAGTTGAGACACAGATGTAGAGAATGGACATATGGACACCAAGGGGGGAAAACTGCGGTGGGGTGGGGATGGTGGTGTGCTGAATTGGGCAATTGGGATTGACATGTATACACTGATGTGTATAAAATTGATGCCTAATAAGAACCTGCAGTATAAAAAAACAAACAAACAAAACAACTAATACTAAACTTTCATTGGGTTATTTGTATGGAAATATGTTAATGTAAATGTTTCAGACATTACATGAAATTTCTAAAAATCTTAAAAAAAAAAAAAAGAAATTTACAAAAGGAAAAATCTCATTGGTTAAAGGCAAACATATAGTAAAGGTAGTGGATCAACCACTTATAAAGCTAGTAGGAAGGTTAAAAGACAAAAGTAGCAAAATCATCTATATCTACAGAAAGTAGTTAAGGGATAAACAAAGTAAAAAGATATAAAATATGACATCAAAAACACAAAACATGGTGGAGGAAGTAAAAATGTAGGACTGTTAGAGTGTGTTTGAGCTTAAGACATCATCAACTCGAAAATAATCATATGTGTCTACATAGATATAGATATATGTTGTTATATATAAAGCCTCATCATAACCACAAAACAAAAATCTACCATTGATATACAAAAAGTGAAGAGAAAGGAATCCAACCATAACACTAAATATAGTCATCAGGTCACAAGGGAAGAGAACAAGAGAAGAAACGAACTGAGAGGAAATACAAAAGCAGCAAGAAAACAATTAACAAAATGGCAATAAGTACATACCTATCAATAATGACTTTAAATGTAGGTGGACTAAATGCCCCAACAAAGGACATTGAGT
Organism: Balaenoptera acutorostrata; assembly: GCF_949987535.1. Taxonomy (NCBI): domain Eukaryota; kingdom Metazoa; phylum Chordata; class Mammalia; order Artiodactyla; family Balaenopteridae; genus Balaenoptera; species Balaenoptera acutorostrata. The sequence goes on along the minus strand of NC_080072.1, from coordinate 36,277,133 downwards.
GGCTGAATGGATTAAAAACAAAAAACAAAAAACAAAAAAACATTTATATGCTGCCCATATGAGACACACTTCATATCTAAAGACACACACAGACTGAAATGAGGGGATGGTAAAAGGTATTCTATGCATATGGAAACAAAAATAAAGCTGGGGCAACAATGCTTATATCAGACAAAATAGAGTTTAAAACAAGACTGTTGGGAGCTTCAAGATGGCAGAAGAGTAAGACGCGAAGATCACCTTCCTCCCCACAAATACATCAGAAATACATCTATATGTGGAACAACTCCTACAGAACACCTACTGAACACTGGCAGAAGACCTCAGACCTCCCAAAAGGCAAGAAAATCCTCACGTACCTGGGTAGGGCAACAGAAAAAAGGAAAAACAGAGACAAAAGAATAGGGACGGGACCCGCACCAGTGGGAGGGAGCTGTGAAGGAGGAAAGGTTTCCACACATTAGGAAGCCCCTTCTCAGGCAGAGACTGTGGGTGGTGGAGGGGGGGAGCTTCAGAGCCACGGAGGAGAGCGCAGCAACAGGAGTGCAGAGGGCAAAGCAGAAAGATTCCCACACAGAGGATCAGTGCCAGCCAACACTCACCAGCCCGAGAGGCTTGTCTGCTCACCCGGCAGGGCGGGCGGGGGCTGGGAGCTGAGGCTCGGGCTTCGGTCGGATTGCAGGGAGAGGACTGGGGTTGGCGGCGTGAACACAGCCTGAAGGGGGCTAGTGCGCCACAGCTAGCCTGGAAGGAGTCTGGGAAAAGGTCTGGAGCTGCCGAAGAGACAAGAGACTTTTTCTTGCCTCTTTGTTTCCTGGTGCACAAGGAGAGGGGATTAAGAGCGCCGCTTAAAGCAGCTCCAGATACAGGCGCGAGCCGCGGCTATCAGCGCGGACCCCAGAGACGGGCATGAGATGCTAAGGCTGCTGCGGCAGCCGCCAAGAAGCCTGTGTGCAAGCACAGGTCATTCTCTACACCTCCCCTCCCGGGAGCCTGTGCAGCCCGCCACTGCCAGGGTCCCATGAACCAGGGACAACTTCCCCAGGGGAACACACGGCGCGCCTCAAGCTGGTGCAATGTCATGCCGGCCTCTGCCGCCGCCACAGGCTCGCCCCACATCCGTACCCCTCCCTCCCCCCGGCTTGAGTGAGCCAGAGCCCCCGAAGCAGCTGCTCCTTTAACCCCGTCCTGTGTGAGCGAAGAACAGACGCCCTCAGGTGACCTACATGCAGAGGCAGGTCCAAATCCAAAGCTGAACCCCGGGAGCTGAGCGAACAAAGAAGAGAAAGGGAAATTTCTCCCAGCAGCCTCAGGAGCACTGGATTAAATCTCCACAATCAAATTGATGTACCCTGCGTCTGTGGAATACCTGAATAGACAATGAATCATCCCAAATTGAGGAGGTGGACTTTGGGAGCAACGATGTATATTCATTTCCCCCTTTTTCTCTTTTTATGAGTGTGTATGTGTATGCTTCTGTGTGTGATTTTTGTCTGTATAGCTTTGCTTTTACCATTTGTCCTAGGGTTCTGTCTTTCCTTTTTTTTTTTATTACTTAAAAAAATTGTTTTTCTTAATAATTATTTTTTAATAACTTTATTATATTTTATTTTACTTCGTTTTATTTTATTTTATTTTATTTTACATTCTTCTTTCTTTCTTCCTTTTTTTTTTTCCCTTTTATTCTGAGCCGTGTGGAGGACAGGCTCTTGGTGCTCCAGCAAGGCGTCAGGGCTGTGCCACTGAGGTGGGAGAGCCATGTTCAGGACACTGGTCCACAAGAGACCTCCCAGCTCCACGTAATATCAAAGGGCAAAAATCTCCCAGAGATCCCTATCTTAACGCCAAGACCCAGCTCTACTCAATGACCAGCAAGCTACAGTGGTAGACACCGTATGCCAAACAATTAGCAAGACAGGAACACAATCCTATCCATTAGCACAGAGGCTGCCTGAAATCATAATAAGGCCACAGACACCACAAAACACACCATCAGACATGGGCCTGCCCAACAGAAAGCCAAGATCAAGCCTCATCCACCAGAACACATACACCAGTCCCCTCCACCAGGAAGCGTACACCACCCACTGAACCAAACTTAGCCACTGGGGACAGACACCAAAAACAATGGGAAGTACGAACCTTCAGGCTGCAAAAAGGAGACCCCAAACACAGTAAGTTAAGCAAAATGAGAAGACAGACAAACACACAGCACATGAAGGAGCAAGGCCAAAACCCACCAGACCTAACAAATGAAGAGGAAATAGGCAGTCTACCTGAAAAAGAATTCAAAATAATGATAGTAAAGATGATCCAAAATCTTGGAAATGGAATGGAGAAAATACAAGAAACGTTTAACAAGGACCTAGAAGAACTAAAGGGCAAACAAACAGTGACAAACAACACAATAAATGAAATTAAAAATTCTCTAGAAGGGATCAATAGCAGAATAACTGAGGCAGAAGAATGGATAAGTGACCTGGAAGATAAAATAGTGGAAATAACTACTGCAGAGCAGAAAAAAGAAAAAAGAATGAAAAGAATTGAGGACAATCTCAGAGACCTCTGGGACAACATTAAACGCACCAACATTCGAATTATAGGGGTCCCAGAAGAAGAAGAGAAAAAGAAAGGGACTAAGAAAATATTTGAAGAGATTATAGTTGAAAACTTCCCTAATATGGGAAAGGAAATACTTAATCAAGGCCAGGAAGCACAGAGTCCCATACAGGATAAATCCAAGGACAACAGGCCAAGACATATTAATCAAACTATCAAAAATTAAATACAAAGAACAAATATTAAAAGCAGCAAGGGAAAAACAACAAATAACGCATAAGGTAATCCCCATAAGATTAACAGCTGATCTTTCAGCAGAAATTCTGCAAGCCAGAATGGAGTGGCAGGACATATTTAAAGTGATGAAGGAGAAAAACATACAACCAAGATTACTCTACCGAGCAAGGATCTCATTCAGATTTGACGGAGAAATTAAAAACTTAACAGACAAGCAAAAGCTAAGAGAATTCAGCACCACCAAATCAGCTTTCCAACAAATGCTAAAGGAAGTTCCCTAGGCAGGAAACACAAGAGAAGGAAAAGACCTACAATAACAAACCCAGAACAATTAATAAAATGGTAATAGGAACATACATATTGATAATTACCTTAAATGTAAATGGATTAAATGCTCCAACCAAAAGACATAGATTGGCTGAATGGATACAAAAACAAGACCCATATATATGCTGTCTACAAGAGACCGACTTCAGACTTAGGGACACATACAGACTGAAAGTGAGGGGATGGAAAAAGATATTCCATGCAAATGGAAATCAAAAGAAAGCTGGAGTAGCGATTCTCATATCAGACAAAATAGACTTTAAAATAAAGACTATTACAAGAGACAAAGATGGACACTACATAATGATGAAGGGATCAATCCAAGAAGAAGATATAACAATTGTAAATATTTATGCACCCAACATAGGAGCACCTCAATACATAAGACAGATACTAACAGCCATAAAAGGGGAAATCGACAGTAACAACACCATGGTAGGGGACATTAACACCCCATTTTCACCAAAGAACAGATCATCCAAAATGAAAATAAATAAGAAAACACAAGCTTTAAATGATACATTAAACAAGATGGACTTAATTGATATTTATAGGACATTCCATACAAAAACAACAGAATACACATTCTTCTCAAGTGCTCGTGGAACATTCTCCAGGATAGATCATATCTTGGGTCACAAATCAAGCCTTGGTAAATTTAAGAAAATTGAAATTGTATCAACTATCTTTTCCAACCACAATGCTATGAGACTAGATATCAATTACAGGAAAACATCTGTAAGAAATACAAACACATGGAGGCTAAACAACACACTACTTAATAACCAAGAGATCACTGAAGAAATCAAAGAGGAACTCAAAAAATACCTAGAAACAAATGACAATGAAAACACGGTGACCCAAAACCTATGGGATGCAGCAAAAGCAGTTCTAAGAGGGAAGTTTATAGCAATACAAGCCTACCTCAAGAAACAGGAAACATCTCGAATAAACAACCTAACCTTGCACCTAAAGCAATTAGAGCAAGAAGAACAAAAATACCCCAAAATTAGCAGAAGGAAAGAAATCATAAAGATCAGATCAGAAATAAATGAAAAAGAAATGAAGGATACGATAGCAAAGATCAATAAAACTAAAAGCTGGTTCTTTGAGAAGACAAACAAAATTGATAAACCATTAGCCAGACTCATCAAGAAAAAAAGGGAGAGGACTCAAATCAATAGAATTAGAAATGAAAAAGGAGAAATAACAAGTGACACTGCAGAAATACAAAGGATCATAAGAGATTACTACAAGCAACTCTATGCCAATAAAATGGACAACCTGGAAGAAATGGACAAATTCTTAGAAATGCACAACCTTCTGAGACTGAATGAGGAAGAAATAGAAAATATGAACAGACCAATCACAAGTAATGAAATTGAAACTGTGATTAAAAATCTTCCAACAAACAAAAGCTCAGGACCAGATGGCTTCACAGGCGAATTCTATCAAACATTTAGAGAAGAGCTAACACCTATCCTTCTCAAACTCTTCCAAAATATAGCAGAGGGAGGAACTCTCCCAAACTCATTCTACGAGGCCACCATCACCCTGATACCAAACCAGACAAAGATGTCACAAAGAAAGAAAGCTACAGGCCAACATCACTGATGTACATAGATGCAAAATTCCTCAACAAAATATTAGCAAACAGAATCCAACACCACATTAAAAGGATCATACACCATGATCAAGTGGGGTTTATCCCAGGAAGGCAAGGATTCTTCAATATACACAAATCAATCAACGTGATACACCATATTAACACACTGAAGGAGAAAAGCCATATGATCATCTCAATAGATGCAGAGAAAACTTTTGACAAAATTCCCCACCCATTTATGATAAAAACCCTCCAGAAAGTAGGCATAGAGGGAACTTTCCTCAATATAATAAAGGCCATATATGACAAACCCACAGCCAACATCATCCTCAATGGTGAAAAACTGAAACCATTTCCACTAAGATCAGGAACAAGACAAGGTAGCCCACTCTCACCACTATTATTCAACATAGTTTTGGAAGTTTTAGCCACAGCAATCAGAGAAGAAAAAGAAATAAAAGGAATCCAAATGGGAAAAGAAGAAGTAAAGCTGTCACTGTTTGCAGATGACATGATACTATGCATAGAGAAGATGCTACCAGAAAACTACTAGAGGTAATCAATGAATTTGGTAAAGTTGCAGGATACAAAATTAATGCACAGAAATCTCTTGCATTCCTATACACTAATGATGAAAAATCTGAAAGTGAAATTAAGAAAACACTCCCACTTACCATTGCAACAAAAAGAATAAAATATCTAGGGATAAACCAACCTAAGGAGACAAAAGACCTGTATGCAGAAAATTATAAGACACTGTTCTAAGAAATTAAAGATGATATAAATAGATGGAGAGATATACCATGTTCTTGGATTGGAAGAATCAACATTGTGAAAATGACTGTACTACCCAAAGCAATCTAAAGATTCAATACAATCCCTATCAGACTACCACTGGCATTTTTCACAGAACTAGAACAAAATTTTTCACAATTTGTATGGAAATACAAAAGACCCTGAATAGCCAAAGCAATCTTGAGAAAGAAAAACAGAGCTGGAGGAATCAGGATCCCTGCCTTCAGACTATACTACAAAGCTATAGTAATCAAGATAGTATGGTACTACTACAGAAACAGAAATATAGATCAATGGAACAGGATAGAAAGCCCAGAGATAAACCCAAGCACATATGGTCACCTTATCTTTGATAAAGGAGGCAAAAATATACAATGGAGAAAAGATAGCCTCTTCAATAAGTGGTGCTGGGAAAACTGGACAGCTACGTGTAAAAGAATGAAATTAGAACACTCCCTAACACCATACACAAAAATAAACTCAAAATGGATTAAAGACCTAAATGTAAGGCCAGACACCATCAAACTCTTAGAGGAAAACATAGGCAGAACACTCTATGACATAAATCACAGCAAGATCCTTTTTGATCCAGCTCCTAGAGAAATGGAAATAAAAACAAAAATAAACAAATGGGACCTAATGAAACTTAAAAGCTTTTGCACTGCAAAGGAAACCATAAACAAGATGAAAAGACAACCCTCAGAATGGGAGAAAATATTTGCAAATGAAGCAACTGACAAAGGTTTAATCTCCAAAATTTACAAGCAGCTCATGCAGCTCAATATCAAAAAAACAAACAACCCAGTCCAAAAATGGGCAGAAGACCTAAATAGACATTTCTCCAAAGAAGACATAGAGATTGCCAAGAAACACATGAAAGAATGCTCAACATCATTAATCATTAGAAAAATGCAAATCAAAACTACAATGAGATATCATCTCACACCAGTCAGAATGGCCATCATCAAAAAATCTCCAAAGAATAAATGCTGGAGAGGGTGTGGAGAAAAGGGAACCCTCTTGCACTGTTGGTGGGAATGCAAATTGATACAGCCACTATGGAGAACGGTATGGAGGTTCCTTAAAAAACTAAAAATAGAACTACCATGTGACACAGCAATCCCACTACTGGGCATATACCCTGAGAAAACCAAAATTCAAAAAGAGTCATGTACCAAAATGTTCATTGCAGCTCTATTTACAATAGCCAGGACACGGAAGCAACCTAAGTGTCCATCAACAGATGAATGGATAAAGAAGATGTGGCACATATATACAATGGAATATTGTTCAGCCATAAAAAGGAATGAAACTGAGTTATTTGTAGTGAGGTGGATGGACCTAGAGACTGTCATTCAGAGTGAAGTAAGTCAGAAAGAGAAAAAGAAATACCATATGCTAACACATATATATGGAATCTAAAAAAAAAAAAAAACAAAAGAAAAAAATGGTCATGAAGAACCTAGGGGCAAGACAGGAATAAAGATGCAGACCTACTAGAGAATGGACTTGAGGATATGGGGAGGGGGAAGGGTAAGCTGGGACAAAGTGAGAGAGTGGCAAGGGCATATATACAGTACCAAACCTAAAATAGCTAGTGGGAAGCAGCCGCATAGCACAGGGAGATCAGCTCAGTGCTTTGTGACTATGTAGAGTGGTGGGAAAGGAAGGGTGGGAGGGAGGGAGATGCAAGAGGGAAGAGATATGAGGACATATGTATATGTATAACTGATTCACTTTGTTATAAAGCAGAAAGTAACACACCATTGTAAAGCAATTATACTCCAATAAAGATGTTAAAAAAAACAACAAAAACAACAACAAAAAAACCACCATTAGAAAAAATAAATTAATTAATGAAATAAAATAAAACAAGACTGTTTCAAGAAACAAAGAAGGGCATTATATAATGATAGAGTAATCAATCCAACAAGAATTTATAATACTTATAAATATATATGCACCCAACATAGTAGCACCTAAATACATAAAGCAAATATTAACAGACATAAAGGGAGAAATTAACAGTAATACAATAATAGTGAGATTTTTAACATCCCACTTACATCATTGGACATATCATCCAGAAGGAAAATAATAAGGAAACAGTGGCCTTAAATGACACATTAGACAAGATGAACTTAATAGATATGTATAGAACATTATACCCTAAAGCAGAAGAATACACATTCTTTTCAAATGCACATGAAACTTTCTTCAGGCTAGATCACATGTTAGGCCACAAGTGTCAGTAAATTTAAAAAGACTGAAATCATATCAAGCATCTTTTCTGACCACAAGGCTATGACACTAGAAATGAACTATAAGAAAAAAAAAAAAACACATGAGAAACACAAACACATGGAGGCAAAACAGTATGCTACTAAACAACCAAGGGTCAATATAGAAATCAAAAAGAAAATTAAGTTACTTGGAAACAAATTAAAGTGGAAACACAATGTTCCAAAATCTATGTGATGTAGCAAAAGTAGTCCTAGAGGAACGTTTACAGAGATACAGACTTACCTCAGGAAACAAACAAAATTGCAAATAAATGATTTAACATTACACCTATAGGAACTAGAAAGAGAAGAACAAACAAAATGCAAAATTAGTAGAAAGAAGGAAATAATAAAGATCAGAGTGGAAATAAATGAGTAGAAACTGAAAACACAGTGGAAAAGATCAATGAAACTAAGACCTAGTTGTTTGAAAAGATAAACAATAATAGGCCTTTAACCAGACTCTTCAAGGGAAAAAGAGAGAGGGCACAATTTTAAAAAATCAGAAATGAAAAAGGAGAAATTACAACTGACCCCACATAAATAAAAGATCATAAGAGATTACTACAAACAATTATACACCAACAAATTGGACAAACTAGAAGAAATGGATAAATTCCTAGAAATGTATAGTCTCCCAAGACTGAGTCAGGAAGAAATACAAATATGAACAGACCAATTACCAGTAATGAAACTGAATCAGTAATAATAATTTTAAAAAACTGCAACAAACAAAAGTCCAGGACCAGAATCTTTACAGGTGAATTCTACCAAAATTTAAAGAGTTAACATCTATCCTTCTCAAACTATTCCAAAAAATTGAAGAGGAAGGAATGCTTCCAAACTCATTCTATGAGGCCAGCATCACCCTGATTCAAAAACCAGACAAAGACGCCAGAAAAGAAAGAAAATTCAGTCTAATATCCCTGATGAAGATAGATGCAAAAATCATCAACAGAATATTAACAAACAAAATTTAACAATACATTAAAAGATCATACACCATGATCAAGTGGGAGTTATGCCAGGGCTGCAAGTTTTGTTCAATATCCACAAATCAATCAATGTGATGCACCACATTAACAAAATGAAGGTTAAAATTCATATTATCATCTTACTACATGCAGAGAAGACTTCTGTCAAAATGCAACACCCATTTATGATAAAACCCCTCAACAAAGTAAGTATAGAGGAAAGATACCTCAACATAATAAAGGCCACATATGTTGAACCCACAGCCAACATCATACTCAATGGTGAAAAGCTGAATGCATTTCCCATAAGATAAGGACCAAGACAAGGATGCCCACTGTTGGCACTTTTTCTCATTATAGCATTTGAAGTCCTAGCCATAGCAATCAAACAAGCATAATTTTTAAAAATACAAATTGGAAAGGAAGAAGTAAAACCATCATTGTTTGCAGATGACATAATACTACATATAGAAAACACTAAAGATTCCATCAAAAAACTATTAGAACTAATAAATAAATTCAGTAAAGTTTCAGGATACAAAATTAAATACAGAAATCTGTTGTGTTTCTATATACTAATAACAACTCTCAGAAAGAGAAATGAAGAAAACAATCCTCTTTAAAATTGCAACAAAAAAATACTTTGAAATAAATCTAACCAGGTATATGAAAGACATTTACTCTGAAAACTGTAAGATATTGATGAAAGAAATTGAAGATGACACAAACAAATGGAAAGATATATTGTGCTCATCACTTGGAAGAATTAATGTCGTTAAAATGTCCATACCACCCAAGGAAATCCACAGGTTCAATGTAATCCTTATCAAACAACAAATGGCATTTTCACAAAAATAGAAGAAATAATCCTAAAATTTGTATAGAACCACAAAAGAGCGCAAATAGTCAAAACAATCTTGAGAAAGAACAAAGCTGGAGGCATCATGCTCCCTGATTTCAAACTACATAGTAATCAAAACATTATATTACTGGCACAAAAACAGACATATATATCAATGGAACAGAATTAAGAGACCAGAAATAAACCTATACTTATATAGTCTATTAATCTATGACAAAGTAGGCAAGAATAGACAATGGAGAAAAGACAGTCTCTATAATGGTGTTAGGAAAACTGGGTAGCTACATGCAAAAAAAAAAAAAAAAAAAAAAGAATCTGGACCACTTTCTCACACCATTTACAAAAAAAACTCAAAATGGATTAAAACCTTAAATGTAAGACTTGAAACTATAAAAATCCTATAAGAAAACATAAACAGCATGTTCTTTAATATTTGTCTTAGCATTATTTTTTTTAGATCTGTGTCCTCAGGAAAGAGAAACAAAAGCAAAAATAAACAAATGGGACTCCATCAGACTAAAAAGCTTTGGCACAGCAAAGGAAACCATCATCAAATTGAATAGGCCATTTACTGAATGGGAGAAGGTATGCAAATGACATATCTGATGAGAGGTTAATATTCAAAATATATAAAGAACCCATACAACTCATTATTAAAGAAAAAAAGATCCAACTGAAAAATGGGAAAAGGACCTGAATGGACATTTTTCCAAAGAAGACACACAATGCCCAACAGACACATGAAAAGATGCTCAATATCACTAATAATTATGGAAGTGCAAATGAAAAACATGATAAGATATGACCTCACACCTGTCGGAATGGCTATCATCCAAAAGACAAGAAATAGCAAGTGTTGGTGAGGATGTGGAGAAAATGGAACTTTGTGCACTATTGATTGGATTGTAAATTGGCGCAGCTAGTATGGAAAACAGTATGGAGGTTCCTCAAATAATTAAGAATAGAACTACCATATGATCTGGCAATTTCACTTTTGGGTATTCACCCAAAGAAAACAAAAAACACTAATTTCAAAAGATACATGCATCACTGTGTTCACTGCAGCATTATTTACAATAGTCAAGATATGGAAACAATCTAAGTGTCCATCAATAGATGAATGGATAAAGAGGATGTGGTATATATATATAATGGAATATTACTCAGCCATGAAAAAGAATGAACTCTTGCCATTTGTGACAACATGGATGGATCTAAAGGGTATTATGTTTAGTGAAATAAGTCACAGAGAGAAAGACAAATACCTATGATCTCACTTATATATGGAATCTAATAAAACCAAAACAAATAAGCAAAACAAAATGAAAACAGACTCATAGATACAGAAAACAAATTTGTTGTTCCTAGAATGGAGCGGGGATGGGGGATGGGGGATGGGCAAAATAGGTGAAGGGAATTAAGAGGCACAAACTTCCAGTTATAAAATAAATAAGCCACAAAGGATGTAATATACAGCATAAGGAATATGTTCAATAATATTCTAATAACTTTTAATGAGGACAGATGGTTACTAGACTTATCATGGTGATCATTTCATAATGTGTTTAAATGTTGAATCACTATGTTGTACACCTGAAACTAACATAATATTATACATCAACTATATTTCAGTTTAAAAAATTACTTTAAGTGTTGTTTGGGGAATTGACTCCAGGAGGTAAGTGTAGGAATAGGAAAGAGATCTGGGAATCATAATAATCTAAATTAGAAAAATCGTAGATTTGATTTGTGTGTTAGCAGTGGAAGTGGTGAGTAGTGGTCAGATTAAAAACATATTTTAAAGATAAAGACTACAAGATTTTTTAATGAGTTGGATGTCAGGTATGAGGAAAATAGATAAAGCAAAGCAACTCTTGGGTTCTGAGCTGTAGCAACTGTGCCATTTATTCAAATGAAATTTGGGGGAGAAGCCACTTTGAAGGTAGAGTAAATCAAGAGTTAAATTTTGGCATGCTCAGCTTGAAATGACTATTAGACATCTAAGTGGAAATCCAAGTAGCCTCTTAGAATCAAAGGACAGTCATCTGCAAATTAATGTTACAGTATAACAGTGAAAACTCACTTCATTCATCAAGCTGTTCTTTATTATCTCCTCCCTCCACTATCTCCTCAGAAGTTTACGCTAAGAATTAGTTTCCTGAAGCAGGACACACTGTAATCTTCCACCATATTGCTCTTTGCTATTCATTATGTAGTCCTCAGTCCTTATACTCTGTAAGAGAAGTCCCATTTTGTTCATATTACCTCTTTGAAAAAGAAGCTGTTCAAAGGAATTATATAGTCAGCATTATTCTTTTCAGATTAATAAAACTTAAAACCACTTCCACCAAAGCCCCAAGGTCTGAAATGAAGTTTTGTTATAAGAAGGAAAACCTGACTTCCTCAAGGAAATCCATTGGAATCTCAGAAACGAAGACAAAAACAACAAGCTTCTCCTCATTGTTATGTACAAGGTTTTCACCACTATTAATTGCCCCTTATTCCCATGTTAACTCTGAAATGGTATAAAAATTTTATTCATCTTGACAAAACTGAACAATTCAAGAGTAGATTTCTGCCTTATGTTTTCCACTCTACTGGGTACTTGATAAATTGAAAATAAGAGCTTAGTATTTAAGGGGTATAAGAGTAGATTCTGGGGACTTACCTGGTGGTCTAGTGGTTAAGAATCAACCTGCCAGTGCAGGGGACACAGGTTCGAGCCCTGGTCCAGGAAGATCCCACATGCTTCAGAGCAACTAAGCCCATGCGTCACAACTACTGAGCCTGCACTCTAGAGCCCACGAGCCACAACTACTGAGCCCGTGTACCACAACTACTGAAGCCTGCGTGCCTAGAGTCCATGCTCCACAAGAGAAGCCACCGCAATAAGAAGCCCGCACACTGCAATGAAGAGTAGCCCCTGCTCACTGCACTAGAGAAAGCCTGCACGCAGCAATGAAGACTCAATGCAGTCAAAAATAAATAAATAAAATAAATAAATTTATAAAAAAAGAGTAGATTCTGGAGACTAATAAGAGGGAAGAATTTGTTATTGCTTAATGCTGATGACAGACTTGATAGTCAAATATTAATGATAGCAATGAAAATGATTACATTTACGTAGTAGTATTTTGTGCATTTCTATTCCACTTACATCTATCATCACGTTCTATATTTCTAGAAGAGACGGTCTCATTTGTTGGATATTCTCACTTTAAATTCTCTTAAATTTTATTTAGGATAAAAACGTTTTAAAAAAATAAGGGCTACTTTATATTACTTGATCCATTTAAACTGAGAAAAAAGAAAATGTTCACCCCAAAGTAATACAACTTTATAAACCTAATGCTGAATTCAGAATAGAGATGATAATTCCAGGCTATGTCTAAGTAAGTTGTTAAGGAGTTAAAAATACTTGTTGCAAGATGAATTAGTTCCACATGATTTGGTGATGTGATATGGACATCCAGATGGCTTGTGAAAATATTTTCTTTATGTGACCAGCATTATGCATCATAAAGTTGGTTTGTTATCTGAAGTGTCAGCCCTCCTAACTGGGACATTATTTTCCCTGATTGTATTTTCCTCCACATCTGTACCCAATAATCACCATCATTCTTAGTCTCACAGTTTCCAATTCAATCCATGCTTGACTAAAAAGTATGGGTGGCTTCAGTCTTTTTATAATGACTTCAGTCTTTTTTTGTGTGTATTTGTGGTGGGTGGGTTGGGAGATTAATTATTAAATTTCTCTGCCTATTGGTATCAAAAGGAGCTTATGTCTGTATTAGTCTGATTAAAGAAACCTCTTATCCTACAGTTGAACTAAGGATACTCCCGTTTCCTCTAAATGAGTAGTACTTTACACAAAAAAATAGCTGATAAATCAAAGAAAAGGAACTTTTAATACTGCTTCTCTTTCTCCATAGATCCAGTGGTTTGATAGAGGTGAATCCCTCACTGAAAAGAAAGAAAAAGATTAAAAGCTTCACACACTCCAGGATATCACAACAGCCTTACATACTGCTGCTAATGAAGGCACATTCTTCAGGAAGTTAGTGCCCATGGATTAGGTGGATTTGTGAGGTTCGCCCACTTGGCCTCTACCTACATCTGAAGATACCACAACATTGTGAGTCTAACCATGATTTTTTATGGCCATACCCCGATACACTACTTTATCTACCTTCAGTTCTAGGCTAGGATTAGTCCTTCTTTAATCTGCTCTATCTTGCTGTGAGTACAGAGTAGTGTTACTCTGATTCAGAGAAAAACTGAAATATGGCATTTGATAGACAGTGTAATTCACTCCCAACCTCCATGACACCCTTACTAGTAATTGACCTATGCAGAAGGATGTTCATGGGACACATTTATGACCAAAGAAGCATGGAGGAAAGTCACTAGGGTAGGAGTTAGTCTAAGGAATGTCTCCTCACTCCCAAGAGAGAGTCACAGAAAGAGAGCACCCCATTCTTTCAACTGGATGTGGTTTTCTCTGAAAGTAATTGTACAAATGATATAGCCATCTATCTATACAGAGAAAAAAACCTCCCAAAGACAGAAGAGTAAAAATGTAGAAAGAACTAGGATCTTTAATGGTTCTACTGATCCACTCATAACACCATTTTGGAGTCCACTCTTTGGTATTCCAATTATATGGGATGATATATTTCTTTATTGTTTTCTCATATTTTGAAAGAGGATTGTTCTTAATGGGAACAAAAGAATCCAAACTGATACATAATATTAAGGGTTTCAATTACTGACCCTGCCCACTAGGGATTCCTTTCATGATGAATTCTAGGGTTTCTAAAAGATGGCTTAATAGAAAAGCATCAGTAGGCAGAGGAGATTTTTTTCTCCCTATTTATAAAGCATTATCAGTTAAAAAAATTAATTCCTCATGTGCCTGGACCTCGTTTAGCTTTTTCTTGTGATATCTATAGTTATATTCTTCTGAAAGTAAAAGTCTGAATCTTCAGATTTGAATTAAGGAAGTTCTATCAAATGGAAACTTTATCACACACCCTAAAGAATTAGGTGATCTTACTTGTTTCTGGTTTTGAAAGTATCAGTCAGAATAAACAAAATGAATCATAACATTTTATTAATAAATTAGGTTTCTAAAAGTTGTTGAATAAACTGAAGAATGGCTGTGGAAAACAGACTTTAATTCCTAGGTGTCTTAACATTTTCCTAGATGCAGCTTCTCTTCTATCTGTCTTAACTTGCTAGGCCTCAGGGGAACCCTGCTGAAAACCTACTTACCAAAATAGAAATTAGGACATTCTAATCATCCTTGGGAGCAAAATGCAAAAGAGGCAATAGCTGGAGTTTGAAAGGCTTATAAGCCTGCTTTCTTATTTTAGTTTTTAACAGATCAATTTGGTGTTTTCTTTTTAATGGATATAATTATTGATAAAAAATATAATTATGTCTTCTTATGTGATAGTTTATTACATTAATAGAAACTTAATGTTCTATATATTGCATTTACTATGTGACTATTCTATTAATTTGAGATGTTATATGGTATACCATAAGATGTGTATCTTAAGATGTCATATGATGCATCATAAGATGTTGTATGGTCTATCATATATTACATATGGTACATCGCTGGAGTGAGAATGCTGAATTCTCATAATTTTTCTGTGTGATATGGGGCAAGCCAGATTATGTGAATCTCATTTCTCTTACCTCTAAAGTAAGAATGACATTTGACCTACCTACTTCATGTAGCTGTTGTAAGGATCATATATAGTACTGTAAGAAACACTTCATAATTATATACATAAAAAAGTAGCTGTGTCTCTAGCACAATGTCAGGTTTGGCTGAGACATAAGAAGCTTATTATCTAATGCATAAAATAAGTATGTTGTCTATTGGAATCTTGGCTGGGGGATGGCGTCAGAGCTGGTGGTTAGAGCTACAACTATAGGACTGCTATCAGTCAGGTTTCAGAGCTGCTAATCTGGATGAAAAGAAGTCACTAGATTTTGAGCAGAAAAATGACATGGTCAGATTTGCATTTAAAAAAAAAATCACTCAAGCAGTTGTGCTGAACATGGAAGGAAGGGGGTCCAACCTAGGGGATAGAATTCAGGGTAGGACAAAAAGAGAGAGCAGCCAAGAAGCTGGCAAGCAGGGCTGGAGGGAGTGAGGGAGATTGGGGAGAGAGGGGACAACAGTAGGAGGTGAGGTTAGTGGTGCAATAGCATGCAAGACAAGGAAGGCCAGGTGACCAAGAAAAATAATGTGACTTTTCCCTGGACAGAGATAGGGAGCACTGGAGATTTTAAGTAAGACAGTGACAGGATCCACTGCTTGGAAGTTGATTTTGACCTAAGTGCAGGCAGTGTCATCAATGAGGGGCACTTCAGCAAAGGGTTCTTGGCTCGAGGGGAATGTTTCCTCAGTACAGGGGCCCTTGGGCAGAGAGCTGGAAGAGCTGGTTCCTGACGTCTCTGTCAGAGCTCCAGTTTCTAGAGCATGTTGATCAATTCAGATTAATAAAGACAGGGAAAGAGGAAACAGGAAAGTCTGATCTACAGGAAAACGCTAAAGAAAAAATAAAGGCAAATACCTTAGTGTACGTAAGAGAAAGGAAGATTTCAAAGCCAAAATATCAGCCATCTTTTCACTCGGGGAAAATAAATGATGTCCTATAATTTTTTTAATGTGGTGAAACAAACAAAATCTCTGCCTTATGTGCCTATAGTTGGTTGCAGTAACTATACGCCTTGGATTTCTTATAAAAGTCCCAGTTTTAAGTATTTGGCATGGTAGCCACATGCCCAGTGTTTCTGTGGCCTATGTTTTTTGGGGAAATTCAGTTACTATCATTTTAATTCCAACTCTAGTTTCATTTGACCTTGTGTAAATAATTTAAATTCCAAGTTTATTACAGTGAACAGTATTGGATTTGCAATTAGATAGATCTGTATTTGTGTCCCTATTTCTTGTACCTCATATTTGAACATGTTTCTCAAACTCTTGGAACCCTAGTTTCCACTTCTAACATCTATTTATTATGAGGGTCAAAAGAGCTAAGTTAGGTAATATACCAGAACAGTGCCAGACACATAGTAGACCCTCTGTAAAAGCTAAAGCTAGTTGCCTCTTTTCCAATTGCCTTTCCTCATTTTGAAGATGGGAGAAAGAAAGGAGAAGAGCAGAAGTGGCCAACATGTGGTGTCCAAGCTGCTATTTCCCTGCCTGCCTTCATGGCAAACATTCTAACTGATCACAGACTTCTTAGTTTTGAAACCAGAAGGAGCCTCAAAATCCTTCCCAACACAGTAACTTGAGCTGCTTCTACCAGCTGCATGGATGTGACATTTGAGATGAAACCTATTTGTTATCCCTGGACTGGACAATCTCTAAGGTTGCAGCCGAGACAATCTGACCCCCTAATGGATGGAGCCCAACTTCCAAAATCATACAACAGATGGAAGAGATATTTTTCAAAACTAAGAGGATACAAGCAATAAGATAATAGAATGGAATAGCCTGTTGATGGAGTCTTTTGGGGAACACTGAGAGAGGAGATGGGACTGGAATTGGTCTTTGTAGTAGACAGATTTCTGATCCCACAAAGTTGTCTATGTCTTAATCCCTGGAACCTGTGAATATATTACTGTACATGGCAAAATAAATGTTTCAGGTATGATAAAGCATCTTAAAATGGGGAGATTATCCTAGGTTATCTGGGTGGGCCCAATATATTAACAAGGGTCTTTATAAAAGAGAGAGGGAGGCAGGAGAGTGAAGATCAGGATGGAAGCAGGGGTCAGAGTTGCCACAAGCCAAGAAATGCAGGCAGCTTCTAGAAGCTAGAAAAGGCAAGGAACTGATCAAACCCAGATCCTCTAGAAGGGATGCAGCCCTGCTGACACTATGATTTCAGCCTTGTAAGAACCATTTTTTGAACTTCTGACTTCCAGAACTATAAAATAATAAATTTGTGTTGTAAGCCATTAAATTTATGGTAATTTGTTACCATGATGAATGGGAAATTAATATAGGCCTTGAAAGAAGGGGTTGGATAGAAAATAGAGAGGGACAATTTGGTTGAGTGGTAGATGATAAGCAGATGCTTAAATATGAGAATTAGACAAGTATATGGTGGGGAAGTATAGATCCTGATCAATTTAAAGAGGTGGGACAGGCTGCTGACAAGAAGGAACACAGCTCAGGAGTGAAGCCCTTGGACTGATCTGACAGGCTGAGTTTGAATCCTACCTACTGAGTAACTTTGGTCCAGCTAGTTAACTTCTCTAACACTGCAATGTTATCTATAAGAGTAAGAATAACACTACTGCCTATTTTGTAGGGTTAAATGAGGTAGTAGATGTAGCGTGTCCAGTACTAATTGTTTCATAATGGAAGCTGTCATTTTTATGACCGGAAGGTAAAGCTGAATTGCCAGTTTACTAGATTATAGAAAACTCTGAATAGAAGAATGAGATTAAGAAACTTTACCTCTTAGACATCGGGTGAACGCCAAAACATCTTGAAGAGGAAAATAGGTTAAAAACACAAAAAGACTGTGGTAAATTAATATGGCAAAGACAAAAGACAGGCAAACCATCCACTTAAGGGAAAGTTTGAGGGATAGAGATTGATTTGCACATTAATATATGAAAATTGAGGCACATATTGCTCAAGCATCCTGGATGAAGTCATTTGATGGCTTGTGACAGGGGCAGAATTTTGTAGTGGAAACATCACTAGCCTGTGAGTTAGGAGGTTCTTACTCTGGTAGTGTAAGCCACTTGTTACTACTTTGAGAAAGCCCCAAAATGTATAGAATATATGTGGTTTGGGGTTCTCACTGACGAACTTAAATAGCCTTCTTGGCTCAGCATTTGCTGAGGCCATGCTATTTCAAAGTCATACTTCTCTTGGGCTTATCTTCTCTATGAGCCTGAGGTCAAATGATTTATCTTCAGAAAACTACAAGGATGAGAGTCCTCCTGAAAAGCAAATTATTTCTAATTGCTATGAATCTCAGTGACTATTTAAGCCTGCACTTAGCAAATAATTAAATCTTTTACAAGGATATGAAGACTAGTTACAGGACATTGAAAAAGGTGTAAATCAACATGTAAATATTGCATTTTGTGTGCAATTAGACCATTCCTATCTATCCTAAGCATCTTCTGTGTCACATTTCTTGGTCAGGGTCTTTTGCCTAAAACAAGCCAGAGAAAGGGAACAACTTCAAACAGGATTTCACTGTAATGTATTCAAACCATAAATGTGTGTCCTACTGATGAAAATGGCACAATTATTAGTGCAAAAGAATTACCCTCATCAGGGAGAAAATCCCCAATAAAAATTGCCCAAATAGCATGTGAAATCAGAAAAAGATAAAAGGCTTTGAATAGATTTAGGTCAAAACATTTTCCAATAATAAGTGGAAACAGAATACTTCCTGCCTTTAGCCAGTAACCCAGGGCCTAACCGACACTTTGGTACAGTGTGAGAAACTGGCAAGAATTTGAAGAAAAGTGCTGTCATCAATAGCCGAGAGTCAACAGTCAGGGCATCTGTGACATGAAAGGAAGCTATTTAAACCCCTCATTTTTAAAAGAGTAAATAATACAGCAATGAACAGGGAAGACTGTAGACCCTCACAGGTGTTATTTGCATTGTCCAAGCATTACTGAATCCTCCAGCGTTTTGAGACCCCCTTGCTTTAATATCTAAATGAAAGAACTCCAGACCCTAATCTCATAAAATGTGAGGTGTCCAATGCCCTGCCAGATGTTTGAGAATTCCTGGAGTCGGGGAGGGTGCAGTTTATTTACTGCCCCAAGGATTGTTCCTGCTTCCAGCTCAGTTCTTGATCTCTCTCAGACTGACCCTGCTACCCTGCCAGGACTCGGAGCTGCTCCAGCTCTCTCTGGTCTGCTTTCCTCCAAAACTTAAGCCTATTGCTCCTCTCCCAGACTGCATTTTCTGAGCAATAGTTATATAAGTTGTCTATGTAGAGTTTAATGGAAGATTGAGGGAAAACAAAGCAGAATTACAAAACCAATCAGAAAACAGCTTAATGCTGAACACCAGACCTCCGTGAGGTTAAAGTTTGCCTGTCATCTATCTCTGTAGGCCACAGATTCTCACCCTGTTGCTGAGGTCTGACTTATCCTATCTCAGGAAAACTGTCTCCAAATCTTTTCCTTTGTGAATGCCCAGAAACATCACTTCTGTTTTCTTTGTTCATAAGAGGAGAACTTAAAATTCCTAGTACTTCACTATACAGAGCCATTTAACTCCTCTAAACAAAATTTCAGGAGCCGCCATTATGTCATGAACGTGGCTACCTCATGACTTCTCTCAAACTAAAGTATCCTCTAACCTGAGGCCCCATCCTTAGCACAAGACAACTGGCAGCACAGGGCAGGGTATTTAGATCATGGCTTTAGGATTAGGTGTTTATAGCTACTTTATTTATTTATTTCTTTATTTTTGGCTGTGTTGGGTCTTCGGTTCGTGCGAGGGCTTTCTCTAGTTACGGCAAGTGGGGGCCACTCTTCATCGCGGTGCAGGGACCGCTCTTCATCGCGGTGCGCGGGCCTTTCACTATCGCGGCCTCTGTTGTTGTGGAGCACAGGCTCCAGACGCGCAGGCTCAGTAGTTGTGGCTCACGGGCCCAGCTGCTCCGTGGCACGTGGGATCTTCCCAGACCAGGGCTCGAACCCGTGTCCCCTGCATTAGCAGGCAGATTCTCAACCACTGCGCCACCAGGGAAGCCCCAGGATTAGGTGTTTAAGCATAAGTTACCTACGTCTGTGTGTGTGTGTGTGTGTGTGTGTGTGTGTGTGTGTGTAGGGGGTGGGAGTGGGGAAGATAAAGAAACTCCATTCTCTCTTTGTCAGAACAGACCCCGCATATGCCACATTTTCTTTTGTTTTTGTTGCTGTTTCTTTCATTCTCCTCCTCCTCTCCTTCCTCTTCCCCTTCCTTTCCTTCACCCTTCTCTGGTCTTCCTTTCCTTCCTCCTTTTCTTCTTCCTCCTCTTCCTTCTATTCCTCTTTTATACCTCCCCTTCTTCTTATATTAATTTTGAGAACATTAATTCTAAAATAGATTCATGCTTTATTTTACTAAAGAAAGTCCAGAATCTCTAACCTGTCTTCAAGGCTGTCTGTAATAAGGGCTAGCCTGCCTTACTTCCCAATTAATTCCTTTGCACAGGCTGGGTTTTAGCAAAATTGAATCATTTACATATCTCTGATCTCTCCCACAGTGGAGGATCTGCTCATTCTCTTTATACCTGTATTAGTCAAGTTTCTCCAGAGAAACAGAATCAATAGGAGATAGATCTTTTATATCTATCTATCTATCTCTAGATAGATTTACAGATCTATAGATTTATATCTATATCTATAGAGAGACAGGGGAGGGAGGGGAGGGAGAGAGACAGACAGAGAGAGAGAGAGAGAGAGACTCATGAGAAATTGGCTCATGCAATTATGGAGGCTGAGAAGTCCCATGATTTGCCATCTGCAAGCTGGACACCCAGAATACCTAGTGGTGTAATTCAGTCTGAGCCCTTCTGAAGGCCTGAGAACCATGGGAGTCTGTGATGTAAATCTCAGCTGGAAGGCAGGAGAAGATGAAATGAGATATCCCAGCCTAATCAGTGAGGCAGGAAAAAAGGGTCGAATTTTTTCCCTCCCCTTTTGTCCTATTCAGACCTTCAAAGAATTGAATGATGCCCTATTTTATTGGGGAGGGCAATTTACTTTGCTGAGTCTACCAATCCAAATGCTAATCTCAACCAGAAACACCTTCACAGACATACTCAGAAACAATGTTTAATCTGGGCACTATGGCTGCTCGGGTTGACACGTAAAATTAACCATCACAATACCAATTCCATATTTCCAAACCTAGGCTACTCTTGAAGGTTCAGTTCAGTACCACATTTTTCATTACTCAAGTGTAGATAATATCCCTACCTTGATCACCTTTCATGCACCCATATGGCTCTGTTTCATAAATACAGATGGTAGACCCCTTCAATCTGCTTTCCAATTCTGCTACTGTGAGTCAGATTATGGAGTCCGAAAGACCTGTATTTAAATTCCAACCCTGCTTCTTCCTTGTATTTGTTTGTGCATTTTTACTTTGGATAGACTATTTTACCTCTCTATGCCTCATTTAACTCATCTGTAATTGAGGTTTAAGGAGTTGTGGGAGGATAAAAGAACATACATGCATTCCTTAGCATGGTGCCCAGCACATAGAAAGAGCTCCATCAACAATTCCTATGCGACACTTTCTTCCAAGATTTGAATAAGACTCTATAGTTCAAAAGCATTTTTTTCAGGTTTATTAACTCAAAATATCCTTGTGAAATAGGTAGAACAAATGTTTATGCGTGTTTCACAAATAAAGAAACAGGGTCTTAGAGAAAATGACCTTTTTACCTGTCCAAATTTACCTGGAGTCTAGCAAAAATTAAAAGCCAAGTTAACCGCCAGCCTCATTTGTTTTTGAACCTGCATTAACTTACAGATAAATTACATTCACCTGACGAGGACCTTTGTTCTTTAAGGAGTCCCTCTCACAGAAATGTTCTACATGTATAGAATAGAAAGTATGGCTGCATCGGCTTCATTGCTACTGTTCAGGAGACTAAAATAGCCATGGAAGGAAGAAAGAAAGGTTTCATCTCTGGTTGTAAATTCCCCAGGGGGAAAAATAATTGAAGAACTGTTTATGATAGAAAACTATAATTAGGAGTAATGGGATGAAATTAAGGAAAGGGAAATAACAAGTTTATAATAAGGTTCCAGTATGAGGTATTCAAATTTAATTGCGTTTTTTAAGTAATGTCAGACTCCCAGATGCTGTAGCAATGAAGACTGTATACAAATGGGTACATAAATAAATGACTTTATAATCCACACAATCAAACTGGTGTGCCTTTTAAGCCATGATGCCATTTTGCAAGTGCACATTTAGAATCAGCATGGCAATATGCAAAAAAAAAAAAAAAAAATCTCCTATTGGGCTGAGAATGCAATTGTTTCCTATTTCTCATAATTTACTAACAGGAATGGAAATGTTCCTCCTATTACACACACACACACTCACACACACAGTGTCTTTAGCTTATTAGGTTTGCATAAGTAGTGATCCAATTTTTAGTTGAAGCATCACACATGAGGAGGTTAATTTATCTAATAGAATGCTACAATCAACCATTTCAAATGCATTGTTCAGATCCTCAGAGACCTGAGGAGTGAAGGAAAAAAAGATATTCATACTAATTTTTATGTCTCCTGCACTGCTACAGAGACAGAGTTAATAAAGTCATTCAAAACTAGTGCTGCAGGAAATGTGGGAACTTGGAGAGGATGCCCTGATTTTCTGTTATTGGCTTCTCTGTGGAATCAAATTATTTGGAGTTCTTTGTTTTAAAGCCATTATTTTTCATTAGACAAGCTGCTGCTGTTATCCAAAAGTTAATAGCGGGAATATGTCTGGTTGACACAACAAACACAGCCACAGTTCCAGAGTTATTAATGCCAGTAACAATTTGGGATACAATAAATGACTATTCATTGTGGCATTTACCACTCACACAATAGCAGGAGACTGCTGGTGATCTGTCTCCTGAAAAGAAAATATACACACATACGTGCATACACATGCACATTGAAACCATAATAGTCTCTTGCTGATGTCTACCAAATACATCATGGCAACTAAATGGAATGTTGTAAGTGCAGAGTGTCAAAGTCTGATTCATGATATAAGAAGAGAAATTATGATACAAGCAAGTCTGAGAATTTGGAGGGCTTAAAGCAACAGTGATAATTGTAATGTACTCCTCCAGATGCTAAGGACATATGCAAATAACTCACTAAAATGTTCACAAAATTCTTTCAGTCTGTATATTTCCAGTGAGAATTGTGACACTGGTCATTAGTTCCAATGCGAACGTGGGTCAACTCCAGGCTAGCCCTGGTCCCATGCATCCTAATAGAATTTTACCTTTCTTAGAGATTCACAGGGTGCATTGGCATAGTAAAGTCTCCAAGGAGCTCTGTAATACATGGGCACAACATTTTTCCAAATTATTCATGTATTGAACTCTTTCTGGTTGATTTACTAATTAACATTCTGTATAATAGCATTTAATGAATATTAATTTGGAAACTAGGTCTTAATCCCCCTCCCTCCCTCATATACACAAACATATGTGGAGAATTTTCATGATTCAATAGAAATAATGCTGCTTCGCACATCCTTCCAACTGATGAGACTCAGATGCTCAAAAGGTTGGAGAACTATAGCCACCTAACCCTTCTGCTGTGCATCCGTTCACTGAAGCACCAGTCTGGAGAGTTTGCTGGACTCACTTGGGTCTTTTGGGTTTCTCTTCTCATTGTGTTCTAGAAAGCTTCTATTAACAAATGAATTTCCAAACTTTATCAATGTTGGGGTTTTATCTCTCCTTACCATAAAAGACCTCATGTATCATTATAACCAGGGCAACTAATGTGACAAATACAAACTTCTTGAGAGCAGCAGTCATTTATTTTATCACCAGAGCCTAGCCCAGTGCCTGTCACAAGGTTAAGACTTACTAATTGTGACTAAATTAAATGAAAACCACCAGGGCTTTTCAAAAATCTGTTATGTGGGCTAGAATTGTGACCAGAGATTTTCTGACCGATGCATTCAAGGCTTATCACTATTCTCCCAATTCCTAATTGCTTCATGCTCATCATCAATAGGCATTTATTCAGCAAACACATGAACAGATGAGTGCTTCACAGGGCAAGTTTAATTGACTTATTCCCTGCCCTTTCAGAGCAGACAGTCTCAATTTCTTTTCCTGATACAAGTGTATAACAATTCAGTTAGTAGAATGTGACAAATTGCTATCATAACTCTTATATAACTTTTCATATTTGGTAGTTCGTCTTTTTTCCTACCCTATCAGTTTCCCAGGCAGATCAGCACTTATTCAATACAGACTAAAAACATTCATAAACCAGATTGTTTAAAGCATGATTAGCTGTTTTCATTTTCTGGTTAACTAGAGATTGCATTCCTATCTGCTGGCCTGCTTTCTTGGAGACTGGATGGTTCCCTGAGTCATCATCCTATGCATCAGTTCTGTGTTGTGTGAGATGGAGAGTCTTAGACTCTTAGGACGTCAGGAATGACAGCATCTTAGAAATTATCTAGTAGTAGTTGTAATGTCAATGGTAACAGTTTCACTTCCTTACCTATATATAAGCTTGTTAAGTTAGGAAGTATCTTCTCTTCATTTTATCCTTCTCATCATTTCAACCAGCCTATGAGATTGGTAGAAAATAGATACAAGGAGAAGCAGTGATTTGCTCAAGACCACATAACACCAGAACTTGGCACAGATCTTTTGCCTTTGAGTCTAGCATTATTTTTTTATTGTCTGAAGAAGGAGGAGGAAAAGGGCAAAAAGGAGGAAGGGAAGGAGAAACAGGAGAGGGTGGAGGAGTTAACAGAGAAAAAGATAAAAGGAGAGAAGTACTTGACTCAAAGTATGCACTTAACAAGTATTTTTGAATGAATAATAATAATTCTTATATGCATATAAACTTTTTGCACTTCAGTTTCCTCATATTTCAAATGAATAATATTCTCTAACACATGTTGGTTTGGTGACGATTAAATGAATTAATATCCAAAAATTAACATATGTGTATATGTGTGTATATAGGTATCTTAGAATAGTGCTTGATACATAGGAATTACTCAAATAATGTCAATCATTATTTTTTTTTTCAAACATCTTTATTGAAGTATAATTGCCTTACAATAGTGTGTTAGCATCTGCTTTATAACAAAGTGAATCTGTTATACATATACAATATGTTCCCATTTCTCTTCCCTCTTGCATCTCCCTCCCTCCCACCCTCCCCATCCCACCCCTCTAGGTGGTCACAAAGCACCGAGCTGATCTCCCTGTGCTATGCGGCTGCTTCCCACTAGCTATCTATTTTACATTTGGTAGTGTATATATGTCCATGACACTCTCTTACCCTGTCACATCTCACCCCACCCCCTCCCCATATCCTCAAGTCCATTCTCTAGTAGGTCTGTGTCTTTATTCCCGTCTTGCCACTAGGTTCTTCATGGCCTTTTTTTTTCCCCTTAGATTCCATATATATGTGTTAGCATACTGTATTTGTTTTTCTCTTTCTGACTTACTTCACTCTGTATGACAGACTCTAACTCCATCCACCTCATTACAAATACCTCCATTTCATTTCTTTTTATGGCTGAGTAATATTCCATTGTATATATGTGCCACATCTTCTTTATCCATTCATCTGTCGATGGACATTTAGGTTGCTTCCATGTCCTGGCTATTGTAAATAGAGCTGCAATGAACATTTTGGTACATGACTCTTTTTGACCTATGGTTTTCTCAGGGTATATGCCCAGTAGTGGGATTGCTGGGTCGTATGGTAGTTCTATTTGTAGTTTTTTAAGGAACCTCCATACTGTTCTCCATAGTGGCTGTATCAATTTGCATTCCCACCAACAGTGCAAGAGTGTTCCCTTTCCTCCACACCCTCTCCAGCATTTATTGTTTCTAGATTTTTTGATGATGGCCATTCTGACCGGTGTGAGATGATATCTCATTGTAGTTTTGATTTGCATTTCTCTAATGATTAATGATGTTGAGCATTCTTTCATGTGTCTGTAGGCCATCTGTATATCTTCTTTGGAGAAATGTCTATTTAGATCTTCTGCCCATTTTTGGATTGGGTTGTTCGTTTTTTTATTGAGCTGCATGAGCTGCTTGTAAATCTTGGAGATTAATCCTTTGTCAGTTGCTTCATTTGCAAATATTTTCTCCCATTCTGAGGGTTGTCTTTTGGTCTTGTTTATGGTTTCCTTTGCTGTGCAAAAGCTTTTCAGTTTCATTAGGTCCCATTTGTTTATTTGTGTACTTATTTCCATTTCTCTGGGAGCTGGGTCAAAAAGAATCTTGCTGTGATGTATGTCATAGAGTGTTCTGCCTATGTTTTCCTCTAAGAGTTTGATAGTGTCTGCCCTTACACTTAGGTCTTTAATCCATTTTGAGTTTATTTTTGTGCATGGTGTCAGGGAGTGTTCTAATTTCATACTTTTACATGTTCCTGTCCAATTTTCCCAGCACCACTTATTGAAGAGGCTGTCTTTTCTCCACTGTATATGCTTGCCTCCTTTATCAAAGATAAGTTGACCATATGTGTGTGGGTTTATCTCTGGGCTTTCTATCCTGTTCCATTGATCTATATTTCTGTTTTTGTGCCAATACCAAACTGTCTTGATTACTGAAGCTTTGTAATATAGTCTGAAGTCAGGGAGCCTGATTCCCCCAGCTCCATTTTTCGTTCTCAAGATTGCTTTGGCTATTCGCGGTCTTTTGTGTTTCCATACAAATTGTGAAATGTTTTGTTCTAGTTCTGTGAAAAATGCCAGTGGTAGTTTGATAGGGATTGCATTGAATCTGTAGATTGCTTTGGGTAGTAGAGACATTTTCACAATGTTGATTCTTCCAATCCAGGAACATGGTATATCTCTCCATCTATTTGTATCATCTTTAATTTCTTTCATCAGTGTCTTATAATTTTCTGCATACAGGTCTTTTGTCTCCTTAGGTAGGTTTATTCCTAGATATTTTATTCTTTTTGTTGCAATGGTAAATGGGAGTGTTTTCTTAATTTCACTTTCAGATTTTTCGTCATTAGTGTATAGAAATGCAAGAGATTTCTGTGCATTAATTTTGTATCCTGCTACTTTACCAAATTCATTGATTAGCTCTAGGAGTTTTCTGGTAGCATCTTTAGGATTCTCTATGTATAGTATCATGTCATCTGCAAATAGTGACAGCTTTACTTCTTCTTTTCCGATTTGGATTCCTTTTATTTCTTTGTCTTCTCTGATTGCTGTGGCTAGGACTTCCAGAACTATGTTGAATAATAGTGGTGAGAGTGGGCAACCTTGTCTTGTTCCTGATCTTAGTGGAAATGGTTTCAGTTTTTCACCATTGAGGACAATGTTGGCTGTGGGTTTGTCATATATGGCCTTTATTATGTTGAGGAAAGTTCCCTCTATGCCTACTTTCTGCAGGGCTTTTATCATAAATGGGTGTTGAATTTTGTCAAAAGCTTTCTCTGCATCTATTGAGATGATCATATGGTTTTTCTCCTTCAATTTGTTAATATGGTGTATCACATTGATTGATTTGCGTATATTGAAGAATCCTTGCATTCCTGGGATAAACCCCACTTGATCATGGTGTATGATCCTTTTAATGTGCTGTTGGATTCTGTTTGCTAGTATTTTGTTGAGGATTTTTGCATCTATGTTCATCAGTGATATTGGCCTGTAGTTTTCTTTCTTTGTGACATCTTTGTCTGGTTTTGGTATCAGGGTGATGGTGGCCTCGTAGAATGAGTTTGGGAGTGTTCCTCCCTCTGCAATATTTTGGAAGAGTTTGAGAAGGATAGGTGTTAGCTCTTCTCTAAATGTTTGATAGAATTCGCCTGTGAAGCCATCTGGTCCTGGGCTTTTGTTTGTTGGAAGGTTTTTAATCACAGTTTCAATTTCAGTGCTTGTGATTGGTCTGTTCATATTTTCTATTTCTTCCTGGTTCAGTGTCGGCAGTTTGTGCATTTCTAAGAATCTGTCCATTTCTTCCAGGTTGTCCATTTTATTGGCACATAGTTGCTTGTAGTAATCTCTCATGATCTTTTGTATTTCTGCAGTGTCAGTGGTTACTTCTCCTTTTTCATTTCTAATTCTATTGATTTGAGTCTTCTCCCTTTTTCTCTTGATGAGTCTGGCTAATGGTTTATCAATTTTGTTTATCTTCTCAAAGAACCAGCTTTTAGTTTCATTGATTTTTGCTATTGTTTCCTTCATTTCTTTTTCATTTATTTCTGACCTGATCTTTATAATTTCTTTCCTTCTGCTGGCTTTGGGTTTTTTTTGTTCTTCTTTCTCTAATTGCTTTAGGTGCAAGGTTAGGTTGTTTATTCGAGATGTTTCCTGTTTCTTGAGGTAGGCTTGTATTGCTATAAACTTCCCTCTTAGCACTGCTTTTGCTGTGTCCCATAGGTTTTGGGTCGTCGTGTCTCCATTGTCATTTGTTTCTAGGTATTTTTTGATTTCCCCTTTGATTTCTTCAGTAATCACTTCGTTATTAAGTAATGTATTGTGTAGCCTCCATGTGTTTGTATTTTTTACAGATCTTTTCCTGTAATTGATATCTAGTCTCATAGCATTGTGGTCGGAAAAGATACTTGATACGATTTCAATTTTCTTAAATTTACCAAGGCTTGATTTGTGACCCAAGGATATGATCTATCCTGGAGAATGTTCCATGAGCACTTGAGAAAAATGTGTATTCTCTTGTTTTTGGGTGGAATGTCCTATAAATATCAATTAAGTCCATATTGTTTAATGTATCATTTAAAGCTTGTGTTTCCTTATTTATTTTCATTTTGGATGATCTGTCCATTGGTGAGAGTGGGGTGTTAAAGTCCCCTACTATGATTGTGTTGCTGTCAATTTCCCCTTTCATGGCTGTTAGTATTTGCCTTATGTATTGAGGTGCTCCTATGTTGGGTGCATAAATATTTACAATTGTTATACCTTCCTCTTGGATCGATCCCTTGATCATTATATAGTGTCCTTCTTTGTCTCTTGTAATAGTCTTTATTTTAAAGTCTATTTTGTCTGATATGAGAATTGCTACTCCAGCTTTCTTTTGATTTCCATTTGCATGGAATATCTTTTTCCATCCCCTCACTTTCAGTCTGTATGTGTCCCTAGGTCTGAAGTGGGTCTCTTGTAGACAGCATATGTATGGGTCTTGTTTTTGTATCCATTCAGCCAGCCTGTGTCTTTTGGTGGGAGCATTTAATCCATTTACATTCAAGGTAATTATCGATATGTATGTTCCTATTCCCATTTTCTTAAATGTATTGGGTTTGTTATTGTAGGTGTTTTCCTTCTCTTGTGTTTCTTGCCTAGAGAATTTCCTTTAGCATTTGTTGTAAAGCTGGTTTGGTGGTGCTGAACTCTCTCAGCTTTTGCTTGTCTGTAAAGGTTTTAATTTCTCCATCGAATCTGAATGAGATCCTTGCTGGGTAGAGTAATCTTGGTTGTAGGTTTTTCCCCTTCATGACTTTAAGTATATCCTGCCACTCCCTTCTGGCTTGCAGAGTTTCTGCTGAGAGATCAGATGTTAACCTTATGGGGATTCCCTTGTGTGTTATTTGTTTTTTTTTCCCTTGCTGCCTTTAATATGTTTTCCTTATATTTAATTTTTGACAGTTTGATTAATATGTGTCTTGGCGTGTTCCTCCTTGGGTTTATCCTGTATGGGACTCTCTGTGCTTCCAGGACTTGATTAACTATTTCCTTTCCCATATTAGGGAAGTTTTCAACTATAATCTCTTCAAAAATTTTCTCAGTCCCTTTCTTTTTCTCTTCTTCTTCTGGTACCCCTATAATTCGAATGTTGGCACGTTTAATGTTGTCCCAGAGGTCCCTGAGACTGTCCTCAGTTCTTTTCATTCTTTTTTCTTTATCCTGCTCTGTAGTAGTTATTTCCACCATTTTATCTTCCAGGTCACTTATCCTTTCTTCTGCCTCAGTTATTCTACTATTGATCCCATCTAGAGTATTTTTAATTTCATTTATTCTGTTTTTCATCATTGCTTGGTTCCTCTTTAGTTCTTCTACATCCTTGTTAAATGTTTCTTGCATTTTGTCTATTCTATTTCCAAGATTTTGGATCATCCTTACTATCATTATTCTGAATTCTTTTTCAGGTAGACTACCTATTTCCTCTTCATTTGTTAAGTCCAGTGTGTTTTGAGCCTGCTCCTTCATCTGCTGTGTGTTTTTCTGTCGTCTCATTTTGCCTATCTTACTGTGTTTGGGGTCTCCTTTTCACAGGCTGCAGGTTCGTAGTTCCCGTTGTTTTTGGTATCTGTCCCCAGCGGCTAAGGTTGGTTCAGTGGGTTGTGTAGGCTTCCTGGTGGAGGGAACTAGTGCCTGAGTTCTGGTGGATGAGGCTAGATCTTGTCTTTCTGGTGGGCACGTCCACGTCTGGTGGTGTATTTTGTGGTGTCTGTGGCCTTATTATGATTTTAGGCAGCCTCTCTGCCAATGGATGGGGTTGTGTTCCTGTCTAGCTAGTTGTTTGGCATAGGATGTCCAGCACTGTAGCTTGCTGGTCGTTGAGTGAAGCTGGGTCTTGATGTTGAGATGGAGATCTCTGGGAGATTTTTGCCGTTTGGTATTACGTGGAGCTGGGAGGTCTCTTGTGGACCAGTGTTCTGAAGTTGGCTCTCCCACCTCAGAGGCACGGCCCTGATGCCTGGCTGGAGCACCAAGAGCCTTTCGTCCACACGGCTCAGAGTAAAAGGGAGAAAAAATAGAAAGAAAGAAAGAAAGAGGCTATAATATAGTGAAGTAAAATAAAGCTATTGTAAAGCAAAGCTATACAGACAAAATCTCACCCAGAAGCATATACATATACACTCACAAAAAAAAGGAAAAGGGGAAAAATTAATATCTCCTGCTCCCAGAGTCCCCCTCCTGAATTTGGGCTGATTCGTTGTCTATTCAGGTGTTCAGCAGATGCAGGCACATCAAGTTGTTTGTGGAGTTTTAATCCGCTGCCCCTGAGGCTGCTGGGAGAGATTTCCCCTTCTCTTCCCTGTTCACACAGCTCCTGGGGATCAGCTTTGGATTTGGACCCGCCTCTGCGTGTAGGTCGCCTGAGGGCATCTGTTCCCCGCCCAGACAGGACGGGGTTAAAGGAGCAGCTGCTTCGGGGGCTCTGGCTCACCCAGGCCACGGGGAGGGAGCGGTACGGAGGAGGCGAGGCGAGCCTGCGGCGGCCGAGGCCGGCGTGACGTTGCACCAGCTCGAGGTGCGCAGTGCGTTCTCCCGGGGATGTTGTCCCCGGATCCCGGGACCCTGGCAGTGGCGGGCTGCACAGGCTCCCGGGAGGGGAGGTGTGGAGAGTGACCTGTGCTCACACACAGGCTTTTTGGAGGCGGCAGCAGCAGCCCCAGCGTCTCACGCCCGTCTCTGGGGTCCGCGCTGATCGCCGTGGCTTGCGCCCTTCTCTGGAGTTCGTTTAGGCGGCGCTCTGAATCCCCTCTCCTTGCCCGCCGCGAATCAAAGAGGCAAGAAAAAGTCTCTTGCCTCTTCGGCAGCTGCAGACTTTTTCCCGGACTTCTTCCGGGCTAGCTGTGGTGCACTAAACCCTTCAGGCTGTGTTCACGCCGCCAGCCCCAGTCCTCTCCCTGCGATCCGACGGCAGCCCGAGCCTCAGCTCCCAGCCCCGCCCGCCCCGGCGGGGGAGCAGACAAGCCTCTTGGGCTGGTGAGCGCCGCTGGGCGCCAAGCCTCTGTGCGGGAGTCTCTCCGATTTTCCCTCTGCGCCCCTGTTGCTGTGGGATCCGCGCTGATAGCCGCGGCTCGCGCCCTTCTCTGGAGTTCGTTTAGGCGGCGCTCTGAATCCCCTCTCCTTGCCCGCCGCGAAACAAAGAGGCAAGAAAAAGTCTCTTGCCTCTTCGGCAGCTGCAGACTTTTCCCCCGGACTCCCTCCCGGCTAGCTGTGGTGCGCTAACCCCTTCAGGCTGTGTTCACGCCGCCAGCCCCAGTCCTCTCCCTGCAATCCAACCGAAGCCCGAGCCTCAGCTCCCAGCCCCGCCCGCCCCGGCGGCTAAGCAGACAAGCCTCTCAGGCTGGTGAGTGCTGCTCGGCGCCGAGCCTCTGTGCGGGAACCTCTCCGCTTTGCCCTCCGCACCTCTGTGGCTGCGCTCTCCTCCGTGGCTCTGAAGCTTCCCCCCTCCGCCCCCCGCAGTCTCCGCCCGCGAAGGGGCTCCTAGTGCGTGGAAACCTTTCCTCCTTCACGGCTCCCTCCCACTGGTGCAGGTGCCGTCCCTATTCTTTTGTCTCTGTTATTTCTTTTTTCTTTTGCCCTACCCAAGTACGGGGGGAGTTTCTTGCCTTTTTGGAGGTCGGACGTTTTCTGCCAGCGTTCAGTGGGTGTTCTGTAGGAGCAGTTCCACGTGTAGGTGTATTTCTACTGTATCTGTGGGAAGGAATGTGATCTCCGCGTCTTACTCTTCCGCCATCTTCTCTCCCCCTCCGTCAATCATTATTAAATGCATAGTACTTTACAGGTTACAAAATTTTTTAAAATATCATAATTAATCTTCTAAATAATTCTTTGAAATCAGTGATTATATCCTCATTTTATAGATGAACAAACTGAAACACCAAGTTTGACAGTATCTAAGCTGTGGTACCTGGATACCAGTTCACCCCACAGCTTCCTCCTTCAACTAGCCACAAATAGGAGTGAAGACTTCACAGCATAAATGGATGTGTCCGTGACCACACAGTTAATTTAGGGGCAGAGTTAGGCTATGTGTGTGCCAACCCCAGGACACAGCCTGGACACTGGTAACATCTTATTTTGTCTCTATCTTGATTATCACCTTGCTATCTTGAGATTTTTCTCTTTCTCTTGATGAGAATACTTCAGAAAGAAAGAATAATCCACTAAATGAATGATCCAGTTAATTGAACTCTAGCTAAGATTTTACTTTCTAATTATATCTTCATAGTAGAACATTTTATAAACATTAACTGTAAGAAGGAGACATGCTGGGAAGGAACTAGTCAACCAGCCTGAGTCTTCACTGCATTTGTCACAAACTCTGGCTGAAAGAAGCAGCTCCCCCATTCCCAGTTTGGAGCTCTGACTCTTTTTTTTTTTTTCTTTTTCTTTCTCTATTTTTGTTGCTTTAAAAACGCTAGTATACCTTCTCAAGCCAGTTAGATCATAATCCAAGCTAATTCTCACCAAGAGGGAACAAAAAGAGCTGTAATTCCCAAAGTCCCTGTTAGTGCAAGCTTAAATTAGGCCATGACAGAAAACATGTCTCTTGCATATTCTGTATGGAATGGATTGATCATGTGTGCTATGATGAGTTGTCCCTTTTCCTGTAGTTAGCAAGCACCTCCCCACTGGAAATTTGCTCATTGGATAGAATCTTCACTAAATCAGATATAATGTAATGACAGTGTCATTATAGGTAACTTGAAATTAGAAAAGCTAAATTAAATTTTGACTCTACTGTTTACCTACATCTTTATCCCCTAAAAAGTTCACTTAAAGCTTTGTGAGTTCCAGT
Organism: Balaenoptera acutorostrata; assembly: GCF_949987535.1. NCBI lineage: Eukaryota > Metazoa > Chordata > Mammalia > Artiodactyla > Balaenopteridae > Balaenoptera > Balaenoptera acutorostrata. Next base: position 36,243,246 of record NC_080072.1, on the reverse strand, counting down.
TTCCCTATCCAAAAGCTGGGATAATGATACTTCCAGGGTTGTTTGGAGCATGAAACAAGTTCATACATTAATGATACTCTGTCAGTTTTAAATACTGTTATTTACAGTTATGAAGCCAGTAGGTGTCGAATGTTGAATAGCTATTTCTGATTGTGAGGTGTTTGGCGTAAGTTAATTCTAGCCTTTCCCTTTCAAAATCCCCAGAGCCTGGATCACCCTAGTGAACCTGGCTGCCAAAGGCTAGCAACTTCAGTCTCAAGTTCGGAAAGGGGCAAATGCTTTGAAGGATTTAGGGAAACTTTGTTTAACCTTGAAGTAAGATTAAGACCAAGCTCTCCAAAGTTGGTTCTCAGCCCTGTCAACATCTCTGCCTTTGTCTCTCTGTTAATTTTGTCCTGCTGGCCTGGACAAATAATACAAGGCATTTAGCTGTGTTAATTAAAAATACCAGCCAAGCAAGATGCTTAAGAATGTTGCTGCCAAAAGCAGTCTCCAGTTTTAAAAAGCCAGACTGATTTAAGAGTTTTTAACCAAGTGCTCTATAAATTTCCTAGCCAACAGCTTGGTTCTGTGGAACACTAAGTCGGGGTTGAAAGCACAAGGGTTTGCAGGATTCCTGGCATGTGAAGGAGCCACAGGGAGAAGAGTGAGAATGAAGCTTAATGTCCTCAGGACAGTGAAGGATGGTTTAGGAGAAAACTGTTTGACAACAAAGAGAAATCAAGAATATTATTTCAAAGTCAGATGTAGAAAGTTTAGCTGTTATAACTTACTGTGGTCAGAAGGGAACTTTGGAAGGTACTGGGGCACTACTAAGTAGATTGCAAAGTTTCACTAGATGAGGCTAGTTGCTAGAGACAGAGAAATGAAGGCACTGCCTGACAATGAAAGTGTTTATTTACTGAAGTCAGGCTTGTGAGAGCTACTGGAAAAAGAATGGAATATGGAACACTGTGGTTTTCGATCTGGAGAAAACAACACACTTCAGAGAACACCAGAGCAGCTGGTCATTCCATACAGTGAACCATGGTCCAGATGGTGGACCATGGTGAGAGTCCCAATCCTGAGCAAGGCACATGCTGAAGCCTCTGGAAGCAGACGGTAACTTCGTGGTTCCAAATAACCTGTCCATAGTAACTATATCCAATAAGTGGATGACAAGAGAGCAGGATCCAGTACCTTTCTCCTGAACCCTCAAATGGGGTGCATTTACACAGGGTGTCAGGGCCTCAGCAGAGCTGGATTGGATTTAAAGTTGCTTCTGAATGCTCTGAAACGTGGGACTTCTGTTTGTGTTTTGACATTACAATCTAAACTCTACTTTTTCAACACTTGAACATATGAGGTCTCATGCTAATAAAATATTAAAAAAATGCAAAACTTATTGGGCTCCAGAAGCATCTATGAAGTTCAATTAAAATGCAGATGCCTAGGCCTCAATACAAACCTACTGAATCAGAATCCACAAAAGCAGTGCCCAAGTGGCCATATATTTTCTTTTTAACTTTAATTTTTTAATTAAAAAAAATTTTTTTTCATCCGTGTATACATGTCAAACCCAATCGCCCAATTCATCACACCCCCTCATCCCCCCACTGCTTTCCCCCCTTGGTGTCCACACGTTTGTTCTCTACATCTGTATCTCAATTTCTGCCCTGCAAACCGGTTCATCTGTACCATTTTTCTAGGTTCCACATATATGCGTTAATATACGATATTTGTTTTTCTCTTTCTGCCTTACTTCACTCTGTATGACAGGCTCTAGATCCATCCATGTCGCAACAAATGACCCAATTTCGTTCCTTTTTGTGGCTGAGTAATATTCCATTGTATATAGGTACAACATCTTCTTTATCCATTCATCTGTTGATGGGCATTTAGGTTGCTTCCATGACCAGGCTATTGTAAATAGTGCTGCAGTGAACATTGGGGTGCATGTGTCTTTTTGAATTATGGTTTTCTCTGGGTATATGCCCAGTAGTGGGATTGCTGAGTCATATGGTAATTCTATTTTTAGTTTTTAAAGGAACCTCCATACTGTTCTCCATAGTGGCTGTATCAATTTACATTCCCACCAACAGTGTAAGATGTTTCCCTTTCATCCACACCCTCTCCAGCATTTGTTGTTTGTAGATTTTCTGATGATGCCCATTCTAACTGGTGTGAGGTGATACCTCATTGTAGTTTTGATTTGCATTTGTCTAATAATTAGTGATGTTGAGCAGCTTTTCATGTGCTTCTTGGCCATTTGTATGGCTTCTTTGGAGAAATGTCTATTTAGGTCTTCTGCCCATTTTCTGATTGGGTTGTTTGTTTTTTTAATATTGAGCTGCATGAGCTGCTTATATATTTTGGAGATTAATCCTTTGTCCGTTGATTCATTTGCAAATATTTTCTCCCATTCTGAGGGTTGTCTTTTGTCTTGTTTATGGTTTCCTTTGCTGTGAAAAAGCTTTGAAGTTTCACTAGGCCCCATTGGTTTATGTTTGTTTTCATTTCCATTACTCTAGGAGCTGGATCAAAAAAGATCTTGCTATGATTTATGTCAAAGAGTGTTCTTCCTATGTTTTCCTCTAAGAGTTTGATGGTGTCTGACCTTACATTTAGGTCTTTAATCCATTTTGAGTTTATTTTTGTGTATGGTGTTAGGGAGTGTTCTAATTTCATTCTTTTACATGTAGCTCTCCAGTTTTCCCAGCACCACTTCTTGAAGAGACAGTCTTTTCTCCATTGTATATCCTTGCATCCTTTGTCATAGATTAGTTGACCATAGGTGCGTGGGTTTACCTCTGGGCTTTCTATCTTGTTCGATTGATCTATATTTCTGTTTTTGTGCCAGTACTATATTGTTTTGATTACTGTAGTTTTGTAGTATATTCTGAAGTCAGGTAGTCTGATTCCTCCAGCTCCGTTATTTTCCCTCAAGACTGCTTTGGCTATTTGGGGTGTTTTGTGTCACCATACAAATTTTAAGATTTTTTGTTCTAGTTCCATAAAAAATGCCATTGGTAATTTGATAGGAGTTGCATTGAATCTGTAGATTGCTTTGGGTAGTATAGTCATTTTCACAATACTGATTCTTCCAATCCAAGAACATGGTATATCTCTCCATCTGTTGGTATCATCTTTAATTTCTTTCATCAGTGTCTTATAGTTTTCTGCATACAGATCTTTTGTATCCCTAGGTAGGTTTATTACTAGGTATTTTATTCTTTTTGTTGCAATGGTAAATGGGAGTGTTTCCTTCATTTCTCTTTCAGATTTTTCATCATTAGTGTATAGGAATGCAAGAGATTTCTGTGCATTAATTTTCTATCCTGCAACTTTACCAAATTCATTGATTAGCTCTAGTAGTTTTTTGGTGGCATCTTTAGGATCTCTATGTATAGTATCATGTCATCTGCAAACAGTGACAGTTTTACTTCTTCTTATCCAACTTGTATTCCTTTTATTTCTTTTTCTTATCTGATTGCCATGGCTAGGACTTCCAAAAATTATGTTGAATAATAGTGGTGAGACTGGACATCCTTGTCTTGTTCCTGATCTTAGAGGAAATGCTTTCAATTTTTCACCATTGAGAATGAGGTTTGCTGTGGGTTTGTCATATATGGCCTTTATTATGTTGAGGTAGGTACCTCTTTGCCCACTTTCTGTAGTTTTTATCATAAATGGGTGTTGAATTTTGTCAAAAGCTTTTTCTGCATCTATTGAGATGATCATATGATTTTTATTCTTCAATTTGTTAATATGGTGTATCACATTGATTGATTTGCGTATATTGAAGAATCCTTGCATCCCTGGGATAAATCCCACTTGATCATGGTGTATGATCCTTTTAATGAGTTGTTGGATTCTGTTTGCTAGCATTTTGTTGAGGATTTTTTCGTCTATATTCATCAGTGATATTGGTCTGTAATTTTCTTTTTTTGTAGTATCTTTGTCTGGTTTTGGTACCAGGGTGATGGTGGCCTTGTAGAATGAGTTTGGGAGTGTTCCTTCCTCTGCAATTTTTTGGAAGAGTTTGAGAAGGATGGGTATTAGCTCTTCTCTAAATGTTTTATATAATTCACCTGTGAAGCCATCTGGTCCTAGACTTTTGTTTGTTGGAACATTTGTAATCACAGTTTCAATTTCATTACTTGTGATTGGTCTGTTCGTATTTTCTATTTCTTCCTTGTTCAGTCTTGGAAGATTATACCTTTCTAGGAATTTGTCCATTTCTTCCATGTTGTCCACTTCATTGGCATAGAGCTGCTTGTAGTAGTCTCTTAGGATGCTTTGTATTTCTGCGGTGTCTGTTGTAACTTCTCCTTTTTCATTTCTAATTTTATTGATTTGAGTCCTCTCCCTCTTTTTCTTGATGAGTCTGGCTAATGGTTTATCAATTTTGCTTATCTTCTCAAAGAACCAGCTTTTAGTTTTATTGATCTTTTCTACTGTTTTCTTTGTTTCTATTTCATTTATTTCTGCTCTGATCTTGATGATTTCTTTCCTTCTGCTAACTTTGGGTTTTGTTTGTTCTTCTTTCTCTAGTTCTTTTAGATGTAAGGTTAGATTGTTTATTTGAGATTGTTCTTGTTTCTTGAGGTAGGCTTGTATAGCTATAAACTTCCCTCTAAGAACTGCTTTTGCTCCATCCCATAGGTTTTGGATCGTCTTGATTTCATTGTAATTTGTCTCTAGGTATTTTTTGATTTCCTCTTTGATTTCTTCAGTGATCTCTTGGTTATTTAGTAACGTATTGTTTAGCCTCCATGTGTTTGTGTTTCTTACGTTTTTTTCCCTGTAATTCATTTCTAATCTCATAGCACTGTGGTCAGAAAAGATGCTTGATATGATTTCAATTTTCTTAAATTTACTGAGGCTTGATTTGTGACCCAAGATGTGATCTATCCTGGACAATGTTCCGTGTGCACTTGAGAAGAAAGTGTAATCTGCTGTTTTGGGGTGGAATGTCCTATAAATATCAATTAAATCTATCTGGTCTATTGTGTCATTGAAAGCTTCTGTTTCCTTATTTATTTTCATTTTGGATGATCTGTCCATTGGTGTAAGTGAGGTGTTAAAGTCCCCCACTATTATTGTGTTACTGTCGATTACCTCTTTTATAGCTGTTAGCAGTTGCCTTATGTATTGAGGTACTCCTATGTTGGGTGCATATATATTTATAGTTGTTATATATTCTTCTTGGATTGATCCCTTGATCATTATGTAGTGTCCTTCCTTGTCTCTTGTAACAGTCTATATTTTAAAGTCTATTTTATCTGATATGAGTATTGTTACTCCAGCTTTCTTTTGATTTCCATTTGCATGGAATATCTTTTTCCATTCCCTCACTTTCAGTCTGTATGTGTCCCTAGGTTTGAAGTGGGTCTCTTGTAGACAGCATATATATGGGTCTTGTTTTTGTATCCATTCAGCAAGTCTGTGTCTTTTGGTTGGAGCATTGAATCCATTTATGTTTAAGGTAATTATCAATATGTATGTTCCTATGACCATTTTCTTAATTGTTTTGGGTTTGATTTTGTAGGTTCTTTTCTTCTCTTGTGTTTCCCACTTAGAGAAGTTCCTTTAGCATTTGATGTACAGCTGGTTTGGTGGTTCTGAATTCTCTTAGCCTTTGCTTGTCTGTAAAGCTTCGGATTTCTCCATCAAATCTGAATGAGATCCTTGCCGGGTAGAGTAATCTTGTTTGTACGTTCTCCCTTTTCATCACTTTAAGTATATCATGCCACTCCCTTCTGGCTTGTAGAGTTTCTGCTGAGAAATCAGCTGTTAACCTTATGGGAGTTCCCTTGTATATTATTTGTCATTTTTCCCTTGCTGCTTTCAATAATTTTTCTTTGTCTTTAATTTTTGCCTATTTGATTCTATATGTCTCGGTGTGTTTCTCCTTGGGTTTATCCTGTATGGGATTCTCTGCGCTTCCTGGACTTGGGTGGCTGTTTCCTTTCCCATGTTAGGGAAGTTTTCAAGTATAATCTCTTCAAATATTTTCTCTGGTTCTTTCTCTCTCTCTTCTCCTTCTGGGACTGCTATAATGTGAATGGTGCTGTGTTTAATGTTGTCCCAGAGGTCTCTTAGGCTGTCTTCATTTCTTTTCATTCTTTATTCTGTTCCACAGCAGTGAATTCCACCATTCTGTCTTCCAGGTCACTTGTCTGTTCTTCTGCCTCAGTTATTCTGCTATTGATTCCTTCTAGTGTATTTTTCATTGCAATTATTTTGTTGTTCATCTCTGTTTGTTTGTTCTTTAATTTGTCTAGATCTTTGTTAAACATTTCTTGCGTCTTCTCAATCTTTGCCTCCATTCTTTTTCTGAGGTCCTGGATCATCTTCACTATCATTATTGTCAATTCTTTTTCTGGAAGTTTGCCTATCTCCACTTCATTTAGTTGTTTTTCTGGGGTTTTATCTTGTTCCTTCACCCGGTACATAGCCCTTTGCCTTTTCATCTTATCTATCTTTCTGTGAAAGTGGTTTTTGTTCCACAGGCTGCAGGATTGTAGTTCTTGCTTCTGCTCTCTGCCCTCTCCAGATAGCTATTTCTTTGGCACATTAGCAAAAGTTGAAAAGCTTGACAATATAATCTGTTGGCAAGGGTGTGGAGAAACAGTCCCTTTTTTGCATTGCTAGTGAGAATGCAAAAGGGTATAACCAACAACAGTTCTGTCAATATGTCTTCATCAACCAAATGAGCAATGCCAATGTGGGTCCCAGGACCACTCACTCAGTGGAAAAATCCCAGGTTCAGGCAGGGGACAGGCAGAGTGCATGTAATATCTAGATATTGCTTGACACAGACAATGAATCTGCCAGCGTTTTGATCTTAGAGTTCCCACCCTCCAGAACTGCTCCTTTGTCTATCCGGACCAAATGACCAGGGTGGAGGAGGGGTTAGGGAGAGGTAGTGGGGGTATGAAGCTTGATATATTGTTCTGTGGTTAGGGGTCCAGCAGAGATGGAGACAGGGGAAACCCTGGCGGAGATGGTGGGGAGGGGTGCAAAGGAACAGAAGGGAACACAGCCAGTGCTTTCCCTGTCCACTTCGGCACCAGGGAGCCTGCTGGACTCCTGGGCCTAATCCTCTTCTCTCGGAGCCTCCTTCCTGCTGGGCAGAACCCACGGCCCGCCCCTACACCCCCACCCAGGGCCCCACCTCTACACTCGGAGACACCCTCCAACACACTGGGCCTAAACCCCACCCACACACCCTTACTCAGGGCCCTAACTCCAAACTCCAGAACCCCACACTCCAGAGGCCCTCCTTTCCCAGTGCTGCCTCTCCCCTTCTGCAGAGGTCCTCCCAAGTGGCCATATTTTTAAAATGTGCCACAGGTGATTTTGATGTTAACCCAAGGCTGGGAAGCATGGTGTTTATAGGTTTTTATTCCTTACACAATAATGTAAAGAGAATTCAATGTAGTGGGTTCACATGAGAGTCTTTCATTCCAACAGCCCTAGGTTTAAATTCATTAGTTGTGAAACTTGGCAAGTTATTTAACTTTTTAAAAAAATTGACATATAGTTGACTTACAATATTATAATAATTTCAGGTGTAAAACAGTAATTCAATATTTTTATAGATTACACTGCATACAAAGTTATTATAAAATATTGACTACATTCCTTATTTTATACCTAGTAGTTTGTACCTCTTAATTCTGTTCATATATCTTGCCATTCCCCCCACCCTTCTCCCCTCTAAGAACCACTAGTTTGTTCTCTGTGTCTTTGAGTCTGTTCGGTTTTGTTTCACTTGTTCTTTTGCTTTATCTTTTACATTCCACATATAAGTGAAATCATACTGTATTTGTGTTTGTCTGACTTATTTCACTAAGCATAATACCCTCCAGGTGCATCCATGTAGTGAAAAATGACAAATTTCTTTTTTTATGGCTGAGTAATATTCCATTGTACATATAATACCACAACTTCTTTATCTATTCATCTGTTGATGGATTCTTAGGTTGTTTTCATATCTTGGCTATTGTAAATAATGCTGTTATGAACATTGGGGTGCATGTATATTTTCAAATTAGTGTTTTGGTTTTCCTCAAAAAAATCTGAGAAGTGGAACTGCTGAATTGTAAAGCAGTTCTATCTTTAATTTGGTGGGGGGGGACCTCCCAATGGTTTGCTATAGTGGCTCCACCAATTCACATTCTCATCAATAGTGCACAAGGGTTCCCTATTCTCCACATCCTCACCAACACTTATTATTTCTTGTCTTTTTGACAATAGCCATTTTGACAGTGATATCTGACAATAATACCTATGTAGATACCATTGGGGTTTTGATTTTCATTTCCCCGATAATGATTGATGCTGTGCATCTTTTCATATGCCTGTGCCTTCTGTATATCTTCTTTGGAAAAAATGCCTACTCAGGTCCTCCGTATATATATATTTTAAATTGGGTTGTTTTCTTGATTGAGTTGTATGAGTTCTTAATATATTTTGGATATTAACCCCTTATCAGACATATTGTTCCCAAATATCTTCCCCCATTCAGTAGGTTGCCATTTTGTTTTGTTGGTGGTTTCCTTCTCTGTGCAAAGCTTTTAAGTTTGATTAGGTTACATTTGTTTATTTTTGCTTTTGTTTTCCTTGCCTGAGGAGACATATCCACAAAAATATTACTAAGACCAATGACAGTGAACATGGTGCCTATGTTTTCTTCTAGAAGTTTTATGGTTTCAGATCTTACATTTAGGTCTTTAATCCATTTTGAGTTTATTTTTCTATATGGTGTGAGAAACGTTCTAGTTATATTCTTTCACATGTAGCTGTCCACTTTCCCAGCACCACTTACTGAGGAGACTGTCTTTTCTCCATTGTATATTCTTGCCTTCTTTGTTGTAGGTTAATTGACCACATGTGCATGGGTTTATTTCTGGGCTCTCTATACTGTTCCATTGATCTATGTGTGTGTTTTTGTGCCAGTACCATATTGCTTTGCTTACAATAGCTTTGTAGTGTAGTCTGAACTTAGGGGCATGACACCTCCAACTTTGTTCTTTTTATCAGGATTTCTTTGGCTATTTAGAGTCTTTTGTGGTTCCATACAAATTTTAGGATTACTCATTCTAGTTCTGTGAAAAATATCATGGGTATTTTGACAGGGATTGCATTAAATCTGTAGATTGCTTTGGGTAGTATGGACATTTAAAAAATATTATTCTTCCAAGCTATAAACACAGAATATCTTTCCATTTATTTGTATTGTCTTCAATTTTCTTCATCAATGTCTTACAATTTTCAGACTATATATCTTTTACCTCCTTGGCTAAATTTATTCCTAGGTATTTTATTCTTTATGATTCAATTGTAAATAGGATTGTTTTCTTTATTTCTCTTCCTGATAGTTTATTATTAGTGTATAGAAGTGTAACAGATTTCTGTATATTAATCTTGTGTCCTACAACTTTACAGAATTCATTTATTAGTTCTAATAATGTTTGGTGAACTCTGTAGGGTTTTCTATATATAGTATCATGTCATCTGCAAATAGTAACAATTTTACTTTTTCCTTTCCAATTTATATGCCTTTTATTTCTTTTCATTGTCTGATTTCTGTGGCTAGGACTTCCTGTACTATGTTAAATAGACGTGCTGAGAGTGGGCATCCTTATCTTGGTCTTGATCTTAAAGGAAAAGCTTTTAGCTTTCCACTATTGAGTGTGATGTTAGCTGTGCATTTGTCATAAATGGTCTTTATTATGTTGAGGTATGTTTCCTCTAGGTCAACTTTTTGAGAGTTTTTATCGTGGATGGGTGTTGAATTTTGTCAAATGCTTTTTCTATATCTATTGAGATGGTCTTGTGATTTTATCCCTCGTTTGTTAATGTGGTGTATCACATTGACTGATGTGCAGATATTGAAACATCTTTGGATCCCTAGAATAAATCCCACCTGATCATGATATATGATCTTTTTTACATATTGTTGAATTTTGTTTGCTAATATATTGTTGAGAACTTTTGCACCTATGGTCATGAGGGATATTGGCCTGTAATTTCTTTTTGTAGTGCCTTTGTCAGGTTTTGGATCAGGGTAATGCTGGCATTGTAAAATGAGCTTGGAAGTGTTCCCTCCTCTTCAATTTTCTGGATTAGTTTGATAAGGATAGGTATTAACTCCTTTTTAAATCCTTGGTAGAATTTCCTGTGAAGCCATCTGACTCTGGACTTTGGTTTGTTGGAAGTTTTTTGATTACTAGTTCAATTTCATTTCTAGTAATTTGTCTGTTCAGATTTTCTATTTTTTCCTAATTCAGTCTTAGAAGATTGTACATTTCTAGGAATTTACCCATTTCTTCTAGGTTGTCCAGTTCGTTAGCATATAACTTTTGTAGTACTCCCTTATGATTGTTTGTGTTTTGTGATTTTAATTGTAACTTCTCCTCCTTCATTTATAGTTTTATTTATTTGGGCCCTCTTTTTTCCTTAATGAGCCTGGCTAAAGGTTTGTCAATTTTGTTTATCTTTTCAAAAAAATCAGCTCTTTAATTGATTTTTTCTATTGGTTTTTTTTTTTTTGCCTCTATTTTATTTATTTCCACTCTATTATTTACTTCCTTCTGCTAACTTTGGGCTTTCTTCTTTTTTTTTTCTAATTCCTTTAGGTGTAAGGTTAGGTTTATATTTAAGATTTTTCTTGTTTCTTGATGTAGTCCTGTATTGCTAGAAACTTCCCTCTTAGAACTGCTTTGGCTGCATTCCATATATTTTGGAAGTTGTGTTTTTATTTTCATTTTTCTCAAGGTATTTTCTGATTTCCTTTTTGATTTCTTTGTTCACCCATTTTTTTTAGCAGCATGTTGTTTCCTCTCCAGGTGTTTGTGTTTTTTCAGTTATCCTTCTGTAGTTGATTTCTAGTTTCGTACAGTTGTGGTTGGAAAAGATGGTTGATATGATTTCAGTCTTCTTAAATTTATTCACACTTGTTTTGTGGCTTAGTATGTGCTCTCTCTTGGAGAATGTTCCATGTGCATTTGAAAGAAATGTATATTCTGCTGTTTTCGGAGTAAAATGTTATATATATATATATATATAAAGTTCATCCAGCCGCCTATTGTGTCAGTTAAGTCCAATGATTCCTTATTGATTTTCTGTCTGGACAATCTAATCACTGATGTAAGTTGGATTAAAATCCCCTACTATTTTTGTATTACTGTTAATTTCTCTCTTTAAATCTTTAATATTTGCTCTATATATTTAGGTGCTCCAATATTAAGTGCATATTTGTTTACAAATGTTATATCCTCTTCTTCGATTGACCCCTTTATCATTATATAATGCCCTTCTTTGTCATTTGTTATAAACTTTGTCCATCTCCTCACTTTCAGTCTCTGTGTGTTTTTAGGTCTGAAGTGAGTCTCCTGTAGGAGCATATTGATGGGTCTTGTTTTTTTAACTTATACATCTACTCTCTATCTTTGATTGAAGCATTTAGTCCATTTACATTTAAGGTATTATTGATAGTTATGTACCTATTGCCATTTTGTTACCAGTTTTCTGGCTGTTTTTGTAGTTCCTCTCAGTTCTTTTCTTTTTTTTTTTTTTAGTTTATTCTCTTGTGGTTTGATGATTTTATTTAGTATTAGCTTTGGGTTATTTCCTCTTTATTTTTTGTTTATCTATTATAGGTTTTTGATTTGTGGTTACCTGAGGTTCATATATATCTCTCTATTTATCTATATACCATTTGTTTTAAACTGATAGTCATTTAAGTTCAAACACATTCTAAAAGATCTACATATTTTACTCCTCCCACTACATGTTGTATGTTTTGTTGTCATGTTACATTTTTATGTGTATTCCTTAACTGTTTATTGTAATTATTGTTGATTTTACAATTATTTGTCTTTTAACCTTTATACTAGCTTATTTAAGTGGTTGAGCCATTACTTTTACTATATATTTACCTTTACCAGTGAGATTTTTTCCATCATGTATTCTTTTATTTCTTATTATGACATTTTCTTTTAACATTTCTTGTGAGGTCAGTTTAGTGGTGATGAACTCTTAGTTTTTGCTTGTTTGGGAAGTTTTCAGCCACAATTTCACCAAGTACATTTTCAACAGTTCTCTCTCCTCTCCTTCGGGGGCCCCTATGATGCAAATATTAGTACACTTGATGTTGTCCCAGAGGTCAGTTAAACTATTGTCATTGTTTTTTTCTTTTGCTGTTCTGTTTGGGTGATTACCATTATTTTATCTATCAGGTCACTTATGTGTTCTTCTGCATCAACTAATCTGAGGTTAATTCCTTCTAGTGTATTTTTCATTTTAGTTATTGTATTCTTAATCTCTGATTTGTTATTTTTTATATTTTCTAGTTCATTGATGAATTTCTCACTATGTTCCTCTCTTCTCTTCCTGAGTTCAGTGAGCATTTTTATGACTGTTGCTTTGAACTCTTTATCTTGTTCTTTTGTTGGGAATATTCCTCTGCCTTCTCATTTTTTTGACTTTGTCGCTATGAAATTAGGTGAAACAGTTACCTATCCCAGTCTTGAAGATATGTTCTTGTATGGGAGTGTCCCTATGCAATCTGCATGTGCTTAGTGGCTTTGTAGGAGGGCTGGGTTCCAAGCGAGTGTGGGCTGCATTTTCTCCTGGAGTGTGGTGGCAGTCACTGCCATCATGGGGGATAGAGCTGGAGCCATATGGGCTACAGCTGGAGCTCAGTGCAAGCCAATACTTCTCCCAGGTGTGATGGTTGTTGCTGCTTGGCCAGGAGCAAGGCCAGGGGCCGAGTGCCTGAAGCTGCAGTCCTGAACAAGCTTTGCTTCTTCCCTGCTTGATGGTGGTCTTTGCCTTGGCTGGAGGCAGGGCCAGGGCCCAAGTGGCTGGAGCAGGATCGTGGTGTGAGCCTTGGCTTCTCCTAAGGAAAAATGGCAGTTGCTGGAGCAAGGCTGTGGCTGGAGCCCAGTGTGGGCTGGGTGGCATGCTGGGGGTGTCCCGGCAGTGCAGCCAGAACACCAAGCAGTTTTCAATCTGCTGACTCTGTGTTGGGACTGCGAGCAAGCAAGTCTGTGTGCATGTTCTTCAAGAGTAGAGTCTTAGTTTCCTATAGTCCTCTGGCAAGGCTGACTGCTTTGCCAACAAACCAAGAGGGCTCAACTTCCTGGTGCCAGACCCCAGAGCTGGGGTGCCCAATGTGGAGCTTAAATCCCTCACTCCTTAGGGAGGATGCCAGAGACTTTGAGATCCCACTCGTCTTTTGGGTCACCCAACAGAGGTGTGAATCCTATTCCTCCCCTCCTACCAGACTCCATAAAGTTCTTTCTTTACAACCTTGGCTGTAGAAGAGCCATTCTGCTAGTTTTCAAGTCATTTTCAGAGAGAGTTGTTTTATATATAGTTGTAGCTTTGATGAGTTCTTTGAGGGAGGCGAGCTCAGGGTCTTTCTACTCTGACATCTTGATCTGTTCCTGTTAATCAACCTTTTTAATCCTCAGATTCCTCAAATGAAAATAGGGATATGACAGTAACTCCACATAACATTGATATGCAGATTATTAAATTATTTCACATATTTTGAAACCTTAGTCCAGGGTCTGGCACATAGCAGCACTATATAAATGGAGGTATTATTTGCTAATGTAGTATTAGCTCTTTGTTCTCTTTAGGGCACATTCATAATGCAAACATCCCTAAGAAATGTAAAATGTTAAAAAGAGGCACAATACAATAGTGGAAAGAATAAAGGCAGAATCTGGATTGTAGTTCTCACTCTACTACTCTCTTATCCTAGGTAAGAAATTTAAACTCCTGACCTTTAATTTCTTCATTAGTCAATAGTCTCATAAATTATAGAGTGATTCAAATACAGCGATGATCTGATTTTGAATGTCCCAACCTATGAATGGCTTTTACATTTTGAAAGCATTACTTAAAAAGAAAATAAAAGACAAAGAAAAAAAAGTGACATTACATATGGCCCACAAAGCCTACTATATTTACTGTGATTTGTTTTTTTAAAGAAAAGATTTGCTGATCTCTGGCCCTAGAGCTGCGTTTCTCAAACTTTAATGTACATATAAATCATCTAGAGATCTCTTTAAGACGCATTCTTATTCAAGTCTGGGGTTGGGCCTGGGAGTCTGCATTTCTAACACGCTACTAGGTGATGCTGATGCTACTTACTCAGGGACCACGTGTTGTGTATCAAGGGCAGGGCTATTTGGATTTAATTGGTATGTGGCAGGGCCTGGGCTTTTCTAAGCTCAGGTGATCATAATGTAAGCAATGGCCTAGAACTGCTAAGCTTCTTAGGAGCATCTGAGCCAAATTAGTCCAATCAGCTGTCATCTTAGAAAAGAGAATCAAGTCTCTGGGAATGTGATTCAAGACAAGTAAGATCTTCTGGTAGAAATGAAGAGAATGGAAGAAAGAAGAAGAGGTTTGGCTGTTAATAGTCTGTGCATAAAATGCAGCTAGTTAGTTCCTGAATTTTGATGGCCAAAAAATTTTGTCTAAGTTCCTATCTGTTCCTTATTTTAGTAGCCTTGGTTCTTTATTATTATGTTTTCATTTGAGGACCTCTTTTTTGATTTATCACTTTGCACTTTCCTGAACCTATAGCATCTGCACGTGTTCTTTGCATTGTCTGAACATGCTGAACTTGATTTCCGGTTCACCTGAATTGAAAAATTATCAGTTTCTTCTGTTTAACTTAATTCATGGCCCTTACTCCAAATTGGAAATACGGAATGATGGAATCTTAAATGTAAGAGCTGGAAAAGAATCCAAAAAATCACCTCATAGTAGTAACATGCAAAACAGTCTTTCCTTCTATTTCTATCTTGCCCTCTCACTTTCCCTCTCCTGTAGCCATACATTATGAAACAAGACAAGTTAATATAATTAGCATTTAAATGTATCAACTGAAGGCTCAATTATTATCTCCCTAATATCAATCAGATGAATAGAATTATTGACAGTGAAAAACCCACCTTCTGCTTTAGTATCCAAGAGAAAAAATTTTTAAAAAGCGTTAGCTCTGATATATCACACATTTATATATTTGCCAAAGTTTTTCAGTATAACTTGGCATTAGTAGGTGAAACCTATTTGGATAGGGTCTTCAGGCCTGCTGGCAATTTTACAGAAGTGGAACTATTCTGGAATTCTGTGATTTTAGGCACTTACTTTTATGGCCCTTTGACTGACCAAGTTAAGCCTGACATGAAACATAATGTCACCAGCCTAAAGAATTTGGAAATAGTGACAATGATCAGGCAAACTCTGACATAACATTTCTCTGTGGTGGCTGGGAAGAAATACAGCATAATAGAGGTGACCCTTCGGCAGTGTAAAGGGAGATGCCATGGTGTTATCAAAAAGAAAACAATTTGACTCAAGCTCGAACCCTCAAAGCATGTTTAACCCAAGCACTGTCAGCTGTAACCAGAACCTACTGCCCAGACGGAGGCAGTGTGGCTGTGAAGCAAATGGATCAGTGGCCCAGGCCTCCCAATGCCAGCAAACATTTTATTTTACTGCCTTGAGCCCCCCTCTACAATACCTGCTAATTTATATATACCACAGACGAAGTTGAAACTCCAGTAAACGTTATCATTGGCCATAGATTGTCTTCTGTTGTCACTAGACAAAAATGATGGTCTCCGTCCACTGGGTGAAAGGGTTTTTGTTTTTTTTTTTTTTTGGTAAATAGATCAATGGTCCCAGCCCATGTGTAGTGTACTCAAAGGCCATTCCAAAATAACCCTGAACTGTTAACATGCTTTGGAATGGGTCTATTGTTAACACAAATGTGATGTGACGTACTGTCAACACAGATGTGATGCATGCCTTACAAGTTAAAAAAGAGAAAAAGAAGAAACAAAATCAGCAAATCCATGCTATGTTGTAGTGTGAGTCCTGACAGTTGGCTTTTCTTTTTGCAATGCATGTGCCTGACTTAATCTTTAATTGCCATGCATCTACTTCAAAGAGGCATCCACTTCAAATATGGATACCTCTAATAAACACGTTGCCAGCCACACCATTATGAAGAGTCAGTTCCTATCCTCCCAGCCCCCACACTCTTTTGTTTTACAGATCTTGGTTGATTTCCATAACTGACCTTTGAGATCACTGCTTTAAATTCACCAATAAAGAGTGAGCCCAAGAACCCTAGGCCCCCGCCCTGGACCTCAATAAGAGCAGAACCCCAGGTTCTTCCTCTCTCTCTTCCCCCCTCTACCCCCCACCTCTATTTCTCCCTCTCCCCACTCATAACCTTGCTGTGTGGTCCCAGGTATGCCATGTAAGTTCCAGGATCTGTAACTAATCAACATTTTTTTCAAGGTTTCCCGATGGCTATTGCTGAGGATGTCTTGCAATCATAATAAGAACCATAGGGACTGGTCTAGGCAACACTGGTTATCAATAGGCTGAGACCAGTACAAAACAGAAATGTTTCGGCCTAGAGAACTTAACTTACGGTTTAGAAAAGAAAAAACATTCAGGACAGATTTGGGGAAGCTCTAGTGTTTTTGTATTTTGCTTTTGTTTTTAGTCTTGATAAACCAGAGTCACAAAAAATCTTTTGAATAGCCCCCAAATTTAGCTTTATAGATGGACAACACTCACTGATCATTAGTTAAGTACGTGCATGTTTGTAAAAACCAGTGAGAACACGTGTGTTTGTGCTTGTGTCTAAAGTTAAGTTTTGCCTTTAATGGAGCATAAGAGATGAGAGAAGTCATATGTGCTTTCAAGCATACAATAAGCAGACTTCGAACCTTAACAAATTCATTTGTTACAAAAATTAGAGAGCGCTGAGAATACACACTTGTCCCATCACATGAGATCTTCCATACTTGATCTTTGTGAACTTTAATATGGGAACATTATATGTACCTCACTACGCAATACTAAGGCTTAAAACGAAACTCCCTGATTCCTGGCTTGAAAAACACATCTCATTTTAAGCAATTTTCATTACATACAGCATATACCCTTATTGGATTCTGCCTGGCTCTGTCCAGAGTGGAATTTGGGGAAGCCAGTGGGACTTGGTCAGTATCCTTTCTCGCCTTCTGAAAGTCCACTGGCCCATAAACCTCACTACCCTAAGAGCAACTCCAGTCAACAGGTTGGGCAGCAGTCCCCAACCTTTTGGCACCAGGGACTGGTTTCATGGAAGGCAATTCTTCCACGGACTGGGGGGTGGGGCGGATGGTTTCGGGATGATTCAAATGCGTTGCATTTATGGTGCACTTTATTTCTATTATTATTACATTGTAATATATAATGAAATAATTATACAATTCACCATTGTGCAGAACCCAGTGGGAGCCTTAAGCTTACTTTCACTTGCCACTCACTGATAGGGTTTTGATATGAGTCTGCAAGCAATTGATTTATTATGGTCTCTGTGCAGTCAGACCTCTTTGCTAATGATAATCTGTATTTGCAGCCGCTCCCCAGCAAGTAAAAAAAAAAGCATCACTGCCTCAGCTCCACCTCAGATCATCAGGCGTTAGATTCTCATAAGGAGCGCACAACCTAGATCCTTCGCATGCGCAGTTCACAGTAGGGTTTGTGCTCCTATGAGAATCTAATGCCGCTGCTGATCTGACAGGAGGCAGAGCTCAGATGGTAATGCAAGCGATGGAGAGTGGCTGTAAATACAGATGAGGCTTTGCTCGCTTGCCCGCCGCTCACCTCCTGCTGTGCAGCCCGGTTCCCAACAGGCCATGGACTGGTACGAATCCATGGCCCGGGGTTGGGGTTCCCTGAGGTAGAGGCAAGGAGTAGACAATTTCAGCTGCCCAGAGGTGGAGCTGGAAGAGGAGCAGGATGAGAGCACAGTGCTATACTGCATCCAGTTAAGGAAGAAATGTGTCTCTTATGCCAGCAAATATAACTTACGTCATTTAATCTCCATGTGCCTCAATTTTCTCATCTCTAAAATAGGGAAAATGATAATGTCTTCCTCAGAGGTGCATTATGACCATTAAATGAGTTAACATCTGCTAAGCAAGTAGAACAATGCCTGGGACACAACTGAATAAGCGAGAGGCCAATTTTTCTATTGCCATGTACCCATGGCAATTTGTCCTAAGTCACACAATTAGTTAAGAGATTAGAACAAGAACTTGAATCTAGATTTCTCAACCTCCATAGCCCAGGACTCTGCTCTTTCAATTTCTTTTCTCTGCACTTTGGTATTTAGTTGGAACTGTGAATTGGTGAGGAGAGATAGCTTCTTTGTTTGCAGCGAGGTTGAGCAGGCACACAAGCCATTTGCAGAGAGGGTCAGAACAGCTCACAAGCCCAGTTCAGCAGAAAACCCTTGCAGTTACCTGCTGTTTCAGTAGTCACGGTCAGAAGCTTGTCCCAACCATCTCAGTCAGTGAAAGTGTTTTGAGAAGGAAGGAGCTAAACCCACTGTAATATTGTCTCAAAGAGGGCGCCAAATAAAGCAGCTCAATAGAAACAGTTTTAAAACCTTAATCTTGTCTAAATTGAGATCAATCTGTTCAATGTGGGCATCAAACCTAATGAGGCAGTTAGAGGTGACTAATCCAATGCAGAAGTTTCCCTTCATGCCTCCCCACTGTGGTGAAGCCCACACTGCTGTTATATAAAAGGCTGCTTGTGACACAGCTGAGACACCTGCTGAACACACCTGTGCCAGCTCAGCAGGGTTCATGTGTAATGTGTCTGTACAAAGGTTGTAACACCAGGATGGGCAGAGAGACCCCTGGACAATCCAGTGACACTCTAGCCAAGGGAGAAAATGCCAATGGGACAGATGGTGACCAACAGATTTACGGCAAAGCTTTTCCTTCCATAATAATGTCGGGTCATTATGAGTCTTGTGTTTCTAAATCTGGACTTTTTCCTAGGAGACAGGTGACAAGACAATGAACATAAAAACTAGGAGGTCTGAGTTTCCTTGAGATTCTGGAAAGGAAAAGACAAGAGCTTGCTGTACTCAGAAGGAGACATAGTGTTATGAGGCATTGAAGAATTTTTAAATTAAAGAGACTTCCTAGTTCTGTTCATGCTTCAGAGCAAAAACTGCTCATGCACCCCTAAAGCTTGAATATTCCTCAATAAAGGGAATAGCATTAGGTTTATGGATAAGGTTAACAAGGTTTTTAGAATAAAGTTGCCCAGAAACTGTCTGAAAGCAATCAACTCACTTAGCATTTAATATGGGCATTGTTACATGTAGTTTCATGCAAATTAAGTATGTTAATACTGTTTGGTGGCAAGAAAATATATCATGCTTTTCAGATGTTCCCAAGAGTGTTGAGAAAGGAAAATTTGCTGCTGCTTGGCAATATTCCAGAAAGCTAATTACCCAAGAGAGGATTTATGAAAGCCTGCATAGATTGTTGTTCTTCACATGCTTTTGCAAAGGTGAGACTTTGGCTTGCAGTTTTCCTAAAACCTCTGTGCCTTCATGTATGCTCTTCCCTGGGCTGAGGATGTCACTTGCGCTTGTCACTAGTTTTTCTTAAAAATGCCTACTTATCTTTTAAGACTCAGCTCAATTGTCACTTTTGCTATGAAGCCCTTTATGACTCCCCTCTGCAAAATGAGTCAATGATTTGGCTCCATGAATGTACACAATCATGGCATTGTTAATATTCCATCACATTTATTATTTAAATATCTAGTCCTGCTGATAGATTAGTAATACCTTCCTGGTGAGGGACAATATCTTACTTTATTTGTATCTACAATATGTAATAATTCCTAGAATTTAGATCTCATTAGTTGCTTTGAAAGAAGGGAGGAATGGAGTAAGGGAGGGATGAAAGGAAAGCCTGTCATTGTCTAACAAGGTAGGGGAATTCCATAATCCTGGAAAATAAAAATATTATGGAGAGGAAGAGTATGAGACACAGAATCAGAGAAAACAAGCTTAAATTCCAGTTTTTTTCACTCACTATCTGTGACCTTGGGCTAAGTTCTAAACCTAAGATTTTTTTTAGTAAAATTACAAGAGTATTAACATTAAATGAAATAATATATAGAGAACAAAAAGCACAGGACATGTAGTAGTTACTCTAAGGTTTAATTATCGAATACTGGTTGAGTAAATTATAGACTAATTGCCTTTTAAAATTCTGAACAAAATCAAACACACTTGGCAAAGACTCAGAATTTCTATGTATCAAGATAATTTTCTTGCAAACATCCATTTATCTTTGTACTGCTAAAGCAATGGCAACAGAAAATTTTCTCGTTGATAGAATGCCTCCCAAAGAGCTTACATGACACACTGACTTTTCTTGCCAGAATTAATTTTAGGGGGTAAGACATTTTTTTTTTTTAGTCTGTTTAGTCCATGGAAGTACATTGTCCACATAAGAATCTTTAGGCTCATAAGTAAAGCAGAAGCCCATATTTAAGCAATTAACCATAAAAATAAAAAAGATAATCAGAAGCACAATGAATGGAATTGGCAATCTGCCCTGTCCACACTGCAAAAACCCAATTTGTCTTTAGCTGTAATGTGCATCTCTAGGAGGTCTCACTTTTGTCACACTACTCTTAGTATGTATTTCCTCAAGACTCCCATGGTCAAGCTGCTCTGCTTACAAGAGCAGGAGACAGATCCCCCTTTACCCTCTCTTTCTTTTCACACACTGCCTTCAGCACCCATGCCAAGAAGATGCCAGTAGAAAAGGAGAGCAACAAAAGGGGAAGTGTATTTAATAGCATAACCTGGTCCCACCTAACTGTGTGAGCAGCCACTTACTTCTTCTGACCCACATCTTCAATTCCAATCCAGTAAACCTCTCCTCTCCTTTATACCTTCACATTGCATGCTCAGTTTCTTGTTCCTTTTCTCTGAACCTTTGTTACCACTATTCTCTCTCTGAAATATTCTCTGTTCTCCTTGTTCTCGCCCATCCTTGAAGACCCAACCCAAGATCCACCTATCTCTGAAGCCTCTCCTGCTGACTATGGCCTGCATCATGCATCCTCCCTAACTTTTGTCCTGAGTTGACATACATACCAAACAATAAACACCATAATCAAGTTAATCTTCTCTAACCAATTTTATTACACCTTACCACTTACACTAAACGCTTTGTGGCTTATCTTCTCCATTATGCTGTTTGTATACTCTTAGAAAAACAAATTCAATTTTAGCATATGGGCAGGCACTCAGAAAATAATTGATTTTTCGCTGATTGAAGAATCTTCCATCACTCACCTCTGAAGGATGAATAACAGTCCTTGACTAGAGGAGACCTCACCTAAATACATGCATACTATATATATACATACATACATGTCAGGAGAACAAAGCATAGATTACAAAACATCTAGGTTCAAATCCAAATTCTATTATTTACTAGATTTGTAGCCTTGAAAAAATTACTTTTAACCTTGGCTTTCCAATCTTAAATGAGAAAATAATACCTGCAAAGAAGCCATTTCTATCTGTATAAAATGAAGATAATAATAGTACCTACCTCATAAGTTTAATGGTGAGGATTTAATGAGAAAAATGGAATAAAATGAAATGTTTTAGAATTGTGCTGGGCACATAGTAGGTATTCAATAATTT
The DNA here is from genome assembly GCF_949987535.1 of Balaenoptera acutorostrata. Taxonomy (NCBI): domain Eukaryota; kingdom Metazoa; phylum Chordata; class Mammalia; order Artiodactyla; family Balaenopteridae; genus Balaenoptera; species Balaenoptera acutorostrata. The sequence goes on along the minus strand of NC_080072.1, from coordinate 36,221,687 downwards.
TACTATTATCATTATTATTATGGTGATGAATAAGTGTGTAATATGTGTAAAGCATCTAACATTTTATTTGGCACATGATAGATCCTCAATAATAAATAGTAATAAATAGTAATTCCTTACCTTCTGCTTTTCTCCTTAGGTGTTCCCTTTCCTTCTAAAATTTGAGAACTCTAGTAGGTTTTTACAGTTAACATTGTGAGTGAACTTACAGTGAATCTTTTCACATCATTTCCTGAGTAGGAAAATGGCTGATGCATTATTGATCTCTCTTAATAAGCTGAAGACTGACTCTACAATGCTAGGAAAAGATGGTGTACCAAATAAAGTCCATCCATTTGTTCTACAATATTGATGGAATAACTATTTATACCAGGCATCATTTCAATACTGGAAGCAGAGCAGAGAATAAGACAAACAAGCATGCTATATGTATTGAGTTTACATTTTAGTAGAAGAGAAACACAGTAATCAAATAATCAGAAGAATAACAATTCCAGAAACTGACAAAGATAATGAATAAGAGAAATAAGGCAATGTATCCTAGTGAGACTAGAGAGGGTGGAATAAATAAGCTATAGCAATCATGGCAGCCCTTCCTGGGAAGTTGACATTTGAACCGAGACCTGAATGATGAGAGGATATATATATGCAACAATTTAAGGAAATAATGATCCAGAAGGAGGGAAAATACAGTGCAAAAACCCTAGGCAAGAAAAGTGTTGAGCTCACGTTATTGGTATAATGATAAATTGACAAAAAGCACGTCAAAGATGACAATGATTACACTCCATGGGTATATGAGCTTCGGGTAGTTTTCATCAAGCCTTGAGTTCTGGCTATGAATCTACTCCTGGCAAGGGAATATTATATGTTAGTTCACACTGTGCTTTTTGCAAGCTCACCATTCATAGCATGTTACCAAGTTACTTCTATTAGACAGATGAACATAAAGCTCTTCTTTTTATAGCCAATCTCTCTCCTTTAGGACAGAGTGCTGTAAGCCCACATTTCCTTATTCAGCAAGATTTCCCACCCAAGACCTTATTTTCAGAATTACATCAATAATCATTTTCCTATGATGGCCCATATCATATTTGGGATTTAATTCATTGGTATTTTTATAGCTGATTAAACTTTTCATTCTGCTAAATTTTAGCTATAATGTGTCAACAGTTTTGTCTACATTAATAACCTCCCAATGCAAAGGTGCCATAATTAAGAATCTTGTTTTGACAGAATTGTTGCAGTACTGGTACTTAGAAGGAGAAAAGAAAAGTAAGGAGTAAAAAAGCAATTTATTTTCCTAATGTTTAATATTGATGTGTGGAGTGGACGCTAAATACCTGTATACACAATGCTCTGCAAATAAGGATTGGAATCGCCTGCTGTAATATTTTATAGTTATCAGGTATAAAGTAACTCTTATAAAATATTCATACAATTAATTTTCCACCTTAAAAAAATAAAAGGCCTTGTTCAAAGCCAAGGTCTAAAAATATTAGTGAAAATTAGAGCTATTTAACGTTTATTGATTTGTTAGTACATGGATGGATAACTAAGCTACAACAAAAGTTATTTAATACATACTATGGTTAAGGTACTACATCATATACTTTAAGGGATTCAGAAAAAAATTAGCTATATATCCTTCCTGCTGTGGAAGGCCATAGTATAGAAGATGTAAGATATACACCTGAAGGACTACGAACCATTGACCAGAAAGTTATTTCTTACCAGAGAGATTCAAGTAAAATATTATGATAGGTTAGAGTTAGGATTGATTAGCTTTCATAGAAAACATGGCACTTGAACAGAACATTTAATGAAAACAATTATTTTGTTCATTATGAAAAAAGTATAGAAGCTGGAAACTATAAAGATAGAATACTTGAGGTAATTTTGTAGGATTATACTGAAAAATTCATTAGTAGAATAACATGAAATAAAGATGGAAAAGAGGATGGAATTTTTAAATGGAGACCTGTTAGGTGAATGAAGAGGAAGGTATGCAGCCAGCCTGTTGATTGACAGCTCACAAACCTCCCCACGTAGTAACATTATTCTGACAAATTTGCTTCTTTTTCTTCCTCCTTTCCTCCCTCCTTCCCTCCTTCCCTCCCTCCCTCCCTTCTCTCCTTTACCGTATTCATTCATCTGATATAAACTCACTATTCCAGCTAGGTGCTGAGGTTAACTAATATATGAGACGAGCATCGTCGTTGCCCTCATGGTGCTTATTATTACTTATATTCTAGTGAGAGATGTAGAAAAAACTTAATCATGAAACAACTAAATCTACAACATTGTAAATTATGATGAACATTATTAAGGAAACAAAAAAAGGGAAAACATGCTATCTGCCTCAGAAAGGGTAATAGAGAAAGGTTTTTCTGAATATGTGGAAGTTAAGCTAAGACTTTTTAAAAATATAAAGACACTCCTGGGTTTTTACTCAAGTGAAATGAAAACCTATGTTCATACAAAACCTGTACACAAATGTTTATAGCAGCTCTGCTTTTAACCATCAAAAACAGGAAACAAACCAAATGTCCTTTGACTGGGGAATGGATAAAGATACTGTTTATCCATTCATGAAACACTACTCAGAAATAAAATATAATAAACTGCTGATGCATGTAACAATATGGATAAATCTCAAATATTATACCATGTGCTAAGTGAAAGAAGCCAGACTCAAAAGGCTGCATACTATATAATTCTATGCATATGACACTCTGGAAAAGGCAGTACTATAGGGATATAGAACAGATCAATTGTTGCCAGGAGTTAAGGGTGAGGTAAAGTTTCATCTACTATAAGGGGTTTTATTTGGGGGCGGGGGTGGAGGTGATGAAATTTTTCTGTTTCTACATTGTGGTGGTGATTATATGACTATATATTTGCCATATTTCATGGTAGTGTACATCCAAAAAGTGACTTTAACTGTATGTAAATTTAAAAATAAGTAAATATGATTCAAATAAAAACCAAACCAAAACACTACTTATCTATAATAAGGCATACTGGGAAGGGAGGGGTTTACTGCACAAACAGAAAAGCTCATGATCCCATTCATGGCACCTCCTTTTCTGATACGAAGGTAAATAGAAGACAAATTTGGTCAATGAGCCAAAGCCTATAGCACAGGAGGGGAAATCATCTTTGAGAATATTTTGTTTTGGTCAGGTCAGACCTAATCAATGATTCCTCACTAAATTCTAAGCCTTTTGAGTACAAAAATACCATCTTACTCTTTTTAACTACATTTATACAGTGCAAATAATATTTCCCGAAGTATATATAATGAGATCCATTTGCCATCTTATCTCAAAGCTATGTAATTTCAATTAATTAAATACTTTTGTCTGAATTATATGAGTAAGAACAAAAAGTAGAGTACTATGAGATATCTAGAAAATCCCATTATTTTTATTTCTGCATATAGTTGGCCAAAACTTCATATGGTTTTAGATTTGTGATTATGTATATTATGTGAAAAATAGTATGAATGCATTTATTCTACTAATTATGGGAAAAGGACACTTATAAAACAAATTCCAATGAAGTTACTTAAAGCTTAAATCTTATTTTGAGAGGAATTTGTGCCAAAATATCTAAATAGTTATATTAATTCTTAAAATGAATTTGCTATAGAGGCATAGCTTTTGTCATGAGTTAGTCTAGAGGAGTTAGTATATTCAAGTGATTTTCATACCTTTGTTAAAAATATCAGAATACCCAATGATAGCATAAGAGATATTTTAGATTGTATATCGTGCATAGCTATCTTTATAGAAAAATGGGTAGGCTGAGTAAACTTAATGAGAAACCAGAGAGTGGGCTTATCTTAAGTCATTAATAGCTGGGGACATGAGAAAATGAAGAGGAGCTGAGCCCTGTACTAGTTAAAAATTAGAAGTATCTCATGTAGCTATTAATAGAAACCCTGAAAGCAACCGTGAAAACAGAGGCACATCTGTAAAATGACTGTGGAAGATCATGCCCAGACAATAATTGCAGCTTACATAAGTTGGTCAGTGTTGAAGACTTAATACTGATATTAAAACAGTGAGATCCAAACATTCCGAAATTATTGTGGTAATTAGTTTTTGAAATTCAAACATTGGAGTTTGAAAATCTCAAATGGTTTTAAACAACCGTGCCTCATAAATTTGTGAATGTGTCTTAGATTTACATATTTTTCATATCTAAGGTCTCAAATAAAATATATAACTCAAATGCCAACCTAAGAGAAGTCTAATAAAAGAGTAAACAAATATCTTCCTCAGAGTCCCAAAAGAGAGGACATAGTTCAGAAATACAGAGCATTCCTAATTTAAAAATGTGATATAAATAAAGCAATATTGATAACTATGATTCAACCATAGTACAACAACACAATAAAATTTAATAAGTGACTATGAAATGTAAAGTTGAAAAACTAATTTCTAACAAAATAGCATATGAAATCATGTTTTGAGTTCTAGAGCAAGTGTTTTTAATCTGAGTGAAAAGTTGATCAGAGAAAAGTTTATCACAATTTTAGGAATTGATTTAGAGATACGATGTGCCCAGGATTTGGAATGAGAAAACTAATATTAAAAGAAATAGACCATGTTGCTCTGAATAATATCAAGCTATATGGCCAAAATAAATATTAATCAATACTGTGGGAAGAATCATTCAGAATACCCTCCTACAACATATTAACCAGGCATTATTTTTCTAATTATCTAAATAAGTATGAAACTTCTGATTTTAAAAGCATAGACTTTATAAGTGGTGAATCCAAGTAATTTGGGAATAGCTCATTAAAATGCAAATAGTTATTACTGAAGTAGTTTGACCTTTACTTGTAACATATTTTTAAGATATATACTTTCCAAAGCTATGCTTAAAAATTATAGATATAATCCAAGTATAAGTATAGTCTGATCTGATTCCATATGACCTCTTATTTTCAGATTCAGACATGTCTATACTATAGGCCAAGACTTTGTTTTGTCATTCATCCGTTGATGCAACTAGGGTCAGGCTTTAAACTCTCCAGTTATTGTTCTTTGCTTAGAAACCATGAATAGAAGATATTTGCAGTCCTCTTGATGGTAATCAGAAAGCTAGCAACTTGTTGTGGGGTATCACACTGACCCCCCATGCCACCTTCCTACCAAGAACAGATCCATAAAAAGACACTACTTCTGAGTCACTACTTTCTTATATCCATTCACACTTTTATGATATTAGTCCTGAGACACAGAATTTAGAGTGAAATCTTTACCAAGGCCACTAACAGTGTAGTATTAGCAGAATAAAAGAGAGCAATCGTACCAAGAGAAAGATAAACCCCCTAACCTGGCTACAGTCATACCATGGCTCTGGGATTAAACCATCCCATACAGCATGTATACACCATACATCAATCTACATTCAATGCCCTCAGTTTCTTCTTAGCAAGTATCTCATTGGTTATCTAATAAGTGACTTTATTTCTAACCCTTCTACTCACCAGGACTCTGTTCTCAGTGATGGAAAATCCCAAAATTGAGGCTTCCACTCATTCTGCCTTTATAGTCAATCACCCTAAGAACTTAGAATCCTTGTATTTTCACCCAGGCTCAAAAAACTCCCTTTATCATCAGACTACAGTTAATTTTAGTCATCATTTCTCAAAATGTGAGATTATGTGCACACAACATGATCACAAACAGTGATCCTTAGAAAGTGAACAAACAAACAAAAAAGGATTCTAGGATCAATAAGATTTAAAAATGCTACATACTACGGTTCCCACCTTCCACTTTGTAAATCCTTTATGCATTTTAGCATAGTGGAGTAATGTAAAATCCTATAGAAAAACCTTGAACTTTAAACACCCCAATATTTGCAAAATTCATTTGACTAAGGTATCTCTTATTCTGAGAATACCTACCAACATCCTTTTAAATCTAGGATTCTGGAAAATATGCTTTGAAAAGTTTTGTTGTATTGTCTATTATTGTTGTCTTTTTAATCTGTCTCTCTAATTTTTAAGACGCTATGGTATATATGAGGGCTGCTCACCAACACTTCTCATTCTCCTCCTTTTATGTCCATGTGGGGATTTTATCTCTCCTTCCCCTTTAAGTTAGGCATGGCCATATGACTGCTAAAATCAGTGATATATGATCAGAAGTGTGTCATTTTCAGGTAGAAGCACTTAATTCCTGATGTGAGTCTAGCCAGAGTGCTCCCAACCACAACACTATGAAGAAGTCATTATCATTCCTATATTGTGAATGACAAAACTAATTTTCAGAGAAGGCTATAACAGGATTCTAATTTGTGTACTTTTTTTTTTTTTTGGTTACATACTTTTTTTGCATTTTATTTTATTTTATTTTACTTATACAGCAGGTTCTTATTAGTTATCTATTTCATACATATTAATGTATATATGTCAATCCCAATCTCCCAATTCATTAATTTGTGTACTTTAAATCTCATGCTTTTTCTACCACAACTTGCTGCCTGAGGTTGATATTCATAACACACTAAAATGCACCTCTCATCTTCCAAATGAAATGTTATTGCTTTCATGAATTTATTTTTGCATCCGTCATTCATGTGAAATTCAGAACACTACTCCACCTAAAGTTCAGTTTCATTAGTGTAAATGGTTTGAGTTAAAGCCAACATTACTTATTTACCAACCAAAAACAGGTATCTATGCATTTCTTCCTTTGAGTTAATATAAATATGATGAAATGGAATATTTCCCAATATTATTAACATAGCTCAAACCATGCTACTTTTTAAAAACTGGGTATTTAATTGGTATATACCAATGTATTAGGCCCTGGGTGGGGACTAGAACACAGATAAGTTTACAGCTAAGTAGAGGAAAAGAATTTGTCAACAACTATTATACAAATAATAAAATTAGGACTAACTTGAGGTTCAAGAAGTGAACTGTGGGAACAACACTGAAGATGACTGAATGCTTTCTGGGGAGACCATAGAAAACTTTCTGAAGGAATGGAAGCCATAGTAGAGTCTGGAGACCATTTGAAGGGCCCTGAGACCCTTTCAGAGGGCTACAAAATCAAAACTATTTTCTTAATTATATTAATGTATTATTTGTCCTTTTTATGTGTACAGTGAAATCCTCCCAGAGGTTACTTCATGTGTGCTATCATAACACAATGAATGCAGAAGCAGTTACTAGAATCCAGCTATCTTCTATGAATCCAGAAATTTACATACTTAAGTAAATATTTAAAACAATGCCACTATTTTCACTTTTTCTTTTGGAAACAATAGTTATTTTTATTAAAACATTTATGTTAATATATGCGTTTTTCATTTTGTTTTAAAATAGATTAATTAATAATTAAATATTTTAAAATATCTCAGATTAATTAAAACCATGCTAATTAATGGTGTGTAGTACATCAGAATGTCTTCTATTTTTCTAAAAGGAAACATTAAACAAGTAGGCAGGAGATTTGGAATCAATCCCTTCTGCTTTTACTTCTAGTTTCCTTAACACATTTGGGAAAGCCATTAAACTCTTAGTTGTAATATCCTCATTTGTAACCTAGGGATAGTAACATCTCCTTTGTAAGCTTTACAGTTTATTTTTACACCTGTATTTTAAGTTTATTTTATATAAACTTATGAAAACTAAATGAGATTCCATAAATTAAAACAAACACCACTACCACCACTTTATACCAAAAAAGACACTATAAATGCTCAGTATTGTTATGATTCTCTTCTAACTCATTTTTTCCTTTATATTATTTTCATCCAAAACACTTATCAAAATCACTTTCATTCTCTTCTATAAATTGACCAAAAAGTTAAAATACTTTTACCAATATTCTAAACTCTGAACCCTAGATAAACTCTGCTAGTCATGTCTCAGAGCAGAATTCTAGTAACCAAGCATTGCTGGTAAAACTCATGTAACAAAATAGACTTGAGTCATAAAATGTGTAATCACCACTCTCAAATGTGTCTTTAATGTCACCCCCAAAACTTACCATTTTTTCACATTCTTCCCAACCATTTTAAAACATTACCAATTCTCCTAAAACTCTAATATCCCTGCTGAAACCATCCAACCATAAATACATGTATGCCTGTACCCAGCAGACAACTTCATCTTTTACTTCCCAGAGCAAGCTTTTTTCAGCATAAGTGCATTGAATGCCTATTAAATACCAGACATTTCTCTAGGTGCTGGGAATATAGTGATTCGATAGCCATATAATATCCCTGGCTTCATACTCTTTAGATCTAAAGGAAAAGAAAGACAATAAATATATGAGCATACTTCAAAGAGATAAATATATGGATGGTTAGATTAAGTAATATAAGGATAGACATAGATTGATTAGTATGAGAAATTCAGGTAGTGATGTGTTAATGAAGGCAACAAAACAAGTTAATAAGATAGTAACAAGGACAAATAAATACAGTGATCAATAAAAGCCCTAAGGAGGAGTCACTTGAGCAATGAGGCAGAGAGTACTGGTAGAGCAGTAGAGCTCCAATTTGTAGGGGGTACATGGCCATCAAGAAAAAGTACCACATTTTCTGTGCTCTCTCACAGCTAGGTGTCACTATATGACCAAGTTGCAGCCAGCAAGATCTAAGGAGTGCCTTGTGTTAGTACTGGAAGGTCTTCTAAAGGGAGGGGATGAAACATTCTTTTCTGCTTCCTCCATCCTACTGCCTAGATTTTGCTGTAACTGCAATGAAAAGATGCTGGTGGGGTAAGGAGAAAAGTCTGTGGAATTTGTCAAGATTTGCATTTGAGAATGAACACCGGCTGAACATTCTCCCGGAGAAGGGGCTATGGGGAGCAATTTGGAAGCAGGGTAACTGGATAGGAGGCTATTGCAATCATTCAAGAGCCACATGACAATAATTAGGGCAGCTGCAGAGAAAGTGGTCATACTTTGAACATATTTTGGAAGAGAAGCCAACAGGACTTGCTGTTAGCTGAATGTGGAGTGTAGCAAATGAGAAAAAGATACATCAAGGATAACACCTAAATTGTTGGCCAGGCCAGCTGGGTGAATTGTAGTACCATTTACTGAAGTGATAGACTGAGGAAGAAGCAGGTCTGAGGGAAAGTGAGGAGCGAAGGACCAAGTATCTATTTTAGATGTGAATATTAAGCCTGGCAATGTCTATTAGACATCCAAATGAGGATATTGAGAAGACATTTGAACATAGGAATCTGGAGCCCTGGGGGTAAAAATGGGACTGGAGATATAAATCAGGGAGTTATTTAATGTATGGGTAGTATTTAGGCTATGAGGTTAGATGAAATCAATTTAAAAAAAGGATACAGATCAAGAAGGGCAGGGGATTATAGACCATGTGCAACAGCAAGCAGAGTCCGAGCAGAGCAAGGGAAGCCAGCTAAGAAGGCTGAGAAGGAGAAATCTATGAGGTATAGGAGGGAAAACAGGAGGGCGTGGATCACAGAGCTAGGGAAGGAAGTGCTACAAGAGAGGGTGTCAGATGCTGCTCAGGTCGAATAGGAAGAAAAAAGAGGAGTTCATTATGGGTTTGGCACTGTTCCAATGAAATGGTGGGGACAAAAATCTTCTTGAAGTGGAGGGGTGAAGAGGAGCAGGGAAATTCAGCAGTATAAATAGAGAGAGGTGTTACAGAGGAAGAACTGTCTTTTGTTCTCTTTTAAATTTTTTGTATTTTTTAAGATAGATATATTAAAAATCTGTAGGCCAACTGGAGTAGTCCCGTCCAATGATGCAGGTGAAGGCAGGCTGGAAGGTGTTAGAAAGCACAGGATCTAAAGTACAAATCTCATGGTCTGATACCCACGAGGGATCACGTCTGTCATTGTAACCATTGAACCCTCCGTGCCTGGTACAGCACTCAAGACACAGTGGATGCTTAATGATTAAGTAAATGAATGAATAAATGTTATATTCAATAGTCTTAGTCAGCATATTTTATCACAAAAATCTTTACATAAGGTCATTACATTCCCTATTTTGGGGATCCCTATAGTCTCCATAATAAGCTAAAAAAAATCCTGAAGTTGGCACAAGGGCACATAATGGCTCATCTCTGCCTACCTCTCTAGTCTCAGTTCTCTATATACCTACTTGCATCCTATAACCACACTGCAGTGAACAATTAATTCTACATCATGTTTCTCGACTCAGTACCTTCACCATGTGTTCTCGGTTCTTGCAAAAACTTCCCCTCATCAACACTCTGTGTTTTGCTAATTCCTATTTATTCTTTAAGACTTAGCTCAAGTACTGTTCCATTTAGGAAGATGTGTGTGATCCTCTTCTGAACTAGAGCCCCTCAGTGCTCCCAAGGAAACTGTGCAAACCTCCTACAAAATAATTATCATATTATATAGAATTTGCTTATGAACTTATTTCCATCATTTAAATTAAGCTATAAAATAAATATGCTTTTTGTCTCTGAATACCCAGAACCTAGCTCAAGACATTTAATTAGTGCCATTAAGTGAATATATGGTATCTATGGTACCCTGATGATGGCCATGTTTATTAATCAACCAAAAACATTTACTCCCTAAACATCTTCAGCAAATGGGAGTGTCTATATTGAAATCCTCCTTGATTTTCTTGTTGCTATATGATTATAAATTCAGACACTTAATGGGCTCCCAATCTTAAAAGAGTTTGCGACATAAGTGGGCAAGCGTATGTAAAATAGCACAGCATCATCATGAATTAGAGACTGCAAATACTAGGGTTTCTACCTGCCGTGCTTCATCTTTTGCAAATATCCTTAATGAACCACAGTAGTCCTACTGAGACTGGATGTAACTTTAGAAGCTTTCACAACATAGTATTTTCAGGCACTCAGGATCAGAGTCAGCATAAGAAATGAAATTTTATTATCTATCTATGAATTAGTACAATGGGTTGGATGAGAGTAATGCCCTGGATAAATGAAACAAAGCTGGAGTCAGCTTTGATGATGGAGGGAGATTAACATGCTAAGGAAGTTTGAAGCTGGTGTATGCTCTAGGAAAAGAACAGGTAGTGTCATGGCACTAAGTAGTGCCAAAAGGAAGTCGCTTAGTTAGATAATGGGAGAGAGACAAAGAATGAATTTGGGTGTTTTTTGTTTGTTTTTTTTTCTAATGGTTTAGTATGGTCTAGTAGTTTCTTATAAAAACAATGAATTTTCTCCAGTCTTGACATCAATCCCCATGTATGTTAGTACAGCTCTTACCTATATGGTAGCCTATAGGCTAGGCCAGGTGAAAAGGGACAGATTAACCTTAAAGGTTCTGAAATCTGGTGTTTAAAAATATAGGTAAAAAGTTATCTGAACAAGGTAATATCTTAGCAGAACTCTGAGATCTGTAGTGCCAGATACAAATTATATGTTATATAATTTGTTATATCTTATATAACCGTATTTTTTATATATATATATATATATATATATATACAGTTATATATATGATCTGTTATATCTTATATAACTGTATTATAAGGCTGCAAACTTCTTGAAGGCAAGAACCTCAGTTTAATTATCTCTGAATTGCCTGGCACATGGGCCAGACACATGGCACCTAATATGTGCCTATTCTAGGACCTCCTAGAACAGTATAGTTTCTTAATCTTCACAGAACTTCTCATGATCACTTAGGGGATATGGGTCCCATGGGTCTTCCCTAAAGGAATACAGTAGAGAACAAACTTAAGGCACCCAAGCTGTGGTGTAAAGTACAGGAGTGAGCTTTCAAACAAGAAGAAATAGAAAAGATAAGAGCAGCAAAATAGTTTGTAAATGTCACATGCTCTGATAATTTAAATGTAATATAATTAACAAAAGTGGAAGATGAGAGAAAGTATAAAGTAGAACATGCCTGTTGATGATCTCATTGGTATTAACTTACAAGACGAAGTAGCAAAATTGTAAGCATCTGTAAGAGGGTGAAGATAACTTGAACATGATATTTGTCATTAAAATTGAGTAATGGAAGAGAAAGAAGGGTAGAAAGGAGAAGATATTCCTTTTTGTTTATTGTAGGTAGCTAATAGATATTATCTTTAAAAGACAGCACTAAAGATAGTATATAAAGAAAGATATTGGTCTAATAGAAATGACTAGAACAAAAAGATAAGTTATCCTAAAAACCAAAATAAATCCCAATAAAAGTTTTTGAAAATGACAATGTAATGAAATGTTTATTGTGTGTACATGTATTAATAAATATAATGTAAGACCATAAGGCAGAAATTAGAATTTCTAGTAGTTTATCAATAAATATATGTCTTAACTTTATTAAAAGAAAGAAGATTGAAAAGATCCATATTCAACTGTTTACTGGATACAAGAGACACACCTAATAGAAAGTGGTTCTGAACAGTTACAAATAAAGGGCTAGGCAAAGATATGCCAGCCAAATGCAAAGGTAAAGAAAGAAGAGGTAGCAATTTTAATATCAGACAAGGCAGAATTTAACCCAACAATGACACTTTATAATCTAAAGGCTACAACTAAAAATAAAGGTAAAACAGTTAATTATGTGCTAAAAAAAACAGCAGCAAATTTGAATTAGATACACTAGAATAAATTCATTATTGTTTCCTCCCAAATAAATATTTACTAGCTCTCACAACAGGAAAGGTTTAAAAGTAAAGAAAGTTCAGGAACAATGAGCTCATCTAGTGCCCAGATAGTAGAGCTGAGAGCTCCAGTGGTAAGGGCTGGCTCCAGATTTGAGAAATCATAGATACTTGATAAGTCTGGGATATCCTTTGTGCCAGAAAGCAAGGAGATGATCAGACTTATTTGCCAGGTCAAAAGGACACAGCATCCAACATAGAGGGACTTCTACTGGTCAAAGATACAAAGAGATACAACTTAAGCATCAGTAAGAATAACTGAAATTGACCAAACTCATTGCATATATAAAAATCTGTAAATTCATGATGATATGTGAAAGAAGGAGATAGAGGGGGAGAGAGAAAGAGTACCACACCTCTCCCAACTAACTGGTGATAACAGAAGTAACAGACACCAAATCCTTTCTCTAAAAATTTAACAATGAAATGCTTTCCTCTAGGAATTATATTTCGGGTTACCTAAGTCACCCTATTATATGAAAAAAAATTTTCTGTATAAAAAATTATTTGCAACCTCCTATGCAATTATTGATTCTGGCAATGATTATTAGGGCTAGGAACCATGAAACGCTGATGCGGAAAAGAACAATAGAAGGATGAAGCAGTCACAACTTGAAAGGGCTGGTAAATCAGTATCACCAGAGGGGAGATGGCCAAGTATTTTGTGTCTCTTGGTGTGATGGACATAAGAATACAGTGTCATCTATGCAATATCCTTAGCAAAATGTTTGAACCTAATTCTAATGGAGTGTCAGTCTCCAGAGCTTACTTCCAGTTTACAGGAAATAGTAAGGACAGAAGACGCAAAGAGACACATCTATAATGTGGAATGTTTTTCAGATCAACTGATACAGGTTTGGTTTTGTTTTTAAATAAATCAGTAGTATAAAAAAATAAAATAAAATAAAAAGGAGACATACTATTCCAGCATTAAAGAGGATCAGATTCACCAGAACCATATGTAATACCAGACCTGAGTTGGATCCTAATTTAAACAACCCATCAGTTTAAAAAAAAATGGAGAAATTTTGATTATAGATCAGGTTTTAGATGGTACAAAAAACGAGCATGAATTTTGTTATGTGTGATAACATTACTATGGTTATATAAGAAAATGCCCATAGGTTTTAGAGATACATATTGAAGTCTGTAGGTTGAAATAACATGATGTCTGGGATTTGTTTTTAAATGCTTCAAGGAAAAAAAAAATGAGAAGAATAGAAAGAGACAGGTGAAGCAAGTGTGACAAAATCTAGATAAATTTTTGAGTTTTGGAGATGTATTTGTGGGCCTCTCATTCTGTTAACTTTATTTTGTGAATGTTTAAAATTTTAGAATAGTTCTTACTAAATGAAAAGAACAAAAAGGAAAAATTACTTGTTTGTTTAATAAAATATGAGAATAAGAAAAGAAATAAGGCTTCTATGGAAACATAAATCTCCAATTAACAGCAGAAAACAGTGGCTAATTTGTTTTCAAAAAGAAAACAAATACGGCACATCAAGCTATTTTTTATGAATCTTATTCAAATTGTAATGCAAATGCTAACCTTTGTAAATGGGATTTTTAAAAATGTGTCCTGAGGCAATTTATATTTATTATCATATTTCTGGCTAAAACCAAGGAAACCAAATTCTAGTGAAAAAAATTGCATTTCCTTTCTACCTGAGCTGAGCATAAGGGAAATTGGTAGCTTTCCTTTTCTCTGCATTTTTCCTTTTGCAATAAAGCATTTAAGTTTATTTGTTAGCAAGGCCTGTTCTGTGGTCAGGAAAGCTCTTGGTAGATTTGGGCATTTAATACCAGCAAATGGAATCATGGATGGTGAAGTTGATCTAACGTTTGGCTTGTAAGAAATGCTGAACTAAATAATCCTGCAGCATTCTAAAGAGGTCTGTTGGCATAGTATGTCTTTATGTCTATTCACAATCAAAAATAAATCACAGGATTAGTTTATCTAGCAACAAACAATAGGGTATAGGGTGTCAAAGAAATCAGAGAACTGACCTTTGCAACTGAATGTCAATCATTTCTACAATTCTATTATATCCCACTAGGATGAGCATAAAGGGCTTGTCCCTAAGTGAAATTGCAAAACCAGTGTAATTTATATTTTGGCATCCACTAACGTCCTTGGCTCCCATCTTTTTACCTTCGTGTTATCCTCTTCCTTTTGGGTCCTTGTGATCTATGACAATGATAAAATGATGGACATGTTTACTGCAATGAGCCCATGACTTCACAGACAAACCTTCCCAGAACTATTGACATTTTTAAAGCACCAACACTCGATCCAAAAGGGACAGCGATCTATCAGGGAAATCTCAGCAACTAGCACATATTGTAAGTAGAACAGAGGAGAACAAGGCAACTACACTCAATGATGGCAATGGTTAATACTGAGTATAGACTATGTGCTGGTTCTTTACATGCACAATTAATTTAATCCTCACAAAAATCTTATGAAATGGGTGCTACTATTATCACTGAATTACAGGA
Source organism: Balaenoptera acutorostrata (assembly GCF_949987535.1). Taxonomy (NCBI): domain Eukaryota; kingdom Metazoa; phylum Chordata; class Mammalia; order Artiodactyla; family Balaenopteridae; genus Balaenoptera; species Balaenoptera acutorostrata. Next base: position 36,206,541 of record NC_080072.1, on the reverse strand, counting down.
AATTGAGGCACAGAGGAGTGAAGCAACTTGCACAGATCACACAGCAGGTCGGTGACAGAGCACTGTCAGATCTCAGTCAGTCTGACTCAAAACTAGTGATTGACATAAGCCAGGCAATGTGCTAGGCACTTTGTGTTATATACAGATTCCCTTTGCCTCTGCAACTTGTTTATTTGTTTGTTTGTTCATTTGTCCATTTGTTTATTTATTTAGTAACTTGGCTGAATGAATTTTGTGAAGCCGATTTCCCCTGCAATGTGAGGCCTGTGATGTTCCTGCCCAGAATTGTTTTCCTTCTTTATGTCTTTTAGCCTGGCTTCCTGGGGTTTGCCCCTAGGTCAGCATAAGGCACCTATTGGTAGAAAGTTGTGCTGAAGTACAATTAGTCAGTTAAATTTTTACTCATTACTTTTGGATGTGTGTGTAGCTTGGAGATCACTTTATAATGCAGAAAGCTTACAATTTTGCCTCACATTCAACCAGAGACTAGAAGCTTAGAAGTTTCCTCTCCGGTCACTTCTAAGAGGGCTCAGCCTTGGACATGCACAGTCCTCCAGACCACCAGGGATGAGGGTGACTAGTTTTAAACCTGTCTTCCTAGGCATTGCCCCTGGTTCAGAGTATCATAATGTCCAGACAATCTTAGTTAATATATTGTGTTAAAGCCCCTTGAGCTGGAAAGGCTTCCTCTCTTTGCTAATGGTTCTGTGTGTTTCTTAGGGAATTCTTTCAAATCTGCCTTCATCCCACTCTGATTGTCCGGAGTGATACAGCCTGGTGTATGTGCATACCCTTTCAGATCCCCAGGGGTGAGTGTAATCCTAGGAGGGCTCTTCTTGGCTGTCTCTTTCACTCAGTTAAATTTTTGACTGGTCTTCTGTTTATGCATGTTGTACTAGGATCATGGAACTACCATCTGCTTCTTAATTGCTTAGCAAAAAAACTCCCTTGTTTCAACAGGGTCTTTAGACATGAACTCCTGCATGCTTTGTCCCAAACAAAGTCAGTCCCCTTAGTCAGAGCTGTGGAAATTGAAAATGATGGTGGTTATACTATGTCTTATAGGGAAGAAATTTAACATATACAGTTAACTCAGGTAGTGAAGACCTTGGTGGAAGCCCGAAGGTCAAGAGTCATGCCAAACCTTGACCTTAGGACATCTATGCACAAGGCCCAGATAAGTTACAGGTAATTTGAGCTAGTCTTGAAGGATGAGTAGGAGAATGCTAGGTGAAGAATATGGGCATTCCTTGCAGGGAAAAAAAGGCATGAATTATTTTCTCTTCAAAGATAGGGTTAATTTAGCCATAATATATAGCACATAGCCCGGTACAAGAAGGTGCTCGAAATATTTTTTTAGATGTGCTTGGAGTCATGGATGTAGACATTATGTTGAGCAAGAACAGTAAATACCAATGGGCAAGAACACAAGGTGTTTCATCAAAGAAGTAGGTTCACATCATTAAATACTTGCTGGAGGTTCATGATATCCATTCATAGGGAATAAATTGCCAAAAAGCTATATTGTTAGACTATAGCATGCAGCCTGCCTAATGACTCCATTTATCAGTAAAAACAGGTTTACCTGACTAGTAGAGAAATTCTCACACAGCTAGATTCAGAGAATAAGTTTGCCAATATTTTTGAGGTTCTTTTGCAAATTCTGAAAGACTCTGGCTTTCCCTGGTGTTCCCTCAGGACAGGAAGATCTGCAAGTTGAGTTCAAAGATAATGAAAGGATAAAGGTCACCAGTCTTTAAAAAATCTCTACTGGTGCTACTGAACATAAATTTATCCAAAGAGTTCTGCAGACTGAATTAGCTCAACCCAAAACAAGATTCCCTTGATAATCCAGAGAAGGAAGTACAAAAAATCTGTGAGATTTTTCTCTCCTGCCTGAAGATAAATTGGAATTTATCCTGCCATCTATCTAATAGGTATGACTGACACTTTCAATCACCGTACCATATTTCAAGATGGAATGTGGTATCACGGTGTGTATGTATTCAAGCCAAAGCCAGGAGGCCCAAATTCTGAAGACCACCTACTTTTTTTTGAGACTTTAAGTCTTTCAATATCTTCATGTGCAAACAGACGATAATCATGCAACCTAGGGTCACTAATAGGGTTTGTTTGTATCCTGCCTTGAAGAAAAATGAGATACCAAAATGAGGTTTCTGGGTTTGTTTGCTTGCTTGCTTGTTTGATATTACGGTGCCCTTTGGTTGCTCCACTGAAACCAAAAGATACAGTAAACCTTGGTCCTGTTATATGGCATGACAAAAGAAAATTTAAGGGGAGAGCCAGAAGCCTGGCACTGGAGGGAGAGGCAGGGTGACTCCCCTAGAGAAGCTCTGGCAGATTTTGCACACGTCCTATAAAGAAGTCTCCACTGCTCTATAGCTGACAGTAGCAGGCTGGCTTCAAAGGACCCCAGGTAGTAGTATTGAGCCAGCATAAGCTGGAGCACCCTAGTAGCCAAAAGCAGAGCTGCACAGATTCTGTGGGAGCCGCTATTGGTGGCAGAAGGCAGTCTACCAGCTAATATTGGTTAGAGGTTTCCCTCCAACCTAAGTTGGAAGTGTGAAAAGTTGACTTTTTTTTAAAAATTAATTAATTAATTTGTGGCTGCTTTGGGTCTTCATTGCTGCACGCAGGCTTCCTCTAGTTGCAGTGAGTGGGGTCTACTCTTCGTTGCGGTACGCGGGCTTCCCATCACGGTGGCTTCTCTTGTTGTGGAGCACGGGCTGTAGGGACCTGGGCTTCAGTAGTTGTGGTAAGCAGGCTCAGTAGTTGTGGCTCGCGGGCTTAGTTGCTCCGCGGCACGTGGGATCTTCCCGGACCAGGGCTTGAACCCGTGTCCCCTGCATTGGCAGGTGGATTCTTAACCACTGTGCCACCAGGGAAGCCCAAGGTTGACATTTTTAATCATCTTATATTTTCTTTACTACGAAGAAAAAGAAAAATAACATTCCAGCAGAGGTAGGGGATTTACAGATAAAATAGATAGGGGCTTTACATAGAAAGGCCTTGGATTGAAAACTAGCTCTCAAATGGAGAGTATTAACAAAGGGAAGGAAAAATAAAAGCCAGTCATCTCCATTTTGGAGATGTTTTGGAGCTCAAATGAAATCATTAAGAGACTAAATATATAAAAGGACAATAACCAGACTGCATAAAAATAGAACTCTGACCCACAACCTGCAGCCATCAGCCCAGAAAGCCAACCTACTATTCATAGTAACTAGTTCAAGAAGTCAGACTACATCTCTAACAACTAGTTTAAGAACCCAGACAATAATCTATGTAAAAATCAGCCTGAAATGATCAGGAATTGATTAATAACTGACAGTTTCCCCAAATTTTGCCCCCACTTCCAACTTAGGATCAATTTAAGCCAAATATATGCCCCTAACCAATCACATATGATGCCCTACTTCTACTTAGTCTACCTACAGCTTCCCCAGGCCAACAGCCTCCTTCAGGGCCCACTTGAAGCCTTCTCTTTTTTCTACTATAAAGCTTCCACACTCCTCTACCTGCCTTGGAGTCTCTGCCAAGCATAAGTGATGGTGGCTGACTTCCTAGCTATAGTGAGTTCTGAATAAATAACCCTTGCTTGGTCTCATTTAGGTGGTCTTCATTTATTGCTACATCATGAATTCAAAATTCTTTATAAACTAAGAGGCAAAATTAACAAATGTTATTATGGTTATCACTTCGGTTCTGACTTCTCAAATTGTAGATTACAGAACTAGAAAGAACTTTTAAAATTTCCCAGTCTTGATTTTTTCTTCAAATGAAACCATAATAGGTGTTGCAAAGCCCAAACCACCTGTCCCTTCCTTTATTCATGCCTTAAGATGCCCATTCAAAAACAACTCATCTAGACTAATTTCCTCATTATTCATCTGAGAAAAGTGAGACTCAGAGAGAAGTAACTTGCCCAGAGTCAAAGAGCCAATTAGTAGTCAGAACCCTTCTTATCTTCCAATTCCCCATCAATGATAATCTCTTGTACACAACATATCAGTGCTTTCTAATGCCAAGAAAGCTGTATTTCCTGCCAAGTTATCTGGGCTGCAGGGATTCATAAGCTCTCTGCAAAGCCTTGAAATCAGATGGAAAGATAAAGGAACAAAAGGGTGACATTTTCGAAAATAAAGAACATATACCCATCCATTTTCCGTCTAATTTTTAAAACAATATTAGAGTGGGTTTGTAGAGATCACCTATTTCCTTCTATTTAATTCAAAAATAATAAGCACTTCCCTTTTCTATAATTAAAAGAGAGAAGGAAAGAGAAGAAATAAAAGACAATGGGAAGAGAGAGAAAATGCTGTCGGGAAAGCTTATCAAGAAGTGATGGAGGGTATGCTGATGTGTATGCTTGAGAGACTATAACAGAGAAGAGAAGACGCTGAATGGGCCTCAACAGCAGGGCACATTAAATGGTGTTGATGGATTTGAGCATAAATTGACTGAGGAAAAGTGGTTGCAATAGATAGCTTGAGCAGGGGCTCTGAATGGATTTCTAATTGGATTAAAGGGATATGACTAGGCAACCACATTCTGCTGGCCATTATGCTCCTTATCACCATCCATATTTCTCTGGAGGGAAGAAGGAATCAGGTGGGAAACTGAGGAAAATGCAAGTCAAAGCAAAATCTTCTCTTGCCGGGATACACTTCTGGCTCCCTCTGTGCCACTTTTTGTAGATTTAAAACACAATTACAATTTTGATCAGAGAATCATTTCATTGGACTATAGAGTGCATATTTTATGTTTATCCTTTAAATACTGTAACTTTTTTTAAATGATGGGTTATGAATGGGAAGCAGACACATTCAAGCTATGACAGGCTGGGTTTTCTAAGGCAATTACCCAATATTGTTGGGATGATTTGTAGTTAATAACTCTCAAAAAGTAGCCTATAATTGAGCCTCTGGATAGCAGTAAATCACAGACATCCTTTCAGCAAGACTTATAGATTTTTTTTCCATTCTCATTTTTTTTCACTCTTCACACCTTTTTTTTAAACATCTTTATTGAAGTATAATTGCTTTACATTGTTGTGTTAGTTTCTACTGAATAACAAAGTGAATCAGCTATATGTATACTTATATTGCCACATCCTCTCCCTCTAGCGTCTCCCACCCACCCTCCCTATCCCACCCCTCTAGGTGGTCACAAAGCACCTAGCTGATCTCCTGGTGCTATGCGGCTGCTTCCCACTAGCTATCTATTTTACATTTGGTACTGTATATATGTCCATGCCACTCTCTCACTTTGTCCCAGCTTACCCTTCCCCATCCCCGTGTCCTTAAGTCCATTCTCTACATTGGCATCTTTATTCCTGTCCTGCCCCTAGGTTCATCAGAACTTTTTTTTTTTTAAACTCCATATATATGTGTTAGTATACGGTATTTGTTTTTCTCTTCCTGACTTACTTCACTCTATATGACAGATTCTAGGTCCATCCACCTCACTACAAATAACTTAATTTCGTTTCTTTTTATGGCTGAGTAATATTCCATTGTATATAGGTGCTACATCTTCTTTATCCATTCATCTGTCGATGGACACTTAGGTTGCTTCCACGTCCTGGCTATTGGAAATAGTGCTGCAATGAACATTGTGGTACCTGACTCATTTGAGTTATGGTTTTCTCAGGGTATATGCCCAGTACTGGGATTGCTGGGTCATACGGTAGTTCTATTTTTAGTTTTTTAAGGAACCTCCATAATGTTCTCCATAGTGGCTGTATCAATTTACATTCCCACCAACAGTGTAGGAGGGTTCCCTTTTCTCCACACCCTCCTTAGCATTTATTGTTTGTAGATTTTTTGTTGATGGCCATTCTGACTGGTGTGAGGTGATACCTCAGGTGTGAGGTGATACCTCATTGTAGTTTTGATTTGCATTTCTCTAATGATTAGAGATGTTCTGCATCCTTATATGTGTTTGTTGGCAATCTGTATATCTTCTTTGGAGAGATGTCTATTTAGCTCTTCTGCCCATGTTTGGATTGGGTTGATTGTTTTATTGATATTGACCTGCATGAGCTGATTGTATATATGGGAGATTAATCCTTTATCAGTTGCTTCGTTTGCAAATATTTTTTTCCCATTTGGAGGGTTGTCTTTTCGTCCTGTTTATGGTTTCCTTTGCTGTGCAAAAGCTTTTAAGTTTCATTAGGTCCCATTTGTTTATTTGTGTTTTAATTTCCATTTCTCTAGGAGGTGGGTCAAAAAGGATCTTGCTGTGATTTATGTCACAGAGTGTTCTACCTATGTTTTCCTCTAAGAGTTTTATAGTGTCTGGTCTTACGTTTAGATCTTTAATCCATTTTGAGTTTACTTTTGTGTATGGTGTTAGGGAGTGTTCTAATTTCATTCTTTTACATGTAGCTGTCCAGTTTCCCCAGCACCACTTATTGAAGAGGCTGTCTTTTCTCCACTGTATATTCTTGCCTCCTTTATCAAAGATAAGGTGACCATATGTGCATGGGTTCATCTCTGGGCTTTCTATCTTGTTCCATTGATCTATATTACTGTGTTTGTGCTAGTACCAAACTGTCTTGATTACTGTAGTTTTGTAGTATAATCTGAAGTCAGGAAGCCTGATTCCTGCAGCTCTGTTTCTCTTTCTCAAGACTGCTTTAGCTATTCGGGGTCTTTTGTGTTTCCATACAAATTGTGAAATTTTTTGTTCTAGTTCTGTGAAAAAAGCCCTTGGTAGTTTGAAAGGGATTGCATTCAATATGTAGATTGCTTTAAGTAGTATAGTCATTTTCACAACATTGATTCTTCCAATCCAAGAACATGGTATATCTCTCCATCTGTTTGTATCATCTTTAATTTCTTTCATCAGTGTCTTATAGTTTTCTGCATACAGGTCTTTTGTCTCCTTAGGTAGGTTTATCCCTAGGCATTTTATTCTTTTTGTTGCAGTGGTAAATGGGAGTGTTTCCTTAATTTCTCTTTCAAATTTTTCATCATTCGTGTATAGGAACGCAAGAGATTTCTGTGCATTAATTTTGAATCCTGCTACTTTACCATATTAATTGATTAGCTCCAGTAGTTTTCTGGCAGCATCTTTAGGATTCTCTATGTATAGTATCATGTCATCTGCAAACAGTGACAGTTTTACTTCTTCTTTTCCGATTTGGGTTCCTTTTATTTCTTTTTCTTCTCTTACTGCTGTGGCTAAATATTCCAAAACTATGTTGACTAATAGCAGTGAGAGTGGGCAACCTTGTCTTGTTCCTGATCTTAGAGGAAATGATTTCAGAATTTCACCATTGAGAATGATGTTGGCTGTGGGTTTGTCATATATGGCCTTTATTATGTTGAGGTAGGTTCCCTCTATGCCTACATTCTGGAGGGTTTTTATCATAAATGGGTGTTGAGTTTTGTCAAAAGCTTTTTCTGTATCCACTGAGATGATCATATGGTTTTTCTCCTTCAGTTTGTTAATATGGTGTATCACATTGATTGATCTGTGTATATTGAAGAATCCTTGAATTCCTGGGATAAACCCCACTTGATCATGGTGTATGATCGATTTACTGTGCTATTGGATTCTGCTTGCTAGTATTTTGTTGAGGATTTTTGTATCTAAGTTCATCAATGACATTGGCCTGTAGTTTTCTTCTTTTGTGACATCTTTGTCTGGTTTTGGTATCAGGGTGATGGTGGCCTTGTAGAATGAGTTTGGGGTGTTCCTCCATCTGCTATATTTTGGAGGAGTTTGAGAAGGACAGGTGTTAGCTCTTCTCTAAATGTTTGATAAAATTCACCTGTGAAGCTATCTGGTCCTGGGCTTTTGTTTGTTGGAAGATTTTTAATCACAGTTTCAATTTCAGTGCTTCTGATTGGTCTGTTTATATTTTCTATTTCTTCTTGGTTCAGTCTCAGAAGGTTGTGCATTTCTAAGAATTTGTCCATTTCTTCCAGGTGGTCCATTTTATTGGCACATAGTTTCTTGTAGTAATCTCTCATGATCCTTTGTATTTCTGCAGTGTCAGTTGTTACTTCTCCTTTTTCATTTCTAATTCTGTTGATTTGAGTCTTCTCCTTTTTTTTCTTGATGAGTCTGGCTAATGGTTTATCAATTTTGTTCATCTTCTCAAGAACCAGCTTTTAGTTTTATTGATCTTTGCTATTGTTTCCTTCATTTCTTTTTCACTTATTTCTGATCTGATCTTTATGATTTCTTTCCTTCTGCTAACTTTGAGGGTTTTTTTGTTCTTCTTTCTCTAATTGCTTTAGGTGTAAGGTTATGTTGTTTACTTGACATTTTTCTTGTTTCTTGAGGTAGGATTGTATTGCTATAAACTTCCCTCTTAGAACTGCTTTTGCTGCATCCCATAGGTTTTGGGTCATCGTGTTTTCATTGTCGTTTGTTTCTAGGTATTTTTTGATTTCGTCTTTGATTTCCTCAGTGATCTCTTGATTATTTAGTAGTGTATTGTTTAGCCTCCATGTGTTTGTATTTTTTACAATTTTTTTCCTGTAATTGATATCTGGTCTCATAGCATGGTATTCAGAAGAAATACTTGATACAATTTCAATTTTCTTAAATTTATCAAGGCTTGATTTGTGAGCCAAGATATGATATATCCTGGAGAATGTTCCATGAGCACTTGAGAAGGAAGTGTATTCTGTTATTTTTGGATGGAATGTCCTATAAATATCAATTAAGTCCATCTTATTTAATGTATCATTTAAAGGTTGTGTTTCCTTATTTATTTTTATTTTGGTCAATCTCTCCATTGCTGAAAGTGGGGTGTTAAAGTCCCCTATTATGATTGTGTTACTGTCAATTTCCCCTTTTATGGGTGTTAGCATTTGCCTTATGTATTGAGGTGTTCCTATGTTGGGTGCATAAGTATTTACAGTTGTTATATCTTCTTCTTGGATTGATCCCTTGATCACTATGTAGTGTCCTTCTTTGTCTCTTGTAATAGTCTTTATTTTAAAGTCGATTTTGTCTGATATGAGAATTGCTACTTCAGCTTTCTTTTGATTTCCATTTGCATGGAATATCTTTTTCCATCCCCTCACTTCCAGTCTGTATGTGTCCCTAGGTCTGAAGTGGGTCTCTTGTAGACAGCATATACACAGGTCTCATTTTTGTATCCATTCAGCCACTCTATGTCTTTTGGTTGTAGCACTTAATCCATTCACATTTAAGGTAGTTATTGATATGTATGTTCCTATTCCCATTTTCTTAATTGTTGTGGGTTTGTTATTGTAGGTCTTTTCCCTCTCTTTTTTTCCTTCCTAGAGAAGTTCCTTTAGCGTTTGTTGTAAAGCTGGTTTGGCAGTGCTGAATTCTCTTAGCTTTTGCTTTTCTAAAGGTTTTAATTTCTCCGTTGAATCTGAAGGAGATCCTTGCTGGGTAGAGCAATCTTGGTTGTAGGTTTTCCCTTTCATCACTTTAAATATGTCCTGCCACTCCCTTCTGGCTTGCAGAGTTTCTGCTGAAAGATCAGCTGTTAACCTTATGGGGATTCCCTTGTATGTTATTTGTTGCTTTTCCCATGCTGCTTTTAATATTTTTCCTATGTATTTAATTTTTGATAGTTTGATTAATATGTGTCTTGGCGTGTTTCTCCTTGGATTTATCCTGTATGGGACTCTCTGTGCTTCGCAGAGTTGATTGACTATTTCCTTTCCCATATTAGGGAAGTTTTCAACTATAATCTCTTCCAAAATTTTCTCAGTCCCTTTCTTTATCTCTTCTTCTTCTGGGACCCCTATAATTTGAATGTTGGTGCATTTAACGTTGTCCCAAAGGTCTCTGAAACTGTCCTCAACTCTTTTCTTTTTTCTTTATTCTGCTCTGTGGTAGTTATTTCCACTATTTTATCTTCCATGTCACTTATCCATTCTTCTGCCTCAGTTATTGTGCTATTGATTCTTTCTAGAGAAGTTTTAATTTCATTTATTGTGTTGTTCATCATTGTTTGTTTGCTCTTTCATTCTTCTAGATCCTTATTAAACGTTTCTTGTATTTTCTCCATTCTTTTTCCAAGATTTTGGATCAACTTTACTATCATTACTCTGAATTCTTTTTCAGGTAGACTGCCTATTTCCTCTTCATTTGTTTGGTCTGGTGGGTTTTTGCCTTGCTCCTTCATCTGCTGTGTGTTTCTCTGTCTTCTCATTTTGCTTAACTTACTGTGTCTGGGGTCTCCTTTTCACAGTCTGCAGGTTCGTAGTCCCCATTGCTTTTGGTGTCTGCCCCCATTGGGTAAGGTTGGTTCAGTGGCTTGTGTAGGCTTCCTGGTGGAGGGGACTGGTGCCTGTATTCTGGTGGATGAGGTTGGATCTTGTCTTTCTTGTGGGCAGGACCTCATCTGGTGGTATGTTTTGGGATGTCTGTGACCTTATTATGATTTTAGGCAGCCTCTCTGCTAATGGGTGGTGTTGTGTTCCTTTCTTGCTAGTTGATTCGCATGGTGTGCCCAGCACTGGAGCTTGCTGGTCATTGTGTGGAGCTGCGTCTTAGCGTTGAGAGGGAGATCTCTGTGAGAACTCTCACCGATTGATATTATGTGGGGCCAGGAGGTCTCTGGTGGACCGATGTCCTGAACTTGGCTCTCCCACCTCAGAGGCTCAGGCCTGACAGCCGGCCAGAGCACCAAGACCCTGTCAGCCACATGGCTTTTGGGAAGTCTGAGTTCTTCTGCCAGTGTTTAGTAGGTGTTCTGTAGGAGTTGTTCCACACGTAGATATATTTTTGATGTATTTGTGGGGAGGAAGGTGATCTCCACGTCTTACTCCTCCACCATCTAGAAGGTCCTCTCTCTTCACACCTCCTGTTGCTAGAGGATCCACATTTCATCTGTAAAGGACATAAGTCTGGCAATCTCACTTCAGGCCTAGCCCATTCACCTTTATTTCCTTTTGTGCTTAGTCTGTTTCACTTGCTCATAGTGGGCCCTGTGCAGGGGAATTGCCCTCGGCCCTTTAGACCAGAGTTCCTTGTGAAACAGCTGAGCGAACACCTCAGCTTGGGACATGTGCTAAAGCTCCTCACAGGATTCTCCTCTCATTTTTGTAAAACTGTAAGTCTTACTTTTTTCTTTTTTAAATCTACTCCATTGATGAGACATGTATGGTTTCATTTCATAGGTTCTTTTTATTCTAAATTCCTCTCACCCCCAGTGTTAAGGGGACTCATAGTATCCTACCAGGTCAAAACAAGAAGGAACTTAAAAATCATCTACTATGATCTCTCATTTCATTTCATGTGAAAATTCATCTCTAAATATGTCAAATGACTAGGCCAAAGCTACAGAAATAGTTTGTTACGCTTCATGAACTGGACTTCAGGTAACCTTATAACCTCTTTGACTAAAATGTCTAACTATCCCCCTAATGGAAAATGATGTTTTAAGTTAACTAGCAAAAAAATATATGTTTATTATGGCTGGGAGTTTCATTTGGTGTCAGTTTGGCATGTAGTGGAAATTGTGACAAAATTAAAACAAACATATGAATATCAAGCCCTATGAGAAGAAAAGAAAAATCAGTTTTCTAATCAAGCAGGCATATGCAATATAGCTGGTAATTGACCAACAAACGGTAGGCACTGTTGTTTTTAGAGCAATTATAGAAGTTATTTATAAGGTAGGAAAATAGCTGAATCTTTCACTTCCAAAGATGAATCATAAATCTATTTATGTCTGCCTGTAGCATAGCCACCTTAAGTTATGAACATATAATAGTCTCCCAGGGAAATGTGTATGTGTTCCTTCTAAATTTCCTTAGAAATAAAATAGTAAATATCAATTTGTTTTCGGCTAAAGATGTTGTTTACCCAATCATGTGTTTATTACTTGGCTAAGAATATCTATCAAACACCTATTATAATATGTAAAATTGCACTAGATTCGTGATAGGACAACTTATAATCAGGAAAAAAAGAATAATAACAATAATTACAGAGCCTCCAGAAGAAGAATCTGGGTATCATTATTTAAGGGAGCTCAATCCATACACACACACACACACAAATCAGTGTTCTTAAATGGGGCTGCGTATTAGAGTGCCCTAGGGGACTACAAACAAAAACTGAGATTTTTCAGGCTCCTTGTCAGATATCCTAACTCTGTAGGTTTAGGGTGAAATCTGAATCTGTATTTTTCCAAGTTCCTTTGGTGACTCACATGCAGGCAGCCCACATATCCACTTTCTGGAACCACTACATAAAATAATATTCTACTTCTCCTGAGAGTCAAATACATTGCAGCAAGAAATTACAATTAGTAGTTATTAAGCATATTTTATAGTATTTAATGTATGAGTGAGGACTTCCAAATATTATTTTATTTAATTTCCCAGAATGGTCCCGAGAGATTGGTATTGTTATCTGAATTTTCTTAATGAAGGAACTGAGCTTCAAAGAGGTTAAGTAAATGGCCTGATATCCCAAACTGAAAATTTTAAGTCCTCTCCTCTTTACACCAAATTGTGCTGTCTCCTCATTGCTACATGTCTCTCTGAGGTCTACTCTTGGCCTATTTATTTAACTAATATTCATAGGCACCTAGAAAGGGCTGGGCATTGTAACTTAGTTATATGTGTGGACTCTTTGAGAGCTCTTCTGCTTGAATAAAAACAAAAAGGCAGTTACCCATTTACATTTTAACTTAATAAGTCTCCCAGTAAAGAACTAGACCTGTGCTTTAGCAAAGACAGCTGCTACTCACCAATGACAGCTGAGGGGCACTTAACACCAAAACATCTCCTTAATGACATATCATTCTCTTGTGTTCAATTTGGCTTTAACAATTGGCTTATCTATCTTAGGCAATGTGAAATTCTGTATTAATGACCAAATAAGAAAGAAACATGGGATAAACACTGGCCTCAGAATGAGAATATCTACTTAGAGCCCTGGTTCTGCAACTAACTGGATGTCCCTTAAACTCTATATGATATTCTTCACATGTAACACAAGGAAATTTGGCAAATGTTCTAATTCTAATAATCTACGAAGAGCATGTCCTAGAAAATATTCCTACCACTCCATACCTACACTATTTCCCTAAAAAAAAAATACATAGACACACACTCACACTCAAGAAAAGGAAAGTCACCTGCCCTGATACCTCATTTCTAAATGTCTTCCAACACTTGATCTGGCATGTTTTATAGATAGGGTATTCAGTGACCTTATGCTGTTACTCCAGAAGCGACTGCATTTCAGCAACCTGAGAGCACCCTGCAGGGTGCAGGCACTTTGGAAGAAATGAATATTTAAAAAATCAGCCATTGGACTCTCTGATGGCAGACAACTGGGGAGCGGTCAAGCTAAACTCTGGGATAGTTTTCAGAAAGCTGTGCTTGCATGGTAAGTTGCTGAATCTGTCCTCTTTAGCCAAGGCTTTAATGACTGTGTGCTCCATGAACATGAAATTCTGCAGGTAGCTGAGTGAGCTTTGGGGAAGGATGGCCCAGGTCACATATTTATTCAGATGACAAGACGAAGCATTTTGTAGTTCGCATAGATACATAAGTGCTATTGCCTCACAGCTACTGGCAGCCATTTCAGAAATTCCAGAGCCCCAGATTCTAGAATTCACTCTGACACAAACCAGCTATGTGATCCGGAGCAATGACTGATATGTATCATGACTGATACACAGTCTCTGTTTCCCCACTAGTTAACTACAACTATTGAGGGCAGGGTCCATGTTATTCCTGTTTACCATTGAATCCTCAGCGTCTAACCCATAGTAAAAAGTAAATTTGTGTTTGCTGACTTAATGAAAGGGACTAGACTTGATAGTCTCTGGGGCCCAACTAGCTCCAGCATCCTATGGCTGTATCCTCTCTGGCACACACTCAACTTCCACCTAAGTCCTTACTCCAGGCCATTCCATTTATGCTCTATATTGACAGCTCAGGGAAGAGCTTACCTTTAGGGTCAGTCCTTCTTTCCCCTCTTGATTTCTCATTACTATACCTGTAGGGCCATCACCAACTTAAATTAATTCCAATATCAACCCACTTCCATTCAAGACGGACCCTGTACACTCTCACGCATTTTTCACATTTGCGTATCATCTATATCTTCATTTACATTCTCCTGGTTCTTTCTCTTTATATAGATCACTACAGAGTGAATTTGAACTTACTTAAAAATTCAGTAATAAGCCTGGCACCAAAGAAAAATGGTATTGCTTCTATATGTGGTATGAAGCTACTGAGAAGAAATTATCAGCAAAAAAAATATTTCCAGAAATTTGAAGGAGACGCTGAACACATGGATATACAAAATTAAATAGCAATTTCTTCCTAAGGTAATAGGTTAGATGAAGTAACCACCTTTTGATAAAAACATCATGTTCAGCATAGTGACAGATGACACCAAGTCAGAATTGCAACTCTCACTTCTGGAAAAAATTTCAGTGATCTTGCAGAACCTCTGTACTTCACTGATGAGACACTGATTCAAATAATTTGCTTTTCTGTCCTTCCTATAAGTAATGTAAGAGGCGTTGGGCTATTCATTTATTTATTTATTTATTTACTTATTTTTTCAGTGGTCTGTTTTTTTTTTTCAGAACCGTCTGAGATCAGGACATTTTTCTCAGGACTTTTGCTTGGTCAGAAATGTAAGATTTTTTAATGTTCCCATTGCCCTTTGAAGAACCGGAGTAACACTGAAAATGTAATTGCTTCAGGGAACTGACAACTAATTATCCCAAAGCTAAAAGAAGGCTAGGCATTTAGATAATGAAATGTCAATCAGTGTAATAGAAGTGTCACTTACTTAATACTCGTCTGTGTTTGAAAGAAATGCACGTTATTTGGAGAAACATATTTCTCTGCAGTCAAGAACACTGTGGGTGCATATACTGTGGCTGTCTCTACATACTTAAAGACACTGCACCATTGACAGAGCTACAAAAACTGGGATGGAGAATACTATGTGTGTGTGTGTGTGTGTGTGTGTGTGTGTGGTATCTGTGTGTGTGTCTGTGTGCTTGTCTGTCAACTCGCAGGAGTCGTCTGTCAAATGCGGGCCTTCTTGATTTAAGACTGTGAAGTCTGCATCTACAACTGCATTTCTGCAGATAGCCAGGGTGTTTTGTTCAGAGGAAGCTGCAGTGCCCTTGACATTGAACAGTGCCAGAAATCTAACACCAGACCATCAAGCAAGGATTGTGAATGCATAAAAAGGAAACTTTTTCCATGAATATTTATGGGAAACTCTGCCCTGCGTGAGTGAAAATGATAAGGATGTGCTGTTGATAATCAAGTTGGGTTGTTATTTGTATGTAATAATTTTGAAATGGGTGAGGGAGGAAGAGCCCTACATTTTATTAGATAATCCGGACATTGGATTATTTAAATGTTGTTTTTTGTGAGCTCTGGCTCCTTCCATTTTTCCTGGTGCTGGGAATAGATTTTAACATTTTCATAAGCCCTATGTATGAGTATGAGCAGCTTCACTCTCTGGAACAAAGACAAACTTCCTTTGTTGGCAGCACATCACATTTCAGAAGTGATTTCTTAAAACTAAGTTTCATGATAAACAAAACCTAGTGTCAGATAGCTGCAATCTAGGCTCCTCAGGTCCCCTTGGTGTGCCTCAGATGATAATGACCAGCTGTCATTTCTGATGATGATAAAATACATGTAAGAATGTATAGTTTCCTGAGGCTGCTATAACAAACTGCCACAAACTGGTGGCTTCAACAATGGAAATATCTTGTCTCATGGTTCTGGAGGCCAGGAGTCCAAAATCAAGGTATCTGCAGGGCCATACTCCCTCTGGAGGCTCTAGGGGAAAATCTTTCCTTTCCTATTCCAGTTTGTGGTGGCTTCAGGTATCCCTTGGCTGTGGCTGCAAAACTCCAATCTCTGGTTTGCCTTTACAAAACTTCCTCCTCTGTGTCTGTGTCATCTCAGCTGTCTCTTATAAGGACACAAGTAATTGGATTTAGGGCCCACCTGGTTAAACTAGGAGGATCTCATCTCAAAATTCTTCACTTAATCATATCTGCAAAAACCCTTTTTCCAAATAAAGCCACATTCATGTGTTCTGGAGGTTATGACATGGACTTATCTTTTTGGGAGTATCACCATTCCATTCACTATAGGATGTCACAACTATTGTCTTTTATTACTAAAATGCTGTACTACTCAATAACAAAGGCATGTTGATCAATAACCACAACATGTAACTGTATTTAATCTTGAGATTCTTTTTTAGATAATTTGTAGGCTCTTAAAGCAGCATAGAAGCCCTCACTCTACAGACATATAGGTAAATTTTGTAGAGAGTTACTTGAAGCCATTAAAATATTTACAATTATTATTAATACATTTAAATAGTATGAATGGGATTGAAGCAGGATTTACATTATCTGACTGTCACATGGAGAGGAAAAAACAGCAGATGGGCACCAAAAAAGAACTGGAAGAAAAATACACCCAAGAGTTATCAGTGGTATGTATATATTTTCATTAATTTTTGTGCAATATAGGTAATTCACTGCACAATTAACTGAAGACATTTTTATTCTTATACTTTTTATCTACATTTTAAAAATTATTTATAAAAATATACAAACACAGAGATACATGTGCACACATTTAAAAGAAAAAGTCAAAGGGCATATAAATATCACAGAAACATGAAAATTTAGAAGTAAATCAGGACAAACCTTAGGTAATGTAGCTCAGCTTCCCTCATTTCTTTAAAATCTTTTATAGGCACATAATCTACCTCTACTTCTACTTGGAAACTTCTGGTGACAGAGATCTTGTTCCTTCACAATACAACTCAATCTAACTCATTCTAGTGTTGAACATCACTAATAGAAAATTCTCCCCCAAATGAATTATAACATGACTGCATGTCATATTTAGCCATGGTTTAGTGCTGTCACATATGGAAGTACAGGTTGTACACTGCACAGCTGCATAGATTACAATATGCTTGGCACCCTATGAAGTTGTGCAGTGTCAGAGCCCTATCTTGGCCTATTACATCACCCAAGCTGGAGAAATAGTTTCTTGTCTTCCTTTTCCTGTACCTCTTCCTTTTTTCCTTTCTCCTAATGTTAGTTTACCTCTTCAGAGAGTATGGCCCCAAATATTGCATGTGTTCATTATCCCTGCCTTGTATTTTCCAGGAAAAAAAATGACTCAGTAAATTTCATCTTGATTTTCTACATTTTTGAGGTTTGCTTTTAGACTCCAAAAAAAGTGACAGCACTGCTTTGGGATGACTTTCATTGACTCATGATCAAGAAAGATCTCAACACATGAAAAAAAATGAGCATAAATTTGCTGTAACCACTAACTAAAAGCGAAAAAAAAAAAAAAGGAGGAAACAAGTCAAAGAACACCTAATTTATGCCATCCCATGTTTAGATTCTTCTTTTTAAACATTTGTGTGTTAATTCCCACAACAAACATGTATAATAACTGTTATTACAGCCACAGCTCTCCCCTGGCATCACACAGAAGAGTCCCTCATTTGGCCATGCTCTTTTATCACTGTGCTCTGCATGTACCATTCCCTTTGCTGCAACACCTACCCTGAGCCTCCCTATACCCTCTTCTGTTCATTCTCTTTTGCCTGGCAAACTCCAGTTTATCATTCAGGTTCCAGATTAGATATACCTAATTCCTTGATCCTTCATGTCTAGGCTAAGCATGCTCCCTGTTTGCTCCAAAATACTTTGCATATCTGAGATATATCACCTATATTTGTATCCTAATCACCTGTGCACTCCTCTGTCTCCACTCTTAGATTCTCACCAACATGAGATCCAGAACTATGTAAAGGAGAGCAAGAGAGTATAATCTAGTAGAGTAGAGTAGAGTACGGACATAGACCTTGGGCCTGTGCTTCCTGTATTTAAAGCCTGGCTCTACCACTTACTGACTCAGTGACTTCAGACAAGTTACTTAAATGCTTCAGTTTGTTCATTTACAAAAAATGAGACTTAAATACTGCATACTTTCTATAATTGTTGTGAGAAAGAACACAGGTAAAGCAAAGCACATAAGAAAGTGCATGGCAACCAATAAGTGTTACTTATTTTTATTAGGCTTATTCATGAGTGTATTAATGCTGGCACATAGAATCTCACAATCCTTTGTAGACCACGGATCGGGGAAAATTTCACCTATTCTGTGAAGCCTTCCCAGATACGTCATTTGGAAGGGTCTTCTTTCAAACCCTCATCTCTGCCTGTTAAATAATTTTTCTTATCTACTACATTAAATCTAATTAATGTATTCTGCGTGTCTGTTTTCTCCTATTAAACCAAAGCTTCTAGACGGCAACCTCCATATTTGTCTCTCTACTCACGTAGCATAGAAAACAACTGTTGAATGAATTAATGCCTCAATAGATAAATCAGTGAATTGAAAATCAAAGGAAGTCCTTGAAGACAGGTTGGGAAGGGAGGTTGGGACTAAAAGGAGGGCTAGAAATTCGGATATTAGACTAAGAGATTTGGATGAAGACTGAAGAAAGAAGACTGCTACACATCAAAAGTCAGCAAAACTGAAAAGTCCGTGTTTCCCTCTGTTGGGTAATCTCTCAAGCTTTGTCAAAACAGGGAACATTCCTTGTCACAATCCAAGAGCCAGTCTGGTGTTGCTTTTGCATTGGAATCCACAAAGGAAAAGTCTTGGCTTCCTGAATCAGCTCCTTTGTGCCCTGGGAGCAGAAGGACCACTGTGGGCTTTTCACATGGTCCTTGGTATAAGGCCTTGCACAGAACATGACTGAGGAAGGAGAAGTTTTTCCAAGATGAGACATCACTGGATTATAAATATCTGTGGCTGATCATCTCTAGTTCAGCATCTTGAACTAGAAATGTGAGAAGGTAGGAATAATGCTCATATCTATCAACGTGTTGGAAAGATGACCATGTAATGTATGGAAAATCCAAGTCCAGAGAGAACATAGAAGTATAACAAAATTTTTAAAATGAAGTAAAAGTAAATGTTTCTGGGAGAGTTTTCCAAAGTATGTGCTGACAACAAAATGCTCAACAAGTTGGTCTTTCCTAAAGGAGTTCCCTGATCAAATAAGTTTGGTAAAGTGCAAACTATAGGTATTTTAAAAAATTTATTGATCGTGCCGAAGGAGGATTAACCAAGAAGGCGGAGTAGAAGGACGTGCTCTCACTCCCTCTTGCGAGAGCACCAGAATCACAACTGGCTGCTGGACAATCATTGACAGGAAGACCCTGGACTTCACCAAGGAGGATACCCCACGTCCAAGGACAGAGGAGAAGCCACAGTGAGACGGTAGGAGGGGCGCAATCAGAGTAAAATCTAATCCCATAACTGCTGGGTGGGTGACTCACAGACTGGCGAACACTTATACCACAGAAGTCCACCCACTGGAGTGAAGGTTCTGAGCCCCCCGTCAGGCTTCCCAACCTGGGTGTCCGGCAACGGGAGGAGGAATTCCTAGAGAATCAGACTTTGAAGCCTAGTGGGAATTGATTGCAGGACTTCGACAGGACTGGGGGAAACAGAGACCCCACTGTTGGAGGGCACACACAAAGTAGTGTGCGCATCGGGACCCAGGGGAAGGAGCAGTGACCCTGGGGGAGACTGAACCAGACCTACCTGCTGGTGTTGGGGGGACTCCTGCAGAGGCGGGGGGTGGCTCTGTTTCACTGTGGGGACAAGGACTCTGGCAGCGGAGGTTCTGAGAAGTGCTCCTTGGCGTGAGCCCTCCCAGAGTCTGCCATTAACCCCACCAAAGAGCCCAGGTAGGCTCCAGTGTTGGGTTGCCTAAGGCAAAACAACCAACAGGGAGGGAACCCAGCCCCACCCATCAACAGTCAAGTGGATTAAAGTTTTACTGAGCTCTGACCTCCACAGCAACAGTCAGCTCTACCCACCACCAGAGCCTCCCATCAAGCCTCTTAGATAGCCTCAACCACCAGAGGGCAGACAGCAGAAGCAAGAAAAACTACAATCCTGCAGCCTGTGGACCAAAAACCACAGTTACACAAAGATAGACAAGATGAAAAGGCAGAGGGCTATGTACCAGATGAAGGAACAAGAAAAAACCCCAGAAAAACAACTAAATGAAGTGGAGATAGGCAACCTTCCAGAAAAAGAATTCAGAATAATGATAGTGAAGATGATCCAGGACCTCGGAATAAGAATGGAGGCAAAGATTGAGAAGATGCAAGAAATGATTAACAAAGACCTAGAAGAATTAAAGAACAAACAAACAGAGATGACCAATACAATAACTGAAATGAAAACTACACTAGAAGGAATCAATAGCAGAATAACTGAGGCAGAAGAACGGATAAGTGACCTGGAAGACAGAATGGTGGAATTCACTGCTGCGGAACAGACTAAAGAAAAAAGAATAAAAAGAAATGAAGACAGCCTAAGAGACCTCTGGGACAACATTAAACGCAACAACATTCGCATTATAGGGGTCCCAGAAGGAGAAGAGAGAGAGAAAGGACCAGAGAAAATATTTGAAGAGATTATAATCGAAAACTTCCCTAACATGGGAAAGGAAATAGCCACCCAAGTCCAGGAAGCGCAGAGAGTCCCATACAGAATAAACCCAAGGAGAAACACGCCGAGACACATAGTAATCAAAGTGGCAAAAATTAAAGACAAAGAAAAATTATTGAAAGCAGCAAGGGAAAAACGACAAATAACATACAAGGGAATTCCCATAAGGTTAACAGCTGATTTCTCAGCAGAAACTCTGCAAGCCAGAAGGGAGTGGCATGATATACTTAAAGTGATGAAAGGGAAGAACCTACAACCAAGATTACTCTACCCAGCAAGGATCTCATTTAGATTTGATGGAGAAATCAAAAGCTTTACAGACAAGCAAAAGCTAAGAGAATTCAGCACCACCAAGCCAGCTCTACAACAAATGCTAAAGGAACTTCTCTAAGTGGGAAACACAAGAGAAGAAAAGGACCTACAAAAACAAACCCAAAACAATTAAGAAAATGGTCATAGGAACATACATATCGATAATTACCTTAAACGTGAATGGATTAAATGCCCCAACCAAAAGACACAGATTGGCTGAATGGATACAAAAACAAGACCCATATATATGCTGTCTACAGGAGACCCACATTAGACCTAGGGACACATACAGACTGAAAGTGAGGGGATGGAAAAAGATATTCCATGCAAATGGAAATCAAAAAAAGCTGGAGTAGCTATACTCGTATCAGATAAAATAGACTTTAAAATAAAGAATGTTACAAGAGACAAGGAAGGACACTACATAATGATCAAGGGATCAATCTAAGAAGAAGATATAACAATTATAAATATATATGCACCCAACATAGGAGCACCTCAATACATAAGGCAACTGCTAACAGCTATAAAAGAGGAAATTGACAGTAACACAATCATAGTGGGGGACTTTAACACCTCACTTACACCAATGGACAGATCATCCAAAATGAAAATAAATAAGGAAACAGAAGCTTTAAATGACACAATAGACCAGATAAATTTAATTGATATATATAGGACATTCCATCCAAAAACAGCAGATTACACGTTCTTCTCAAGTGTGCACGGAACATTCTCCAGGATAGATCACATCTTGGGTCACAAATCAAGCCTCAGTAAATTTAAGAAAATTGAAATCATATCAAGCGTCTTTTCGGACCACAACGCTATGAGATTAGAAATGAATTACAGGGAAAAAAACGTAAAAAAGACAAACACATGGAGGTTAAACAATACGTTACTAAATAACCAAGAGATCACTGAAGAAATCAAAGAGGACATAAAAAAATACCTAGAGACAAATGACAATGAAAACACGACGACCCAAAACCTATGGGATGCAGCGAAAGCAGTTCTAAGAGGGAAGTTTATAGCTATACAAGCCTACCTAAAGAAACAAGAAAAATCTCAAGTAAACAATCTAACCTTACACCTAAAGAAACTAGAGAAAGAAGAACAAACAAAACCCAAAGTTAGCAGAAGGAAAGAAATCATAAAGATCAGAGCAGAAATAAATGAAATAGAAACAAAGAAAACAATAGCAAAGATCAATAAAACTAAAAGTTGGTTCTTTGAACCTAGTGGCAAGACGGGAATAAAGACACAGACCTACTAGAGAATGGACTTGAGGATATGGGGAGGGGGTGGGGTGAGATGTGACAGGGTAAGAGAGTGTCATGGACATATATACACTACCAAATGTAAAATAGATAGCTAGTGGGAAGCAGCCGCATAGCACAGGGAGATCAGCTCGGTGCTTTGTGACCACCTAGAGGGGCGGGATGGGGAGGGTGGGAGAGAGGGAGATGCAAGAGGGAAGAGAAATGGGAACATATTGTATATGTATAACTGATTCACTTTGTTATAAAGCAGAAGCTAACACACCATTGTAAGGCAATTATACTTCAATAAAGATGTTTAAAAAAAAAAAAGTTGGTTCTTTGAGAAGATAAACAAAATTGATAAGCCATTAGCCAGACTCATCAAGAAAAAGAGGGAGAGGACTCAAATCAATAAAATCAGAAATGAAAAAGGAGAAGTTACAACAGACGCTGCAGAAATACAAAGCATCCTATGAGACTACTACAAGCAACTTTATGCCAATAAAATGGACAACCCGGAAGAAATGGACAAATTTTTAGAAAGGTATAACCTTCCAAGACTGAACCAGGAAGAAACAGAAAATATGAACAGACCAATCACAAGTAATGAAATTGAAACTGTGATTAAAAATCTTCCAACAAACAAAAGTCCAGGACCAGATGGCTTCACAGGTGAATTCTATCAAACCTTTAGAGAAGAGCTAACACCTATCCTTCTCAAACTCTTCCAAAAAATTGCAGAGGAAGGAACACTCCCAAACTCATTCTATGAGGCCACCATCACCCTGATACCAAAACCAGACAAAGACACTACAAAAAAAGAAAATTACAGACCAATTTCACTGATGAATATAGATGCAAAAATCCTCAACAAAATACTAGCAAACAGAATCCAACAACACATTAAAATGATCATACACCACGATCAAGTGGGATTTATCCCAGGGATGCAAGGATTCTTCAATATACGCAAATCAATCAATGTGATACACCATATTAACAAATTGAAGAATAAAAACCACATAATCATCTCAATAGATGCAGAAAAAGCTTTTGACAAAATTCAACACCCATTTATGATAAAAACTCTCCAGAAAGT
This sequence comes from Balaenoptera acutorostrata, assembly GCF_949987535.1. Taxonomy (NCBI): domain Eukaryota; kingdom Metazoa; phylum Chordata; class Mammalia; order Artiodactyla; family Balaenopteridae; genus Balaenoptera; species Balaenoptera acutorostrata. Next base: position 36,183,322 of record NC_080072.1, on the reverse strand, counting down.
GGGTGTAGAGGGAACCTACCTCAACATAATAAAGGCCATATATGACAAACCCACAGCAAGCATCATTCTCAATGGTGAAAAACTGAAAGCATTTCCTCTAAGATCAGGAACGAGACGAGGATGTCCACTCTCACCACTATTATTCAACATAGTTCTGGAAGTCCTAGCCACGGTAACCAGAGAAGAAAAAGAAATAAAAGGAATACAAATTGTTAAAGAAGAAGTAAAACTGTCACTGTTTGCGGATGACATGATACTATACATAGAGAACCCTAAAACTGCCACCAGAAAACTGCTAGAGCTAATTAATCAAAATGGTAAAGTTGCAGGATACAAAATTAATGCACAGAAATCTCTTGCATTCCTATACACTAATGATGAAAAATCTGAAAGAGAAATTATGGAAACACTCTCATTTACCATTGCAACAAAAAGAATAAAATACCTAGGAATAAACCTACCTAGGGAGACAAAAGACCTGTATGCACAAAACTATAAGACACTGGTGAAAGAAATTAAAGATGATACCAACAGATGGAGAGATATACCATGTTCTTGGATTGGAAGAATCAACATTGTGAAAATGAGTATACTACCCAAAGCAATCTACAGATTCAGTGCAATCCCTATCAAATTACCAATGGCATTTTTTACGGAGCTAGAACAAATCATCTTAAAATTTGTATGGAGACACAAAAGACCCTGAATAGCCAAAGCAGTCTTGAGGCAAAAAAATGGAGCTGGAGGAATCAGACTCCCTGACTTCAGACTATACTACAAAGCTACAGTAATCAAGACAATATGGTACTGGCACAAAAACAGAAACATAGATCAATGGAACAAGATAGAAAGCCCAGAGATTAACCCATGCACCTATGGTCAACTAATCTATGACAAAGGAGGCAAAGATATACAATGGAGAAAAGACAGTCTCTTCAATAAGTGGTGCTGGGAAAACTGGACAGCTACATGTAAAAGAATGAAATTAGAATACTCCCTAACACCATACACAAAAATAAACTCAAAATGGATTAGAGACCTAAATATAAGACTGGACACTATAAAACTCTTAGAGGAAAACATAGGAAGAACACTCTTTGACATAAATCACAGCAAGATCTTTTTTGATCCACCTCCTAGAGTAATGGAAATAAAAACAAAAATAAACAAATGGGACCTAATGAAACTTCAAAGCTTTTGCACAACAAAGGAAACCATAAACAGGACGAAAAGACAACCCTCAGAATGGAAGAAAATATTTGCAAACGAATCAACGGACAAAGGATTAATCTCCAAAATATATAAACAGCTCATTCAGCTCAATATTAAAGAAACAAACACCCCAATCCAAAAATGGGCAGAAGACCTAAATAGACATTTCTCCAAAGAAGACATACAGACGGCCACGAAGCACATGAAAAGATGCTCAACATCACTAATTATTAGAGAAATGCAAATCAAAACTACAATGAGGTATCACCTCACTCCGGTTAGAATGGGCATCCTCAGAAAATCTACAAACAACAAATGCTGGAGAGGGTGTGGAGAAAAGGGAACCCTCTTGCACTGTTGGTGGGAATGTAAATTGATACAGCCACTATGGAGAACAATATGGAGGTTCCTTAAAAAACTAAAATTAGAATTACCATATGACCCAGCAATCCCACTACTGGGCATATACCCAGAGAAAACCGTAATTCAAAAAGACACATGCACCCGAATGTTCATTGCAGCACTATTTACAATAGCCAGGTCATGGAAGCAACCTAAATGCCCATCAACAGACGAATGGATAAAGAAGCTGTGGTACATATATACAATGGAATATTACTCAGCCATAAAAAGGAACGAAATTGAGTCATTTGTTGAGAAGTGGATGGATCTAGAGACTGTCATACAGAGTGAAGTAAGTCAGAAAGAGAAAAACAAATATCGTATATTAACGCATGTATGTGGAACCTAGAAAAATGGTACAGATGAGCCGGTTTGCAGGGCAGAAGTTGAGACACAGATGTAGAGAATGGACATATGGACACCAAGGGGGGAAAACTGCAGTGGGGTGGGGATGGTGGTGTGCTGAATTGGGCAATTGGGATTGACATGTATACACTGATGTGTATAAAACTGATGCCTAATAAGAACCTGCAGTATAAAAAAACAAACAAACAAAACAACTAATACTAAACTTTCATTGGGTTATTTGTATGGAAATATGTTAATATAAATGTTTCAGACATTACATGAAATTTCTAAATATCTTGTACTTGTATGGAAATATGTATGGAAATATGCTAATATAAATGTTTCAGACATTACATGAAATTTCTAAAAATCTTATATGTTCTGGTATAATGTTATAAGTAATAATCCTAGTGATTACTTTAAAATGTATATCTCAGAAATAACTAATTTTCTTGTCAACAGCATTATTATGAACTTTCATCAAATCTTTAACTGTGGTCATTTTTAAGTCTTTTCTCATTTACAGACAATTCTGGGTGTACTCTGATGCTTTTGCAAATATGTTCCTATAAAAGGGTTTCATCTTCAAGAAATTCATGGAAAAGACTCTGACAAGTACAGGTTTCTGGTAACTGACTGTACTGCTGAACTGAATGAATAAGCATTTTCAGAACTCTAATAAACTGATGAACTCAAAAAAGTGCTAACAAAAGATCAAGATGAAAAAAAAATTTAATTACATGGGACTGAGTGAACTGATGAGGATGAGTATAATTTTTGTGACTTTCTGTCTGAATTAAAAAAAAAAAAATCCCACAAGGACTCAGAGGCAAAGAATATACAAATCAATTTTCACTGCAAAGTAAAGGAGCTGTTACAGTGGAGGATTACTGGACTGAATGTCAATATTATAACATAGTATGAGTGTGCTTCAGGTTTGGTAATTGCAATCATTGTTGCTTTTGTTGTGGTCATCCATGTACAATGCTTGGTGTCAGTCTATTTATCTCTTGTAAAAATAAAATACAGTGTGTGTGTGTGAAAAAAAAATTTATTATGCACATCACAATATTAAAAATACTGGAAAGTCTGGAAGTGATAAAACTTACTTAAATCACTTAAACCCTAAGAGATAGTGACTTTCCCAAAATTACCCTTGCTGGTAAAAAGAGGACTAGAATTCACTCCAATTTTAAATTTTCAATAAAATTGTAGTGCCTCTTTTTGGTGACTATAGAATAGCTCAGTGGAACAAGATTCTGGAAAAATAAAGGTAAGGACGAGAAGAGAGGTACCTCCAGCTACACCTTCCTACTGACACCATGTGAGAGCCAACCTATTAATAGTATTTAAGGCCTGAATTCCAGCACATATGCAGGGAACAGTACTTGGATATAAACCTTGCTATCCTCATCTACACATTATTCATGATCATTCTGGTTTATATGCCCATATATCAGAAGAGAAGTCTAGTTTCCATATCTAATCACCTCCCAAACTTCCACCACCAAGCTTTATTTCTGAAATTTTCATCTGATTTCTTCCCAGAGAGCTTATAAATATCCCCAATGAAATTCTCCCAGAAAACTCAAATGCATCCTCTCAGTCTTCATTTGCCCTGACCTTTCTGCAACATTATCTATGGCTCTCTCCTTTTTGCACAATTCTTCCTTCTTTACTCTTGATCCCCAGGACAGACAGCTAAAATAAAGTGAGATTTGATCCACTACAGAAAATCTGTCAGGATCATTCTTTTGCTGAACTAATAATTGCAATGGAAATTCTTTCTTGCAACTTTTCCATTTATTATGGATGAAAAAACTGTGAGACTAAGACCTGGGAAACCTGGAATTGAAGGATAAATCTAGCTACTAAGCAATAATATGATCTTGGACTAAGTGAATTAAGGGAATATCTTCTAGTGTAATGTTTAAATCCCTTTAATAATTGTTTTACTATATATTTTATAGTTATTTTCTTAGTGATTGCTCTAGGGCTTATATCTTATCAGACTCTAGACTTATGCTAAATTAATTCCAGTGGGATACAGAAACATTATATTTTTATAGATGTATTCCCTCTTTTTTCCATTCTATTATTATTATACATATTACATTTATCTATGTTGCAAATTCAACAATACAATGCTATAATTATCACTTAGTATAAGTATGCTGTCTTTCAGAAAAGCTGAGAGAAGAAAGGAGAGCAAGCATATATTTGTAGCATTTGTTATACTACCCTTCTTATTATTTCTGGTCCTCTTCATTTATTTCTGCAGATTTGAGTTGCTATCTGGTGTGATTTCCTTAATCCAGTACAACTTTGCACCCACCCACCTCCTTTGTGCCTTGAGTTACTTAAGTATGTTTCTTTTAATTATTTGAACATTTTAATTATTTGAAAATTATAATGGCTGCTTTGAGGTCTCTTAAATCCAACTTCAGTGCCTTCTCAAAGGCAGTTTATGTTGCCTGCTTTTTGACTCTGTATATGAGTCACTTTCTTGTTTCTTTGTATGTCTTGTAATTTTTTGTTGTAAACTGGACATTTTAGATAATATATTGTAGCAACTCTGGATACTGATTCCCATCCAACACCAACTCCATCACCCATCTCTGAAGTTTGCTGTTGGTATTTGCCGGTTTTAGTGATAGACTGGTGATAGTGATAGACTATTTTAGTGAAGTTATTTCCTTCACAATATGAGGCCTGTCCTGTTGTTCCTCAGAGGGTGCAGTCTCAGGCATGTTTCCTCAGGGCTATCTTTCACTGCCACTTTCCCTGATCACAGGGAGCTGATAGACTCCACGAATTGTTGGCTGATTTCTCTGGGTCATCAATTTCTGCACAGTCTGATTTAATTAAATTTGGGCTCTTCTGGAAGGTTAACTTTTGAGGCCACTGTTTGAGGTTTACTTTGACATTTGAGGGCTTGTTTTAGCTGTCTCTTTCCCTGGTTCTCTCTGGTAAACTAGTTGGCCCATGGTTTAGCTTATAGTTCTCATGGAACTGTAGGCCTCCTCTTAATTGCTTATCACCCAAATCTTCATTTTTTCCGAGATTTCTCTAAGGCTTGGATTTCCTTTGAGAAGAGCTTTGGAGCTCTCTGTTCTTAGGGCTTGCCTGTACTTCTAGGCAAAATTTCTGAGCCATGACTCAGGAGATTGTGGTAGGGACATTGGTCTGCTTTTCTCTAAAATGGCAATGTTTTAGGGGCAGGTTTCTGGGCAGGGGCCATAGTGTTTGGTCTTCTTAGCTTGCCTTTCCTAGGTGGGAACTCTATGCTAGGAACAAGCTGGGGCAAGGGTCATATTGGCCTTTGTATTTTCAGCCTGCCTCACCTGACATCCAGCCTCCACCTTGTAAATATTGGCTGGGTGGAAGAAGGGAGCCCATGACCTCTTGGTCTAACTTGCCTGAATTTTTTCACTGTACTATATAGATGTGGGGTATGAGAAATGTTGGTGGCCTGTCCCTCCTGACAAGATACTGTAGCTCCTGAGTGGAAGCTAGGGGAGAGGAATCCCTGGTTTCTTGGATATAACCACCTGGAATGGAGTTTCTGTCATGCTGAGCTAGTAAGGAGGAATGGGTCCAAATGCCATAGACTCTCACTGTTCTTATCAAGTTTTAGTAAATTTTCTTAAATATTTCTCCATTTGTCCTTAGGACAATATCCTCTGTAATACACTGAGGGAATACCTTCTGAGGACATGGTGAGAAGGTGGCCATCTGTTAGCCAGAGAGGTCTCACCATAAACCAACTCTGACATCACTTTGATCTTGGGCTTCTAGACTCCAGACTGTGAGAAAATACATTTCTTTTGTTTAAGCCACCTGGCCTGTGGTATTTTATGGAAGCCCTAGCCAAATAATACACCACTTCTCCATAGTATTTTCACTATTTTTTATTTTAGCCACTCTGATGAGTTTGTATTGATAATACACTGTGTTTTTAATTTGCATTTCCCTAATGATTAATGATGTTGAGCACCTTTCCATATACTTATTTTCATTCTGTATCTCTTCTTTGCTGAAATATCTCTTCATATCTTTCGTTCTTTCTATGATTAGATTGTCTTTCGTAATGTTTGAGTTTTGAAAGCTCTTCACACATTTTAGATATGCTGAATATGTGGTTTACAAATACTTTCTCTTATTCTGTAGCTTGTATATTCATCCTCTTAATAGCGTCTGTCACAGAGAAAAGTTTTAAATTTTGATGAAGCTCTAACTTATCAAGATGTCCTTTCATGGACCGAGCTTTTTGTGTCAAATTTAAGAACTCTTTGCTTACTCCTAAATCCTAAAGACTTTCTCCTATTTTTTTTTTTTTTTTTTTTTACTTGATTTTATTTATTTATTTATTTATTTATTTTTGGCTGTGTTGGGTCTTCGGTTCGTGCGAGGGCTTTCTCCAGTTGCGGCAAGCGGGGGCTACTCTTCATCGCGGTGCGGGGACCGCTCTTCATCGCGGTGCGCGGGCCTTTCTCTATCGCGGCCCCCCCCGTCGCGGGGCACAGGCTCCAGACGCGCAGGCTCAGCAATTGTGGCTCACGGGCCCAGCCGCTCCGCGGCACGTGGGATCTTCCCAGACCAGGGCTCGAACCCGTGTCCCCTGCACTAGCAGGCAGACTCTCAACCACTGCGCCACCAGGGAAGCCCATCTCCTATTTTTTTAAAGTTTTTTAGTTTTATGTTTTACATTTAAGTCTAGGATCCTTTTTAGGTTAATATTTGTGTATGGTGTGAGACTTGGGTTGAGAATCATTTTGTTGCCTATAGATATGTGGTATAGCAAAGAATATATATGGTTGTTCTTGGTTCCTGGCATGTGCTAAGCTAGAGTGGACATCCTGGTTCCACTGACACCATAGTAGGGTCACTTGTTACCACTGAATGATGGTAAAAATCCTTACTCTCCACTAGGCTTCCTTTGACACCACCCCATGGGGAGGGGGGAACACCTCAGTTTTGCTGCACAGTGGTGGATGTCAAAGCTGCCCACATGATCTGCCCTGACACCTGTTTCTGATCCTTTGGCTAAGAGAGCAGGCTTTTGGGGAGCTTTTCTGCACCCTTTGATGTTTCTGGGTTTCTGGCTTTCTTCAGCTCCAGGTCTGAGATATATGAGACATGAAGAACACTTAGGGAACTCAGTTCTCTCTTGTTCCTCCAGTTCCAAGTTCCCTAGCCATCTGCCTTCTTCTCTTCACTTTCAGAATCTTATGTGTATTTTATATATAATTTCCAGGGTTGTAGTTGTACTCAGGAGGAAGAATAAGAAAAAACTAAGTCTATTCAATTAGCCTAGAAGTGGAAGTTCCTGAAAATGCTGTTTTAAGTAGAACGTAATGGACAGTCCATTGGCTGTTCAACATCTGAAGAAAATTCCTTGGATAATGTAGTCTTTCATTTCTGGGATCTTGGTGGAATGCAAAGCCCCACTTCTCACTTACAGTAGCTGAAAGTTAGGGCCTGGATATGTGACTTAGTCTTGTCCAACTGGGTGCCATGGAGACTTTGACTCTGGGGTAAATGGCACACAAAAGAAAAGACAACTGAGAATTTATTTCACTGCTAGTGGTATCATAGGTCCTGTGGTAGTAGTGCCAACTCTGGCACTCAGTGTCCAATGGAAGCTGCAGTGGGACTGTAAGTAGACTGTTGCAATGATGATACTTTAGTCGGTGTTCTGGTTATCTACCTGGTCTTTGACCATTTTACTGAGGCTCATCTTTTATCTTGCTCTTAGATTTTGTGATCTCCATCATATTTTCCTATTAATTCCCTCTCTGGTTCAGTTAATCGAAGACAGTTTCTGTTGTTTGCCACCAAGATTCAAGATGTGTACAACAGGGAGTGCAAATGTCCTTAGAAGAAAAATTTGCAATGGCTACAAATTGGGTTAATTTCCTTTCAAAATTCTAGTTTGAGGTTGTAATACTATTGATGCAAGAAGAACTAAACAGTAAAAGTGTATTACAGCCAGAGAGAACTGTACTCCTTGTTTAGAAATAAAAGATGCTGAGAGATTAAAGAATAAGAGAGAGCTGAGATGGAAGAGACAAGGAACACTTCCAGCCCTTGACAACCCCTTTAATTTAACTTTTGTTGTTTTCTAGTGCAAATAATATATATATTCTGCTCAGAGAAGTCTCTCTTTGTACCATCAACTACTATTTCAAAACAGGAAATGATTTAAGAATAACTTTTTCCTGCTCAAAATTTACAAAAAAGCATACGTGCAAGGAAATATTGTCATGGTGATTTTTGCAAGCCACTTACCTGTAGTAGTAACTCCTAAATGACTTTAGAATACTCAAGAGAGGGTACCAATTCAACACTCTAGCTGAACATCAAGACTGCCTATGTGCTCTAAACCCAACCCCCAAGTATGACAAGTAAATAAGTAAATATTACTGGGAGCCCAGGACATACGATGAGTTCAGAACATACAACAGAATCCCATAGCACAGCCAGAAACCAAGTGGCTCCTTTACAGGTAAATTCCTTTCAGCAAAAAGCCTAGGCCTGACTGCCTAGGAATCAGGCCTAGGAAATTGCCTAGGAAATGTTTCCCAAGTTCAAAAACAGGCGAGATAGTTGGGGTTGCATGCTGTAGATATGGACAACTCATCAGAACCGTCACCATATTTGTCTGGAAAAATTAGGCCAATATAGAAGAACTCAACCTCATCTCTCACTATGATTTGCTATATTTATCTGGTAGGCAAATGTTCTTTGGATTAAAGCTGCTTCACAAATAGAAGACTTATCTTAAATGCCATTTCAGAGAAGGCAATTTTTAACATTCCCTTCATGTTTCAGAGAAATAAAAATGATTCCCAATTCTTGTAAAATGCATTTTAACTCTTTAACATGTCTTTGCATTGATTACATCATTACAGCCTCAAAATAACATGAGAGGTAGCTAGGGAATGGAAAAAGAAGATAATGTATTTACTGAGTGACTACTGTATACTAAGTAACATATATTTTATGTCATTTCACCCTCACTCCAACCTTTTGATTTAATACCTTTAATTTATATTTATATATGAAGAACAAAAGAGGTTAAGTGTTTGTTCTAGGTCAGTAAGGTCTGGATATAGCTTTTGGGTCACCTGACAACCAAGTCTATGAAACTTTGCTCAAATTGTTGTGGCACTTCTTAATCGACATAAAAGAAAAATAAAGTCTTGTGCTAAAGAGTAAAGATACGAATCTCTATCTTTTTCTATACTTCCATTTGAAGAATGACTTTGTCTTTGAGTGGATATTCATGGGAACCAGTTTCTGTATCATCAATAGGACAAGCCGTGGACTGAGAAAATAAAGAGACAGTCTGAGTGATAATGATAATAGAAGGGTAGGCATTACATGGAGGGTACTGGAACTTCCATTAAACAGGGTGAGGTAAGGACAAAGCTAGTCAGGCCATGTGGGTTTTTGCTAAGACACCCAAAGTGAGAGAAGACTCCAGAGCCGTATTTATAAATGCCCCTGCTTAGTGATCATTGGCAAGTCACTTAGTCTTTCTAGATGTAATTTCCATGTCTACAAAATCTTCAGATTAACTCACTAATTTGCAGTCTGAAGTAAAGGAGGGGTTGAGACAGTTAGGAGGCCTAGTAACTGAGAAGTGTGGGTGGGCACGAGAACTGACAAGAATGTGTAATCTCTGAATCTCTCCCACCTTTCCTCCTGGAGCCTATTTCTCCCCATATCATATTCTTTTTCCTCTTTATTCTAAGTGTCCATCCTGTTCCTCATTCTTGTTAATCTCAATCATGGATTATAGTTGTACACCTCAACCCACCATGACAATTGCTGAGAAGACCTCAGAGACTGGAACATCTAGGAGGTTTGCAAAATAATAAATTATTTACCTAAGTGAGTTTCAGATACAAACTTTCTTAATGATATCTGGGTTTTATCAGTGTACTCCTAGTAAACAATAACACTAGAGTTGAATGGATTTTTCTGATTCTTGCTCCCTTTTTGTGACCTCCTTCTTCATCACCAATTCCCTAAGGGAAGACTAAGTATTTGGCTCTCTGTTGTAATACCTGAGAAACCCAGAGATGTAATGAGATATAGATTTTAAATATCATGTTTACCTTTTAATCCAAGGTCATTGGATAAATGCCTAGAAATTACAAAAACTGAGAAAAGCCTTCACAAAAGATTTGCTACAAGCAGAAGATTAAGTATGCATGTAAGTATATATCTCCATGGTATACCAAAACCTAGAAAGCCCCCCTCTACCAAATAACTTGATTTAGGTTGAGAAGTCATTCCACACACACACACACACACACACACACACACAAGCACACACTTATACATGCACACCCTATGTTGATGTACCACATTCAAACACCCAGACTCATTCCAGTTCTATGACTAGCCTTCTCTGTTGTTAGGCAAATCATATCATTTTTCCCAGTATCAAGTTCCCTATCTATAAAATGAAGATATTGAAATAAATTATTTCTGAAGTAATTGGTAGCAGCTCAAGTCTAAAAATAACTTACTCTTTGTTACTCAACCCGACATTATTTCCAAGTGAAAATCAGCAGTTGCTTTTTTCTCCAGTACTAAGCAAATGATCTTTGTTATTTATTAAGAGAAAGAAGAGTTGTATAAAATACATAAATTTGGGATTGTGTATGTGTTTTAATTATCCATGAGATTCTTAAGTTAACTGAAGGTATATAAAGTAACTTAACCTCAGAGATTTATTCTCTGCAGGTTTCCCAGGTCATAGGATTTGAAGATTGAACAAAGTAGATACTCAAGCCTCAAGAACAGTTCTTTACATAGAAGTTCCAATTCTAGGTACCCAAGGCTTGAACTCTTAGGCTTGTATATTTATATCTGTTCTTTTTTTTTTAATTTTTGAATTTTATTTATTTTTTTGTACAGCAGGTTCTTATTAGTTACCTATTTTATACATATTAGTGTATATATGTCAATCCCAATCTCGCAATTCATCCCATCACCACCACCACCCTCCACGCCACTTTCACCCTTTGGTGTCCATGTGTTTGTTCTCTACATATGTGTCTCTATTTCTGCCCTGCAAACTGGTTCATCTGTACCATTTTTCTAGGTTCCACATATATGTGTTAATATATGATATTTGTTTTTCTCTTTCTGACTTAACTTCACTCTGTATGACAGTCTCTAGATCCATCCACATCTCTACAAATGACCCAGTTTCGTTCTTTTAAATGGCTGAGTAATATTCCATTGTATATATGTACCACATCTTCTTTATCCATTCATCTGTCGATGGGCATTTAGGTTGCTTCATGACCTGGCTATTGTAAATAGTGCTGCAATGAACATTGGGGTGCATGTGTCTTTTGGAATTATGATTTTCTCTGGGTATATGCCCAGTAGTGGGATTGCTGGGTCATATATCTGTTCTTAAAGAGCATCTCCCAGGGAGTGTAGCACTACAGGTGTCAGACTTGATTCGGGAAAAAGAATACACAGTAAATTCCAATCTGAAGTGTGTACTTGAAAAAAATATATGTCTTTGCTGTTGTTTCTTTATATATAATTTTACATATACATTTTATAGGCACCCTGTAAGTGTTCAGTTAATTTTGTTTTTATATTTATAACACTCCTATTTAAGGCCCAATGAAGGGACCTCCATGACCTCTTCAATAATACAACTATGATGTGGGATTTGAGTTTCCTTTTTGCTCTATAAGAAGACACTAGTGATAAAGTGCAGGAGAAAACATAGTTTCTCCCCATCCCTTCTCCGGTCCAGCTGTGTGTTTTTCACATGAGAAGAGTGAGAAATCTCTCCTTATCCTAATACAACTCACCTGTTCATGGTGGGACCTCAGGGGCATTAAAAACTGTAACTTTTTCTGTTCAAAGTATTTCTAGTATTTGAATTATCTCCATTTAAAACAATGTTCTAAGCAAATTTTGCAATAATTGGATAATTTTATATACTTCCTAGGGGACTACCTAAAGATCTGTGATTCATTTCAATGTATTGTGTTGGCCAAAAAGTTTGTTCAGATTTTTCCATAAGCTGTTACGGAAAAACCTGAACAAACTTTTTGGCCAACCCAATAGAAACTCTGTTATGTTTGTTTGTTAAAAAGTCATATTGCCTTATAATTACATATTGTTTACTGCTGGTAAAAGAGATAAAATGCCTGACTCTTAATTATTATGACGATATAGGAAATGAGCTTTATGAGAATGTGTGTATTAAAGAGGAAACCCAGAAAAATACAGCAGTTGAAAAATCTGAGTTCAAGCACTTGTTTTGCGGCTAATGAATTAGTTGCCATTCACCAAGTCATTCAGTCTTTCCAGGACATTGTTTCCTCATCCATAAAAGGGAGGGAATTTGGGAATTCTAAATTCAGTTCAGACATGCTAAAATTCTTCTTCTTGTCCATTGGCTTATTAACGTAACAAGTTAGTCTTATGGACAATTTCCAAAGGCAAAAAGAAGTAGATTGAAAGATTCTTTCCGACATAAGAAAAATAATAAAACTGTACATAGGACACTACAAAATGATATCAAAGGAGAGAGAGGCAATTTATTCACTCTGGGAATACAGCAAGATAACACGTGAAGTGATATGCAGCAGAGGGATGGCAATGGCTGTTAAAACTAAGCAACAGGATTCCAAATGGAGAGTAGGTAGCACTCTGGGACAAATGACACTGTAGAGGGAAATAGTCAAAGTATATAAGGTTTAGAGATGGTGATCTGAGGACCTTGGACAGAGGGACGAAATATGCAAAAGCATATGTTATAGAAGAGGGTGTTTCTGCATTTATCAAAAAATGGACTTCAAAGCCTCATTTTTCCCTCTTCCCCACCCACACTCAGCTTTGAGTTTCTAACATTCTCTGTTAATAATATAATAGTATTATAATAGTATAATTCCTGAGATCACTGACATCTTAAGTCTTAAGTCTTAAGAACTTAATCATAATGTCTCTCCAGCCTTGACAAAACTCACTTGGATTCAAGAGTTACTTTCTCAGGAGGCTGGTCAATGGGTCAAAGTGGAAAAATCCAGAAATTGAGATATTTTTTCCCCCTTTAAAGACCCATTTAACTATGGTGGCTCCCTAAAAGCAGAAATTCTGAGCTCTGGTGGAACCTCTGAGAAGTAACTTGTGCACTACCTTCCTTGGTTTTCCAAATTGCTTGTAACTTCCAAACAAGGTTTAATAGTTGAATCCCAACTGTTCTTAATGGAGAGTGATTCCAACAGCAATGCTGTAGAATGAATCAAGCATAGACAGTGTTCTAAAATGCAGGGGTTTGAGTGGAGTTTTAATTCACATCTGGCAGTAGGGAGCACCGTGCTCACAATTAAGCCCAAATTTAACTCTAGGTTTCCTCCCCATCATTTTATCTCCACTATGTGCAACTTTTTAAATGAAGGCCTAACCCACTCTATAAGGAAACTTTCCACTCGTACATATTAGAAAGAAAAATGACATCATAATGATTTAAATACGGAGGAGGCACTTTTAAAGCTTTGTGCTATTAGGCTAACAAGCTATCATTATCAGTTATAGTGCTGATAACTGTAGCATGGTCTAATGGATAAAAAACAGAACGAGGCAAGCAGAAGCCTTTGTTCCAATTGCACCTGTTAAGTTCTTTCCTACAAGTTGAAACAGTTCAGCCCCCATTTCCAAAGTTTGGTTATTAAGAGAATTAGTTCCCTTCTATCTTCACAGAAGACATATATTGAATAAGTAGATATTTTAAAGGTGTATCAAAAATGTAAACTATGCCTTTATTTTAAAAGTAACTGTAGGATAATGCATTCTAACCTGAAGAACTCACGAATTTTTACAATCACCTTTTTAGAGGCTTAAAATATTCCTTCCTGTCAGGAATATGGAAATGAAGTATATTTCATGTTCTTAGGTGATGTGACTAAGTGCAGTTTGGTTTTACTGTTGTTTAGGCAAGCTCTATCTATACTCTGGTCTAAAAATTCACAATCAGTAGGGCACCAATTCCAGAAGAAAAAGTAAGAATTTAAAGGCAGGAAAAGATAAGCAGCAACTCCAAATCTTCCATAAAATCACACCATTTCAAGAGATGTATCCACCTTACAAACTTTCTGGGTAGTAATCAAAAGTAATGTTGTTTTCTAGTAATTCCTACTTGTAGTATTTCTACCTATATCATACAGTTGAAAAAAATGGAGACTACAGAGTTATAACATTATAGTAACTGAGTTGCCTAAACCCAGACCTGTTGGACCAGAGCAAATATTTGTTTCCTCAGTCCTTCCAAATGGAGGGTACACCTCTAAAGTACCACACCTCATTCGTCCAAACATCCCAATTTAGGATAATAGCCCTATGCTCACGCAGATCACAATCATTTACACTGGAAAATATATCTAGGAATAAACCCTACTCAGCCTCTCCAGATATGGATGAAATGTGCCTGGCTTAGATTAATCTACCTCTCTATTCTAGAACTTGAGCCATTAAGATCACTTCTATCATTGCATCCCAAGCCTAGGTCTAGCTCAAGCTCCCCTTGACAAATAATGGATGGTTTAATAAATAGGGAAACAACAAGACTAGGGAGAGTATTCATTCTTTCCAGAAAATCATTGAATTGGACCGAACTCCCTAAAACTCCACTGGGGGACAGCTAACCTTACTCCTTCTTCATATGTTTATGTTCCTTCACTCTTTCACGCAATAAATGTTTGTTAAGAACCTACTTTGTGTTAGACACCATGTTAGGCTTTAGTGGTATAACATTGGGAAAGACAGTTCCTTCATTTAGGGAGTTCATCATCCAGTTTGGCAGAATGATGAGTACATGTCAATTGCAAATTCAGTGTAATAAGTGTTATGTCAGGTCAAAGACACGGGGCTGGGGTAGGAAAGACATCAAGAAAGGCCTTCTGGAAAATCCTTCTAAGTTGTCTTGAAGGGTAAGTAGTCATCATCTAAAAATGAAGGTAAAGAATGTTGCTGGAGTTCCAAAAGTAGTTCAATTTATCTGTAGCATGAGATGAAGACTAGAGAATGATGAGACAGAGGTACACAGGATATATCTTTCAAAAGAGCACTGGGATCTACTCAAGGCATAGCACAAAGCTCTCAAAGTCTGTGTGATGAAGAAAAAGACAAGACCTCAATTTTTCTTTCAGCTTTATTGAGGTATAATTGACAAATAAAATTGTAACCTATTTAAAGTGTAAGATGTGATGATTTGATATATGTATACATTATAAAATGATTTCCACCAAGTTAATTAACACACCTGTCACCTCATATATTTACCTTTTTTTTTTTTTTTTGGTGAGAATGCTTAAGTTCTACTCTCTCAGCAAATTTCAATTATACAATACAGTATTATCAACTATAGTCACCACATTATACATGAGCTCTTCAGAACTTATCCATCATATAACTGAAAATTTGTATCCTTATGCAAGCCTTTCCCTATTTCCCCCACAATTCAGTCTCTGGCAACCACCATTCTACTCTCTGTTTCTATGAGTTTGACTTTTTAAAAAAAAATTCCACATATCAGTGACACCATGCAGTATTTTTCTTTCTCTGTATGGTTTATTTCACTAAGCACAATAGCTTCCAGGTTTATTCATGTTATCATAAATGACAGAATTTCCCTCTTTTTTTAAGGCTGAATAATATTTCATTATATCACATTTTCTTTACCCATTGATCTATTGATGGACACTTAGGTTGTTTCCATGTCTTGTATATCGTGCTGCAATGAACATGGGTTGCAGATATCTTTTTGAGATAGTGATTTTGTTTTCTTTGGATATACACCCAGAAGTGGGATTGCTTAACCATATGGTAGCTCTATTTTTAATTTCTTGAGGAACTTCCATGTTGTCTTCCATAGTGGCTGAACCAGTTTACATTCCAACCAACAGTGCACATGGGTTCCTTTTTCTCTACATCCTTGCAAGCAATTGTTAACTCTTGTCATTTAAAAAAAACAAAGATACATACAACAATATATTAGTTTCAGGGGTGTAATATAATGATTTGATGTCTGTATATATTGTGAAATGATCACCACATAAGTCTAGTTAACATTCAGAACCACGCATAGTTGCAATTTTTTCTCCCGTGTTGAGAACTTTTAAGATCTACTCTCCTAGCAACTTTCAAATATATAGTACAGGATTATTAACTATAGTCACTATAATAACTATATGTATTTATGAGCTCGAGGTTTTTTTCTTTGTTGTTCTTTTTTATTTTTGGATTCCACATATAAGTGAGATTATATGGTATTTGTCTTTCTTTGTATGACATTTCACTTAGCATAATGCCCTCAAAGTCCATCCATGTTGCAAATGGCAAGATTTCCTTCTTTTTATGGCATAATTATGTTTCACTGCGTATATATACCACATCTTCTTTATCCATTCATTTGTCAATGGACACTTAGGTCATGTCTTGGCCATTGTAAATAATGCTTCAATGTGCTTATATACTTTTAAATTAAATTACTGGTTTTATTTCTTTGGTGAATACCCAGAAGTGGAATTACTGGATCATATAGTAGTTCTATTTTAATTTTTTGAGGAACCTCCATACTGTTTTCCATAGTGGCTGCACCAGTTTACATTCCCACCTACACTGCATGAGGGTTCCCTTTTCTCCACATCATTGCCCACACTTGTTACTTCTTGTCTTTTTGATGATAAATATCCTAACAATTGTGAGACAGTATTTCATTGTGGTGTTGATTTGCATTTCCCTTGTGATTAGTAACACTAAGCATCTTTTCATGTGTCTGTTGGCTTTCTGTATGTCTTCTTTGGAAAAATGTCTATTCAGGTCCTCTGCCTGTTTTTTGATTGGGTTACCTGGTTGTTTTTTTTTGTTTTGTTTTTTGTTTTTAACTGAGTTGTATGAGTTCCTTTTATATTTTGGATATTAATCCTTTATCAGATATATGGTTTGCAAATGTCTTCTTCCATTCCACAGTTGCCTTTTCATTCTGTTGATGGTTTCCTCTGATATGCAGAAGGCTTTCAGTCAGATGTAGTCATGTTTGTTTATTTTTACTTTTGTTGCCTTTGCTTTTGGTATCAAATCCAAAGAAACATTGCAAAGACCAATCCCAAGGAGTTTACCTACTATGTTTTCTTCCAGTAGTTATATGTCTTCAGATCTTCCACTCAAGTCTTTAATCCATTTTGACTTGATTTTTGTGTAAGGTTTAAGATCGGGGTCTGGTTTCATTCTTTTGCATGTGGAATTCCAGTTCTCCCTGCACCCTTTATTGAAGAGACTATTTTTCCCCATTTTATATTCTTGGCTCCTTTGTCAAAAAATAATTAACCATATATGCATGAGTTTATTTCTTGGCTCTCTATTGTGTTCCATTGATCTATGTTTCTGTTTTTATGCCAATAGCATACTGTTTTATTTACTATAGCTTTGAAATATAATTTGAAGTCAGGAAAAGTGATACCTCCAGTTTTGTTCTTTCTCAAGATTTCTTTGGCTATTCTGGATCTTTTGTAGTTCTGTACAACTTTTAAGAGTGTTTTTCTATTTCTGTGAAATTGAATGTTGATTGAATGTTGATAGAGATCACATTGAATATGTAGATCACTTTGAGTAGTAGGGACATTTTAATAATATAAATTCTTCGAATTTATAAACACAGGATATCTTTACATTTATTTGTGCTTTTAATGTCTTTCATTAATGTTTTATCTTTTCAGTGTAGAGCTCTTTCACCTTGGTTAAATTAATCCTAAGTATTCTATTCTTTTTGATGCTATTGAAATGGGATTGTTTTCTTAATTTCTCTTTCCAGCAGTTTGTTGTTAGTGTATAGAAATACAATGAGATATCCCTCACACTTGTCAGAATGGATTTTATTAAAAAGACAAGAAATAACAAGTGTTGGCATGGATGTGGAGAAAAGGGAACTCTCGTACACTGTTGGTGGGATGTAAATTGGTGTAGTCACTATGGAAAATAGTATGAAGGTCCCTCAAAAAATTAAAACTAGAACTACCATATGATCCAGAAATTCCACTCCTAGGTATTTAGCTGAAGAAAATGAAAACTCTAATTAGAAAAGATATATGCACCCCTATATTCATTGCAGCATTATTTATAATAGCTAAGATATGTAAGCAACATAAGTACCCATAGATAAATGAATGGATAAATAAGATGTGGTATATACATACAATAGAATATTACTCAGCCATAAAAAAGAATTAAATCTTGGCATTTGCTACAACATGGATGAACCTAGAGGATATTATGCTAACTGAAATAAGTCCAACAGAGAAAGAAAAATACTGTATGACTTCACTTATATGTGGAATCTAAAAAACAAAGCAAATGAACAAACAACAAAACAGAAACAGGGTTTTAGATACAGAGAACAAACAGGTGGGTGCCAGAAGGGTGGGATGTGGGGTTGATGAGAGAAATAGGTTAGGGAGATTAAGAGGTACAAACTTCCAGTTACAAAATAAATGTCATGGGTATTAAATGTGCAGAGTGGGAGATACTGTCAATAATAATCTAATATCTTTGTATGGTGACAGATGATTTAAAAAAAAGAAATGCAACTGATTTTTGTATATTGATTTTGTACCCAGAAACTTTATTGAATTCATTTTATTAGCACAAGCAATTTTCTGATGGAGTCTTTAAGGGTTTCTATGTATAAAATCATGTAATCTGCAAACAGAAAATTTTACTTCTTCCTTTCCAATCTGGATGTCTTTTAATTATTTTTCTTACCTAATTACTCTGGCTAGGACTTCTATTACAATGTTAAATAAAACCAGTGGAGAAACCTTAAAGATGGTGGAGGAGTAAGATATGGAGATCACATTCCTCCCCACAAATACATCAGAAATACATCTACATGTGGAACAACTCCAACAGAACACCAACTGAACACTGGAAGAAGACCTCAAACTTCCCAAAAGATATAGATATTTTTTTTCTTTTTCTCTTTTTGTGAGTGTGTATGTGTATGCTTCTTTGTGTGATTTTGTCAGTATAGCTTTGCTTTTACCATTAGTCCTAGGGTTCTGACTGTCCTTTTTTTTTTTTAATATAGATTTTAGTGCTTACTATCATTGGTGGATTTGTTTTTTGGTTTGGTTGCTCTCTTCTTTCTTTTTTTTTTTTTTTAATTAAAATTTTTTTTTATTTTTAATAATTTTTTTTAGTTTTTATTTTAATAACTTTATTTTATTTTATTCTCTCTTTCTTTCTTTCTCCATTTTTTTCTCAGCCATGTGGCTGACAGGGTCTTGGTGCTCCAGCTGGGTGTCAGGGCTGTGCCTCTGAGGTGTGAGAGCTGAGTTCAGGATATTGGTCTACCAGAGACCCCACGGCTCCACGTAATATCAAACAGTTAAAGCTCTCCCAGAGATCTCCATCTCAACGCTAAGACCACCCAGCTCCACTCAACAACCAGCAAGCTACAGTGCTGGATACCCAATGCCAAACAACTAGCAAGACAGGAACACAACCTCACCCATTAGCACAGAGGCTGCCTAAAATGATAATAAGTTCACAGACACCCCAAAACACAACACCGGACGCTGTCCTGCCCATCAGAAAGACAAGATCCAGCCTCATCCACCAGAACACAGGCACCAGTCCCATCTACCAGGAAGCCGACACAACCCACTGAACCAAACTTACTCACTGGGGGCAGACACCAAAAACAATGGGAACTATGAACATGCAGCCTGCGAAAAGGAGACCCCAAACACAGTAAGTTAAGCAAAATGAGAAGACAGAGAAACACACAGCAGATGAAGTAGCAAGGCAAAAACCCACCAGACCAAACAAATGAAGAGGAAATAGGCTGTATACCTGACTAAGAATTCAGAGTAATAATGGTAAAGATGATCCAAAATCTTGGAAATAAAATGGAGAAAATACAAGAAATATTTAACAAGGACCTAGAAGAACTAAAGAGCAAACAAACAATGATGAATAACACAATAAATGAAATTTAAAATTCTCTAGAAGGAATCAAGCAGAATAACTGAGGTAGAAGAATGGATAAGTGACCTGGAAGATTAAATAGTGGAAATAACTATCATAGAGCAGAATAAAGAAAAAAGAATGAAAAGAATTGAGGACATTCTAAGACACCTCTAGGACAATATTAAATGCACCAACATTCAAATTACAGGGGTCCCAGAAGAAGAAGAGAAAAAGAAAGGGACTCAGAAAATATTGGAGATATTATACTTGAAAACTTCCCTAATATGGGAAAGGAAATAGTCAATCAAGTCCAGGAAGCGGAGAGAGTCCCATACAGGATAAACCCAAGGAGAACCACTCCAACACACATATTAATCAAAGTATCAAAAATTAAATACAAAGAAAAAATACTGAAATCAGCAAGGGAAAAACAACAAACAACATACAAGGAAATCCCCATAAGGTTAACAGCTGACCTTTCAGCAGAAACTCTGCAAGCTAGAAGGGAGTGGAAGGACATATTCAAAGTGATGAAAGGGAAAAACCTACAACCAAGATTACTCTACCTAGCAAGGATATCATTCAAATTCGACAGAGAAATTAAAACCTTTACAGACAAGCCAAAGCTAAGATAATTCAGCACCACCAAACCAGCTTTACAACAAATGCTAAAGGAACTTCTCTAGGCAGGAAAAACAAGAGAAGGAAAAGACCTGCAATAACAAACCCAAAACAATTAAGAAAATAGGAATAGGAACATACATATCAATAACTACCTTAAATGTAAATGGATTAAATGCTCCAACCAAAAGACATAGACTGGCTGAATAGATACAAAAAAAAGACCCATATATATGCTCTGTACAAGAGACCCACTTCAGACCTAGGGACACATAAAGATTGAAAGTGAGGGGATGGAAAAAGATATTCCATGCAAATGGAAATCAAAAGAAAGCTGGAGTAACAATTCTCATATCAGACAAAATAGACTTTAAAATAAAGACTATTACAAGAGACAAAGAAGGACACTACATAATGATGAAGGGATCAATCCAAGAAGATACAACATTGTAAATATTTATGCACCCAACATAGGAGCACCTCAATACATACGGCAAGTGCTAACAGCCATAAAAGGGGAAATTGACAGTAACACAATCATAGTAGGGGACTTTAACACCCCACTTTCACCAATGGACAGATCATCCAAAATGAAAATAAATAAGGAAACACAAGCTTTAAATGATACATTAAACAAGATGGACGTAATTGATATTTATAGGACATTCCATCCAAAAACAAGAGAATACACTTTCTTCTCAAGTGCTCATGGAACATTCTCCAGGATAGATCATATCTTGGCTCACAAATCAAGCCTTGATAAATTTAAGAAAATTGAAATCGTACCAAGTATCTTTTCCGACCACAACGCTATGAGACTAGATATCAATTACAGGAAAAAATCTGTAAAAAATACAAACACATGGAGGCTAAACAATACACTACTAAGTAAGCAAGAGATCACTGAAGAAATCAAAGAGGAAATCAAATGACAATGAAAACACGACAACCCAAACCCTATGGGATGCAACCAAAGCAGTTCTAAGAGGGAAGTTTATAGTAATACAATCCTACCTCAAGAAACAAGAAACATCTCAAATAAACAACGTAACCTTACACCGAAAGCAATTAGAGAAAGAACATAAGAAAAACACCAAAGTTAGCAGAGGAAACATCAGATCAGAAATAAATGAAAAAAAAATGAAGGAAACAATAGCAAAGATCAGTAAAACTAAAAGCTGGTTCTTTGAGAAGATAAACATAATTGATAAACCATTAGCCAGACTCATCAAGCAAAACAGGGAGAAGACTCAAATCAGTAGAATTAGAAATGAAAAGGAGAAGTAAAAACTGACACTGAAGAAATACAAAGGATCATGAGAGATTACTACAAGCAACTATATGTCAATAAAAAGAACAGCCTGGATGAAATGGACAAACTCTTAGAAAAGCACAACCTTCCAAGACTGAACCAGGAAGAAATTGAAAATATAAACAGACCAATCACAAGCACTGAAATTGAGACTGTGATTTAAAATCCTCCAACAATCAAAATCCCAGGACCAGATGGCTTCACAGGCGAATTCTATCAAATGTTTAGAGAAGAGCTTACACCTATCCTTCTCAAACTCCTCTAAAATATAGCAGATGGAGGAACACTCCCAAACTCATTCTACGAGGTCACCATCACCCTGATACCAAAGCCAGATAAAGATGTCACAAAGAAAGAAAACTACAGGCCAATATCACTGATGAACATAGATGCAAAACTCCTCAACAAAATACTAGCAAACAGGATCCAACAACACATTAAAAAGATCATACACCATGATCAACTGGGGTTTATCCCAGGAATACAAGAATTCTTCAATATACACAAATCAATCAATGTGATACTCCATATTAACAAATTAAAGGATAAAAACCATATGATCATCTCAATAGATGCAGAAAAAACTTTTGACAAAATTCAACACCCATTTATGGTAAAAACTCTCCAGAAAGTAAGCATAGAGGCAACTTACCTCAACATAATAAAGGCCATATATGACAAACCCACAGCCAACATCGTTCTCAATGGTGAAAAACTGAAATCATTTCTTCTAAGATCAGGAAAAAGACAAGGTTGCCCACTCTCACCACTATTATTCAACATAGTTTTGGAAGTTTTAGCCACAGCATTCAGAGAAGAAAAAGAAATAAAAGGAATCCAAATCGGAACAGATTAAGTAAAGCTGTCACTGTTTGCAGATGACATGATACTATACATAGAGAATCCTAAAGATGCTACCGGAAAACTACTAGAGCTAATCAATGAATATGGTAAAGTAGCAGGATATAAAAGTAATGCACAGAAATCTCTTGCATTCCTATACACTAATGATGAAAAATCCGAAAGAGAAGTTAAGGAAACACTCTCATTTACCATTGCAACAAAAAGAATAAAATACCTAGGAATATACCTACCTAAGGAGACAAAAGACCTGTATGGAGAAAACTATAAGACACGCATGAAAGAAATTAAACATGATAAAAGCAGATGGAGAGATATATGATGTTCCTTGATTGGAAGAATCAACATTGTGAAAATGACTATACTACCCAAAGCAATCTACAGATTCAATGTAATCCCTAACAAACTACCAATGGCATTTTTCACAGAACTAGAACAAAAAATTTCACAATTTGTATGGAAACCCAAAAGACCCCGAATAGCCAAAGCAATCTTGAGAAAGAAAAACAGGGCTGGATGAAGCAGGGTCCCTGACTTCAGACTATACTATAAAGCTACAGTAATCAAGACAGTATGGTACTGGCACAAAAACAGAAATATAGATCAATGGAACAGGATAGAAAGCCCTGAGATGAACCCACGCACATATGGTCACCTTATCTTTAATAAAGGAGGCAAGAATATACAATTGAGAAAAGACAGCCTCTTCAATAAGTGGTGCTGGGAAAACTGGACAGCTATATGTAAAAGAATGAAATTAGAACACTCCCTAACACCATACACAAAAATAAACTCAAAATGGATTAAAGACCTAAATGTAAGGCCAGGCACTATCAAACTCTTAGAGGAACACATAGGCAGAACACTCTATGACATAAATCACAGCAAGATTCTTTTTACCCACCTCTTTGATAAATGGAAATAAAAACAAAAATAAACAAATGGGACCTAATGAAACTTAAAAGCTTTTGCACAGCAAAGTAAAACTTAAACAAGATGAAAAGACAACCCTCAGAATGGGAGAAAATATTTGCAAATGAAGCAACTGACAAAGGATTAATCTCCAATATTTACAAGCAGCTCATGCAGCTCAATATCAAAGAAAGAAACAACCCAATCTAAAAATGGCAGAATACCTAAATAGACATTTCTCTAAAGAAGATATACAGATTGCCAACAAACACATGAAAGGATGCTCAATATCATTAATCATTAGAGAAATGCAAATCAAAACTACAATGAGGTATCACCTCAATCCAGTCAGAATGGCCATCATCAAAAAATCTACAAACAATAAATGCTGGAAAGGGTGTGGAGAAAAGGGAACCCTCTCGCACTGTTGGCGGGAATGTAAATTTATACAGCCACTATGGAGAACAGTATGGAGGTTCCATAAAAATCTAAAAACAGAACTAACATATGACCCAGCAATCCCACTGTTGGGCATATACCCTTAGAAAACCAGAATTCAAAAAGATACATGTGCCCCAATGTTCATGTCAGCACTATTTAAAATAGCCAGGTCATGGAAGCAACCTAATGTCCATCGACAGATGAATGCATAAAGAAGATGTGGCACATATATACAATGGCATATTACTCATCCATAAAAAGAAATGAAATTGAGTTATTTGTAGTGAGATGGATGGGCCTAGAGTCTATCATACAGAGTGAAGTAAGTCAGAAAGAGAAAAACAAATACCATATGCTAACACATATATATAGAATCTAAAAAAAAAAAAAAAGGTTCTGATGAACCTAGGGGCAGGACAGGAATAAAGACGCAGATGTAGAGAATGGACGTGAGGACACGGGGAGGGGGAAGGGGAAGCTGGGATGAAGTGAGTGAGTGGCATGGACATATATACACTACCAAATGTAAAATAGATAGCTAGTGGGAAGCAGCCACATAGCACAGGGAGATCAGCTCGGTGCTTTGTGACCACCTAGAGGGGTGGGATAGGGAGGGTGAGAGGGTGGTAGATGCAAGAGGGAGGAGATATGGGGATATATGTATATGTATAGCTGACTCACTATGTTATATAGCAGAAACTAACACACTATTCTAAAGCAATTATACTCCAATAGAGATGTTAAAAAATAAATAAATATCATTATTCCAAAAAAAAGAAAAAAGAATACTGAAAGAATAAAATTTACTTAAATCCAATTACCAGTGTATTTAAAATAACTAATTATTAACCAGTGATAAAGTCCAAAGTTAACAATTAAAGGCTTACCTTTTATTGGGCTTTACCTTATTGCACTTCACAGATAATGCATTTTTTTTTACTGATTGAAGTTTTGTGGCAGTGCTGCGTGGAGCACGTTTGTTGGCACCATTTTTCTAACAAAATTTGTTTAATTCATGTCTCTGTGTCACATTTGAGTAATTCTCCCCGTATTTCAAACTTCTTCATTATTATTATATTTGTTATGGTGATCTGTGATTAGTGATCTTTGATGTTACTACTACAACTCTCTGAAGACTCAGATGATGGTTAGCATTTGTGAGCAATAAAGTAATTTTTAATTAAGTTATGTACATTATTTTTTAGACATAATGTTTTTACACAATTAATAGACTACAGTATAGTGTAAACATAACTTTTATATGCACTGGGAAACCATAAGATTCTTATGACTCACTTTGTTGCAATATTTGCTTTACTGTGGTGGTCTGGAACTGAGCCTGCAATATCTCTGAGGTGTGCCTGTACTGCATTTTTCAGTGTAACTGAAGTCAATTAAAACATTTTATTCTTATTTGATTTTAGCATCAAAAAATTTTAAACTACTGTATTTGGTCACCATTGCTACTGTAATAAATTATCACAAACAATAAAAAAAAAAAAAAAACTGGTGAGAGTGAGTGGGCACATTTGTCTTACTCCTGATCTTCTAGGAAGCACTTCCAGCTTTTCATCATTGAATACATTCTTAGTTTTGGGTTTATTAGTTTAATATATGGCCTTTATTATGTTGAGGTACATTCCTTCTATACCCAGTTTGTTGAGAATTTTTATCATAAACAAATGTTGAGTTCTGTCAAAAACTATTTGCATCCATTGAGTTGATCATATAATTTTCTTTCATTTTATTGATGGAATATATCACATTTGTCAATTGGCATAGTTGAAATATCCTTGCATCATAGGAATAAATTCTAATTAATCATGATTTATGATCATTTTAATATACTTTCATTTGGTAATATTTTGTTGAGAATTTTTGCTTCTATGTTCATCAGGGATACTGGTTTGTAATCTTCTTTCCTTGTGGTGTCCTTGTCTGGATTTGGTATCAGGGTAATGCTGGCTTTGTAAAGTGAGTTTGGAAGTGTTTCCTACTCTTTTACAGTTTGGAAGAGTTTGAGAAGAATTGGTATTTCTTTTTCTTGAAATGTTTGGTAGAAATCACCAGTGAAGCCATCTGGTCCTCAGCTTTTGTTTGTTGGGAGGTTTTTGGTTACTGCTTCAATCTCCTAATGTGTAGAAGTCACTCAGGTATTTGTTTTTGTTTGTTTGTTTCTTTGTTTTTTCTCTCAGAGGAAATTGCTCCGTGTGTACCTATACATTTGGTGTGTCCATGGGATGAGGGAAGTCGGGAGCCTCCAACGTTGCCATTTTGGTCCCTCCTCACTCCATTCTCTACATGGCCTCAATTCTTTAGGACCATGTAGAAAATGTTAAGTTTGAGTCAGCTAAAAAGATAGTTATACATTTTACTGAATGTCAGTTGCACAACAGAGAATTAAGGCAAAACATGTTCACTGAAATACAAACTTCAATTCCTATTATGCTGTGTTGAAAATGAAGTATGACAAATAACATTTCCTTAAGCAACTGAGCAATAATATTTCCATTTCACAGATGAAGAAATTAAAAGATAAATATCAACTACATTAGTTTCTATCTTAGTATATATGGTAAAACCAGAATTAAGATTTATTCACACAAGATAAGCATGTCTAGACAACAAATTATATGGCATAATGGTTACTTGCAATGCACTCAGAAAGAGCTAGTTTCTTGCTCTAATTTGACTGATGATATTTAGGTGAATGACTACCCATTCTTTACACAAGGATTAAGATCACTTTTATTTCTAATCTTCTTGAATTTTTAAATACTATACTTTCAAATATGAATAACTTCACTTATTTCCCACTAGTTTTAGAAAACTATGAATGGTAGAATAATCTTACTTTGTTTAATTGAAATTAAGCCAACTTGGTGTATAGTCAGCCTGAGATCTTTCTACCTGAACTTTAAGATTTTGAATTGTTCCATAGTACTGAAAGTGTATTGATGTTTCTAGACAAATGTCTATTAGCCTCTACAGGGGAGCTTCTCCCTGTTTCCCATGTTTAGTTCCCATTTGCTTTCACCTCAGTATTCACCTGTGGGTACTCTGTGTCTAAATAGAGGGTGCTCAAAAACCTGCATGCAAATCTTCTAGACTCTCAACAGACATCAGCTGGTCTGGGTAAACTTTACATGAATCTTACTTAAATCATTGCTCAACTGAAGAAGTTTTTTAATCCGGGTTTCTACCATAGTCACAGATTTGTTTAAATTTATTATACAAATTTTTGGACTTGGGTACTAATGTTTATGGAGCAGTTACTATAGGCTGTTCATCTTTCTAAGTATTTTACATATCAACCCATTTGATTTTTATAATAACTCTATAATTGCTTTCGTTAACTTCCTATTATATGCATAAGAAATGAAGAGAACAATTGGGGTTTAGAAGGACTAGGTAACTTGCCCAAAACTGTACAGCTAGTAAACTACAGGGTCAGAATTCAAAACTAAATAGTCTGATTCCACCAACTTCAAGCTAAACCACTGTACACATTGTCTCTCCAGGATGAAGTTACAACAATTCCAGTCTTCAGTTTCCTTATGCTGAGGATACTTCACACTTTGTGATTTTGTGTTTACAAAGCATTATCATTATTTATCTTATCTGGAACTGACATAAACTATCTGAGGTTATCCAGACAAGTATTCAGATCTACATTTCAGAGAAATAAATGGCTCTCAGTGGGGATGACTTAGCTAAGGTCTGGAGAGCCAGGACCACACTCTAGATCAACTGACTCATTATTAGTTCTAACAGGAACTCCTTTCCCTACAATAAAGCATATTTTTATTACATAAGTAAAATGAGAATAGAAGTACCTCCTAACAGCCATTCTAAATCATTCCTCTCAGCTTTTCAGGGCCTATGGTTTGCTTAAGTAGATGACTGAGGGACAGCACTGTGGTGTAGAGAAGTGCAACTCACAACTGGAACGAATTGTTGAGAATCAAGGAAAACAAATACTATCAATGGCAAATGTGGGTCCAAACTTGGATTAATCTTACCATTTATGTCCTAAATGAGAAGTCATGCTCATGAAATCAAGGGGTTGACACTAGAGCAAATCAGGATTTACAACAGCACAAACAAGAGGCAGAATGGTGTGCAATGAATATATTAAATGAACACTAACCAAACCTAAGTCACTCAAAGTCATACAATTGCAAATATTTGTTGGAAATAGAATCAGTAGGCTTGAACCACTCCAGGCAGGGTCTCCTATGTAGCCAAATAAGAATCATAATTCTGTTAGCGTAAACTGGTTCGGGTACCTGAATGAGGGAAATGCTGTTTCCTAGAAGTATCTGAATATAGTATGGGAGGAAATGCCCAAAGCTAGCAATCAGGGAGACTTGGATTCCGATTTCTGCTTTAGGATTGATTTGAGATGGTCTCTTATGCAAGCCATTTAATCTCTCTAGGATTATCTGACCACCTGGAAAACATCTACCTGCCCTGCTTGCTTTGAGGGCTTAATGTGAGGGTCATGTGAGAAAGTGGGTGTGAAAGAAATTAAAAAGCAAAAATCCGAGCTATGCATGAATGAGGTTAAATGATCTGAGCAATAAAAGGAATTGCCTGTAGATGGGTAAACAGTATATTATATGTCTGGGGAGAAACATTTATTGACAGTATACAATGTACCAGGCATTGTGTTGGGCACTTCTCACAGTTTCCTGGGATCCAGGGAATATCATGTATCAGAGATATAGGAGGATGACTGGAAGATTCCATTATCATGATAGATATGGATGAGAAGCTTTCAAGGAGGGAAGAATTTGATGTTTGGGGCCTGAAGAGGTGACTTGAGACCTTTTAAAACACAATTTCTATGAGAGTTATATTGATATAGAATTCATATTTCAAGGCAGCTGAGGCTATCTGTTCATTCTCTTAGTAAGCAAATTTGCTTCTGCTTTCACAGTGAGAATCTATGTTCATCTACCTACAGAGCTCATCTTCTTTATTATAATAGGGGCCTTGTAAGAAGATCAGATGGATGGATCAGAATGAATTTGTGACCATTCTCAGAAAAACCATCCCAAAGAATTTGTGTGGTGGAAAGAGGATATGTTACACCAAGCACGTTTTCCTTCCTTCTTCCTTCTCCTCCTCTTCTTCCTCTTTTTCCTTGTCTCCTCCTTCTTCTCCATCATCGTCATCATATGAAAGCTAGAAAACCCCCTCTGTCCTTGAACAAGTCAGTTAGCCTTTCTTTCTGCAGCGTCCCCATATATAAAACAAGAGAGTTGGATTGGTATTCCTGATGTTTCTCAACACTAAATTTTCGGAATTGTCAAATAAATCATAATGAGCTCATTATGTACAAGACAGAGGAAAAAGAAGGTAACATAGATCATAATCCCTGCCCTCAAGAAATTAGAGGCTATCTAAAAAAGCTGGCATTGACAACAAAAATTACTAGGAAAAATATCACTAGGAAACACTGAAATCTTATTATTATAATATTCAATAATATTTATCTTTGAAAGGATAAATTGGGTTACTTGCCTCTTTCCATTATCAGAACACCCTTTAGACCCCTGCTCCTATGCCACCTACTTCATTTCCACTTCCCAATATTCTATTCATGATTTAAAGCCCAAGCCTTAAATACCACATCCATCCAAAGGCCTTCTTCCCTCAAAGAAGAGGGGATCACACTGTCCTTTAAATTCCAGTTCTACTTCCTGATTTGCCTGTGTAACATCAAAGTCTGCAGGCACCTGAGATATATTCTATTTTGCGGGGGGGGGGGGGGAGGGCAGTGGTGGCACTGATTTTGAAGTCTGGTTCAACCACTCATTAGCTAGTAGACTTCCCTAAGCCTTCATTTCCTCTCTGGTAAAGAAGTTCTGATAATAATTCTTCTACACAGGGCTGTTGGGTGGATTAAACGAGGTAACATGTGAATGTGCTTAGCAGAGATTCAATGAACGTGTCTGAATCCTCCCTGGCAATCACTTTACTTAGCTTTCTACTCCCATCATTTGTGTATCTGTTTTATCTTCTCTGTGAGAGAGTAAAATCTGAGGACAGGAAACTCTTCTCTCACTCATTTTGTGCATTTTCCTCCTCACCCCACCCCTATACCCCTACCCAGTACTTGGCACACATTCTCTTTGTTTATCTGTAGATTTTATTAAATTGGCATCAGTCTGTACAAATAATCTTGGAAGCCTGTTAAGAATGTTCAGTATCATACACGTCAACATTCACAAGGACAGTGTGGAAACCTCTCTTTGTCTTCTTCCCACTCCCCAACCTCGCCCCTCTCTCCATGGCTTTTGGAGAGGAGGCTGCAGTTAAAGTCATATCACCAGAAGAAAATCATCAATTTTCTAATGAAAATCCCTGTCGTTAAAAAAGCAGCCTCCAGCACAATCCCTAAAGGAGAGAACGCATTCCTGCAAAGCACTTGGCCAATTTGTGAGCTCTGCCTTGGTGAGAATAAACTCTCCCCTGACCCTGGAAAACAATCAGCAGGAGCCCTGAATTATGAAGCATGAAAGCTCACCACTGTGTTGTCTCCAGCTGACACACCAGCTTTTGTCATTGAAGGTCACCCAGCTACGAGCCTTCCAGAGCAAGATTCAGTCACCTGTCTCTCCACATTGGGCTCCTCCCACCTAACCCTTTTCCCTTTCATTATGCAGCTTCCTGAGGATTTGGCAGTTTTCCACTGTGTTCGACTTAACCAGGCTATAAACACCTGACTGAGAAATACAAAATGTGTTTATAGGACTTCTGGTGGCTCCTCATCTAAACCATAAATATGAAATACTTTCCCACATTTCTCAGAAAACACTCCATCTCTCAGATTCAACTGGCAACAATTTACCCAGCACCAGACAGCACCAAATTCTCAACTTTGCAGTTTTCAATCAAGTCTGTGCATGCAGTTGCATCGTGCTAACAAAAGTGGGACGTTAATAAGTCACATGCCCTGAGTGGCCACGTCTTAATGATTGTTTCTAAACTGTAAGAAATGTGTTTGGTGGCATCTGCACATCATAACGGCTAAAGTAGTAGTGTCCGAGACTCTGATGTTCAAGACTGTGTGCCGCTGCAGCCACAGCCATAGTAAATGTAGGCAGTGCTGATTGTGGATAAGATCACAGATTTAGAAATCAGACAGACATCTGTTCTGCTACCTACATGACGTGTCACTTGGGAAGTTAATTTTCTAAGCCTCAGTTTCCTCATAAAAATAAAATAGCAAGAAATAACAAAACTACCTAACAGCATTATTCATGACACTAAAGTGAGATAATGTACATACATCACTTAGCCTTGTAGTTGGCATTTATCAGACACTCAAGTAAAGATGCCAATAAATAAGACAAAAAACAAAAAACTCTTCCATATTCATTATAAGATAGAAATATTAAGGCCAAAATGGTTACTGAGCCCTCAGAAATATTGTCTTATTCTGGTTGAGCTACCTGGACTTGGTGCAAAATTTGGAAAGATTTTATTTCACCCCCAAGATTCTTTTTTTTTTTTTTTTTTTAAGAGTAATTCTTTATTTTTTTATTTTTTTTTATTTTTATTATTATTATTTTTTTTTGGCTGTGTTAGGTCTTCAGTTCGTGCGAGGGCTTTCTCCAGTTGCGGCAAGTGGGGGCCACTCTTCATCGCGGTACGGGGACCGCTCTTCATCGCGGTGCGCGGGCCTTTCACCATCGCGGCCCCTCCCGTTGCGGGGCACAGGCTCCAGACACGCAGGCTCAGCAGTTGTGGCACACGGGCCCAGCCGCTCCGTGGCATGTGGGATCTTCCCAGACCAGGGCTCGAACCCGTGTCCCCTGCATTAGCAGGCAGATTCTCAACCACTGCGCCACCAGGGAAGCCCCCACCCCCAAGATTCTTGATACAATCTTTATTTTTTTCCTCCTCTACTAGGTACTGTGATCAATCCAGGACTAACTGGTGTCCTCTAGGAATGATGCTTTAGGCATCTAGGAATGATTGTGTAGGATAATTATTTAGGTATCTGCCTCTTCTGCTGGAATGTAAGCTGTCAAGGGCAGGGCCTATGTCTTTACTTTCTTTATCCTCCTCACCTGTTCCTGTTCAACAGGAGAAGACCACAGACTAATTGTTAGTATCAGTCCAGCTCCCAGCTAATACCCCTAGGGGACTGTTTTTTTTGTTTGTTTCTTTCTTTCTGGAGTGTTAGCTACCATTTATCTTATAGATAGAAGGGGCTGTTCAGGACTTTGGCATTGTTTTGTTTACATGCTCTGTCTCATTTCATCTTCACAACTCTCTATGAGGTAGACACTCCTGTTATTCTTATAGTACAGATGAGAGAACTGAGGCTTAGAGGTGTTAAACAAACTCACCAAAGGTCATACAGTATGTGACTAAGCCTGAATGCCAAAAAAGACCTTATTGAGTATAAAGCCCACTGACTAAATACCTTTTTACAACAGATATTGACTGCTCTATTGAGGCTGAACACTCACCATGAGTGGTTGTCGATATATTTTGTTATTATTGTATTTCAAGCTTTTCAGACCAACTAACTCCCCTTGAAAGGTGGATAGCTCAAAACTGTTTACATTTAACATTACAACCATCTCATATGACCAGAGATTCACAGAGTCAAATTTGATCCTCTTATTCTTAGAATTCAAGTCTCAGCATGAAACTTTATAGCATCAGTGTAACCTGCCCTGTATGGAGCCTCCTGGTACATGACAGTACATTCTTCCAACCCCACACACTTCACTGGCCAGAGGTTTCCAGAGGTGAAGACCCTATACTGAATGTTGGTATACTATTTCTCCATTATTCTGGGGCTTCACTAAAAGAAGATATTGAAGTTTGGGACCTGGGTATGCCAGATTAGAAATGGAACAAACAAGTTTCACTGGATAGGAACATGACTGTAGTGAGGGGGTAAATGCCAGTTGTCAAGCAGAATATTTTTAGGGGACCTCACTTCCTATAAAATTCCCTTCCAACTTTGAGACTCAAGAGCTCTCTAGAGATGGGTCTAAATTTTCTGTACTTTGTACTGCCAGAGGCCAGGTTTGTATTAATGCTCAGATGAAAACACAGGAAGCAGGTTTAGCCTATTTTAGATAACCCAGAAATCATAGTCAGTGGGGAAACCAGAATAATTTTAAAGACAGTTGAGTCATTTATCTTGTATTAACAGAAATTAAGAGGATCTTTTCTGGAATCTGTACTTGGAAGTCCACGTTGCCTCCATAATAAAAATAAATCCTGCCCCCTCTGCCCCTCTTTACAAGCCCCAGGTCAGTGCACATCTTCTATCCTCAAATGAGCCTGGTTAATTGATTCTCTTAACATTGGGGGTGACTTTCTCAGATGGTTTCCTCCTAATCTTTTTGGCTGTTTCTAATCTTATTAGCAAGTTCTCATCACAGAACATTAATGTGGTTGTATCTGATTTCATTTTTTGCCAATACCCTACAAAATGCAGCAGCTTATTAGTGACTGTTATGTCATGTGGCTTTAGCAAAACTGAATGCTAATGAGATGTGATTAGGTGGAAAATTATAGCACTAGGGTGCTTGCCTTCTATAACTGCATCATAGGCTTTAGGTTGGAATGGGGGCACCAGATTTCTTTTACTTAATAGTGATCTCTAAGGCATAGATAGGTACTGTGTATTTACAATTATGCAGCAGATAATTAAGTGGCTTTCACTGGTGGACTGTTGAATAGCCTTGCAGATCCTAGAGATGGTCAAAGAAAGCAGCAGGAAGACTAAACTTGCATTGTCTCTTCTGAAACCTCATTTAGACCCCACATCCCCCCGCAAAAGGAGCCAAAAGGGATGCAGGATCATAGTAATGATGGAGTTCTTATCTAAAATAAACTTATTAAGTGAGACAGATTCTTTACTAACTAGTCAGGAGCCGAATGATTAAACAGCTTTTCTTGCCATTGAATTCCAAGCAGAAATCAATGTACATTATACATTTGCAGCGGCTGAGATTGCAAAAGACTCAAGGAAGATGTAAAGACTGTGATTTACTGAAATATTTCATCACTGCAATGGTCAGGAGATGGAGTGCAGTTTATCTATGGAATATACCTTATATCTTGTTCATTTTTGTATGTGTTAGAAGAGCCACTTGCATAAACTCCCCAATTGTAGTATTCCTGTTGCAAAATCATAACTGTCCAACTGAAAAGAACTGTTCCTACATTCAGAACATTTTTAAGAAGGAGAAGCTGCTTTATGGGGACTTATATATCATCATTCAACTGTAGATGGTGCTACCCAGTGAGTTCGGCATGGTTTATGACAAATACCATGACTAGGGGTTGTTAAACGCAGTGCCATGTATTCCCTGGGACACCACATGGCACTAAAGGGGCAGAGAAGAGACTGTTGCTAAGCTTTTGCATAATTCAAGCAACTAACTTGTTCTTGTAGGTCAACTTTCTCTAACACCAAAAGCTTTTGCAAGTTCAACTATCCTGTCAATCTAAAATCTAGGGAAAGATATAAAATTTTAAAGAGAGGAGAAATATAAACTTAAACAACAATGATCAGCACCTGAAGGATATCCCTCTCCTTAATTATCAGTAAAAACGGCATTATTTAATTACTTGTGAAATGTCTACTTCTAAAAAGGACTTGAAGTGGTTTACAGTAAAAGCAACATATGATCAAAGTTCCAGTTATCTATTGCTCTGTATCAAACTACCCCAAGACTTAATGGCATAAAATAACAACCATTTTATTCTATACACAATTGTATGTGTCAAGAACTTGGAAATGAAACAGCAGGATGGCTTCCTCTGCTCAGTGACTGGGATCTCAAGTGGGGTGATCTGAACACCCTAAATTGCTGGGGCCATATGTATATAGAGTCTCAGGCTGTTGGAGGTTTCCTGAGTCTTCTCCATGACTACTAGCCAGGGACAGAACATCCAAAGTGTTCCTTTCATTCACATGTCTGGCACTGCTGGAATGACTGGCACAGCTGAGGCTGGTGGGCCTCTCCCGCTCTCTCTCGTCATGGATTCTCTCCAGGGAGCTTCCTCACAGCTCACAAGTCTTTGAGTAGTTGGACTTCTTACATGGTGAGTAGTTTTCCCTTGTAATTAAGAGGTCCAGGCGGAAACTGGGAAACTTCTCATGGATGACCTGATCTCAAGTCCTAGAACATGACCTCCATCACATTCTAGTGGTGAAACATGTCACAAATACCAAGATTCAAGAGGAGAGGAATTAGACAATACTTCTCAATGGAAGGAGTGGCCCAGAATATGCAGCCAGCTTAATGTACACCATTTGCTACTGAGGATGATGACAGCTGCACAACTGAGGGAACAAGTAATTACACTAGAAAACTAGGCTAATAACATGTCCTGCTATGAGCGTGGAGTTTAACCCTGAGCTTCCTAGTGATCAAGGCAAAAAGGAAAGAAAAACACAGCAACATAGTGTTCATTAACTATTTCAAAAAATCATGTTAGAATTTTTCAGTTATTTTCCAAAGAATAAAATAACAATCAACAAAGACAGAACATGTGATATGTATTTTATACAGTTCCCTTCTACCTAGCCCTCCTTTTCCGCCTCAATAACCCAATTCACCCTTGTGGTGGCAGTCATTCTGGATAGGAAATTAACTGCTTAGAATGGGTCTTGATATTAAGAAGGGTAGAAGAAGAAAGAAGAAAAATGACAGTAATCTGCGATAAACACAAGAAAAGGAAAAACAAAGAAGAAAAGGAGAGAAGACTGACAGAGGAATAAGAAATTAGATAGAACTTTGTTTTGTTCTGCCTTGTGAAGAGTTTCACCAGTCACAAACTCAAATAACTAAGAGATCTGGCAGGTACCTAAAATATCTGAAATATGTGAAGTATAAGGAACATAGAAAGAAGCGGAGCCTCTGTCAAATGGAAAGTGCATGCCTTGTCTAAAAGTATCAAATTATTTTTGATTAAGTTGATTATCCATACTGTACTCCCAAACATGTTCAGCAGACTGACTTCAGGCTGCTACTGACTGCCAAGTTTCATCTCTTGACTTTGCTTCCATGGAGAAGCAAAGTCAAGAGATGGATTTTGATGGATTTCCATGGTCCTTCCTGGCAGAGAGATCCTTCAGGATGACATTGAAGGACCAACTGTTAGAGCAGGCAGGTAGCTAGATATGAGCAGAGAAAGGGGGGCACGGGCCAGGTGGCAGGAAATCACTCATCTTGTAAACAGCAGGGGTCCATTGGCAGACAAAGAAAAGCAGGAACCTCCAGACTGATAGGAAACCACACATTCTGGGTGATAAGTGTCCTGGAGGCAGACAAAGAAAGGTGGGAAAAGGCGGGAATCTCCTGCTTCCGAATGTAACCTGTTCTCATTACAATAAAATTAGCCTTGCAGATAAGAAGTACCTATCATGCACCGATCCCATGACACTTCTGATTTCAGCTAGATAAGGGAAGAAATCCCTCCTCCCATTGGGAAGATGGAGCTGGCATGAAAATCAGAGAATACGACCCCCAAATCGCTCCTTCCCCTGAGAATATTCTGCCCCATCATTTGTAGGCCCCTCATAACTGACTTCCCAAAGAAACCCAGGGCAGCAGCTCCTCACCTGTCTGCCTGCTCTCCCTCTGAGAGCGTATTCTTGCTGAAATAAATCCTCACTTGACTTTCTTAACCTCCCTGCCTCGTCTCCAAATTCTTTCCTTGACGAGGCAAGAACTTTAAATTCACCAGGAATACGATCGCAGGTATTTGCAGACGTGACCTTTCTCAGTCCGGTTTCCTAAGATCTAAGACCTATCACCTCCTGAAATAATTATTGGGGAAGAAATAATAGGAGAGATTTTTATTGCTCATAAGGGATAAAATAATGAACTAAGCCAGGTTAGTGCCAAATACCGACTCTTGCTCAAATCAAAAGTCTTAGAACTGAGAAATGCATCCGTGTGTTCTACAGGGCAAGCTACTACTATGCCGTTTATCTCTGATTGCTACTTTTTAACATCTTATGTGCTAAAAGCCAAAAAAGGACTCTAATGTGTTATTTACTATGGAAAATTAGACAATGTTAGCACTCCTCAAATTCTGACCAAAGGTTTTCTTCTTATATTTTTCCTCCTTTTAATGGGCTGCCATTAAAAAACAGTAATGCCATTAAAACCAGCAGAAGAGTAGCACTCTTTCTTTTTAATAAAAAATATTTTTCCTTAAAACATAGAATTGTTAGTAAGTAAAACATGCTGCTTTCTATAGTTGTGGTTTCTCCCTTTCTAAAATTATGTTATGGAGGATGATAGTGTTTCCAATGATCTGAAGTCCCCTTAGACTAATAAAATCTTTGATTTTTAGCTGAGCACGTGGCTACCCAATTTCTCTTTTGCTCGTCTCTTCAAATTTAATCACTTTATGTTTTCCAGTTGTGAGAGAGTCAAGCTTGAGTACTCCTTATATCTCTGCCCCCATGGCTTTCCTTTCAATGTGCCATGCCGCCATGCAGTGTGATCTTTCCATTAAAATGTGTCACATCCATTACTTAATGTCCCAAACTGATTTTCAAAAGTTTATGAATAGTAATAGATGATAATACAGGAATACTGTTTCTCCCAGAGAGCAGCAGTTCAATGAAATCCTTTGATACCTATATCCAAAGTTAGCTAATGGTGGATCTTTCAGACACCACTCAGGCCAAATGGATTTGAAAAGATCCATCCACACAGCTAGTGGGTCATTTTGAGACACCTAATTCAAATGTCACTAGGTGTTAGCCTTTGCTGAGATACGCAAAGCTCAGCTGAGTTCCGCAAATGATGTAGATTCTCAATAGTTTGGATCCTTAATGTTTTCTTTGATGGCCAGTTTGTTCTGACTCATTGATTGGAGAAAATTAGGTGAGATATAAGAAATAGGAATTGTTACTTCCTTTAGATTGGGGTTGATTAATATGAATAAGGAGGTGAATTTTCTAGTAAAATGGCCCTGATCTTTTCCATTTATCTATTTGCCCATTAGCTACCTGTACTCCGTGGAAAAAAGAGATCTTAGTTCCTCCCTATTAACATATTTATATTATTCAGTCTTAATTGCACATAGACATTTATAAACTAATGTAACAGAACAAAAGATATCATGAAAAAAATGAGTTTTATGAGAAAGGGAAGAATTCATTTTATTTTAGAACAAAGAAAATATATTACATTTGGAGGCATTCCAAGTCCTTTGGTTTCATGAATATTCCATCTTCATGATAATGGACAGCTGTGCTCTTATGAACTTCTAAGAATCAGCTAACTTTGGTCAGAGCTAGAGTTTTTAAAGGTAAAGGTCAAAAGAAACAGACTTTCTCCTTCTGAGTCTGCATTTTCAGTGCGGCATTGCAGTAAGCTTTCTCATCAACCCTTAAACTGACATTCACAGTAATGGAGTTTATCATCATTCACTTCCTGCCACAAAGAGCCCAGAATTAAAAGAATCTGTCCTTCATTGTTAAGTACTGCACAATTTTCCCTTTTTAGGATCTTATGTGAGGATCCTGCTGGTTCTATTGATATTAGTTTTTTTCTAATGGGAAATTTCTTTCCTATGTAATTCATTTTAAAGGCAACCAGCAGGTACCCAAACAGGCAACACCTATGAGTGACCAGACAGACAGAATGGAGCAAATTAGAGACCCTTTTTAATGAAAGTCCCACGTGCGAACAAATGCATGGGACCATAAGCAATTGCGTGCTTCAAGGAAACATGGGATTATATGGTCCCTTAATAATGAAGCTTAATGGGGCCATCCATTCCCTATGGGTGAAACAGAAAAGCCAAGGTATATGTTAAGATGGCATTGACAAAGATACAACAGGTTACTAGGGTTTCAGGTTGCCACTGTCAGGGAGGAAGAAATTTTCCTCTACCC
This sequence comes from Balaenoptera acutorostrata, assembly GCF_949987535.1. Lineage (NCBI taxonomy): Eukaryota > Metazoa > Chordata > Mammalia > Artiodactyla > Balaenopteridae > Balaenoptera > Balaenoptera acutorostrata. The sequence continues at coordinate 36,144,290 of NC_080072.1, read as the reverse complement.
TTCTAGGTTCTTCTGACTGGTCTAAGAATTAAATTGACATGAGACAGAGTAACAGGAAAAAAATCAAACAGAAGTTTAATAACAAGTATGCATGGGAGAGACTGAGGAAAACTGAGTAACTTGACAAAATGATCAAAGCCCTCACTTTAAATACCATCTTCAGCTAAAGACAAAAGAGGCTGTTGGGAGCAGTGGTTTGGAACTTCAAAAGGGAAGAAGGCATTTCACATGGAGATGGAAAAGCAAATGTTTGGTAAATACATGTTTGTTGGGTCATGCAGAGACAATGGGACACAGAGTGGGCTCTGATCTCTAAGAGCTTACCCCACCACACCTAGCTCATGTTCTTTGTAGATAGCTCTGGTAATAGCTCTATTTTGGGAACAGGCCTCTATCTAACTTCTTTTAGGCAGTTAGGGGGAAGGTCAAAGTTTCTGTCTGAGTCTTTTGTTTCTTAAAAACAATCAGCCTCAATTAATCCTTATGCCAAAGTGACACATTTTAGGGTGGCACATTTTGCTCTCCTACACCACTTAAGAAACTGCAGCCCCATCATTATGATTTTAAGACTTTGGTAAGATTTCATAAAGTTCTATAGTTTCCTTCTCTTTGTTATTTTTATTACCACCCTTGCTGTTTCCCTTGAAGCTTGTTAAAGGAGTAGAACTTGGGTAACCTGCATTTTCTTATAGCTAGACTTGGGAAAATTAGATCTCCAGAGGGAAGATTGGTGGTGGCCACTGAAAGGGGAATGAGAACATAAACAAACTGAGTCCCTTGGGCTCCCATGGAAGATGTAGTGGATGTGGACTGAGTATCAGTTTGAGAGTCTGGGCACCCATAAGGTCTTTTTTACATTCATAACTCACTAAGGTAACTGTAAGCACTATGTCAATTTTAATGGGAAAAAAAATTAGGACCATTAGAGGAATAACAGCTTAGCAGAATTAATATTTTACATGATTCATTAAATATTATTCTATCCTTAAGCCTAAGGTCTCAGAGCATTGGTCTCACAGGAAAAAATGAAGGAACTGTCCTTTGTATCTATTATTTTGAAATGTCTATTTTGCAAAGTTTTTAGAGTGAGGCATGGTTTTGGAAGGGAAAAATGCTTTCTTTAATGACTTTAGTTTTCTGGCTCTTCTAAACAAGAATTGAGAGGGCTAAACATATAATAATTAAAATTTTTAAAAACTTTATTTGAAAGGTGACATTGATTAGTGCTGCAGGTTTCTCTTTGTACACAACCCAAAGATGACAGGGCTCTGAACACCACTTGAGATGAATATACCCAAAATAGCAAAGAACAGTCATTGATTATATAATCATATTTTTAAGCAGGAAAAGCACACAGTTGTGGATTTTTTAATCCTAGAAGAAGAGCAAAAATGGCCATTATGAGAAGAAGAGAATGAAAAGACAGAGAGAGAGAGAGAGAGAGGAAGGGAGAGAGAAAATGATATTGAAAAAACATTGAAACTCAACCACAGAATTACTAAGTATCAGATGAACCAGTATTATGACTAGATTTATCATAAGACAAAAACATACCTCCCCAGTAATTCTTGTGGTGCTTAATCTTCTAACATTGAAAACCTTTTACTTGGCACTCTCCTAAACTGCTAGTAGAAGCATAATACGTTAAAACCATTCTGGAGGGTGCTTGGCAATATATAACAAAAGCTTTAAAAACAAATAAATTTCATTTGTTCTAAGACTTATTTTCCCTAAAGGAATATGTATACCACCTAAGCATGTTTTATAAAATGAATAAATGTAAATGACCTAAAGTCTGATAATAGGAAAATTGGTTAAGTAAACTGTAATATATCCACAGGATTGAATACTCTGTAACCAATTAATATAGGTTACAGAAGATTATTTAATCATATGGAAATAGTCACAGTAAATTGAATAAAAGGTATGGCTATTCTACAACACTAGAGTTCCATGAGAAGCCTTAAGAGTCTAGAAGTCATATAATAATACACTGGAAGGAAGAAATATTCTGAATGAAGAAATGTTCTGAATGAAGTCTGAAACTATTGTGTGTTGCACTGATTTCCACCAGGTCATGAGGCAACTGCTTGCTCAAAAGGAGACCAGAGGAATGAAAAGATGTTAGATTTTGATGTGTTCATTCATTATTCATTTACTTATTCATCTATTAATTCAGCCATCATCATATCTTAAGTTCCTACCACATGCTAAGCATTGAGCTAGGTACTGAAGTGTGACTTCAGATCAATGAGACAGGAGAAACATGTAGAAAATGATCCAAGAGCCTTTGCATGCCTTGTCCAAGATTCTGAGTCATTTTGTAGGCAATGAGAAGTCACTGGTGATTTTGAGCAGGGAAATGACAAGGTTAGATTTTAACATTAGATCATTTTTGTAGCAGTGGGGAGGGTGAAACATAGGAGGACAGGACTAAAGTAGGGATGTGGTGACTGGGCTTTGGGGGTAGTCCAGTGAGAGCAGAGGAGAATGTAAACCAAGGCAGTTGCCCAGAAAATGGAGACAGGGACAGATGAAAAAGATATCTGGGAATTAAAACTGAACGTGGAGACTGAATGTATAGAAGGAGCAGAAGAAATGGACATAATTTTGGATAAGTCCTAGATTTTTGGCATGGGTGGGGGTAGTGTTGTTTAGCAGAATAGACTGGATAGCACTCTATGGCATTTCATACATTTTCCGTGTGCTTAGATATATAAGTATATTCATATGCTTTTCAATACTGATAAGCTGGTTCCAGTCTTTTGCTATGGACATTTTCCACTGTCTTTAGTTTCCTTCATTAAAGTGAAAGATTTACCATTGAAGATTAAAATTCTGGAATTTCTGAAGGAACTGTAAATGTTGATAATAAAAATGAAAATTTATGTAGCATTGACAATGTGCCTAGCTCTGGGCCAAGAATTGTATACATGCTACATCATTCACTTGTCACAGAAATACCATTAGGTAGGCATCACCACCTTATAGATGACAAAATGAAGCTCTGAGAGATTGTCACTTGCTCAACATTACACAACTAGCAAGTGGCACAGCCAGAATTCAAACCAAAGTTATCAATCTTTTAACCTGTATTCTCTGAACCATGTTGATTATTTTCTGAAATTTCAGACATTCTCAGAAACAATACCTTTCTGAAAACATTATAGATGAGCTTTGGAGATCTGAGTGGCAGCATGATCTGACAGAAAGATCTTTGGACTGAGGGTTGAAAGTCTAAACTCCTGGTTTGAACTAGACCACAATCTTGCTGTTTGATTTGATCTTGATCAAGTCACTTAGCTCTGGGTTTCATTTTCTTTATTTGAAAATAAGCCAATTGAATTAGAAGTCACTTCCAAGATGTTATTTATATTTATGGCATAAGAAATTTGAAATTTCTTTGTTTATTCACACGCGAGAAGATTTCAAAGCATAAAATGGCTCTATAAACTAATGGAATTTGCTGATTTCAGACATGAAAATGTTATTTTCTTTGGACATAGAAAGTAAAGAGAATGACCTCTGGTATGCATTTTTGTGAATTTGTCAACTAACATTAAATACTTAGATGTGCCCTCAGCCTTCTTAGAATCCCTTGTTTAGTTCATTGCTCCATCATCTTAACGTGAGACCTTAGGTTAAAATAAAGCAGGAGGTTCTGACAAATTGCTTCAGGCTCAGAGCTAAACACGGTCTCACCTTCATCAGGATGATTTAAAGTAACCTGGTGAATTAGGTATGACCTGAATTTATTAACCATTTCTGGTTAATAGTAATATAAACAGCTACAGAAAGCGTCCCTGGGATATTCTCATGAACGTCTATTTGCCTCTAACAATTTGGACTAAGTGACACCATCAGAAGGAAGGAGATAGACTGGCTTTCAACATAGTTTAGTATTTCAAAATGTCCATGTTGAAACAATTTTCAAAGCCATCTATTCCAATGTTTTCTAAGTGATGGTCCACAGATAGATAGTCATGCATAACAAGGTTGTCATTGGTCTGAGGCAAAATTAGAAGACTAAGGATATTGTAGTAAATTTTTAATAAAACTATATTTATTCAATTTAAGGGAATGCCTTTTTTCTAAGGTTATATACTTCAAACTCAATGTGGATTTTTTCTTTTATTAAATGATAATTATAGATAAAATTAACCTTTGTTTTTGTTTTGTTTATTATTGTTTTATTTACTTGGTAAAATGGACATTACATTCTTTAAACTTTCACCACTTGGCGAAATCAAAATTTCTGGGAACTGCTGATCTAATCTAATCAACAGTCTCTTCAGTTTGATGTCTAAAACCCTCTTTAGTCTTCTGTCAGTCACCTAATCTGAGATGAGGAGGTCAACACACGTGAGTAACTCCACACCACTCTTGGATGTCCTCAGATGTTTGGTAGTCTTTGTTATATAGTGCTAAACTATGTTTTGAATAGTTCCACCAAATAGTAATACTGTTATGGTACACATTTTATAAATAATGAAATGAGAAAAGTTATCTTACTTTTGTTAAGTAGTGAGTAATTAAGCGGAGGCTAACCTTAGGTCGCTCATACTTGGAAGCCCACACTCCTATCAAACACAATGTACTGCTTTCTGAGTCTTCCCTACTGACATCACAGAGAACAAGTCCTGTCTCTCTTCTTTGTGATTACCTTTTGTAAAGTCAAAGGCAACCTTTATGTTTCTCTGAGCTTTCTCTTAGCTAGGTTGAATATAAACAATTTCTTTAGTTGTTGCTAATGTGACAAGGTTCCCTCATATCATTTTACCATGACAGTCTCTTAATAGATTGCTCACTCTTCATTATTTGCAATTTGCATGGGAGTCAATGTGGGTTTTAAAAAAAATATGGGCTTCAAAGACAGACCCACCTGGGTTTGAGTCTTGGCACTGGCACTGACTAGTTCTGTGACCTATTGAGAGCTATTCATTTATCAGAATTGAGTGTCAGTTTCCTCATTGTAAAATGGAGATAACATCATAGCATTACTCTGGAGATCAAACAGAAAAATTCAAAACTCAATGGCCTTTGGTAATTCAATCAGCAGCAAACTAAAACAATGAATAAGAATATATGTGTGTTTATGTGTATCTGGACTATAATAAGTAAAAGTAAAGTAATAACTAACTTGATAAACTTTGTTATTTTCCATAGCTATCTAAGATATCAAATAATGAGAGAAATAAATGAAGTTGAAAATTTCCTATTGTTCTGATTTACACCAGGATTCAAGGATTAGTTACAATTAACTTTCTATAGCTGTTCCCCATTGATCACTTGATGCATATGCTTTTCTGGAATTGGATTGTGATTCAAGCATGGCAAATTAAACTTCTGATTTAACAATTAAAACCATCAGGCTGACGAATGAGACTGTGAGGCTGATTTACTCTGGATGAGATTCTGGCTCCCAGGCATAAATGAGATTCTCTTTGTTTTCAAGAGTAGCCTGGCAGGCTGGCTCATGTGGCAAAAGCCTAGGACAGATCTCATTCTATAACAATCACCAGACATCTCCACTCAAGGAATGATAGTCCTTAAGGTATTTAGGAGTGAGTCACTCATGGATGACTGGTGATGTCACTCTTTCTTCATGGCCATTAAAGACTAGCTTATAACCCAAATAAAGTAATTTTATTGAAGAAGCCTTTAATTGACCTCTCATTTTGCTTTAAGATGGATAGATGATAGATAGATGGATAGATAGATAGATGATAGATAGATATAGATAGATGACATAGATTTTATAAATTGGTCTTCAGCCTTCCTCCTTGGACTAATCACACCAAATGAAACTTGCTATTAAAATACAAAACAAAACAAACAAACAAACAATCAAACAAACAGCCCAAATTGTCACCAGCAAAGCCCATTAACAATTGCTGGGAAATAAAAACAAAAATATGGGTAATAAAATAAAGTCTAACCTTTTTTTTCTTTTGCTTTGTGCTTTGTCTAGTTTCACTTGCTCACAGGGTACTGCTTACAGAGGCCTTGCACCCAGCGCTTCACACCAGAATTCCTAGTGCAAAACGGTTGCTCACAACGTGTCAGCTTGGTGGGCCGTGCCCAGAAGCTCTGAGCTGGGCTTTGCGATCTGAGCAGCACAGCTGCGCCTGCCAGACGTGAACTCCACCCTCACCCTAAAAAGCATCCCCACCCATGGCCTGTCCAGAAAGAATGTGCTCTAGAGCGTGAGCTTGCACCTCTCCATTCTTTGATCACAGAATAAAACTTTTCCTTTGCTTCTTAACCAAACTCAGTCTCATTCTTTCTATTGGCTTGAAATACAGTGGGCAGTAGGACCCTTGTTGAGGCCAGACTCAAAAGGGTCGGTAACATAATCACACAAAAGCATTACACTATGATGCACTTACTTTTGGAATCAGATAGATCTGGGATCAATTTTTGGCTTCAGCATTTACTTACTCATTACTTTGGGTATATAACATACCTTGGATATATAATATAATCACCCTGAGTTTCAGTTTTATCATTTGGAAAGTTAAAAACATAACGTATTCTTCAAGACAGTTTTGAAGATTAGAGGTAATTAATAAAGTTCTCAACAAGTCCACTGGCAAATGATAGACACACAGTAAATGGTAGCTTCCATGAAAACTGGACTAATCTCTGTTATGGTCTGCATTTCTTCCTTTAGCAGTTTGTAGCTTCTGGGGTATCTAGGACATTCAAATATAGTCAGATCATAGTCACTTGGGACATTTTATTAATTTTATGAAGTCAGACAACTATCTGGGAGAGAGAAATGTGACACCTCAAACTTTTCTAGGAGTTCAATATTTATCACCTCAAAACCCCATATCCTGGGCTTCCCTGGTGGCGCAGTGGTTGAGAATCTGCCTGCCAATGCAGGGGACACGGGTTCGAGCCCTGGTCTGGGAGGATCCCACATGCCGCGGAGCAACTGGGCCCGTGAGCCACAACTACTGAGCCTGCGCGACTGGAGCCTGTGCTCCGCAACAAGAGAGGCCGCAACAGTGAGAGGCCCGCGCACCGCGATGAAGAGTGGCCCCCACTTGCCACAACTAGAGAAAGCCCTCACACAGAAACAAAGACCCAACACAGCCAAAAATAAATAAATAAATAAAATGCAGGAATATTTAAAAAAAAAAAAAAACCCATATCCTCATTGTATAGCTACAGGGTCATTCTTGGATCTAACTTTCCTGGAATCTTATATTATTTACAATATCCATGGAAAACAGAAACAGCACTTGTGAATAATTTCTAACCACCTTAGATTTCTGAAAACCTGACTGGCATCTCATCTTTTAAAATATACAACATATTTAATTCATACCAGAAGGAAAAAGAGAATAAGAAAAGATAGTCCAAAAAATTAAACCACCTTAATAAATGGAACTTAAGAAAGTCTATATGTCAGTGTCAGGGCATTCAAGCTATTCTACCTTTAGCTGTTAAAGACCCAGAGGGAAAAGGCAGATGAATTACTAAATGTTCCTGCTTGCCTGCCTGCATGATCTGCTTCATTGTTTTAAATATCAAGCCTCATGACCTTAAAGTATGCTCAGAAAATCTTATTCCCATTCCCTATTACATCCTCAGCAGTTACCAGATAACAAGGTTCAATCATTAATATACAGCAGTGTGCTATAAGCACAGCAGAATTATAAACAAACATGAACGCAAAAAGATTCTATAATACATTTCCAATAACTAAATGCCTTCCACCCCCAGGATTCTTCATTTTTTGGGTCTATATTTCTCTATTTGTCAGGGGGTCTTAAGTTACTACCATGAAAACAGCACATCACTGCTTTGATGGGTGGAGGTACTGCCATTGTGGGAAGAGAGGAAGAGAGAGAAAAGAGAATGTTATTCTCAGATTATTAAACCTCTTTTATTTTTCCTTGTTCTTAATTGCAAGTGTTTAACTATCACAAAAGTACTCCATACGTATTCCCCAGAAATATACAAAAGGGAATTTTCTGAGACGTTTCCTAGAGGGTAGATAAAACTGTCAAAAAGATTCCTAATGCTAAAAGATTAATATTATCATAATTACTTTGTAAAAAGTAAATTAAGAAAGTGCCAAAACAGCCTCTTGCTGACTTTACATCTCTGTAAAATGCAGCTAACCTGACATCTACAGCCTGTTTGTGGGGTAGTCTGCCTTACTTGGCTCCCAGGGCTGCTCGAGTTAAGGACTTAATGTGTCAGCAATTCCTTTATCAGCTCTTAACTTCCAGATTACTAACTTTTCACAAGCAATCATGAATATTCACTGAAGACAGAAATTGGGCAAATCAAGCCCCAGGAGAGTACTGTACTAGTGTGTATGGATAATACTTTGAAATCAAGACTCCCTATAACTTTGACTGGGGTTTGGGTAAAAGAAACTATGCAATTTAGCCAAAGTTAAACAACAAAATCCTAACCTACATCATCACTCTTGAGCTTGAAGAGTAGAGAAAAGAGCACTGGTCAGTATGTTGGAGGATCTGAAGTAAGGCACTGCCTCTTCCATTTATTAGGATTAATACTACACTTGGGCAAGTCTCTTAGTCTCTCCAAGTCTGCTCCCTCCTGTCTAAAAGGGAAAAAGATTTCTTAGATTTTAAATATTGGACTGGTAACTTAATTTCTCAGAAATCCAGTTTCTTAATCTGTAAAATGGGAATCATGATTTTTCTTACTTGGCACCTCAAAATTGTTAAAAGAGTGGTGTATTTAGTCCACTTTGAACAAAGGTTCTAACCAAAAAGATGTTGTTTACATCTGAGCTCAGGTAGTTAATAAAATAATGTGTATTTTGTTAAAAATTATTTTAGAGTGGTGTGGTTCTATCAATCTAATTATTATAGGGTATAGCCAGGAATTGTGAAGTTGATGTGGCCAGTATTTGGGTCTCAATCTATATCATCTTTTCTTTTCACTTCTGCTTTTGTGCTTTCTCTTCACGTTCCAGTTTTGGCTGGTGAGATTGAATATCAAGCCTGATTTGGTTCTGGAGAGCACTCAGTTTCTGAAACTGTAGTTCGAAGTTCAGCCATCTAGGCCTGTGGGCATTTTCTTGACTACAATACAACTTTGCTTGTAAGCAAAGTTCCTATTAGCAGAAATTTATAAACTTAAGAACTGCCAAAAAAGGGCTATTGCCCTGTGAGAAATTTATGGGGACTCATTATTTTGTCTGCTATGGAGAGACTGCTTTTATAAGCATCTCTGGTTTTAAAAATGGGACAAATATATTTCAGAGAAATGTTCCCTGGAAGGATCTTCCCCATTACTTAAAATATCTTGTGCCCAAGGCTGCAAAGGCTAAGATAAAAGCTCTCCATTTGGGATATAAGATTTTCCCTGACTAGGGGTTACAAATGGGCTTTTTAAACAACTAAACAGTGCACAAAACTGTTAGAAAAATCTCCCCAAAATGTAGGAGCTCTGTTTCTTACCTATGTAAGAAGAGAGCTGAGATGCTCTTACAGAACCCTAGAGTTCCTCTCTCCTCCTCTTGGCTCCCACAAGCACTCAGCACATACTCTTCATTTCTGTTCTTCCCACACCATATCTTGATTGCTGACTGTTTCCCCTACCAGAATGAACTGCTTGTGGAAGTGACGGTGTTTTATTTATCAGATATGTTTGGTGCTTAGCGTGGTGAGTAGCATACAGTGGGCTCTCACTAACTGTTTACTGATTGTTTCACATACACCGAGTCTTGATATCTGCAGAAGGTATGAATGAGGACTGACCCTAATGCATACTTTGTTCATTGCTTTTAAAAATTCAATTCCTGATACATGCTTGTGTCTTACGGTTTAATGCTCACTCCCCCTCTCTGAAATGCAGTGCAGAGTTATATATCCTGCTTGAGATTTTACTGTATATGATTTTCAAATGTACCACAGTAGTAAATGTACTCTGGAATGCAAATCCAGTAACTAAGTTGGGCATGCTGCAAAGCTGGCAATGTCTTTGAAAACATGTTTTCTAGAAAGTAAGCCTATCTTAGATTTTTCCTCCTAATTTCCATTCCATCCAGACAGACTTTGTGAGCAGTAACTTTTTCTTCATGGGTGCTTTGTTTATTTTTTCTTATTCTTCCCCTGAGACAGGTCATTACTAACCATCTAATGAGCTATTCTTTACATAAGATTTATACGGAAGCAGCACAAAGTATGTCCTATTCAGATTCACTGCATAATATACGACCCTAAAAAAACAACCTGAAGAAAAGCTCTAGAAAACGCACTAGAAGGCTTTAGGGCTAATTTGACCATGATCCATTTCCCCTTTAAGTCAGTTAGGTGGCTGGGAAGAGACTAACAAAAACTGTGAAAGAAAAGTCTTAGTGCAAAGGGAAACGGTTCCTCAACCTCACCCCCAACTCCTACCACAACTATACTCGCACCCAAGGGGGAAAGCACCTCTGACATTATCCCATAGACAGTCCAAACGGTGCTAAGAGAAACCCAGAAGGCGGTGGTGACAAGAAACAGAGAACCGGGAGAAGGAAACGAACAACTCACCAAGAGAACCAATGCAAATCAGTCTTTGAAGTTATTCAAGCAGTCTTAACAGTTGGAGGCAATGCTGGATGAAAAAAAGGCAAATGTCTTTCAGGGGGACCTTCAAGATGGCAGAGGAGTAAGACATGGAGATCACCTTCCTCCCACAAATACATCAAAAATACTTCCCTTTTTTTTCTTTTTGAATTTTTGAATTTTATTTTTTTTATACAGCAGGTTCTTATTAGTTATCTATTTTATACATATTAGTGTATATATGTAAATCCCAGTCTCCCAGTTCATCCCCCCCCCCGCCCACCCCACTTTCCCCCTTGGTGTCCATACGTTTGTTCTCCACATCTGGTTCTCTATTTCTGCCCTGCAGACCAGTTCACCAGTTCATCAGTTCATCATCTGTACCATTTTTCTACGTTCCACATATATGCGTTAATATATTTGTTTTTCTCTTTCTGACTTACTTCACTCTTTATGACAGTCTCTAGATCTATCCATGTCTCTACAAATGACCCAATTTCGTTCCTTTTTATGGCTGAGTAATATTCCATTGTATATATGCACCACATCTTCTTTATCCATTCATCTGTCGATGGGCATTTAGGTTGCTTCCATGACCTGGCTATTGTAAATAGCGCTACAATGAACATTGGGGTGCATGTGTCTTTTGGAATTATGGTTTTCTCTGGGTATATGCCCAGTAGTGAGATTGCTGGGTCATATGGTAATTCTATTTTTAGTATTTTTAAGGAACCTCCATACTGTTCTCCATAGTGGCTGCATCAATTTACATTCCCACCAACAGGGCAAGAGGGTTCCCTTTTCTCCACATCCTCTCTAGCATTTGTTGTTTGTACATTTTCTGATGATGCCCATTCCAACTGGTGTGAAGTGATACCTCATTGTAGTTTTGATTTGCATTTCTCTAATAATTAGTGATGTTGAGCAGTTTTTCATGTGCTTCTTGGCCATCTGTATGTCTTCTTTGGAGAAATGTCTATTTAGGTCTTCTGCCCATTTTTTGATTGGGTTGTTTGTTTTTAATACTGAACTGCATGAGATGTCTGTATATTTTGGAGATGAATCCTTTGTCCGTTGATTCATTTGCAAATATTTTCTCCCATTCTGAGAGTTGTCTTTTCATCTTGTTTGTAGTTTCCCTTGCTCTGCAGAAGCTTTTAAGTTTCATTAGGTCCCATTTGTTTATTTTTGTTTTTATTTCCATTAATTTAGGAGGTGGATCAAAAAATATCTTACTGTCGGGGCTTCCCTGGTGGCGCAGTGGTTGAGAATCTGCCTGCTAATGCGGGGCACACGGGTTCGGGCCCTGGTCTGGGAGGATCCCGCGTGCCGCGGAGTGGCTGGGCCTGTGAGCCACAATTGCTGAGCCTGCGCGTCTGGAGCCTGTGCTCCGCAACAGGAGAGGCCGCGATGGTGAGAGGCCCGTGCACCGCGATGAGGAGTGGCCCCCACTTGCCACAACTAGAGAGGGCCCTCGCACAGAAACGAAGACCCAACGCAGCCATAAATAAATAAATAAAAATAATTTTTTAAAAAATGCATACTATAAAAAGAGGAGAATTTAAAAAAAAAAAAATCTTACTGTGATTTATGTCAAAGAGTGTTCTTCCTACGTTTTCCTCTAAGAGTTTTACAGTGTCCGGTCTTACATTTAGGTCTCTAATCCATTTTGAGTTTATTTTTGTATATAGTGTTAGGGAGTGTTTTAATTTCATTCTTCTACATATACCATCCAGTTTTCACAGCACCACTTATTGAAGTGACTGTCTTTTCTCCACTGGATATCCTTGCCTCTTTTGTCATAGGTTAGTTGACCATAGGTGCATGGGTTTATCTCTGGGCTTTCTATCGTGTTCCATTGATCTATATTTCTGCTTTTTGTGCCAGTACCATATTGTCTTGATTACTGTAGATTTGTAGTATAGTCTGAAGTCAGGGAGTCTGATTCCTCCAGCTCCGTTTTTTTCCCTCAAGACTGCTTTGGCTGTTCGGGGTCTTTTATGTCTTCATACAAATTTTAAGATTTTTTGTTCTAGCTCTGTAAAAAATGCCACTGGTAATTTGATAGGGATTGCACTGAATCTGTAGACTGCTTTGTGTACTATAGTCATTTTCACAATATTGATTATTCCAATCCAAGACATGGTTTATCTCTCTATCTGTGTCATCTTTGATTTCTTTCATCAGTGTCTTATAGTTTTCTGAGTACAGGTCTTTTACCTCCTTAGGTAGGTTTATTCCTAGGTATTTTATTTTTTGTTGCAATGGTGAATGGGAATGTTTCTTTAATTTCTCTTTCTGATTTTCACTGTTCGTGTACAGAAATGCAAGAGATTTCAGTGCATTAATTTTGTATCCAGCTACTTTACCAAATTCATTGATTAACTCTGGTAGTTTTCTAGTAGCATCTTTAGGATTCTCTATGTATAGTATCATGTCATCTCCAAACAGTGACGGTTTAACTTCTTTTTTGACTTGGATTTCTTTTATTTCTTTTTCTTCTCTGATTGATGTGGTTAAAAATTCCAAAGCTATGTTGAATAACAGTGGTGAAAGTGGGCAACCTTGTCTTGTTCCTGATCTTAGAGGAAATGGTTTCAGTTTTTCACCGTTGAGAACGATGTTGGCTGTGGGTTTGTAATATATGGCCTTTATTATGTTGAGGTACGCTCCCTCTATGCCTACTTTCTGGAGAGTTTTTATCATAAATGGGTGTTGAATTTTGTCGAAAGTTTTTCTGCATATATTGAGATGACTATATGGTTTTTCTCCTTCAATTTGTTAATATGGTGTATCACATTGATTGATTTGCATATATTGAAGAATCCTTGGATTCCTGGGATAAACCCCACAAGATAATGGTGTATGATCTGTTTAATCTGTTGTTGGATACTGTTTGATAGTATTTTGTTGAGTATTTTTGCATATATGTTTATCTGTGATATTGGCCTATAGTGTTCTTTTTTTGTGACATCTTTGTCTGGTTTTGGCTTCAGGGTGATGGTGGCCTCGTGGAATGAGTTTGGGAGTGTTCCTCCCTCTGCTGTATTTTGGAAGAGTCTGAGGAGGATAGGTGTTAGCTCTTGTCAAAATGTTTGATAGAATTCACCTGTGAAGACATGTGGTCCTCGGCTTTTGTTTGTTGGAAGATTTTTAATCACAGTCTCAATTTCAGTGCTTGTGATAGGTCTGTTTATATTTTCTATTTCTTCCTGGTTTAGTCACAGAAGTTTGTGTTTTTATAAGAATGTGCCAATGCCCCAAGTTTATTTTTTTTATTTATTTATTTTTTAAAACATCTTTATTGGAGTATAATTGCTTTACAATGGTGTGTTAGTTTCTGCTTTATAACAAAGTGAACCAGTTATACATATATATATGTCCCCATATCTCTTCCCTCTTGCGTCTCCCTCCCACCCACCCTCCGAATTCCACCCCTCTAGGTGGTCACAAAGCACTGAGCTGATCTCCCTGTGCTATGCGGCTACTTCCCACGAGCTATCTATTTAACGTTTGGTAGTGTATATATGTCCATGCCACTCTCTCACTTTGTCCCAGCTTACCCTTCCCCCTCCCTGTATCCTCAAGTCCATTCTCTAGTAGGTCTGTGTCTTTATTCCTGTCTTGCCACTAGGTTCTTCATGACCATTTTTTTTTTTTTTTTTAGATTCCATATATATGTGTTAGCTTACGGCATTTGTTTTCCTTTTTCTGACTTACTTCACTCTCTATGACAGACTCTAGGTCCATCCACCTCACTACAAATAACTCAATTTCGTTTCTTTTTATGGCTCAGTAATATTCCACTGTATATATGTGCCACATCTTCTTTATCCATTTATCTGTTGATGGACACTTAGGTTGCTTCCATGTCCTGGCTATTGTAAATAGAGCTGCAATGAACATTTTGGTACATGAATCTTTTTGAATTATGGTTTTCTCACGGTATGTGCCCAGTAGTGGGATTGCTGGGTCTTACGGTAGTTCTATTTTTAGTTTTTTAAGGAACCTCCATACTGTTCTCCATAGTGGCTGTATCAATGTACATTCACACCAACAGTGCTAGAGTGTTCCCTTTTCTCCACACCCTCTCCAGCGTTTATTGTTTGTAGATTTTTTGATGATGGCCATTCTGACCGGTGTGAGATGATATCTCATTGTAGTTTTGATTTGCATTTCTCTAATGATTAATGATGTTGAGCATTCTTTCATGTGTTGGTTGGCAATCTGTATATCTTCTTTGGAGAAATGTCTATTTAGGTCTTCTGCCATTTTTGGATTGGGTTCTTTATTTTTTTGATACTGAGCTGCATGAGCTGAAAGTGAAATTAAGAAAACACTCCCATTTACCATTGCAACAAAAAGAATAAAATATCTAGGAATAAACCTACCTAAGGAGACAAAAGACCTGTATGCAGAAAATTATAAGACACTGATGAAAGAAATTAAAGATGATACAAATAGATGGAGAGATATACCATGTTGTTGGATTGGAAGAATCAACATTGTGAAAATGACTCTACTACCCAAAGCAATCTACAGATTCAATGCAATCCCTATCAAACTACCACTGGCATTTTTCACAGAACTAGAACAAAAAATTTCACAATTTGTAGGAAACCCAAAAGACCCTGAATAGCCAAAGCAATCTTGAGAAAGAAAAATGGAGCTGGAGCAAACAGGCTCCCTGACTTCAGACTATATTACAAAGCTACAGTAATGAAGACAGTATGGTACTGGCACAAAAACAGAAATATAGATCAATGGAACAGGATAGAAAGCCCAGAGATAAACCCAAACACATATGGTCACCTTATATTTGATCAATGAGGCAAGAATATACAGTGGAGAAAAGACAGCCTCTTCAATAAGTGGTACTGGGAAAACTGGACAGCTACATGTAAAAGAATGAAATTAGAACACTCCCTAACACCATACACAACAATAAATTCAAAATGGATTAAAGACCTAAATGTAAGGCCAGACACTATAAAACTCTTAGAGGAAAACATAGGCAGAACACTCTATGACTAAATCACAGCAAGATCCTTTTGACCCATCTCCTAGAGAAATGGAAATAAAAACAAAAATAAACAAATGGGACCTAATGAAACTTAAAAGCTTTTGCACAGCAAAGGAGACCATAGACAAGACGAAAAGACAACCTTCAGAATGGGAGAAAATATTTGCAAATGAAGCAACTGACAAAAGATTAACCTCTTTGATTTCTTCAGTGATCTCTTGGTTATTTAGTAGGTTATTGTTTAGCCTCCAGGTGTTTGTATTTTTTACAGTTTTATTCCCTGTAATTAATATCTAACTCATAGTGTTGTGGTTGGAAAAGATACTTGATACGATTTCAATTTTCTTAAATTTACTGAGGCTTGATCTGTGATCAAAGATATGATCTATCCTGGAGAATGTTCCATGAGCACTTGAGAAGAAAATGTATTCTCTTGTTTTTGGATCGAATGTCCTATAAATATCAATTATGTCCATCTTGTTTAATGTGTCATTTAAACATTGTGTTTCCTTATTTATTTTCATTTTGGATGATCTGTCCATTGGTGAAAGTGGGGTGTTAAAGTCCTCTACTATGATTGTGTTACTGTCGATTTCTCCTTTTATGGCTGTTAGCATTTGCCTTATGTATTGAGGTGCTCCTATGTTGGGTGCATAAATATTTACAACTGTTATATCTTCTTGGATTGATCCCTTCATCATTATGTAGTGTCCTTCTTTGTCTCTTTTAATAGTCTTTATTTTAAAGTCTATTTTGTCTGATATGAGAATTGCTACTCCAGCTTTCTTTTGATTTCCATTTGCATGGAATATTTTTTTCCATCCCCTCACTTTCCATCTGTATGTGTCCCTAGGTCTGAAGTGGGTCTCTTGTAGACAGCATATATATGGGTCTTGTTTTTGTATGTATTCAGCCCGTCTGTGTCTTTTGGTTGGAGCACTTAATCCATTTACATTTGAGGTAGTTATTGATATGTATGTTCCTATTCCCATTTTCTTAATTGTTTTGGGTTTGTTATTGTAGGTCTTTTCCTTCTCTTGTGTTTCCTGCCTAGAGAAGTTCATTTAGTATGTGTTGTAAAGCTGGTTTGGTGGTGCTGAATTCCTCACCTTTTGCTTGTCTAAAGGTTTTAATTTCTCCATCAAATCCAAATGAGATCCTTGCTAGGTAGAGTAATCTTGGTTGTAGGTTTTCCCCTTTCATCACTTACAGTATGTCCTGCCACTCCCTTCTGGCTTGCAGAGTTTCTGCTGAAAGATCAGCTGTTAACCTTATGGGGATTCCCTTGTATGTTATTTGTTGTTTTTCCCTTGCTGCTTTAATACTTTTCCTTTGTATTTAATTTTTGATAGTTTGATTAATATGTGTCTTGGCATGTTTCTCCTTGGATTTATCCTGTACGGGACTCTCTGCACTTCCTGGACTTGATTAACTATTTCCTTTCCCATATTAGGGAAGTTTTCAACTATAATCTCTTCAAATATTTTCTCAGTCTCTTTCTTTTTCTCTTCGTCTTCTGGGCCCCTATAATTCGAATGTTGTTGTGCTTAATGTTGTCCCAGATGTCTCTGATACTCTTCTCAATTCTTTTCATTCTTTTTTCTTTATTCTGCTCTGTGGTAGTTATTTCCACTATTTTATCTTCCAGGTCACTTATCCGTTCTTCTGCCTCAGTTTTCTGCTATGGATTCCTTCTAGAGCATTTTTAGTTTCATTTATTGTGTTGTTCATCACTGTTTGTTTGCTCTTTAATTCTTCTATGTCCTTGTTAAAGATTTATTGTATTTTCTCCATTCTATTTCCAAGATTTTGGATCATCTTTACTATCATTACTCTGAATTCTTTTTCAGGTAGACTGCCTATTTCCTCTTCATTTGTTTGGTCTGGTGGGTTTTTACCTTGCTCCTTCATCTGCTGCGTATTTCTCTGTCTTCTCATTTTGCTTAACTTACTGTGTTTTGGATCTCCTTTTTGCAGGCTGCAGGTTCGTAGTTCCCATTGCTTTTGGTGTGTGCCCCCAGTGGGTAAGATTTGTTCAGTGGGTTGTGTAGGCTTCCTGGTGGAAGGTACTAGTGCCTGTGTTCTGGTGGATGAGGCTGGTTCTTGTCTTTCTGGTGGGCAGGACTGTGTCCGGTGGTGTGTTTTGGGGTGTCTGTGAATTTATTATGATTTTAGGCAGCCTCTCTGCTAATGCAGGGGCTTGTATTCCTGTCTTGCTAGTTGTTTGGCATGGGGTGTCCAGCACTGGAACTTGCTAGTCGTTGAGTGGAGCTGGGTCTTAGCGTTGAGATGGAGATCTCTGGGAGAGCTCTCACCGATTGATAATACATGGGGCCAGGAGGTCTCTGGTGGTCCAATGTCCTGAACTCGGCTCTCTCACCTCAAAGCCTCAGGCCCGACACCCAGCCAGAGCACCAAGACCCTGTCAGTCACATGGCTGCCCACACTTCTCAGTCTTGGCTCTGTGCTGGGGCAGCTGCTCTGGGTGTTTGAATTCCTCAAGGCCTGGGGTGCATCCTGGCTCCACCCACCCCAGGACTCTGGGCTCCTCCCTTCCTCTCAGAGGAGAGAATCTCCCTTTATAGGAGCATACAACACAGCCCACCCTCTCCCTTCACTGCTCCAACCTACCCTCTTAAACAAAGGCATGGTTTTAATTCTCAGAGAAAGTTAGCACGGAAGTGTTTAAACTTGATAGCTCACCTCATTCACCATGGGTGACGTGTATTTGAAGGGGTTGAGGTGACCACCTCTCATTGCCTCCTTGGTTTCTGCAGGTCACAGGGTAAGGATAACAATGCTCTTTGTGAGAGAAGCTGTAAAGAGAAAATGAAGTTGTAATGAGCACTGCTTCCAGTGAACAGGGAGATTTTTCTCTTTGTCATAAGTGTCTGGCCATTCTAGGAACTAAAGACCAGCCTGTGTTGCTCTTGCCTCTAATGGCTCAAAATAGTAAAAGGCTGGATTAAATAAATGTACTTTGATCTGACAAGGCAGCAAAGGGGACAGCTCACTTCCATGACTCCACTCGTTCCACAATCCAAGGATAAGATAGAACCAGGGGCAATTTCCATATATCACATAGCAATCTTGTCTAAGAGTGATTTTCAAAATTGTTGTTCATGGGTGTGTCATTTGTTCAAACACATAGTCCAAGACTGTCCTTCACTCAAGACTCCAGTTGTTCTCAGAAGCTGCCTTTGAATCAAAGTGTTTGTTTTCAATTTCTGCAATTGCCTTTACACTTTCTCTGGTTCTGACCTAGGACCCAAGATAATAATGTTGGCAGCTTCCAGTGTTTGGTTATTTATTACATCTTAAAATAACTACTAAATGTGCGTTTTTTTGGCATGATCTTGATAAGATTTGTTTTGGCTCTTACCTAAATTAAAACGTACAACATAATTCATTAATGGTTGCTGAAATTTTGCCATGGATTTTAAATTTTGAATTTAAAAGAATTTATTATGAATAGGGCTTGTATGTGTGCAGATGAGAAAGAATTTTTAGGATGTTTACATAATAATGATATTCATATAATTATCTTCTTTGGGGTAGGAATTATCTTATTCACTATTCACAGGCAGGAAGTACTCAGTGGGTGTTAGTTGAACAAGTGAATGACTGCGTTTTTAGTAGGAGCGATAATAACCCTTTTATATTTCTATTCTGCTTAATAAACTATTAATCGAATGGGGTAATATAATTTTTAACCTCACTTAAACATTTTAAATACTCTATAGGGTAAGAAGGATTTGTTTTCATTACCCATCAGAGAAGATACTGCATTTGATGATGAATGAAAGGGAACTTGAGTATAGGTCTTTCCATAGCCCCTCCACTGCACCAGCCAAGATAGAATAAGACTTTCTTTAAGAAAAATTGTGAAATATATATAGTCCTCTTTACCCACTTCACCCTCCCATTCTCACACCCTTCTTTACCTCCAGGGTACACAGTAAAGCCTGTGTGAAGCTCTCAGAATCCGCCTGTCCTTCACCTATCCTTTCCTACAAACCTGCTCTCAGAAAGGATCTGAGAAATGCTGGCATACAAATCATAGCTTAATAGTGACCCCTTTTGGGAGGTTTTGTTTTTAACAGAGTATACTACACAGTCTCAGACTGTTCATCATCTTTCTGGCCCTTAAAATGCAGTTTATTTGTCAAATGTCAAATGCAAGAAGCTCGTAAGAGCCAGCCAGCTGTGGTCAATATCCCTAGGACAGGTACTGGCCTGTATTGCTCTTCTACTTGTCTCCTTGACATGCTCTTATAGTGCATCCATCCTGTGGCATCATAATCTGAATCCTGCTCTGTGATTCAGGACCTTTCTATTTTTGTCAACTGTTTGGATATTCTTCTCCAGCTTATATGTCCCTGTCCCTCAGCCAAGCTAGTCCCACTATCAGCAAATGGCTATCAGACATGGACCAATACCCTTAACAGTAGGATTTCTAGCACCACCAGAGGGTTTTAGGGAAATGAAGGGATATTCTAGAATTCCTGAAATCACATTTGTTCTGCCTCTGCTTAAGGCTTAACTGCTGCAACCTAATTATCATAGTTGATTTCTTCATTGAAGTGGAGGATATTAAAACTATGTTTAAAATGTTTTATAAGCCTTTTCACAAGCTCTTGTGAAATCAGCCTCTGTCTCTCCCTACATACCACCCCTACTGCCAGCTCTCCTACTCCAAACACCACAGTATTTGCACAGTACACAAGTGGCAACCCCCCTGTTATCTGACCTAAATAGGGAGATCATAAAACGCCATATCTTTTCAGTATTTTCTAACCTTTGAACTCCTGACTTTCAGAAATTAGGCATCTACCTAACACGCCTTTTCCCTGCCAAAATTCCTGGAGCCAGTACCAGCTTTATTTGATTATTTTCATCCATCTCTCACATACACTCTGGTTTGACAATGCTGATTCAAGTATTGATAATGCCAATAACACAGACAATAAACTGAGTTTTGAGATGGCAATTTATGGAAGAATTAAAGTCTAAAACAAAAGCTTAAAAATGCACCATTTTTTATCACAAATAAACAATTGAGATGCAAAAGCAGTTTACAAATGTTATATGTTTGAGGAAAAGTGACTGAACAATCAGTGATGACAAAGAATTTACAAAATATGTATACAATCACACTTAAAACCAGGGGAAAATTGCTGTCTTTATTGGGACTGAGAACTGTGACCTACATATGCAAATAGGGCAGAATAATCCCTCTATAAGAACTACTAATTTATGGTCCTGAGCAGCATCTATCAGGATCACATTTTAGAATATGACCGACATCTTCCCCTTCAGGCCATGTAGATTTGTTTTTTGCCTGTGGGTTTGCTATGAGCCAATTTTTTGGTCCCAACCACTTGTCAGATATGCCAGAGGACAGTCATTATTGTTACAAAGAAAGAATACAGGTACACTAATTAAAAATACCACACTGTATGCAAGGACAAAGATGGGTCCCAGTTCAATGTGGTTTCAGGCAATTGTCAACATCTCCCTTTGCTCCACCATGTTTGCCCTCTGCTACCCATTCTTCAATGGTCCGTTATCTGTTCCCTGAAAAGTAGCCAAGACAGAGAATTCAGGCTAGTGCTCTCATGGTGCGAAAACATAGCTATAGTTCTTGACCCCACCTTGGCAATTTAGTTATTTTGTTTGGGACAGTTTCATCAGAACTGAAAGACTGTCACTCACTATAACCTCTATCTTTCCAGTTATTCCTTGGTTATCTAAGTAGGAGATATGACCTCTTCATCAAATTGCTGTTGTAGTAACTATAGATCTCAGTCCCTTAAAAATATAACTTTATTTTACTATATTAAACTAAGGTTCTAGATGCAGTGATCTGACACGTTAGCTTATAGAATTTTGTCTAGCAAAGATGCAACTTTCTGTGCAAAAGGTGAATCCAGAGGTTACATTTTTTGCTCTGCAGGACATCAGTTCTGTATCTAATCCAACAATCTTAACCTAACAATTCTTTGTTAAATTGTCTATATAAATGCACTTTGAACTGGTCTTAACATCCTACTGGTTCTCTAATGAGCTGAATAAAAATTTTGACAGGTGTTCATTTGATATTTGAAGGAGGGTCATGTTTTCAATTTTTCGAAAATTATACTCTAGCAGTTTTGGAGGTTGTTCTACCAAGATACCTAAGTGGACTAATCTGACAAGCCAATTAAATGGATTGACCTGAGAAGTACACCTCATGCGCTGTTCAAACTCTTGGCTCCCAGACTGAATCTCAAGCAGCACTAGAACTTTATCCTTGCTGACTCTCTTTTTTCTCTTGCTTTTTTTTTACTCTTTTCTGACTTCGAGTATTTGTTTTTGTTTCTTGTTTGCACATGGCCTTCAAGTCATTCTCTACTGGTGGCAACAACATGGAATATTTGGTTTAATGATGTGACCAGTTGGGATCTTTGTCGAATAGACAATGGAAATTTATTTTCTGTATGACAAAAGTAGAAAATCTGATTTGATATTCTTTTTATTTGTCTCTTTATCAATTGTGAGCTCAAATCAATTCAGAATTGTATGCCCACTAGGGAAATAAACAAGGCTTTATGATCTGGACTGGTAAGTTTATGTATTTCTCTGTTTATTTTTAACCTTCATACTGAAACTATAAGAGCTTTATGTGTCTATGTACCTGTAATTGATAAAAATCTTTTATTTCTCATTGTATAAGTATAAAATGTTTTCCTACCCCAAGAGAATAGTAATAAATTAGATTACAATATCTCTTAAATAAGTTCTCTATGGTTTATAGATATAAATGTTTATAAAAATCTAATATTCCCCAAATTCAGGGAAAATAAGTAAACTGAACTTCTAATAGTCTAAATTATAGATTAAAAAAAATCCACCAGAAACTGCTAACTCAGACACATTTTTTTTTTTTTTTTTTATAGCTACTTTATTTATTTTTGGCTGTGTTGGGTCTTCGGTTCGTGCGAGGGCTTTCTCTAGTTGCGGCAAGTGGGGGCCACTCTTCATCGCGGCGCGGGGACCGCTCTTCATCGCGGTGCGCGGGCCTTTCACTATCGCGGCCCCTCCCGTTGCGGGGCACAGGCTCCAGACGCGCAGGCTCAGTAGTTGTGGCTCACGGGCCCAGCTGCTCCGTGGCATGTGGGATCTTCCCAGACCAGGGCTCGAACCCGTGTCCCCTGCATTAGCAGGCAGATTCTCAACCACTGCGCCACCAGGGAAGCCCCCAGACACATTTTTAAATGCAGTAATCCAAGTTCACATAATTAAGGTGAATCTTCGGACATATTAGACTGGTTTAATAATTTGGAATTTCTTTTAAAGTAAGTAATAAATAGCTATATGCTTTTCCTTGAGTTTATCAGTATGGAGTATAATACAAGTATATAATTTATTTTTAAAGAAGATTTTGTTTTGTTTTCTCATGAAAAGTTCAGTTACTCTGATCTATCTAAAATTCTTACGTTGGTAACTCAGACATCAGATAAGCCAAAATTACTCCCTTATAATGTAGGAGTATAGTGAATGGGTTTTCTAAGGAGACACTGCGTTTGTGTGTGTGTGTTTGTGTGTGTGTGCATGTGTGTGCACATGTGCTAAGCACTTGAAATAGGACTCAGGGATACCATGGATTTGATGTTTTAGAACTTAAAAAGTGCTTCCCTTCAGTTATCATAAATATATCACTTAGAGGGTACAAATATGAAGTTTTTCCATTTGGGTAGAAAATAAATTTTTTTAAATTTAATCTCAATCCCATGAGACAGGCATGGCA
Source organism: Balaenoptera acutorostrata (assembly GCF_949987535.1). NCBI lineage: Eukaryota > Metazoa > Chordata > Mammalia > Artiodactyla > Balaenopteridae > Balaenoptera > Balaenoptera acutorostrata. The sequence continues at coordinate 36,120,934 of NC_080072.1, read as the reverse complement.
AATATCATACCCATTTTAATGAGATGAAAACTAAGAGTCAAAAAGGTTAAGTGACTTAAAAGATTACACAGGTAATAAATAGTGAATCTAGAAAGTAGTATATCCAGAATCCATGCTCTCAGCCAACTGTTTCTCCACTCTGTCATTTGACTCTATAATTTGAGAACTACAAACTCTAACAATAACCACATTTTGAATATGTATCCACAATATGTAAATATTATTCACTTACGTAGGAATCATACATCACATGCATTATAAAAAGAAAAAACAATTTAAAATGATGAGATATAAAAATAGAAATTGATAGGAGTTGTACTCTTTTCTTCCCACCCCATATGGACCATCCTATACACCCTCAGAAGAATGTACCCGACCTTAATTTGCTGCTTATAATTTGTATTAGCTCTTATCTAGGACCTTTCATTTGAGCATATGACCAGATTGGGGACCCAAAGATCAAGGGAGATATGAAGAACCTAGAGAAAAGTGGATTCTCTCTTCTTGGCCCTATCTCCTCTACTCATACTATCTCAGAAATTTAGTACTTATTTTTGCTCAGTGTTCTAGGATTCAACACAATGATTTCCTTCTCCCTTGATTAATGCACCCAAAAGGAAATAATTCACCACATTCCTATATCATTGCCTCTGGAGAAGTGGCTTTATAAATTATGAAGTTTCCACATGTGTTCTGGGTGTGCTAGGACAATCATTGCTTATGCAATCACAAAGGACCTTGACCGTGAAAATGAATCACCCCTTCTTCTGAAATGAATATGTTCATTTCTTATTTTTATCTTCAAAACCTCCCTGTGAGGTATGCAAATAAGATATTATTTTCCATTTAACAGACTAGAAAGCTGCCTCAAAGTTAAGTAGTATTTGCCTGGTACATTTTACATAATAGGCTATTAACAAAATTGAGTTGAGTGAATGAATGAATGAATGAGTCTAAGTACATGGAGCAGAATTATTTCTAAAATCTAAGTCTCCTAAGTCATAGTTCTGGGATCTTTTTCTTAAAACACAGTTGTCCCAGGCAGGTGGGCGACCAGGAGGAAAAGGAAGACTAAAGTTGGAATAGGAAGAACAGGACCAGGTGCTAAGGTATTTCCTAGCTATCTGACTCAAACAGGTCACTCAACCTGAGCCTTAGATTCTGTAAAATGATGTATTTAATACCTGCTTGGCCCATTTCAGAAGGTTGTTCACATAGTCAACTAGATAATTCATATGGAACTATCCAAGACTATTCTTATCACTTAAATTCTCTAGATGACTGAAAAGTAGAACTTTTTTTCCCAAAGTACCTGGATCAAGAAAGCCACCAGTGTAGAATGTATTTATCAGCTATTCTGATAAACCTATTTATCAGAATTGAGTACTTCATTCTGCATCCAGTCATAAGATTTAACCATAATGAAAAAAGTTACATAAGATGTACTATTAGCTGAGCACCAAAAATGTAAAGAAGTAAAAAGGTTGGCGTTCCCTTCAAGGAAATTCCAACCTAATTCTAAAGGAACATATTAGTTTGGTAGAGCTCGCAAAACAAAGTACTCTGCCCCTACTGCACCTCAGGATAATAATGGTACTCACTACAACGAGTAATACTTCAGTGTATAAAATATTTTCATTTACATTCTCTCATTTGATCATAGTGTTAACCTCCTAATAACCTATATTACATAGATACTGCAATGTAGGTGTACTAATTCCCCCCAAAAATTCTTGTCACTGTATGGCTTTGCCCTAGCATTATGACTTTCAAAAGAGCACATGCTCTCCCACTTTTTGCTCTTAGATAATTCAGAGCAGAAGAGATCGGATGTTAGATATCAGGAAGGAAAGAAACCAGGACAAACCGAACAATGTTGGAATGGAGGACCAGATCAACACTGCGCTATTCAGATAAATTCTTTTTACTCAGTTGAAAACACAATAAACCTCAAAATTATTATTATTGTATGTGTTAAGCTGTAATGAAGGAATTTTTCCTTCATGTTTTTTTTCTACTTATTTGAATCTAGAGAATCCACGTTATTCTAAAAGAAGTCATTCCTGTCAGCTGCCAGCTGTTCTGGATAATGTTTAATCAACTGATTGAGTTGGGTGCATATCTTAAGATATAAAGTCGTTTTGTCTGATTTGAGGTTCCATATATTATCTATGTGTCATATACTGTATTTGTATTCTGTGCCAGGAATATGCTTATAAATTCTTTCCTCTGCAACAGCTATGATTCTTCACAAACTCAACACTTAAAATATTTAACTAGCGTAGAAAAGATGGGGCATGATCAGACAGTGGGAATAAAATGTTATTTAAGGCATTATTAAAAATGTCATAGTGTCAGAATGTCACATGAGTCTGTAGGCAGGAAAAGCTGCAAAGATAGAATTATACATAATAACTTCAGCAAAGAGTTCATTTGAAAATTCTTGCCAATTTGAGAATATATGCTAAAATGTGTACCTTTGAAAACTCAATTATGCTTCTAATAATATAGCCAAAAATTAATAAATAAATTACCAGCGGGACAAAGATTTATGTACAAGGAAGTTCATTAGAATGATATTTACAAAAGCCAAAGGGTGCATTTCCAACAATATGGAACTTATTAAGTAAATTATGGTATATTCATAGGCTAAAATACTAAGCCATTATTAAAAATCAAAGGTCTGCACAAACACTCATCTTTAATCTAGATGTTCCTTCACCCTATATAGCTCTGGAGTTTTGTTACTCAAAGTATGATCTATGGACCACTTGTATCAGCGTCAGCTTATTGGAAATGGAGAATCTCAGGTCCTACCTCAGAGCTACTGAATTAGGATCTGCATGTTACCAAGCTTCCCAGGTGATCTCTGTGCACATTAAAGTTTGAGAAATGATGCCCTAGAAGATATATGAGTGTCACATACCTCTGCTTTAAATATAATGGCACTGAGGCACAAAGATATTCAGCGTGAGACAGAACCTGAGGTGGGGCTGCCTTCAACCATCTTTTTACAATGATGATTTGACTGAGATAATGCAAAGCCATTTGTTGTTGTTGTTGTTGTTGGTTGGTAGAATCCTTCTGGGGGCCAGACAAGAATTCACCCACTGGGTAAAAAATATGAGTGAAAGCATATATCTGTCATCTGAATCTCAGAATCTGTCTGCAGAATCTCGGGCTTCAACCGTCTCTCTAACCCCACTTTAGAAGGTATTTGAGGCACCACAGGAAGTCATATACAATTCCTCTAGCCACAGTATAACATTGTAGACAACAACAAAGAGAACCAGCTCCGAACCCTTGTCAGGTATAAAAGGTTTCTGGGGATAAGCCTGAGCTTAAAGTTGATGGATCTTGTAACTACACAGTATTCTGAAACACAAAGCCATTTATAATGAAAGTTAATCTTGAGACCACTTCAGCACCATACCCATCTGGATTTTCAAAAAGGTTTTCTAGTGCTTTCCTTACATGCATTTCCTTTCAAATGTTTAATAACCAGAGGACCAAGACCAAACATTGTCTCACGGGAAACCTCTGAGAAGCATATGACTCTGACATTTTATTCACATTAGCCACACAATTATTCAGTCATTTACTTTTGAGCACTATTTGTCAGGTACTGTGGATTTATGATTGAATGCTAAGCGATCCCTATCCCTCTAAAAAGGCTCACAGTCTAGGCAGACAAGTAGCAAAGTGACTAAATAAATTAAATTCAATGTGGAACGTGCCATAACAGGGACATGATCCAAATGCTTAGTGGGAGTATTCCTTTCTTTCTGATATGGGGAGAAGCGTAAGGTTTCCCAGAGACAGAAACACTCTAATCTGGCTTCCATTTCCACCACTTTATTAATACTCTCCTTGTCAAGAATACCAAAGCTATATGACATATTCTATGCCCTATATCTAACATAAAAGGATGAGTAGCTGCCATTTCCTAAATGACTGATGCAGGTGCCAGACATTCTTCTAGGTGCTTTTTCCTTTGCATGCTTTTTTTTTTTTTTTTAAAGTGAAGGATTTTTTTTTTAAATTTATTTATTCACTTATTTATTTATTTTTGGCTGTGTTGGGTCTTCGTTTCTGTGCGAGGGCTATCCCTAGCTGCGGCAAGCGGGGGCCACTCTTCATCGCGGTGCGCGGGCCTCTCACTATCGCGGCCTCTCCTGTTGCGGAGCAGAGGCTCCAGACGCGCAGGCTCAGTAATTGTGGCTCACGGGCCCAGTTGCTCCGCGGCATGTGGGATCCTCCCAGACCAGGGCTCGAACCCGTGTCCCCTGCATTGGCAGGCAGACTCTCAACCACTGCGCCACCAGGGAAGCCCCCTTTGCATGCTTTTTGCCTGGTCTTTTGCATATTACTTTGGTGGTTCCAATATCCACCTAGTTGATCAGGCCAAAAACTCTGGAGTCAGTCTTGAGTCTTTTTCCCTCTCACCCTCACAATGAATCCATTAGCAAGTCATCTCACTTCTACCCCCAACATATATCTGCAATCCCTACTTCTTCCCTTTCCACTACCACTGCCTTAGTCTAAGCCTCCATCATCACTCACCTAAACCACCACAAAGGCCTACTAAATGATCATTTCCTCTCTTCCTCCTCACCTATCTTTTCTCACAGTAGCAAGAGAGATTGTCGCATAATATAGATCTAACTATGCTACTCCCCAGCTTAAAACTAGTTGATGTCTTCCCGTTTGCTCTTAGAATAAACAGAAAACTTACCACCACAACCTTTAAGAACTCCTGTGATTTGCTCCTGTACCCCTAAAACCTTACTCCATATAACCCTCTCCCCTCATTCCACACTAGTCACATATCTGTTCCTGATTCACTTCTTTACCTCTGAGTTTTGCATGTCCTGGTCCCTCTGCCTGGGATTCTCTTCTCTCATCATGTTGCTTGATTGACCCATTCCCATCTTCCTATACTCCTTGCTTCAGCTTAAAAGTTTCCATCTCAGGGAAGATTTTCTAAAATAGTATCCCCTACAAGCCCCACCCCATTAACTGATCACATCATCTTGATTATCTTATTTATAGAATTTATCATCAATGTATCAAATGTGATGGCTTAGGGAAGAGGATTCATTGTCCCCTATGAGCTCCATCACATGTTCAAAGCCAAGTCAAATGACATAAAATATACAATATAAACAATATGACTGCTGTATAAACACAATTTCAGGATAACCATATTCCAAATAGGTTGCAGTCCTTAGTATTTATGTAAAATTCTAGAGAAGTTTATGATTATCCTCAAATTTTATTCTTTAACGCATTTGTTTATTTGTTTATTGTCTTCTGGCAGAGTAGAATGTAAGCTTCCTGGGGTTCCCAACACATAATAGCACATGACTCAATAAATATCAGTTTAATAAATAAATCAATCAACTCTACAGGTACAACCAGAACTATAATATCAATAGAATATGAAGTCCGGATCCTTCCATTGCCTTTTGTCCCCTCACCCTTCAGCTATTTCTTCATTTCTTGATTCATTTATGCAACAAATATTTAATGAGGGATTACATTTCTAGGGTGGAGCATACAGAAGTGAACAAAACAAAAAACACTGCCCTCAAGGATTTTATATTTTAGCTGGAGGAGACAGGCAAATAAATACAACAAATAAGTATACTACAGTTGATCCTTGAATGACACGGGTTTGAACAGCACAGGTCCACTTATATGTGGATTGTTTTCAATAGTAAATACTACATTACTACATGATCCAATCCGAGGTTGCTTGAATACATGGATGAGGAACCCCAGATTTTCTACTGTGTGGAGGATAGGCTTTTCAAATCCTGCCTTGTTCAAGGGTCAACTGTATATAGTAAGTTAAATGTATCATGGAAAAAAATAAATCAGCATAAGAGAATAGAAGTATCAAGGGAAGGGTGGTAAATTTAAATAGGGCCATCAACATAGGGGACACCCGAGCATAGAGCCAAAGGATATAAGTTGCAAATGCAATTTGTCATGATAGGTTTCACTAAAATTGGTAGTGTGCTGGGATCCTAGTCATAGCATGATGGACCAAGAAGAGGTCTTAGAGATCTCTGTGTAGTGGAGGCTCCCAACTGGAAACTAAGCTACAACTTTCCCAAGGGATTCAAATACAACTGAGAATATTGGGGTGAACCTGAATATGTCTGAACTCAATTCACCTGCACTCTTTGTTTTGGTTTGTCAGTTTGCTTGATGTATGTTTTTCTTCATTTCATTATGTTTTATTTTGTGTGTGAGAGTAATAAATGGACACTAGAGGAAAGGAAGATTAACTTCCTGACCCAAACCCATAAACATGTGTCTTGGTCTCAAGAATGAATGGATAAAGAAGATGTGGTACATATATACAATGAAATATTACTCAGCCATAAAAAGGAATGAAATTGGGTCATTTGTAGAGACGTGACCCAATACAGAGTCATACAGAGTGAAGTAAGTCAGAAAGAGAAAAACAAATATCATATATTAACGCATATATGTGGAATCTAGAAAAAAAAGTACAAATGAACCTATTTGCAGGGCAGGAATAGAGATGCAGACATAGAGAGTGGGCATGTGGATACAGGGTAGGGGGGTGGGATGAATTGGGAGATTGCGATTGACGTATGTGCACTGCCATGTGTAAAAGAGATAGCTAGCAGGAACCCACTGTATAGTGCAGGAGCTCAGCTTGGTGCTCTGTGGTGCCCTAGATGGGTGGGATGGGGGAGGCTGGGAGGGAGGTCCATTAGGGAGGGGATATATATATATATACATATAGCTGATTCACTTCGTAGTACAGCAGGAACTAACACAACATTGTAAAGCAACTATAGCCCAATTTTTTAAAAAGTGGGAAAAAAAAGAATGAATTTAAACTGTCCCTGCACACATCAGCTGATGCAAAGCAAGCACTTAGAAGTTATTATTTATCGAGATTTTTTATTATTGTTATCCTTATCATCTCATTTAATCCTCACAGAAATATTTGAAGGAGGTCCTATTATTACTTCTGTTTAACAGATGAGAAAACTGAGGGTAGAGAGAGTGGATTAAGCTAACCTCTCAAGTGAATCCAAATATTCCATTAAAATTATATTCAATTAAATTATACTAACTGATTTAGTTGCCTCTTGAGAGAATGGGAGCTTGAAGAAGACACTGTACTTTCTGCTCCATCTCCTCTAGTCTCCATTCATATTTTCAACAGGAGGAAACAAACAAATCCGCCTGCCCTGGACTTCTTTGTAAAGACTGCAAGGACTTCCCCGTCCCAGTTCACTGTCACCTCACCTTAGGCAGAGAATCAGAATGGTTTAGAAATGCTTTGTACATGGGGTACTAACTCTAATCATGGCCCAGAGCTTACTTACATGATATAAATGATTTTTTTAAAAAGAAACTCCAGAAATTTTGAAAATGTTAAAACATTTTAAAACAAAGACAAATCAAGTTCAGGGATCCAAAGCTATCACCATGCCTCCTTGCTTTCAGAAGCATATCTGGCTGCTGAATTAAATAAGAACAGAAGGCTCTAGAGATGCTCTAGCAAGCTAAAAGACAGCCAGCAAATGCACTAACTAAAAGTACCAATTTGGAATTGCCTACTCTGTCTTCCATTCAGATAAGTTTAAACATTTACATGTTTTAAAATTCCCTAATCTGACTTACCTCAGTAATTCTGTCTTTCTCACACTTTCTGATTTGTAATCATTATAAGTCAATTTCTCTCCCAAAGGCAAAATCTGCAGAAATATGTACATATATACATAGACGTTTATATATATTCATTCCAAGGCAGTCTACAGCTGACATGGTTTTTCTCTCCTATTTTTATGTTGCACAGAGAAAAGCTATAAATTAATGTAGTGCTTCTTTGCCACCTAGTGGGAAACTCAGTTTTGATGCTTCTTCCCCATTTCTTGTTTTCCAAGAGATGACGGAAGTGTATGCAACCCAAAGCAGAAAAGGAGAAGGTTTTGTCTGTGCCTTTAGCATAGAATATCAGAAATACAATGAATGTTCTAGAGAGAAGTCTTGTCAGAAGTTGGATGTCCACAAGTAACATTCTCCCAAATGTATTCTGAGCCCAATATGCTTTGATATGACTGTCCTAATATTTTTTCTGTATTCATCTTTTAGATTGCATTTCATCAGATCAGTGCTGTATATAAAATCTTATTCTGAAGAGTATGGCCCTATAAAGTCAGTTACATCCAAATTCAGTGTGCCTGCGGACTTCAAAGTTTCTTAAAAGAAAAAAAGGGCTTCCCTGGTGGCGCAGTGGTTGAGAATCTGCCTGCCAATGCGGGGGACACGGGTTCAAGCCCTGGTCTGGGAAGATCCCACGTGCCGCGGGACAGCTGGGCCCGTGAGCCACAATTACTGAGCCTGCGCGTCTGGAGCCTGTGCTCCACAACAAGAGAGGCCGCGATGGTGAGAGGCCCGCGCACCGCGATGAAGAGTGGCCCCCGCTTGCCACAACTAGAGAAAGCCCTTGCACAGGAACGAAGACCCAACACAGCCATAAATTAATTAATTAATTAATTAATTAATTTTTTTAAAAAAAACTAGCTGTTTATCCTCAAGCAACCGCTCTCCTTAAAAAAAAAAAAAAAAAAGAATTCCAAGCCTCACAAGCAGGCCAAAGCAGGGCTTGCCTATTAACAACAAATAATTATATAAAAAGTAATGCACTTTAAAAGAAAAAAGAAAAAAAGAATCCAAAGCTCAAAGTCCAGCTATTAAAAATCCACATCAATTATAGTAAGCACTTCAACGTAATGAGGGCTTATGATGTACAGGATGCAATATGATAATGCATGTAAAATGCCAAGCACAGTGCCTGTCACATAATGAGAACCCAATAAATGGTAGTTATTTGGTAGCCAACACTGTTAATTACCTCACATTTATTATCTTGCTTTATCTTCACTAATGCCTTCAACAGAATAATTATTTTCCTCACTTTACATGGGAGGAATTGAGACTCAGTTCCACTGGTAAATGGGGAAACCATAATTATGACTCATGTGTCTGAAACTAAAATCTATTTTGTAACCTGTACTCATATTGTCCAAAAAAATAAATTAATAAAAACTCCTTGTAAGTAACAGTTATCTTAAGACATGATTCCATAGCAATATTACCTACCTTTTACATGGTAATATATCTTTCTACTTCTGTGGGTGTTTGTATGTTAGACCAAGGAGCAATAACAGTTAACCTAAGTGCCAAGGGCTGTGAATGGATCAAAAAAGATCTTAATGACACCCAGGGACCTAAGAGAAATCCCCATTGTTTCAGAGGACTGATGATGGACTTGTTACTATTCAAAACAGTGGGTTATCACCATGGTGGTCTGACCACCATGGATTGATGGGTGAAATGTCAACACAATCGAGGGAGAAGTATAGTTTGTTGGCATGTGAGAGTCTATATAGGATGGTAATTATGAGCATGGTCTCTGGAGCCAGACAGCTTGGGTTTGATGATGTCTCTGCCATTTGATAAATCTGTGAATATGCAAGCTACTTAACCCCATATGCCTCAATTTCTTCATCTTAAATAAAAACAATACTACCTGCATCACTGGGTTATTGAAACAACTAAATAAGTAATTAAACTAAAGCCCTTAGAATGTGCTGCCTAGGAAATAGTGTCAATAAATCTTCAACATCATGATCAATAAATCTTTTTTCTAGTCTGTGATTGTTTATATCCAATCTATTCTTCAGTCTCTATGGGAAAACAGAGACAGATCATTAAACTCAAAATGAACTATACCAGCATTGATATGGAGAAAGTTTTATTCATAAGAATTTCTCTCAAAAAACTCTATCTTTAACAATAAGAATGGGTTGTTATGTGCTTGGTGTGAAATTTAGGCCCTCCAGACTCCCAATATATAGGGTCTAGGTATTGGCTGCCACAAGGTTGATTCAGAAAAGAGGTAAAAATGTTCTGCATAATAGAAGAAGAATGTGAAATTCCAGGGGTAAGGGGCTGTGCATATGTAGCAGGGAAGAGAGAGGATTCAGAAAGGTAGAAGGGTGTTGGGGAAGGGGTGAGGGAAAGAGAACTTTTGGGGAGCAGGAGCAAAGACAGTTTGAGAGAACAAAATTGCTTAAGGAGGGACTTTTTTAAGGTCCCCTACAAAATCTAAAATAAATCCTACATTGCTCACTAATGCTTTTGGGTGAGGATATTCTTTGGGGAAATTCAAAGAGGTGTTTATCTCTGAGTTCAGGTAGATGCCAGGAAAACAAAAACAAGCAATAAAAATTTACAGAGGAAGGAACCAGAGACCAGGAGGTTATGAGAGTAGAGGTCCCCATGTATTAGTAAAAATTGTGAAGAAATCTTCAGACATTCAAGGGCATGGAACTGGTTGGGATCATAGTTAATGGCACTAACTTCTGCCTTAATTTCAAAAGCTTCAATGATGTTTTGAAGTTGAATAAACATCAAAATATTATTTTATTTTATTACTGAATTTTTTAAACTGCAGGACTATAGCCAACAGGACATATAAGCTTTTTTGCATAAGACATTTAGCAAAGATATGGTATAATATAGGATCAAGATTAGAGACTGAGAATATTCTACAGAAATGAAAATAAGGGGCAGCAATGCAGGGAAACATTAATGGGACTAATCATGGTAATGAGGCAAGTTAAAAAGCTGAGTGTAGATTAAAACTCATCTCAGTTAATAATAGACATTTAAAAATTTCATACACATGGTCACATCTATTATCTCATTTAATCTTTATGCTAAGCCTATTATTGAGATAGGGCAAAGACTATCTCCATTTCTTTGAAGCAGACTCAACAACCTTTAAAAATTACATCTGTAGCAGAAGAAAAAACTGGTCTGCAAACTCAAGTTGTCTGATCACTGGTCTGGAGTTCACAAGTTTGTATTGAAGACCAACCAAGTGTCTTACTCCATGCTGGGTCTATAATGAAGGATCTCTTCACTACAAACTATGCCTTCTTGGAAATAACAACTAGTAGGGCCAAGAGTTCACAAACATCTCCCTGGGATAGGAAGGGAGTGGGTTGTGTTTCCAGGGCTTTTTCCTACTCTTTGTACCTCTAAAGCAAATATATCATATTAGTAGAGGTAGATTTAGGCCACCCCAACTAATAGTTTCAGGTCCTGAACAACATGCCAGAAGATGGCTGGATATTGTGGTCAGCTGTATGCTTTAGACACTATATTATTCGAGTTGCTCTGTCCCAGGAGCAGCTTGTTTTCTAGCCACTGAATAATATCACTTAATTTCAAAGTAATTAACATTGCTTTTGACTGGTTTAAGCAAATACAATTTATGTGCTCCTGTGCTACATAGGACACTGGAGTTTCCACAGTAACTCCAACAACTCCAACATAGGTAAATCCATATATCTGATCCTCACTTCTATCATCTGTAAAACAGAAAGGTTAATAGTACACAATGCATAGGGTTACTAGAACACTAGGTATGTTTTTGTATAAAAATACCTAACACAAGTTAGGTGCTTAATAAATGTTATTTTTTGTTACTATTTTTACTATTAATATTCTATTATACATATGAGAAAGTTAATTACTTAACCAAGATCACACAGGTGGTAAGGAGTATTGGCTGGCTCTGATTCCAGAGCTAGAAATTTTAGCCATTCATCCATCCTGAAGCAGAAATGTAATTATGTCTGGCAATGAGACTGAAGCAGAAGGTCAATAAAAATAGTTAGAATGGTGAGCATCAGAAAGGGAAGACAAAAACTGTAAAAACCTTTGCAATAACTTGACTTGATGAAAGCAATGACTAGATTCAGTGAAGAGAAATATAAGCTAACGAGCCTCAGGGCAAAAAGTAAGAACAGGGGTTATTATTTTAATGGCTCATTTGCTTCTAAACATTAAACCAGTGAAGAATGGAGAGAATATTGGGGACTAACACACATCAGAAACCTTCTGTGCCTCTAAAAAATCAGAGAGAACTTTAAAAGGCAATACGAGCAGATATAATAAGATGACACAGAAAGGGAAAAGAAATTTACAATGGATTTCTTTTACACAAAAGCTGAAAGGAAACTCCCAAATATACAAGAAATGGAAAAAATGAAAATGGTCTTACAGATTAGTGTTCAGAAAAAAATGTGAAAAAAGCATAACATAAATTCTGCCCAACAAAGGAAACCATCAACAGAATGACAAAGCAATCTATGGAATGGGAGAAAATATTTGCAAACCACATATCCAATAAGTGGTTAATATCCAAAATATACAAGGAACTCATATAACTCAATAGCAAAAATTCAAATAGCCCTACTAAAAATGGACAAAGAACCTGAATAGACTTGTTTCCAAAGAAGACATACAAATGGAAAACAGGCCATAAAAAGGTGCTCAACATCACTATTCATCAAGGAAATACAAATCAGTACCACAATAAGATATCACCTCACACCTGTTAGGATGCAATTACCAAAAAGACAAGAGATAACAATTGCTAGTGAGGATGTGGAGAAAAGGGAAACTTAGGCACTGTTGCTGGGAATGTAAATTGGTGCATCCACTATGGAAAACAATATAGATGTTTCTCAAAAAATTAAAAATGGAACTACCATATTATCCAGCAATTCCACTTCTGGATATATACCCAAAGGAAACAAAATCATTATCTTGAAATGATGTCTACACTCCCTTGTTCACTGAAGAATTATTCACAGGAGGCAAGGTACCCAAATGACCTATCGACAGATTAATGGATTAAAAACATTATGCAAACACACACACAATGAAATATTATTCAGCCATATAAAATAAGGAAATCCTTCTTTTGCAACAACATGGGTGACCCTGAAAGGCATTATGCCAAGAGAATAAGCCAGACAGAGAAAGATAAATCCTGCATGGTGTCACTTATATGTGGAATGTTTTTAAAAAGTTAAACTCATAGAAACAGAAAATAGAAAAGTGTTTTCCAGGGCTGGGGATGAGGGCAACAGGGAGAGACTGGTAAAAAGGTACAGACTTTCAGTTAAAAGATGAATAAGGTCTGAGGATCCAATGTGTAACACAATGACTATAGTTGGTAACACTGTACTGTGTAATTGAAATTTGTTAAAAGAGTAGAATTTAAATGCCCTCACGCACAAAAAACAAAAGGCAAGTATGTGAAGTGATGGGTGTGTTAATTAGCTTAGTGATGGGAATCCTTTCACAATGTATATGTATGTCAAATCATCACACTGTACACTTTAAATATGTTAAAATTTTATATGTCAGTTATACCTCAGTAAATTGAAATAAAAAGAAAAAAATATAACAGAATGCCCTAATGACTCCCACAATGCTTAGAAATATAGGAAGTTTCAGTATCCCTTGGCAATGACTATTTTTAATACCCTTTTTCAAATAATGTGATTATTCAGTCAAAAGGAAGATCTACTGGAGTGTATCCATTACCTATTATATCCCACTTATAGATACCAATATCTCTTTCAGATGTCCGTATTATGACCAGAAACCTAATGATATTAAAGCAACAATGATTTATCATTTCTCACATTTCTATAGTTTGATTGAGCAATTTTTATGCTGGTTTGCCTGAGCTTACTTATGTTGCATTCAGTGGGAACGAGGGTAGGATTAGGGATTGACTTAGCTGGTACAACTAGAATGTCTGCACCTCTCTATTTCCATGTGGCCTTTTATCCTTGGATTTTTTTTTTCATCAGGTCCTTCAAAAGGTCGAAGTTATAAGCTGCACTTCTGGTTTCTGGTTCTGCATGCAAAGAGCTTGGAAGCCACCACTCTAACCTAACACCAACTAAAAAGCTGAACAGACTAGAAAAACCACAAATCTTCTAGGATCCATAGGAGAAGTGAGGACACAGGGCCAACTGCTGTCCCCAACTTCGGAGAGACTGACACACAAATACAGAGAATAACAACTTACCAGAGCACAGACTCATGAGCAGAAACTGTCACAGGTAATTGATGATTGCTGGAGGCTCAGTGTAGACAAATCTGAGAGTTAAAAATTCCAAGTGGACCCTGTAATGGAGGGGGCCTGCAATTTTGTGAGATTTACTTCCAGGAGCTCAACCAGGTTTCCACATTAAATATCAGAGGAAAATCCCTTTATGCTTCCGGGGGGGCGGTGGTGGTGGTGGAAGGAACCATTTTAAAATATGCCATTGTACACTGTTCTTCTTAACAAAGTCTGCCCTCAGGAGAAACTAGTTAAGCAGAACTAAACTCTAGAGCATTATCAGAGTCTAGTTGACCTGGGAGAAGGGAAATATTGAACTCTAGTCAGCTCTAGCCTTCCACTTGGAAGAAGAGAAATACTCAATTCCAGCCCACTGCAGTGAAAACAATGCTTAGAGGGAAAAATATAACATTGAATGCATATATTAGAAAAGAAGAAAGAGCTAAAATCAATAATCTAAGTTTCCTACTTACAGAAGAAGAAATTAAACCCAAAGTAAGCAGAAGACATAATAAGAATTAGAGCAGAAATCAATGAATGTGTAAACTGAAAATTAATAGAGAAAATCAATGAAACCAAAGATGGTTTTTTAAAAAGAATGTTAAAATTGATAAGCTTCCACCCAGGCTAAGAGAAAAAGAGAGAATAAACCAATCACTATATAAAAAACAAAAGCAGAGAACTCACTATAGGTATCATGAATGAAAATTAAAAAGAAAATAGTACATATAATACTATGAATAACTTTATCATCACAAACTTTGTAGCCTAGATTAAATGGACAAACTCCTTGAAAGACACAATCTGACAAAACTCACACAAAAAAGAAATAGACATCTGAATAGGCCTATATCTATTAAAGAAATAAGCCAATGATTAATAACCTTCCAAGACAGAAAGCACCAGGCCCAGATGGGTTTACTGGTGAATTCTACAAAACATTAAGAAAGAAATCATACCAATTCTCTACAATCTCTTTCAGGGAACAGAAGCAGAAAGAATACTTCCTAACTCATTCTATGAGGCAAGCATTGGCCTAATATCAAAGCCAGATAAAGACATTATAAGAAAAGAAAACTACGGACAAGTATTCTCATGAACATAGTTGCAAAAATCCTCAACAATATTAGAAAATTAATGAAATCAAGGAAATTAGAAAATCAACAAAATTAGAAAATTGAATGCAAAAATGTGTGAAAAGAACTATATACCAGAACCAAGTGGAATTTATCCCAGGTATACAAGACTGGTTAAACATCTGAAAATCAATTAATGTAATCCATCACATCAAGAGACTAAAAAAGAAAAATCACATGATCATATCATTAAATTGAGAAAAAGCCTTTGACAAAATCCAACATCTATTCATAACAAAAACACTCAGTAAACCAGGAATAGAGGGGAATTTTTCTCAACTTGATAAAAAATAGCTTCAAAACACAGACAAATGAAAACACCCTACAGCTAATGTCATACTTAATAAGAAACTCAAAGCTTTCTCACTAAGACCGGGTATAAGGCAAGGATGTCCCCTCTCACCACTCCTTTTCAACTTTGCACTGGAAGTCTTAGCTAATTCAATAATACAAAAAAAGAAGATGAAATGTATATATATTGGGAAGGAAGAAACAAAATTTTATTCACAGATGACATGATCACCTATGTAAAAAATTCAAAAGAATTAATAATTAAAAATAAAAACTCCTGGATGATAGCAACATTAAAGGATACAAGGTTAATATACAAGAGTCAATTTTTCTCCTATATACTAGCAATTAGCAAGTGGAATTTGATAATAAATGGATAGTATCATTTATATTAGCACCCCCAAAAATGAAATACTTAGGTATAAATCTCATAAAATATGTACAAGATCTACATGAGGAAAATTATAAAACTCTGATGAATGATATCAATGAAGAACTAAGTAAATGCAGAGATGTTTCATGTTCATAGATACAGAAACTCAACTGTCTCATGTCAGTTCTTCCCAACTAGATTTATAGATTTAATACAATACCAATAAGTTACTTTGTGGATATCAACAAACTAATTCTAATGTTTATACAAAGTGACAAAAGACCCAGAATAGTCAACACAATATTGAAGGAAAAGAACAAAGTTGGAAGACTGATGCTATCCAATCTCAAGACTTACTAAAAAGCTACAGTAATCAAGACAGTGTGGTGTCAGTAAAAGAACAAAGAGATCAATGAAACAAAATGGAAAATACAGAAGTAAAGATACATAAATATAGGCCACTGATTTTTGATAAAGGAGAATAGGCAATAGAGTGGAACAAAGATAGCATCTCCAACGAATGGTGCTGGAATAACTGGACATCCACATGTAAAAACTAAATCTAGACCTAAGCTTTACAGCCTTCACAAAAATTAACTCAAAATGGGCTTCCCTGGTGGTGCAGTGGTTGAGAATCTGCCCCTCAATGCAGGGGACACGGGTTCGAGCCCTGGTCTGGGAAGATCCCACATGCCACGAAGCAACTGGGCCCGTGAGCCACAACTACTGAGCCTGCACGTCTGGAGCCTGTGCTCCGCAACAAGAGAGGCCGCGATAGTGAGAGGCCTGCGCACCGCCATGAAGAGTGGCCCCCGCTCGCCGCGACTGGAAAAGCCCTCGCACAGAAATGAAGACCCAACAAAGCCAAAAATAGATAACTTAATTTAAAAAAAAAAAGTATTATACTTAATGTTGATGACTCTAAAGACATGTCTGTATTAACTAAACCATCAATTTAAACTTGTTTAAGAAAAAAAAATTAACTCAAAATGGATCACGGACTTAAATGTAAGATGCAAAACTATAAAACCCCAAGAAGATAACATAGGAGAAAACATACGTGACTTTGGGTATGGCAATATCTTTTTTAGATACAACACAAGAGGCATGATAAATAAAAGAACTGATAAGCTGGATTTAATAAAATTAAAAACTTCTGCTCTGTGAAAGACAATGTCAAGAGAATGAGAAGACAAGCCACAGACTGGGAGAAAATATTTGCAAAAGATGCATCCAATAAAGGACTGTTATCCAAAATATATTTAGAACACTTAAAACTCAACAATAAGAAAATAAACAAATCATTGAAAAAAATGGGCCAACTCTCACCACTATTATTCAACATAGTTCTGGAAGTCCTAGCCACAGCAATCAGAGAAGACAAAGAAATAAAAGGAATCCAAATCGGAAAAGAAGAAGTAAAGCTGTCACTATTTGCAGATGACAGGATACTATACATAGAGAATCCTAAAGATGCTACCAGAAAACTCCTAGAGCTAATCAATGAATTTGGTAAAGTAGCAGGATACAAAATTAATGCACAGAAATCTCTTGCATTTCTATACACTAATGACAAAAAATCTGAAAGTGAAATTAAGAAAACACTCCCATTTACCATTGCAACAAAAAGAATAAAATATCTAGGAATAAACCTACCTAAGGAGACAAAAGACCTGTATGCAGAAAATTATAAGACACTGATGAAAGAAATTAAAGATGATACAAATAGATGGAGAGATATACCATGTTCCTGGATTGGAAGAATCAACATTGTGAAAATGACTCTACTTCCCAAAGCAATCTACAGATTCAATGCAATCCCTATCAAACTACCACTGGCATTTTTCACAGAACTAGAACAAAACATTTCACAATTTGTATGGAAACACAAAAGACCCCGAATAGCCAAAGCCATCTTGAGAACGAAAAATGGAGCTGGGGGAATCAGGCTCCCTGACTTCAGACTATATTACAAAGCTTCAGTAATCAAGACAGTTTGGTACTGGCACAAAAACAGAAATATAGATCAATGGAACAGGATAGAAAGCCCAGAGATAAACCCACACACATATGGTCAACTTATCTTTGATAAAGGAGGCAAGCATATACAGTGGAGAAAAGACAGCCTCTTCAATAAGTGGTGCTGGGAAAATTGGACAGGAACATGTAAAAGTATGAAATTAGAACACTCCCTGACACCATGCTCAAAAATAAACTCAAAATGGATTAAAGACCTAAGTGTAAGGGCAGACACTATCAAACTCTTAGAGGAAAACATAGGCAGAACACTCTATGACATACATCACAGCAAGATTCTTTTTGACCCAGCTCCCAGAGAAATGGAAATAAGAACACAAATAAACAAATGGGACCTAATGAAACTGAAAAGCTTTTGCACAGCAAAGGAAACCATAAACAAGACCAAAAGACAACCCTCAGAATGGGAGAAAATATTTGCAAATGAAGCAACTGACAAAGGATTAATCTCCAAGATTTACAAGCAGCTCATGCAGCTCAATAACAAAAAAACGAACAACCCAATCCAAAAATGGGCAGAAGATCTAAATAGACATTTCTCCAAAGAAGATATACAGATGGCCTACAGACACATGAAAGAATGCTCAACATCATTAATCATTAGAGAAATGCAAATCAAAACTACAATGAGATATCATCTCACACCGGTCAGAATGGCCATCATCAAAAAATCTAGAAACAATAAATGCTGGAGAGGGTGTGGAGGAAAGGGAACACTCTTGCACTGTTGGTGGGAATGTAAATTGATAAAGCCACTATGGAGAACAGTATGGAGGTTCCTTAAAAAACTACAAATAGAACTACCATACGACCCAGCAATCCCACTACTGGGCATATACCCTGAGAAAACCATAGGTCAAAAAGAGTCATGTACCAAAATGTTCATTGCAGCTCTATTTACAATAGCCAGGACATGGAAGCAACCTAAATGTCCATCGACAGATGAATGGATGAAGAAGATGTGGCACATATATACAATGGAATATTACTCAGCCATAAAAAGAAATGAAATGGAGGTATTTGTAATGAGGTGGATGGAGTTAGAGTCTGTCATACAGAGTGAAGTAAGTCAGAAAGAGAAAAACAAATACAGTATGCTAACACATATATACGGAATCTAAGGGAAAAAAAAAAAAAAGGCCATGAAGAACCTAGTGGCAAGACGGGAATAAAGACACAGACCTACTAGAGAATGGACTTGAGGATATGGGGAGGGGGTGGGGTGAGATGTGACAGGGTAAGAGAGTGTCATGGACATATATACACTACCAAATGTAAAATAGATAACTAGTGGGAAGCAGCCGCACAGCACAGGGAGATCAGCTCGGTGCTTTGTGACCACCTAGAGGGGTGGGATGGGGAGGGTGGGAGGGAGGGAGATGCAAGAGGGAAGAGAAATGGGAACATATTGTATATGTATAACTGATTCACTTTGTTATAAAGCAGAAGCTAACACACTATTGTAAGGCAATTATACTTCAATAAAGATGTTAAAAAAATATTAAAAAAAAAAAAATGGGCCAAAGATGTTAACTGACACCTTACCAAGAAGATATACAAATGTCAAATAAGCATATGAAAAGATGTTTCACATCATATGTCATCAGGAAATGCAAATTTAAACCATAATAAAATAGCAGTACACATCTATTAGAATGGCCAAGGTGTGGAACACTAACAACAGTAAATGCTGGCAAGGATGTGGAACAACAGGAACTCTCATACATTGCTGATAGGAATGCAAAATGGTACTTCCACTTTGGAAGACAGTTTTGTGGGGTTTTTTTTTTACAAAATTAAACATACTCTTAGCTATACAATTCAACAGTTGTGCTCCTTGGTATTTACCCAAAGGAGTTGAAAACTTGTAGCCACACAAAAACCTACACATAATGTTTATAACAACTTTATTATTGCCAAAACCTGGAAGCAACCAAGATGCCTTCAGTGCATGAATGGTTACATAAACTGTGGGACATCTAGACAGTGGAATATTATTCAGGGCTTAAAAATAAATGCGCTATCAAGCCATGAAAAGATATGGAGGAATCTTAAATTCATATTACTAAGTGAAAGTAGCCAATCTGAAAAGGCTATATACTGCATGATTCCAACCAAATGACATCCTGGAAAACACAAAACCAAGGAGATGGTAAAAAGATCAGTGGTTGGTAGTGGTTGCATGAGATGGATGAATAGGTGGAGCACAGAGGATATTCTGGGCATTGAAAATACTCTGTATATTATGATGATGAATACACGTCATTACACATTTGTCCAAACTCACAGGAAATGCAACACCAAGAATGAAATGTAATGTAAACATGGACTTTGGGATATTATGGTCTGTCAGTGTAGGTTCATCCCTGGTAAAAAAAAAAAAAAATGTACCACTCTGGTGAGTGTTGTTGGTCATGAAGAAGGGGATACATGTGTGGAGGCAGGGAGTATAGGGGAAATCTCTGTACCTTCCTCTTGGTTTTTGGTAAATACAAAACTGCTCTCAAAAACTTAAGTTCTTTAAAAAGAAAAATAACAGCTGTAAAGCCATATCACTCAGATTACATTCTATTGGTCAAAAAAAGTCACAGGGCCAGCCCAGATTCAAGGAATGGGGAAGTAGACATAACCCTTTAATGGAAAGAGTTTCAAAATATCATGGTCATGGTTTTCAATCTACTACTGGGAATGTGATAGTATTTGGGGCTTCTGAATGGTCACCATTTCTCCTATAAATTATGAAATTTAGTGATCTGAATAATCCCTGGAAAATCTTTAATCCATGATTCACACATTTCCTTCAAGGTTAATGACTTCATTTTACTTTTTCCTATATGCTATCTTTTAAATGATATTATTGAGAGTAAAGTAAGCTTGACCTCTGTGCTTGACCACTGAAGAATCTAGATTTAAAATAACATGAAAAAAATGATATGGTTTTTTATAAATATCTAAATATCTAAATAGCCCACATTTAAAGAATTAAAGATTAACTACATAGACCTGATACATCTCATAACTCTGCAGGTCTTTCACAGAATTTATTAGGGCTTATTTATGAAAGAATTGCTATATAAGGATTGAAACTGCTAAATTATTCAGGCTAGAAAAAAACAGGTTAAACCTTCAGAACAAAATGTTCCTCTTCTAAAGCAAGATTTGCAAACCAACTTCTACACATGTTGGCACAGACTGTTGTAAACACTTGAAAAAAAGCATGTGAAGGATATCAACTTACTATATTAATCCCACATAACTTTACTCCCTTTCTATGTTCTCTTATCCATTTGAAATCTGCTGCTGCAGGGCTGAGGTGGTGGTGGTGGTGCTGGCAGCAGTGGCAGCCTAGTCCATCGAACCTGAGAGACACAACTGTATCTGCCTATTCACACAATCATGGGAGACCGTCTCCTGTGTGGGAGCCACTCTGCTGATTGGAACCGAAAAATTTCAATGGTAACTGGCACCATCTTTGGGTACAGTCAAAGACTAGCCAAACAAACAAACAAAATAAACCAAAAAACCTGAACAGATGCTTAAAAACCTGAATAGATGCTTCTTCCAAATGCCCAACATGCAATAAAATCACTCTTGCTATGTTCAAAGAGGACCTGTGAATTGATTTGGATAGTGTTATTGTAGGAACTTCTTTCAAGTTAGACCTAATCCTAAAATTTACTTTCGTTCAGAAGACAATATACATTTCCTCAAGTTAAAGAGCACAAGCTCTGGTGTCACAATCCCAGTAGCCACTTAACAAGATTTGCACCGATGGGTGTTGCCTAAACCATATCAGCTCCACACCTCGTACACAGCACACTATTGTAGTAGGAAAACTGTTGCTAAGGAATAACTTTAACTTGTTTACTGTTGAATGATTCTCAGATTTTTTTCCCAGAATATTCAGCAACACATTTCAAGTTTCCTAGAGATTTTGCCCACAAATGGTCTATATTCCTAATTTCTACCATTCAGTTGAAGAATGATTAAATTAGGAAATCTCAAACCCAGCAGTTGAAAAAACTTTTAATCAATTAATTGAGTCAAAAGTAACTGGGGGCATTCCATATAGCAGGACTACCCAAAAGTACCTAGGACATACAAGAGCACAGGGGAGGTGAGCAGGGGTGGTTCTGGAGAGGAGTGATGAATGGCTGACTCTCACTGGCAGAGAAAGCTCAAGCCTGAAAGTTATACCCACTTGTGCAGACACCTCATTCATTTGGCACCAACATCAGCAAAATTAATTTGTAACCTATGCCTCCTGGGACTTAACCAATATATGTGGAATTGCAATATGGAAACGAAGCTATCTTAATCTGAGACAAAAACAAACTTGAGATCTCCCTGGACATTGGTCAGTTCAAGTTTTGCAAAATTTTGCAATCATATATGAAAATCTAAGCCCATGCACCAAGCTAGAGAGAAACTTGTCAGTATTACATTCCATTACCATGTCATTTATTTCTAATCTTTATTGGGAGATTTTGAATAGTTAACTTAAAGACTAAATTTTCTAGAACCACTTATGGTCTAATACTCAAGAAGTCCAAAATGAACTAACCCCTTTAACATACTATTCAATGTGTCTTGAACATTACAGTTTAAATTTCTGGACAATCCTGTTTAGCTTGTAGTCATCAATGGCAACGTACCTATTCTTTAGGCTCTGTAAGACATTTGTTTAGGCTGGACAGCTATGTGTGTTTTTCTGTTTTGCTTTCAAATAAAACAGATTATAATGATGAATATTTACAAAGAACAAATAGTTTTCATTATGTTGTTCCAGGTATTCTCACATGTCTAGTAAAGAGTCAATCACTTTACACTAATAATGAAATATCAAAAAGTGAAGTAAAAAAAAATCCCTTTTAAAATCACATTAAAAAAATACTTAGGCATAAACCTGATGAAGGAGATGAAAGACTTATATGCTGAGAACTATAAAACAGTGATGAAATTAAAGATGATTCAAAGAAATGGAAAGATATTCCATGCTCTTGGATTAGAAGAATTGATATTGTTAAAATGGCCATACTACCCAAAGAAATCTACAAATTTAATGTGATCCCTATCAAATTACCCATGACATTTTTCACAGAACTAGAACAAATTATCCTAAAATTTATATGGAACCATAAAAGACTCAGAATTGCCAAAGCAATCCTGAGGAGAAAGAACAAAGCTGGAGGTATAACCCTCCCAAACTTCAGACAATACTATAATGCTACAGTAATCAAAACAGCATGGTATTGGCACAAAAACAGACATATGGATCAATGGAACAGAATAGAGAGCCCAGAAATAAATCCACACACCTATGGTCAATTAATTTTTGATGAAGTAGGCAATAATATACAACAGAGAAAAGACAGTCTCTTCAGCACATGGTGTTGGGAAAGCTGGACAGCCACATGTAAATCAATAAAGTTAGAACACACCACCACACCATACACAAAAGTAAACTTAAAATGGGTTAAAGACTTAAATATAAGACATGACACCATAAAACTCCTAGGAGAGAACATAGGCAAAACATTCTCTGACATAAATAGTACCAATGTTTTCTTACATCAATCTCCCAAGGCAATAGAAATAAAAGCAAAAATAAACAAATGAGACCTAATCAAATCATAAGCTTTTGCACAGCAAAATAATACAAGTGGCTCATACAACTTAATAACAAAAAACCAAACAATCCAATCAAAAAATGGGCAGAACACCTAAATAGACATTTCTTCCAAGAAGACATACAGATGGCCAATACACACGTGAAAAGATTCTCAACATCACTAATTATTAGAGAAATGCAAATCAAAACTACAATGAGGTATCACCTCACATCTGTCAGAATCACCATCAGCAAAAAGTCTACAAATAACAAATGCTGAGAGGGTGTGGAGAAAAAAGAGCCCTCCTACACTGTTGGTGGGAATGTAAGTTGGTACAGCCACTATGGAGAACAGTATGGAGGTTCCTTAAAAAACTAAAAATAGAGTTACCATATGATCCAGCAATCCCATTCCTGGGCATATATCTGGAGAAAACTCTAATTTGAAAAGATACATGCACCCCAATGTTCAAAGCAGCACTATTTACAATAGCCAAGACATGGAAGCAACCTATGCCCATTGACAGATGAATGGATAAAGATGTGGTACGTATATACAATGGAATACTACACAGCCATAAAAAAGGAATGAAATAATGCCATTTGCAGCAACACAGATGGACCTAGAGATTATCATACAAAGTGAAGTAAGTCCGAAAGAGGAATACAAATACCATGTGATATCACTTATATGTGGAATCTAAAATATGACACAAACGAACTTATTTATAAAACAGAAACAGACTCACAGACATAGAAAACAAACTTATGGTTATCAAAGGGGAAGGGAGGTGGAGGAGGGATAAATTAGGAGTTTGGGATTAGCAGATACAAGCTACTATATATAAAATAGATAAACAACAAGGTCCTAGGGAAACAAAGGGGAATTGGCATCAAATATGGTATATTACCTCTAATATGGACCAAAATGGAAGGCAAACAGTATGTAGTTACCTTAAATGTTTGCCATCATCATTTCAACTGGAATTGTGTGGCACTTCTGTGTGACATTTCTGTTAGAGTTTGGTCTACACAGTGTCTTAGCTAACACGTTAGTTAACAAAATGATCATCATGGGTATCGTATAGTGGTAGCTTCTATGCTATTTTAGCTTCTAAAACTTGACCCTTGTTGACAAGTGCATTCAAATACAATAAAGAAACCAAGGATCACTGCTAAGCTCCACATCACTTTTTATACAGTGATTCAAATTTAATCACATGGCTGATTAAGGTAGGTTCTTAACTTATGTTAAACTATTTCAACTTCACTTTTTTTCTTCGCAAACAAACAAACAAACAGCATACAGAAGCTACTGGTTTGGGGTGGCTCTGAGCTTAACTCAGGCCTTATAAGGATGTACAATACATACACTTCATGCCCATCAGTGTATATGCTATCTTACTGAAAATCCAAGCTTTCTGATCTCGAGACTGCTTCACACTGTTAAAAATCATTAAGGACCCTAGAAAATGCTTATATATGTGGCTCACATTTACTGATATTTATCATAGAAATTTCAACTGAGCTTTTGTAAATATTTTAAATAATGATACTAAACTTTATATATGAACAAAAATAACATTTTTGTGAAAAATAACTTTATTTTCAAAAAAATATTGACAAGGTTGGCAATGCTTTATAGTTTTGAAAATCCACTTAATGTCTGGCCTAATGGAGGACAGCTAGATTTTCTTTTTCTTTTTTTTTTAATTTTTTAATTTAATTTATTTTTTTATACAGCAGGTTCTTATTAGTCATCAATTTTATCCACATCAGTGTATACATGTCAATCCCAATCGCCCAATTCATCACACCATCACCCCCACCCCCCGCCGCTTTCCCCCCTTGGTGTCCATACATTTGTTCTCTACACCTGTGTCTCAATTTCTGCCCTGCAAACCGGTTTATCTGTACCATTTTTCTAGGTTCCACATACATGCATTAATATACGATATTTGTTTTTCTCTTTCTAACTTACTTCACTCTGTATGACAGTCTCTAGACCCACCCATGTCTCAACAAATGACCCAATTTCGTTCCTTTTTATGGCTGAGTAATATTCCATTGTATATAATGTACCACATCTTCTTTATCCATTCATCTGTCGATGGGCATTTAGGTTGCTTCCATGACCTGGCTATTGTAAATAGCGCTGCAATGAACATTGGGGTGCATATGTCTTTCTGAATTATGGTTTTCTCTGGGTATATGCCCAGTAGTGGGATTGGACAGCTAGATTTTCCTACCCACTCTTGCATTCAATTTTTTATGACATCACCTGTGATGCAGCCTCTGAAAAACTCCACTGCACACTTATGAGAACATGAGAGTTAAAAAGGTAAATAATGTCATACTGTTGTTATGAAAATAATTTTTACCTTGTGTAGCCCCTGGGGCCACACTTTGAGAACCACTACTCTATTGTATAAAGCAAGTTAAATAAGTAATCACAATGAGATAACTACAGTCATATCATCATTCACAAACTGCTACTAGGGCATAGGAGGAAATTATAAAGCATCTTCTACTTAAAGGAACTCACTTGTTGGAGAAGAGTGATGGTACCTGAGGCAGAGAGAACACCACAAATATGTGCAGGTGAGAAATGGCATAGTATATAGGAATAATAGGAAGAAACCTCAAATAAAAACAAAGGAATGTGATAGATGAGACTGGTAGAGCAGACTTGGGGTACACCAAGATGATTTCTGTATGTCTTGCTTAAGAAATATTTGGATTCAATTTATGTAATATACAGAATTTTTAAAGTAGGGAAGTGGCAAGTGTGACATGTGGTTTAGAAAATATTTAAAATTTCAGCAAAGTGACATGAGCAATCAATTTAGCCATTTAGCTCTCATCCACAAAATTGGAACAATACTATCACTCTCCATTCTCTTAGCAAATTTATAGGGTTGCTTGGAGACAGAAATGATAATGATTTTAATGATTTTAGCTCAACATCTCAGTTCTCACACAGTATAAATGCTCTATAAACATCAGTTATTATTACTGTGATTATTATCACATATATATTTTAGAAATATTACTCTGGAGGCAGAGCGGAGATAGAATGGAGGTAAGGGTGGAAGACGCAGGGCAGAGGAAAGGCTGTTAGGAGTTTGCAATACACTAGGTGAGAGAAAATAGGGAACTGCCTAAACTAAAGCAGTGGCTCAGAAAGAGGGGCTGAACCTGACAGACACTGAAGGTAATGAAACTACAAGATATGGCAACACCTTGGGTAGGAGAGGAAAAGTTGTGGCTTATTTTTAAGTCTTCTCACTTGGATTACTTGGTGAACTGCTAAAGTCACTAATCAAGATTGGGAATAAAACAAGATTTTTGTTTTGTCTTGCTTTGTATGAAGAGAGATAAAGGAAAATGAATCTGAATCATAAAACTGTGAAAGGCACTGAAGAGTAAGACACTGTCCAAACACCCAAGGAGATTACAATCAGTTTGAAAAAGGAGAAGTAGCTAAGTAATGTGCCACTTTCTCTGAGGAAAGGAAGATATCAGAGAGGATGAAAGTAGAAGGGCAAGGATTTACAAATGAGGTACCAGATAAATGAATCTTCTTCCCAATGAAATGTTCTATCTCCTGGGTTCTTTATCTTGATAAATGGCCCAACCATCCATCCAGTTGTCCAGGCCTAGACCTCTTCCTTAACTCCTTCTTTCCACAGAGCCTATCAATCTCTAAGCCCTATCAATGATACCTTATAAGTCTCCTTATACCTCTTAAGTCTGCTTTCTCTCCATCTCCACTGATACTCTTAGTTCTCCTATAGACCCATACCTGACCTCTCTGCCTTCCACCTGTTCTTTAACTATGGAAATTATTATATTTCATTCAAGCCAGGATAGTTTTGAAAGTGAAGAGGGTGTTAACAACTATTACTTTTTGAATAACAAATGCAGATCAAGACCGTCTTAGGCAAATCAGGATATTTGGAGTTACCCTTCCTACAACTATCACAGTAATATTTATAAACCTACTCATTATATAAATATCACCAAAGGCTTCTTATAATCTTCAGGTTCAAGTTCAAGCTCCTTAGTGTGGAACATATCTTCCTTTTTTATTTATCTCTTTCACATTCTTGGGCACCATCTGTTACTGCCTCTTCCTTCTATGCTTCTTTATGCTGTATTACTGGTGATAGCTCTAATTTACCATGCCTCCATCTCTAGACCTTCCCACATTCTATTCTCCCAAACTTCCTCAAACTCTACCTTTGACTACTTTCTTTGCCCTTCAGGAATGTAGTCATTTCAGGAGTCATCCTTTCCAGGAAAATTTCTCTGACTCATTAGGCTAGCTTAGATACCTTTGTTTTTACTTCTATGGCATCCTGGACATACCACTATCATAGCTCTAATCATACTGCCTTACAATAACTTGTTGTTTTTATTTCCTGCAATAGAATTTGAGTCCTTTAAGGATATTACCTGTGTTTTGTACTTCTTTATCTCAGAACTAAACTGAGTGTTTGGTATATTTATCATATTTATAAATTTGCTTAAGTTAGAATTGAGCTGAGCTTTGATGGGTTAGAGAGAGGGATAGATAGCAGCAATTGAAAAATAAGAACCAAGCCAGCCTCAGCTTTAAACAAATATTTGTAGAAGCTACTTTCCTAAGGAATTGAATAAGAATAAGGAAAGGAAAGATGGGATATAAATTTGATTGGGCAAAACAAAAGCAGAGTGTAGTGTCCTTGAAAGCTAGTCTAAATGAATAATGGGGTTTGCAATGACGCACAATAGAGGAAAATCATCTTTGTGAATGATAATCAAAGGCAGAGGGATGAAGTGGGATGGGAAGACTAATTATAGGAATCCTAGCAGGAAATGGTAAAGTTTTAGATCCTGAGATTGAATCAAATAGAGCAGATCCAAAAACAAAATACACTTTTGAAATTAGTAGACACTATTAATACACCTGAAATAAGAATGATTATGAATCCTGATTGACACAGTAGGAAGCCCAAAATTTTTCCCAGAAACTATATTCATAGCTTCTACTGTTAATAATTTTAGTAAAAGAGTTCAAACAGTAGTAAATGAAATCAATTTCAAATGATAAAATAATAGACCACTGATAGAAAATGAAGGTTTAAGAACCACTAATGGGGAGAGACCTTCAAGATGGTGGAGGATTAAGATGTGGAGATCACCTTCCTCCCCACAAATACATCAGAAATACATCTACATGTGGATCAACTCCTACAGAACAACTACTGAACACTGGCAGAAGACCTCAGACTTCCCAAAAGGCAAGAAACTCCCCACATACCTGAGTAAGGCAAAAGAAAAAAGAGACAAAAGAATAGGGAAGGGACCTGCCCCTCTGAAAGGGAGCTGTGAAGGAGGGAAAATTCCCACACACTAGGAAGCCCCTTCACTGGTGGACACAGGGTGTGGTGAGGGGAAGCTTCGGAGCCACGAAGGGGAGTGCAGCAACAGGGGTGCAGAGGGCAATGTGGAGAGATTCCCGCACAGAGGATCAGTGCTGACCGCTGGGGCGGGTGGGGGCTGGGAGCTGAGGCTCCTGCTTCGGAGGTCCGATCCCAGGGAGAAGACTGGAGTTGGCTGCGTGAACACAGCCTGAAGGGGGCTAGTGCGCCACAGCTAGTCAGGAGGGAGGCCAGGAAAGAGTTTGGAACTGCCTACAAGGCAAGAGACCATTGTTTCAGGGTGTGCGAAGAGAGGGGAATCAGAGCATTGCCTAAACAAGTTCCAGAGATGGGCGCGAGCCGTGGCTATCAGCGCAGACACCAGAGACGGGCATGAAATGCTAAGGCAGCTCCTACAGCCACCAAGAAGCTTGGCTGCAAGCACAGGTCTCTATCCACACCTCCCCTCCCAGGAACCTGTGCAGCCCGCCACTGCCAGGGTCCCATGATCCAGAGACAACTTCCCCAGGAGAACACACAGCGTACCTCAGGCTGTTGCAATGTCACACCAGCCTCTGTGGCCGCAGGCTCACCCTGCATTCCGTACCCCTCCCTCCTCCCCCCCACCACCCCCTGATCCGGTCTGAGTGAGCCACAGCCCCCTAATGAGCTGCTACTTAACTCTGCCCTGTCTGGGCAGGGACAGACCCCCTCAGGCGACCTAAACGCAGAGGCGGGGCCAAATCCAGAGCTGAACCCCAGGAGCTGTGTGAACAAAGAAGATAAAGGGACATTTCTCCCAGCAGCCTCAGGAGCAGCAGATTAAATCTCCACAATCAACTTTATGTATGCTACATCTCTGGAATACCTGAATAGACAACGAATCATCCCAACATTGAGGCAGTGGACTTTGGGAGCAAATGTAGACTTGGGGTTAGCTTTCTGCATCTAATTTGTTTCTGGTCTTATGTTTACATTACTTTAGCATTTAGATTTTATTATCATTGGTAGATTTGTTTACTGATTTGGTTGTTTTCTTCCTTTTTATATATATATATAGATATATTTTTCTCTTCTTTTTTTTTGTGAGTGTGTATGTGTATGCTTCTTTGTGTGATCTTGTCTGTGTGGTTTTGCTTTTACCATTTGACCTAGGGTTCTGAGTTTCCGTTCTTTTGTTTTTGTTTTTGTTTTAGTATAGTTTTTAGTGCTTGTTATCATTGGTGGATTTGTTTTCTGGTTTTGTTGCTCTCTTCTTTCTTTCTTTTTTTTATTACTTTTAAATTTCTTTAATTTTTTATAATTTATTTTATTTTTTTATTTTAGTAACTTTTTTATTTTATTTTTCTCTTTCCTTCTTTCTTTCTCCCTTTTCTTCTGACCAGTGTGGCAGACAGGGTCTTGGTGCTCTGGTTGGGTGTCAGGGCTGTGTCTCTGAGGTGAGAGAGCCAAGTTCAGGATATCAGTCTACCAGAGACCTCCCGGCTCCAAGTAATATCAAACGGTGAAAGGGTTCCCAGAGATCTCCATCTCAACGCTAAAACCCAGCTCCACTCAACAACCAGCAAGTTACACTGCTGAACACCCTATGCCAAACAACTACCAAGACAGGAAAACAACCCCATCCATTAGCAGAGAGGCTGCCTAAAATCATAATAAGGTCACAGACACCCAAAACACACCACCAGACACAGGCCTGCCCACCAGAAAGACAAGATCCAGCCTCCGCCCCCAGAACACAGGCACCAGAACCCTCCACCAGGACCCTACACAACCCACTGAACCAACCTTAGCCACTGGGGACAGACACCAAAAACAACAGGAACTATGAACATGCAGCCTGGGAAAAGGAGACCACAAACACAATAATTTAAGCACAACGAGAAGACACAGAAACACACAGCAGATGAAGGAGCAAAGTAAAAACCCACCAGACCAAATAAATGAAGAGGAAATAGGCAGTCTACCTGAAAAAGAATTCAGAGTAATGATAGTAAAGATGATACAAAATCTTGAAAATAGAATGGCGAAAATACAAGAAATATTTAACAAGGAACTAGAAGAAATAAAGAGCAAACAAACAATGATGAACAACAAATTAAATGAAATAAAAAATTCTCTAGAATGAATTAGTAGCAGAATAACTGAGGCAGAACAACAGATAAGTGACCTGGAACATAAAATAGTGGAAATAACTACCACAGAGCAGAATAAAGAAAAAAGAATGAAAAGACTTGAGGACAGTCTCAGAGACACCTGGGACAACATTAAATGCACCAATATTCGAATTTTAGGGGTCCCAGAAGAGAAAGAGAAAAAGAAAGGGACTGAGAAAATATTAGAAGAGATTATAGTTGAAAACTTCCTTATTATGGGAAAGGAAACAGTCAATCAAGTCCAGGAAGCACAGAGAGTCCATACAGGATAAATCCAAGGAGAAACACGCCAAGACACATATTAATCAAACTATCAAAAATTAAATACAAAGGAAAAATATTAAAAGCAGCAAGGGAAAAACAACAAATAACATACAAGGGAATCCCCATAAGGTTAACAGCTAATCTTTCAGCAGAAACTCTGCAGGCCAGGAGGGAGTGGCAGGACATATTTAAAGTGATGAAAGGGAAAAACCTACAACCAAGATTACTCTACCCAGCAAGGATCTCATTCAGATTCAACGGAGAAATTAAAACCTTTACAGACAAGCAAAAACTAACAGAATTCAGTATCACCAAACCAGCTGTACAACAATTGCTAAAGGTACTTCTCTAGGCAGGAAACACAAGAGAACGAAAAGATCTACAATAACAAACCCAAAACAATTAAGAAAATGGTAATAGGAACATAAAGATTGATAACTACCTTAAATGTGAATGGAGTAAATTCTCCAACTAAAAGACATAGACTGGCTGAATGGATACAAAAACAAGACCCATGTATATGCTGTCTACAAGAGACCCACTTCAGACCTAGAGACACATACAGACTGAAAGTGAGGGGATGGAAAAAGATATTCCATGCAAATGGAAATCAAAAGAAAGCTGAAGTACCAATTCTCATATCAGACAAAATAGACTTTAAAATAAAGACTATTACAAGAGACAAAGAAGGACACTACATAATGATCAAGGGATCAATCCAAGAAGAAGATATAACAATTGTAAATATTTATGCACCCAACATAGGAGCACCTCAATACATAAGGCAAATACTAACAGCCATAAAAGGGGAAATCGACAGTAACAGAATCATAGTAGGGGACATTAACACCCCACTTTCACCAATGGACAGATCATCCAAAATGAAAATAAATAAGGAAACACAAGCTTTAAATGATAAATTAAACAAGATGGACTTAATTGTTATTTATAGGACATTCCATCCAAAAACAACAGAATGCACTTTCTTCTCAAGTCCTCATGGAACATTCTCCAGGATATATCATATCTTGGCTCACAAATCAAGCCTCGGAAAATTTAAGAAAATTGAAATCGTACCAAGTATCTTTTCTGACCACAACGCTATGACACTAGATATCAATTACAGGAAAAAAATCTGTAAAAAATACAAACACACGGAGGCTAAACAATACACTACTTAATAACCAAGAGATCACTGAAGAAATCAAAGAGGAAATCAAACAATACCTAGAAACAAATGACAATGAAAACATGATGATCCAAAACCTATGGGATGCAGCAAAAGCAGTTCTAAGAGGGAAGTTTATAGCAATACAATCCTACCTCAAGAAACAAGAAACATCTCAAATAAACAACCTAAACTTACACCTAAAGCAATTAGAGAAAGAAGAACAAAAAAAAACCCAAAGTTAGCAGAAGGAAAGAAATCATAAAGATCATACCAGAAATAAATGAAAAAGAAATGAAGGAAATGATAGCAAAGATCAATAAAACTCAAAGCTGGTTCTTGGAGAAGATAAACAAAATTGATATACCATTTGCCAGACTCATCAAGAAAAAAAGGGAGAAGACTCAAATTAATAGAATTAGAAATGAAAAAGGAGCAATCATAACAGACACTGCAGAAATACAAAGGATCATGAGAGATTACTATAAGTAACTCTATGCCAACAAAATGAACAATCTGGAAGAAATGGACAAATTCTTAGAAAAGCACAACTTTCTGAGACTGAACCTGGAAGAAATAGAAAATATAAACAGACCAATCACAGGCACTGAAATTGAAACAGTGATTAAAAACCTTCCAACAAACAAAATCCCAGGACCAGATGGCTTCACAGGCGAATTCTATCAAACATTTAGAGAAGAGCTAACACCTATCCTTCTCAAACTCTTCCACAATATAGCAGTGGAAGGAACACTCCCAAACTCATTCTACGAGGCCACCATCACCCTGATACCAAAACCAGACAAAGACGTCACAAAGAAAGAAAACCACAGACCAATATCACTGATGAACATAGATGCAAAAATCCTCAACAAAATACTAGCAAACAGAATCCAACAGCACATTAAAAGGATCATACACCATGATCAAGTGGGGTTTATCCCAGGAATGCAAGGATTCTTCAATATACACAAATCAATCAATGTGATACACCATACTAACAAACTGAAGTAGAAAAACCATATGATCATCTCATTAGATGCAGAAAAAGCTTTTGACAAAACTCAACACCCATTTATGATAAAAACCCTCCAGAATGTAGGCATAGAGGGAACTGAACTCAACATAACAAAGGCCATATATGACAAAAGCAGGCCAACATCGTCCTCAATGGTGAAAAACTGAAACCATTTCCACTAAGATCAGGAACAAGACAAGATTTTCCACTCTCACCACTATTATTCAACACAGTTTTGGAAGTTTCAGCCATAGCAGTCAGGGAAGAAAAAGAAATAAAAGGAATCCAAATTGGAAAAGAAGAAGTAAAGCTCTCACTGTTTGCAGATGACATGATACTATACATAGAGAATCCTAAAGATGCTACCAGAAAACTACTAGAGCTAATCAATGAATTTGTTAAAGTAGCAGGATACAAAATTAATGCACTGAAATCTCTTGCATTCCTATACACAAATGATGAACAATCTGAAAGAGGAATTAAGGAAACTCACCCATTTACCATTGCAAGAAAAAGATAAAATACCTAGGAATAAACCTACCTAAGGAGACAAAAGACCTGTATGCAGAAAACTATAAGACACAGATGAAAGAAATTAAAGATAATACAAACAGATGGAGAGATATACCATGTTCTTGGATTGGAAGAATCAACACTGTGAAAATGACTATACTACCTAAAGCAATCTACACATTGAACGCAATCCCTATCAAACTACCAATGGCATTTTTCACAGAACTATAACAAAAAGTTTCACAATTTGTATAGAATAACCAAAGACTCCAAATAGCCAAAGCAATCTTGAGAAACAAAATCAGAGCTCTAGGAATCAGGGTCCCAGACTTCAGACTATACGACAAAGCTATAGTAAACAAGACAATTTGGTACTGGCACAAAAACAGAAATATAGATCAATGGAACAGGATAGAAAGCCCAGAGATACACCCACACACATATGGTCACCTTATTTTTGATAAGGGAGGCAAGAATATACAATGGAGAAAAGACAGCCTCTTCCATAAGTGGTGCTGGGAAAACTGGACAGCTACATGTAAAAGAATGAAATTAGAACACTCCCTAACACCATACACAAAAATAAACTCAAAATGAATTAAAGACCTAAATGTAATGCCAGACACTATCAAACTCTTAGAGGAAAACATAGGCAGAACACTCTCTGACATAAATCACAGCAAGATTCTTTTGGACCCACCTCCTAGAGAAATGGAAATAAAAACAAAAATAAATGGGACCTAATGAAACTTAAAAGCTTTTGCACAGCAAAGGAAACTACAAACAGGACGAAAAGACAACCCTCAGAATGGGAGAAAATATTTGCAAATGAAGCAACAGAGAAAGGATTAATCTCCAAAATTTACAAGCAGCACATGCAGTTCAATATCAAAAAAAGAAACAACCAAATCCAAAAATGGGCAGAAGACCTAAACAGACATTTCTCCAAAGACGATATAGAGATTGCCAGAAACTCATGAAAGGATGCTCAACATCACCAATCATTAGAGAAATGCAAATCAAAACTACAATGATGTATCACCTCACACCAGTGAGCATAGCCATCTTCAAAAAATCTACAAACAATAAATGCTGGTGAGGATGTGGAGAAAACGGAACCCTCTTGCACTGTTGGTGGGAATGTAAATTGATATAGCCACTATGGAGAACAGTATGGAGGTTCCTTAAAAAACTAAAAATAGAACTACCATATGACCCAGCAATCCCACTACAGGGCATTTACTCAGAGAAAACCATAATTCAAAAAGAGTCATGTACCACAATGTTCATTGCAGCACTATTTACAATAGTCAGGACATGGAAACAACCTAAGTATCCATCGACAGATGGATGGATAAAGAAGATGTGGTACATATATATATAATATATATATATTTATAGTCTTTTTATTTATATAAAAAGAAATGAAATAGAGTCATTTGTAGCGAGGTGGATGGACCTAGAGTCTGTCATACAGAGTGAAGTAAGTCAGAAAGAGAAAAACAAATACCATATGCTAACACATATATATGGAATTTAAAAAAAAATAAAGGTTCTGAAGAACCTAGGGGCAGGACAGGAATAAAGACGCAGATGTAGAGAATGGACTTGAGGACATAGGGAGGGGGAAGGGGAAGGTGGAACGAAGTGAGAGATTGTCACAGACATATATACTCTATCAAATGTAAAATAGATAGCTAGTGGAAAACAGCAGCATAGCATGGGGAGATCATCTCGGTTCTTTGTGACCACCTAGAGAGGTGGGTTAGGGAGGGTGGGAGAGAGATGCAAGAGAGAGGGAGATATGGGGATATATGTATATGTATAGCTGATTCACTTTGTTAGAAAGCAGAAACTAATACACCATTGTAACGCAATTATACTCCAATAAAGATGTTAAAAAAAATTAAAAAATGGAAATAAAAAATAAAGAACCACTAATGTTTTCTAGCTGATGAGGAGGAAACAGTGGTTTCAAGTCAGAAGGGAAGAATTAGGAAGAGAAGCCAGTTTAGCAGAATACAATAGATTCTCTGTGATAAAAAACTTTGAGGGAAAGCAAATGTTGAGGCCTATGGATTAAAATATGGCTCAGGGAAGTAGGCAAGATAGTAGGGCTGGAAGTGGAAGTGACTCCTGGACTATATGGTTCTTTTATACCTCAATATTCTAGGAAATTAAGGATTCTTACAAGCAATTTATGCATCCAACCTGACTCTTACACATTATGGTGTGGTTTTTAAATTTTTTTATTTTTTAATTTGAGGTATTTTATATAAATTGAGCTGTTGTTGAAGCTACTCTATTCTGATTTATAAGTACCAATTGGTTCTTGTTTGTTTGTATTTTTTAACAAATGCAACAAAATCTAATTAATAAAAACATTTTTAAATAGGATCAATTTTTTTTGGACATGGCACTCATATGCACTTTATAATTGTTCCTGGATATTTGCCATTATATTTGTTTCCTATTTTCAAAATGGTGGCTTATTGATTTGTTGGTTGAGCAGATTGATTTACTGGAAATATAATTTTTGCATAACCTTTGGGTAGCCATATTTCTTTCTCATTAAAAGTTTTCAGACTTCCCTAAAGCATAACTTGACAATTTCTGTTTTTATTTTTCAGGAAGATTTTTATCAATTTAGGTTAGTTTAACAAGGTAGCACATATAACAATCAATTGTGAATTTCCCATCCAGATCCCAGAGAGGAAAGTATAAAATGATTATTTTGACATTCTTCTGCCTGATTAATTGTAATTGTAAATGATGAATTATTCAAAATGTTTTATTTATTGGTACTAAATAGTTTATCTAGATTGTATAGTTCACTTTGTAAAAAAATAAAAGGAAATAAATCCTTCTTAGATTTTGATAACCTGACTATAAATTATTAAAAGTGAGACAAAGTCTGACTTGGCTAATAACCACAATTCAAGATAGTTGAAATCCATTTAGTTTATTCTATTTATAATCATATAGAGTATTATTAATTGGCAGAATAGATCAAATAGAATATTAAAAAGTGAAATATGGTCCAAATTCATTAGTCTATTGTCATAAGCAATAGAAAGCCAAGATTTTATTACATTTGGGGTTATTTCTAAATTGAAAGACATGGGTTAATCACATACCCAGGAATCTTTCTACTTATCTGAAGCTCACATTCTTCAATTGAATGATGAAATGTTTTATACAAAAATAAATGTTTGTGTTGATAAAACATGAGCAAAAGAGAGCTCTTGATTAAGGCAGTTAGTTTACTGAAAAGCTGTTATTCCTTCCCTATAATTTTTTAGACGAGAATTCAGTTTATTCTTGTTAGAAAAAGTCACTGCTCTAAGTAATATAGATTACTGTAAACGATTAAAAAAAAACTGAAAAACTTTAAATTGTTGCTTACACACAATTTCAAACAATAAAATCCAATGACAATTTTTCTTCATATTTCTTAGGACCACACCTAAAAAAATGTGAGGGTTCTTTTGGCTTTTTTTCCTTGTTCAGGATTCTTTGAAATATGGTCTTTCTTTTTGAAAAATCTTTGTAATGAAAGGCCTGTCCTTTCAACCCATCTGGTTCCAGTTTCCTTAATTAGTTTACCTTTACTAATAATGCTTTTTATTTCCTTATACAGACTTAAATCATTGGCTAGTATTCTTTTATTTCAGTGTGAGGGTTCCCTTTAATATTTTTTATAGAATAAGTCTGCTAGCAATAAATGCTTTCAAATTCTGTTTATGTGGGAATGTCTTAATTTCTCTTTCATTGTTGCTATGTATAGAATTCTTGGTTGATAGTTTTTTGCTTTCAGCACTTTGAACGTCTTCCCACTACTTCTTCGCCTCCATAGTTTTTGATAAAAAGACATCAGTTAACTTTTTGAGGATCTTCTATATTTGAGGAGTTGTTTTTATCTTATTACTTTCAAGATTCTTTTAGTCTTTGTCTTTCAATAATATGATATTTGAGTATAAGTAGAAGCCCTCTTAGTTTATCCTATTTGGAGTTTGTTGAGCTTCTTGAATGTTTATATTAAGGTTTTGCATCAGATTTGTGAAGTTTTCAGCCATCATTTCTTCAAATATTTTTTCTACCCTTTTCTCTCCTTCTGGGACTTCCATTATATACATGTTGGAGTGCCTGTGTTTTCTCAGAGACCTAGGAGGTCACATTCAGTTTTTTTCATTCTTTTTTCTTTCTGTTACTCAGACTGGATAGTCTCAATTGATCTATCTTCAAATTTACTGATTCTTCTGACAGGTCAAATCTTCTGTTGAGCCCCTGTAATGAATTTTTCATTTTAGTTACTGTGCTCTCTAACTGCATAATTTCCTTTTGGTTCTTTTCTATAATTTCTAGCCCTTTATTGTCTATTTGGTGAGACATTATTCTAAGATTTACCTTTTACTTCTGGAGAAATGGTTTCTTTTAGTTATTTGAATGTATTTATAATAGCTGATTTAAACTATCTAATAAGTCCCATGTTTGGACTTCCCTATGGTCTATTGCTACTAAAATATTAAATGGTATGATATAGTAACTGAAAATCAGATTCCCTCTCCTTCTCAGGGTTTTTATTACTGCTGTTTGTTCTTGTTGCTGTTTATTTCTTTAGTAACTTTCCTTAACCAATTATGCACATCTGTATTCTTTGTTGCATGTGACCACTGAAGTCTCTGCTCAGCTTAGTAATCAGCTAATAATTGGACAGAGATCTCTTTAAATGCCTTGAACCAACAAGCCTCCCACTCTTTGTTGAGATGTTTTGTGTGTATATTAGGGAATGCCTCCAATGTTCTAGCAGTTTGTAACTTTACCTTAACCTCCATGTTCTGCTGGCACAGAGACTCGATGTTAGCTAGAAGGTAAAGAGTAGGGTCTTTTCAGGTCTTTTCTTGGTATATCTACAGCCTTACATGTGTGTGTTGTCCTCTAGATCCCTAGGAATATTTTGGAACTTTTCAAAACTCCCTATGGAAATCACATTCCCCCATTTTTTTCCTAATTTTTTGTTGAAGTATAGATTATTTACAATATTATGTTAGTTCCAGGTGTACAGCACAGTGATTCAATATTTTTACAGATTATACTCCATTAAAAGTTATTAAAGATAATGGCTATAATTCCATGTGCTCTACAATATACCCTTGTTGCTTATCTATTTTATAAATAGTAGTTTTTACCTGTTAATCCCATACACCTAACTTGCCCCTCCGCACTTCCTTTCTCCTCTGGAAACCACTACTTTGTTTTCTATACCTGTGAGTCTGTTTCTATTTTGCATATTCATTCACTTTTTTTTTTTTTTAGATTCCACATATAAGTGATATCATACAGTATTTGTCTTTATCTGTCTTATTTCGCTAGACATAATATTTTCTAGGTCCATCCTCATTGCTGCAAATGGCAATATTTTATTCATTTTAATGGCTGAGTAATATTCCATTATATATATAATATATATATATATATATATATATAATCTTCCTTATTTATTTATCTGTTGATGGACATTTGGGTTGCTTCCATATCTTGACTATTATAATAGTGCTGCTATGAATATTGGGGAGCATGTATCTTTTCAAATTAGTGTTTTCATTTTTTCTGGATATATATACTCAGGATTAGAATTGCTGGATCATATGGTAGTTGTATTTTTAGTTTTCTGAGGAATCTCCATACTGTTTTCCATAGTGGCTGTACCAATTTACAGTCCCACAAACAGTGTACAAAGGCTCCCTTTTCTCCACATCCTCACCAACATTTGTTATTTGTAGACTTTTTGATGATAGCTATTCTGAAAAGCGTGAAGTGATATCTCATTGTGATCTTGATTTGCATTTCTCTAACAATTAGCGATGTTGGCATCTTTTCATGTGCCTGTTAGCCATCTGCATTTCCTTTTTGGAAAAAACATCTATTCAGTTCATCTGCTCATTTTTTCATTGGGTTGTTTGGTTTTTTGATATTGAGTTGTATGAGATGTTTATAAATTTTGGATATTAACCTCTTGTCAATCATATCATTTGCAAAATTTTGTCCCATTCTGTAGGATATCCTTTCATTTTGTTGATGATTTCCTTTGCTGTGCAAAGGCTTTTAAGTTTAATTAAGTGCCATTTGTTTACTTTTGCTTTTATTTCTTTTGCCTTGAGAGACAGATCTAAAAAAAATATTGCTATGATTTATGTCAAAGAGTGTTCTATCTATGTTCTCTTCTAGGAGTTTTATGGTCTCAGGTCTTACATTTAGGTTTATAATCCGTTTTGAGTTTATTTTTTATATGTTGTGAGGAAATGTTCTAATCTCATTGTTCTATATGTAGCACTCCAGTTTTCCCAGTGCCACCTACTGAAGAGACTGTCTTTGCTCCACTGTATATTTTTGCTTCTTTTTTATATTTTTGTCATAGATTAATTGATCATAGGTGCATGGGTTTATTTCTGAGCTCTCTAATTGGTTGCATTGATCTATGTGTCTGTTTTTGTGTCAGTACCATACTGTTTTGATTTCTGGAGCTTTGTAGTATAGTCCGGATGACACCTCCAGTTTTGTTCTTCAAAGTAGATATAGAGGGAATATCATATCTCAATATAATGAAGGTCATTTATGACAAACCCACAACCATCACAATACTCAGCAGTGAAAAGCTAAAAGCCTTTCCTCTAAATTCAGGAACAGGACAAGGATGCCCACTCTTGCCATTTCTATTTAACATAGTATTGGAAGTCCTAGACTCAGCAATTAGGAAAGAAAAAGAAATAAAAGTCATCCAAAATGGATGGGAAGAAACAAAACTCTCACTACCTGCAGATGACGTGATACTTTATATAGAAAACCCTGAAGTTTCCACCCCAAAAAATTAGAATAAATGAATTCAGCGAATTTGCAGGATAAATGATTAATATATAAAAATCTGTTGCTTTTCTCTACACTAATAATGAACTATTGGAAAGAGAAAGTTAAAAAAAATCCCATTTTAAATCACATCAAAAAGAATAAAATACCAGGGACTAAACCAAGGAGCTGAAAGACATATACTCTGAAAACTATAAAACACTGATGAAGGAAACTGAAGATGATACAAAGAAATGGAAATCTATCCCATGCTCTTGGACTGGAAGAATTCATATTTTTAAAATGGTCGTACTACCCAAAGCAATCTACAAATTTAATAAAATCCCCAACAAAATAACCCTGACATTTTTCACACAAGAACAAATAATCCTGCAAGTCATATGAAACTTCAAAAGACCCAAAATTGCCAAAGCCATCTTGAGAAAAAAAGCCAAAATTTTCCTTTTAAGTTTTTTATTCTGCCTCTTGTTTGTCTCAACAGGTATTGCGATCTCAGGCAGCTGTGATGTTAAACAATAGCCAATAATTGTTTCTAACAAAAGCACTGGAGATAAGGCTTTTATCACTGACTGAGCTCTGGGTTAGGTCAAATAAAGACAAGTACTTGAATGGGGCTTTTCTAGGGAGCTGCAAGACCAATCAAATAATGACAGTTCTCTGAAGATGAGGCTGTTCAGGAGTTTCAAATCCATTCCACCCCTCCAGGGGCTACTGAACTGCGGTTTTTCACGGCTACCATGGTTGCAAGGCTGCCTATTTTCAATGCTACCACAGAGTTGGGAATGGGGAATGGGAATGTGGTAAAGTTAAGTGTGACAAAGCTTGCTGTTCTTATAGAAATTCAGCAATTTTTCTTGAATAAGTTCTCCTCAGATTGCTGTAAGCCTTAGATTAATTTCCAAAGTTCTGAAAATGTTGATTTTGAATTTTTTAGCATCATGCTCATTCTTTTATGGAGGAGTAGATTTTCAAAGGTCATGAGTCTTCCATTCCTTAAGTGCTCCTTCATTACATCTTTTGTTTTTAACAGCCAGCTTTTGAAATCAGAAACTGTGATTGTGTTATTTGTTGTTCTAGCACTTAGTTTATATGTCTCCAGTATTTGATTAGTAAAGTCATGTTTGATTAAATAATTCTTTTCTTTTGGTGTTTTATCCATATTAATATTTCCAAGGTCCTAAAGCTAACCAAATCATCAGCCATGCTGAAGAAAGCTTAAACCAACATAAATTTAATGAAAACATTTTATAAGAGACTCAATATACGGTGACATAGATCAAATCATCAATATTATGTAGACTTTTGCTAGCAACAGGCAATGAGCTAGACTTTGTAACTCAAGCTAGATAGAGGAGCAAAATCCTATTGTTGTAGTGAATTTGGTAAAATGCATTACCGAATTGGTTATTACAATAATAACCATCAAGCTTTGATGTAAAAAATGGAAATGATCCATTTCTTAATGTAACCTTAAGTGAGAGAGACCAGTTAGGAGACAGCAGCTAGATTCCAAGCAAAACACAATAGCATCTGGATAAAGTTAGTTGGAGGAATTGAGGAAAATGGATAAAGATGTTGGAATATTGATATTCAGAGACAGTCCCCTGTGACTGCTGAAAGACACATATCTTTCATCTTCACAAATTTTAATAGGCATATGTAATTCAGATGACATTTTATTAAAATATTCTGTACTTGTTATATGATTATTTATTTTGATTTAGCAGTGCCATTTTATTCTTCCAAAAGCTTGTAAATTTTTCTATACATGGAGCTGTATATCTTCAACTGTCCTCTAAACTAGATTAAGTGAAAATAGGGAAAAACCCAACCTAGTTAATATGTTTTGTAAATAAATTTTAAATTATTTTGTTACAGGTGATGTAGAACATGAAAAAATCATGACAGCTTAGTTCCAAACTCGCACGCAGTGGCTGAAGCTCCTCAACAACAGAACTAATTTCTATTGATCCAACCTGCATTTGGATATTTAGAGTGATGGGAAATTCACTCTTGCACATAGGCTGCTTCACAATGGGTTAAATTAGATTGTGGGAAATGTCTTTTTAAAATTTACTCTAAATCTGTTTCACTATAGCATTTGCTATGATTGTGCACTCTAGAGCAGGATTTCTCCATTTCAATATCATTAAGATTTAGGGTTGGAAAATTATTTATCGTGGGGGGTGTCCTGTGCATTGTAGAGTTTTTAGGAGCATCCCTGGCCTCTACCCTCTACATGCCAGTAACACATCCTCCCCCTCATTCATGACAATCAAAAATGTTTTTAGATATTGCCAACTGTCCCCTGAGGGACAATATCACTCTAGTTGAGAATTACTGCCCTGGAGTAATTCAAAAGAACAAGGCTATGTATTAATAATGATCTAGTCTCAAAATCTCACCCTGCCAAGCAGTGTGACCTTGGGCAAGTTACCCTCCCTTTCTGAGACTCAGTTCCCTTACTTTTAAAGTGGGGTTGATTCTATCTACCTCACAGAGATGGCATCAGATGCAGTGAAAGCAGATGCAAAGCACACAATATGCTTCCTAGTATGCAACAATTGATCAATAAATGCTAGTTCCTTTTAAAGCCTCAAAAAAGTTCTTGCTGGCCACATAGCACAGGGAGATCAGCTGGGTGCTTTGTGACCACCTAGAGGGGTGGGATAGGGAGGGTGGGAGGGAGACGCAAGAGGGAGGAGACATGGGGATATATATATATATATATATGTATAGCTGATTCACTTTGTTATAAAGCAGAAACTAACACACCATTGTAAAGCAATTATACTCCAATAAAGATGTTTAAAAAAAAAAGAATTAAGAGACTAGTATGGACAGAATCTCAATCTAAAAAAAAAAAAAGTTCTTGCTGGTTGATTGACTCTGGTATACAGCTATATATTAGACCACATACAATTTAAAGAAAAA
Source organism: Balaenoptera acutorostrata (assembly GCF_949987535.1). Lineage (NCBI taxonomy): Eukaryota > Metazoa > Chordata > Mammalia > Artiodactyla > Balaenopteridae > Balaenoptera > Balaenoptera acutorostrata. The sequence continues at coordinate 36,077,171 of NC_080072.1, read as the reverse complement.
ACTTGAGCAGTGTATGATGACAGACTTTACAAATAGGAATAACCATTCCTGCATTCTGAAGCAGCCATGGAAGTGTGGGAATACACTCCGCCTAAAAATACTCAAAGTGAAAATGGATTTCAGCCCACAGACACACATTGTACTTTTATGACCTTAAGGGCATTGCCAACTGTGTTGGCACTACTATGCTTTCCTGCAATCCATTCTCAATAAATGTTATGTTTGCAATTAAACAAAGGCAGAGAGAGAGAGAGTATCTTAAGGAAGAATGGGAAGAATGCATTTTCGTAATTTAAAAAAGCCCCCAAAGTTTTCGAAGAAAAGGACATTCTAAAACATTACCAGAGTTAATTAAATTCAAATGACACAGAATATTTCAATGTGTATTGCATTGTATACATTGCTACAGTTTAAGAAATGACTTGCTGCATTCAGAGATAAAGTTAGACCAAAGACCAATTTTACAAACTCTTTTCTTTCCTTTAATATTAGTCTTACTAGATAACATACGGAACACCCAGTTAAATTTGACTATCACATAAACAACACATAAATTTTTAGTATAAGTATGTCCCAAATGTCACATGGGACATACACATACTAAAAGATTATTTGTGTTTATTTGAAATTCGAATTTAACTCGTGTAAAAGAAAAATCCAAATGGAGTCAGTATTGCTAAGAGAGCTCTCTAAAAAGGAGCTGGGAGGCCATTGAAAAAGTGTGACTTATGCACTCCTCAGACCACATGGAATCTGGTCTTTTGAACACTTGTCTTAATGCAGGCATCCAGAACATGTGCCCAATATTCCAGAAACTCAAAATACTTATAGGATGCTTACCCTAAAATAATTTGTGACAACCTAACACTTAAGGACAAGTATCTCCTTTCTTGCATCAGAGTCAATCATAATTCTTGAACAGCCTTGTGGTTTTTGTCTTCATAAACCCCTGACTCTTTCTCTTTGCAATACCCTTTTCATTTTACCCCAATTTGTGTCTCATAAATTGCAATTCTTAAGACGTGAAATAAAGCTCTTTATTCTTTGCAGCCTTGATATTGATTATTGTTCTACACTGGGCATCTTGTTTTTGCTTTTGTTTCTTTGTTTGATTTTTCTAACACTGGCAAACCTACTCAATATGTATTAAGCTTAATCTAGGTTCTTATCATCTTTGCCCTGGAATAAATGTTCCCAGTCTCTGTTCTCATTCAATCTCCCTACTCCAAAAAGCACAGAATGATGTGTTGCTCGCCATGGACAGAGGATCATGTCCATACATAGCACCTTTCAAAACAATGTACCTTCAACCTGCCTTTACTGTTAATTACCCCCTTCTCCTCCAAAACACACAAACACATTTCTTCCCCTAACAGTCTGTGCCCCATCCACATCATAGTTTTTGTACGATGCTCCTTCTGCCTGTAACAAGCTTTCTTTTCTGCATCCTCCCATCTTCTGCCTACTGTACACCTATTCATGTATCAAGTTCAAACTCAAATGCAGCCCCCTCTGTAGGCTTCCCCTACTGCAGACAGAGCTAGGGAGTTTCTTCTCTATGGAACTGTGCTCTCACTTAACTGTACATCTATCCCTATTGCAGTACTTACTCTATATTTGAATTACAATTCAATATGCATTGCCCCGCAATAACAAGAAACTGGGTAATGCTGTTAGTAATGAGTTTCTTCACATACTCTCCACTCTTATAATGGGATAAAAGGCAAGCTAACATTTCATCTTGGTATGGGGAAAGAAACAGGAGATTGGGAACAGATACTATAGGCAAGCCAATCTTGGGAAGCATTGCAGGTGGTAAACAGTGGATACTTGTCTCCAGTGTTCCCTGGGTCCAACTTCCACTGATTTGTAAATAGCACGGGCTATCCAAAAGTTTCCTGAATCATTAACAGTGTCCAGGAAAGCCACAACACCATAACTGTCTCCATCCTCATTTCAGCTGGAACAGACAAGCACCACTAGTTGACATTAAATTGCAACTCTTATAGAATAATATAGGCTGAATCCTGGAATATGAGCAAGGCTCGTTCTGTGCAGACTTGCATTCAGTAACCTTCCAATAATGCTACATTATTTTTTCCAAGAGTTTATATTTGAGGAAACCACTTCTCAAGTTAAGGCAGGGTATTCTGTGTTATTTTTCCCCAAAATATTTGCTTCATTGGACAGTGACTTCCATAAGTACAATGACTATGGTTTATTCATCTCTGTAATCTCAGAGTCCAGCATAGTGCCAGACTCAGGATAAGTAATTCATAAAAGAATACAAGTATTTGTTAGTGACTAAATGAAATACGGTGTATCATTTGCTCTGTCAAAAATGGAAACTACTTAATCTGGTTTTAGTATGAATATACAAATTCATCCCAGTTGCAGAAACATGCCATTGATATCATCACTCATTTTCAACACCACTTAGTTCTCCAATAAAAAGATATTTTTAACATTCATTATGCTAGTTAATAAAACTTCTTGTATAGATTTTGATAACACTATTGCTATGTACTAAAAACATCACACTCGACAGTGTATATTCATGATTAAGGTGCCGTAAAGCACCAATTAAACACACCTCCAGGGAGTTTTTCACACCTTAACTAAAAATCACTAAGGTACAGATTTGACTTAACTTGTATATACACAAACTGAATTGTTTATCCTGAAGTGTTTTTAATTAATAATTTTTTAAATAATTTCTAACACCAACACTACCACCATATCTCCTGTTCAGGGATGGTGGTATCCACATGTATTCAAGTATTTAAATAATACTGAAGAAACTTGTTTCCTTGACCTCCGTCCACAAAAGTCACCTGTCATTTTAATGTGACTACATTTCAGGGTTTTTTTGTAATAGACCCTATTTTAAGGAGTTAAACATTTTTTTAGTTGACTAATATGTTTCAATGAAACAATTCACACAGTTAAAAGTTATTCAATTTACATATCTCTTTAGGAGTTCTCATATTGATAAATTTACTTTTTAAAGTAAAATCTTCTGAAGCCCACATTAACTGCTTTGTTTCAGAAATATGGTAAGCTACAAACCAGCCTCTTCACATTCAACCTTACCCAAAACACTCATGCATTACTCCATATTAGTAGAGGCTTTGGGTTCAACTTTTTTTTTTTTTTTTTTTTTTTTTACCTTTTTGACCGTTTCTTCTTTCATTTTATTCCCTTTCCTCTTTTCCTTACTGGCTAAGCCTGTCTTCTATAAGCTGCATGAAAATGCGAGAAAACACCTGCAAATTTTTTTAAGTGTTATTTAGCTGCATTGAATTGCTCTCCAGAACAATGCTGTACATTATATTACAATGACATAGATTATAATAAGAATGGAGCTCTTTTCTCATTATGATGAATATAATGAGATTTTCAAAACACACTGCTAAGTTTCCTATCTCTTCCTTAGATGCTGTACATAGCCCTGTTTCATGATGCTATTATTTTTTTGGAAATTGCAGAAAAAATAGCTAACAGTTTAAAGAATCTGTGACACACACTTTATATATGTATACTACAATCTCTCCAATTTAGGAGACATTTCCCTGTCACAGCACTGTTCAGTCCATAATTCATCTGTTTGCCATTGAGTTTAGGGGAATTTTGAATTACTAAAGATGATGTATAGTGTAGTGGAAAGAATTCCAAACTAGCAGTCAGCTGATCTGAGTTCTAGTTTCAGCCTTGTATCAGTTTCCTATTTCTGCTATAATAGATTAACACAAACTTACTGGCTTAAGATAACATGAATTTATTATCATATAATTCTGTAGGATACAAGCCTGATACAGGTCTCACTGGGCTAAACTCAAGATGTCAGCAAGGCTATGCTCCTTTTGGAGGCTCTAGAGGAGAATCCATTTCATTGACTACCAGCTTCTAGAGGTTGCCCCCATTTTCTTGTCTTGTGGCCCCCTTCCTCCATCCTCAAAGCCAGCAATTTTGTATCTCTCCAACCATTCTTTGCCATTAACATTCCCTCTGACCCTGATCGCAGTCAGGAAGGGTTCTTCTAAAGACTTGTGAAATTAGATGAAGCCCATACAGACCATCCAGGATAAGGACCTCATTTCAAGGTCTTTAACCATATTTGAAAGCCCCTTTTTTTCATGTAAGGCAACATATTCACAGGTTCCAGGAATTAGACATGGACATCTTTGCGGGGGCGGGGGGGGACATTATTTTATCTACCAGAAGCCTTGTCATTAGTAAATCATTAATCACTTTAACTCTTGGTTTCCTCTTCAGCAAAATGAGGATAATTAATCTCTCTGCCAACCAGAGAGTGGTCTTTTTTCCCTTTATTCTTTGTCCCTTTTCCTAAGAATTGTCATAAGGCTAAATACGGTAATAAATGTGAAGTTCTTTGCATATTAGAAATCAAGTTATCATTAGTCCTGCATTTGTATAGCAGTTTGCTAGGTTATTTATTAATTCATGTATTTAGCAAATAACTATGGAGTATTTACTATGTCTCTAATATTATTCTATATTTCACAGATATAGTAGTAAACAGAGTGCCTAGTGTCATGGAGTTTCAACGAAAAGATAGAGAATTTGCATAATTGAAAAAAAAATACGGATTCTTTATTCCCGTACTCCAATAAAGATGTTAAAAAAAAAAAAATACCAGGTGGCTACTACAGTTAGGGTGAACAAGGACTACATTTTTAAGGAGGTAAGCTGAAAGCTCAATGACAAGATCAGAAATTGATCTTGGCCTTCAGATTGGCCAATTCAGATTGGCCTTCCAAGACAGGAGAGAGAGTATTCCAGTCAGAGAGAAAGGATCTGTGATGAAACAGCAGGGAGGCCTAACTGAGCATAATGAGCAAAAGGGAAAGAGGTAAGATCAGTGGGGTAGGCAAGTAATTGACAGAGTTAGTAATAAGAAGGGAGAAATGGTGAGGACTGAAATATATGTTCATGATGAAGACCACTGAAGTTTCCCTTTTTCTATTTTATTGATCTTAAAAGATAGCTGCTAAAATTACTTGCTTGGAGAGGAATTTATTAAAGTCAATACAGTTAATTTTAATGAATCTGGATAATAAAGTAATATAATGTTAAATGATTCTGTAGGAAATTTGGAGAAGATAAGACATTAAAACCAATACTTAAATACTATCAGTGAAACAACTAATAACAGAGTCCTGAGAAATGCTTGGTCTTTGTCAGCTGTGGTCTGAGAATGAGAGAAATATTGTCTTCACTAAATATATCTTTATCACCATTACTCTTAAATAGGAAGTTTAGCTGAGTATTCTAGTTGAGTAATTTCCCATTGATATATAAGGATATTGTTTCACTATCTTCTGGCATCAATTTTTACTGAAGAAAATAAAATTTTATTCCTTAGTAGGTAATTGGCCTTTCCTTTCCTGTTTTTACCAATTATTATTTTCTTCTTGCCTTTAGTTTCTGAAGTTTTACTATGAAATGCCTAAATTACATTTTTCTCATCCTTCTGAAAATTCAGTATGGTTTTCAAATTGAGGATATATATCTTCTTTATTTAATCTTTCAACAATTATCTCCTCAAATGTTGCCTCTTCCATATGCTTTGGTTTTAATTTTACCTATTTGTATTCCTTATTTCCTTGACTTTTACCCTTAACTTTACTATTTCTTTCTTTCCTGATTCCGTGTGTCTATTCTTATCCAATGTTCTAGCTTCTTTTATTGAAGTTATTGCCATTTCCTCATAAACATAGTCACAGCTTTAACTTCTTTTACCAAATACTGCTTCACATTCATCTCACAAATTTCCACATGCAGTGCTTTTATTGTCATTCAGTTCTAAGTATTTCATCATTTTATCTTCATGATTTCCTCTTTAACCAAGTAATAATTTTATAGTTTATTTTGTTTTAAGTTTCAAAGCATATGGGATTTTAAACTATTCTTTGTTTACTGATTTCTAATTTTAATGCATTTCTATCTTGTTAACAGAGAACATAAGCTGTACAATACCAATTCTTTTGAATGTATGAGTCTTCCTTTGTGATCTAGTTGTGTTGGATACTCTGCCCAGATTTCTTCAGGGCTGACTCACCTATGCCCCAGCTGCTGGGAATATCAGCTACTCACAGCTCCCAGCATATCCTTCATTGGAAACCACCCTCAGGTGCAGGGAAATGCCTCTGACAAGGTTATGCTCCTTCTCTGGTGCAATTTGTAGCTAGTGAGAAGTCCCCTTATCTCAGTTTGGAAAAACTCTGAAAGTCCTTCCCAACCCCGGAGCTCCCATTAGGGATGTTGAGCTTCACTTGTAACCTCACTGTGGGTCAGTTTCCTCATCTGCCTTTCTCATTAATGTACCGGCATCTCTCTTAAGAGTATATCCCTGTAAAAATTCTGCATAAAACTCTCTACCTCAGATTCTGTTTCCAGGGGACCCAATCTAAGACATTAGTACAAATTTAATGCTGTGACTGTGGCATGTGTATTAAGGAGAATGGGTATTCTGTGTTTGTTGGTGTAAAATTCAATAGGCACATTTTATATGGAGCTGATTCATGTTTATTTTTTGTCATCTTGATCTAATTTTTTGAAAGGAGTTCTTAAAATCTTTCAACTACACTTAGTATTTTATCTATATCTCCCCAATATTATCTAGATTATAACTTTGTGTATTTTGAGACTATATTGTTAACCACATATGTAGTCAAGAACTTTATATATTCTTGATCATTATCAGTATGTAGTGATTTTCCCTGATGCTTGCCACTTTTTGCCTTTAGGTTCTTTTGGTTGGTTTATTTGATATTACAACTGTAACAAACTTTTACTTAGCTGCTATTTGCCTGCTTCACCTTACTTTCTATCTTTTCATTTTTAATCATTCTGTGTATTGTAGCTCTATGTGTGTGAGATGATTAATAAATTGCAGACATGCTCAACAGGGTTTGCTCTACTATGAGGGGAAAGAATGGCTCAGAGTAGAGGAGAGCCAGGGATTCTATTTTCTCTCCTCCAGGTGTGTCAGCAACATGTACTCACTTAACCCTTGGTGGATAATTTCCTACCCTGTGGCTGCAATAGGACAGGAAGGACAGAGTTTTACCACCCATGCATCGTAGAGTAATACTCAGCCTAGGGTGAGCAGCCAATAGCGATAGACACAGTCCAAACTGGACATTTTTGAGAGAGAATATTAATATTTTAGTTGATATTTACACCAGGACAACTGACATAAACCAGGACTGACCTGAAGAAATTGGCACATAGAGTCATCCTAATTCTCCCCTCACCTTCCACCTCCATCCTGTAGGCTAGGTAAATAGAACAGTGTTTTTGAGTGAGAAATCCAAAGAGATGGAACAAAAGGAAAAGTCGAAAATTCTGCTCACAACTGAAGAGAATTTTCTTCAGCTTAAAAAAGAAAGGAAAACCTGTATACAGCAAACTCAATATTTTGCAAGAAAAATTAATAAGGCACAATGCATATCTCGACATATCCTGGAAAAATCTCTGAATTAGATGAATAAAGAAAAATCCTCTAAGTATCTATGCAGAAAAAAACAGTTAATCTACAAAAAAACAAGAACCATGCTTACCTCAGATCCCATCTTAAGATGCTTAATGTCAGGAAACAATGAAGTAATTTATAGAGAATTTGAGAAGGGAAATGATGCGATCTTTAAAGACTACAGTCAGCCAACTTATCTCTTACACATTGATAGCATAAAAAAGACATTCTCAAATACACAAGAGCTAAGAATATGCCACTCGCTTAACTTGGGTAACCAGGAAGCCAAATAGGAAAACACAGGTGAAAAATTCATAGAGTAAAAAAAGCCTGGAAAATGTTCCTATGGGGATATACAGAAAGGTAACATCCAAATCATCAGAATAGTGCTGATGCCAGTGAGTACTATATAGATTAAGCGCAGCACAGCATTGAACCTGCAAGAAAGTGGAAGTATTTAGAATTCATTTCACAATGACACCAAAATGAAGCTTTAAAATAAACAATCTCATTTTAAATTATTATCTTGTTCACTGAGAATAATACCATAATACTGAAAAAATAATTCCCCCTCCAAAATAATTTTCTCATGCAAGTTTATCAAAAAATTTAAAAGTCTAATAAATATGATTGCAACTTTTTTATTGACGAACTTAAGTCATTCTTGAAAAACATCTTACAAAGAAATATGCCAGAATGTTGATGTGACTTTCCTTGGTTATCTGGATAAGATTGATTTCTTTATTCATGATTCTTCTCTGTAGTTTAATATAGTAGTAAACAATTTACTTTGTAAATAAGAAAATAAACTTCATATGAAAAAGAACCGAATGCCCAAATCTAGATTTTCCAGAGAAGCATAAGTTATTAATTATAAGCTCCGGTCAACCATTCCCCTCATCTTCATCTTATCCTCCTGAATTATATTTCTAGGAATTGTTTTTATCTCTTGAAAAAGCAAGAATATCTCTCCAGGCAACAGAAGATGATGGAATATATAAAGAGGAAGGGAATTTAGGTATGTTTTAGTACAGTGTTTCAAAACTAGGAGTGATTTTGCACCCAGGGACATAATGACAATGCCTGGAGACATTTTTGGTTGTCACAACTGGGGAGAGAGTGGGCTACTGGCATCTAGTGGGTAGATGCTGGAGATACTACTAAACATCCTATAACGCACAGGCCTGCCCCCCACAACAAAGAATTATCCCTGATTAAATTCAATCCTCTGATTTTATATATATTTAAACACAAGCTCAAAGAAATTGCAACTTTTGCCCAAAGTTGAACAACTATTCTGTGACAAAGAGAGTAGGCAACAAGTGATAGTACATGGTGAAAGGAGAAAATTACAAGTGATTATATGAGTGTAGTTGTTTCTACCCTAGAAGCAGAGAAATGGCCAAGGTGAGGCTCCAAATTGTTCACATGGACAATTTGCAACTCTTCTTTGGGCAAGGGCCCATGCAGTCCCCCAACTGGGCAGATGCTGGCTTTTCGTGCTGTCCATCTCTCACCTAGCCCACCACATAGGCTCTTGAAGTCCATCAAGGTGGTTATTCCTGCTTAAATTTATAAACAGGAAGATTGCTCTTCCTCCATAGTTAATGAGGATCTAAAAAAGGGTGCAGATTTTTTAAGTCTCTGCCAGACACTGTTTAACAATATCATCACTCAGTCTTTGAGGAGAATAAATTCTATCTGCCATCTGCCAGGTACTGGCCCTAAAAGTTTATAGCTTCATTAATTTTCTTTATGTGGACATAGACAAGGCCAAAGCCTCAACCCCTTACTTGTTCTTTATAAGCATATCTTCCTCAGACCATTAGATACAGGCAGAGATAACCAAGTTGAAGCTATTATGGGCAAGGGTAGTATTTGAATTTTAACTTTCTTGGTGTTAAAGTCAAGGATTATGCATAGTCTCTCAATTAGAACTATCAATTTTGAATCATGTTGCATTTAGTCAGGGGACATTTGGTCTGTGAGGCTGGAGCAAATTGTGTGAATATGCTACCCATAGGGAGGTACCAATTTATAGGGGTTTCAAGGAGAAAATAAACTAATATGATCAAGGGGAAGCCTAAGTAATATTCAGAAAAATAATACCAAGTTCCCACAAAGGTAAAGCAAGAAATAGGAGATTTAACAATGAAGTGAGATATCTGACATTTCAAGAGCAGGACAAAGTTAAGGTCAGGTCAAAAACCATGAATAGGTTAAGAATTTTTTGTTCTCTTTTTGTGATGCTTTTTCTATGTTATTTGTAAAAAGAAAAAAAAATAATTTTCTTAAAGGGACTGTACAGAGCCCAATAATTAGGATTCAATTTTAGTTCTAGCAAAAAATTTAAATGCCAGAGCTGAAGAAAGAGACTTGGTGCAGAACCCAAGATAAGGGAGCTCAGTAATGCAACAAGCAATGGAACAATGCCGCCCTTTGCAGCAACATGGATGGACCTAGAGATTGTCATACTGAGTGAAATAACTCAGACAGAAAGACGAATATCATATGATATTGCTTATATGTTGAATCTATAAAGAATGGTGCAAATGAACTTATTTACAAAACAGAAGTGGAGTCATGGATGTAGAAAACAAACTTACGGTTACCAGGGGATAAGGGGGGAGGGATAAATTGGGAGACTGGGATTGACATATACACACTATTATATCTAAAATAGATAACCAATAATAACCTGCTGTATAGCACAGGGAACTCTACTCAATACTCTGTAATGGCCTATATGGGAAAAGAATCTTAAAAAAAAGAGTGGATATATGTATATGTATAACTGATTTACTTTGCTGTACACCTGAAACTAACACAACACTAAATCAACTATACTCCAATAAAAATTTTAAAAATAAATAAAAATAAAATTCACATTTGTATTAAACTGTGTTATTCTACTGATTCAAATACAAGTTGCAATTGTCAAGATTTACAAATTCATATACATACACATATATATGAGTGTGTGTGTTTGTATATATGCATTCACACAATAGAAAGAGAAAGAGTAACACACGCAGTGGTTAAACTACAACATTTTTAAGAAAAATTTGATATTAAATATAAAAAACAGGGACTTCCCTGGTGGTCCAGTGGTTAGGAATCTGCCTTCCAATGCAGGGGATGTGAGTTCAATCCCTGGTCGGGGAACTAAGATCACACATGACCCGGGGCAACTAAGCCTGTGTGCAACTACTGAGCATGTGAGACACAACTAGAGAGAAGCCTGCACGCCGCAACCAAGATCCTGAGTACCACAACTAAGACCTAATGCAGCCAAAAATAAAATAAATAAATAAATAAATATTTTTTAAAATGTTTTTTAAATATAAAAAACAATGCTGCAGGATGGCAGATCATGCTTGCTCTCTATACTTTCATCAGTTGGATTTTAGAAAAGTATAAACCTTTTAAGAACCATTTTCCAAATAAACATAAGCCAGCAAAACAATAATGCTTCATAACAAAAAATCAACTGAACAAAGTAAACAATAAGAACTCAAAAATGGTATGCAAACATAATTTTGGAATTCTATAATCGCACTTTAATATACCTCACTTTTGGAGAAAGTCTTTTGACAGTGCTCTTATTTTCAATTATATATATTATATTCTGTACCAAGTTGGAATGAAACTGAGACGCTCTATCATGTTAAACATCTAATTTTGATAAAACTTGGAAAAACAATCATAGAAACAATTAACTGGATGACTTTGTCTTGTAAAAATATGTGAGGAGGAGAAAAACTATGAATAAAGACACGAAGAAAGTACAGTGAAAATATTTGGGCTGATTTATACATTTCAATACAAAACAAAAATTTGAATTGAGAATATATTTCATTTAGAGCAAATTGTTCTGAGCCTACCAAGTACCTCTGTACACAGTCAAGAGATTATTTTCTCTATCAAAAATACGATCCAGCAAAGAAGAGTCACTTCAAGGTGCCCACTCTTCCAAATGTGCTAACCAGAAGACTGTAGACAATTTTATCAAAACTTTAATAAGACCATATTAAAGTACATTGTTCATACAATATTTAAGATATAGCCAAGAAACTAATTAAAGCATGTGAAAATGTACTAAGAATAATTAGTATGCTTATCTTATTTTTAATGCTCAGTCAACATAATGAAGGGGTGGGTGATATTTACTTACTTGTTTTAACATTCAAGAATATTTTTTAACTAATTTTGAAAATAGCCTGAAGCATAATAAAAGCAATCTGGGGAGTAATGAACAACTTTTTTTTGGAAATATACATGTATATATATATATATAGATGATAAATAGGTAGATAGATAGATACACACTACTATATGTAAAAAAGATAACCAGCAAGGACCTACTGTATAGCACAGGAAACTATACTCAATATTTTGTAATAACCTATAAGGGAAAAGAATCTGAAAAAGTATATATATATATACACACACACACACACACACACACACACGCATATAAAACTGAATCACTATGCTATACACCTGAAACTAACACAACATTGTAAATCAATCATACATCAATAAAAATTAAAAATATATAATTTTATATATATTATATATACAGAGAGAGAGTGAGAGTTAATTTTAGGGTATCTTTACGTTCTCAGAAGTGTCGTTTGTGGACAATAAATCATGTGGTAAACCTGCCTAGCTTATTCTCTTTTAGATCACCTTCTTCTCATAAATTGGGTTCAGCCAATGGACAAAAAACTCACCTGTATAAGCACCTTATAAAGAAAGGCAGAGGGGAAAGTGGAGGAGAGGGAAGAGAGGGGAAGAGGAAAGGGAGGGGAAGTGAAAGGGGAAGAAGGAAGGAGTGAGGAAGAGGGAAATGTCTCCAACACCCGGGGGAAAAAGGGGCCAAAAGGCTACCATGATCTCTGTTATACCATTTAAAAATTTCCTTCTGATTTATCTTTCTATTTTAATTTTTTTAAATTGAGTTATAATTCACTAATAAGTCTAATGCAAAAAGCTGTTCTATGTACTGTTCAATGTACTTCTCTGCAAATTTTTATCTTTGTAGGCAGCATATGGCCACTACCCAGATCAAGATTTATACCATGTTCATCTCCCAGAAAGGTCTCTCCTGCCCGTCCCAGGCAACGTGATCACTACAAAATCAGAGAGAGGAAGTCGCTATTCTAATTTCTATCTCACCATAGATTAATTTTGCCTTTGTCCTTCAAATTCAAATAAACATAACCATAGAGTATGCATTCTTTTGTGTCTGACTTACTTTGTTCAAAATAGTGCTTTTGATATCCATCCATGTTGTGGTTTGTTACTTTTTTGTTACTGTGTAGTACCCCATTGTCACTATTAATTCATTCTCTTGTTAATAAACACTTAGTTTGTTTTCGTCTTAGGGTTATTACAATTAAAGCTACTATGAACATTTTGTACAAATCTTTTTGTGGATATATCAGCTTTGTTCTCTTAGATATATATCTAGGTGGGAAACAGCCGGGTCATAGGATGGTGGGTATATATTTAACTTTATTAGAAACCATGAGAAAATTTTCCAAAATATTAGAACTATTTAAGAGAAATGTGTTTCAAAAGGAATGTATAAGAGTTTCAGTTGCTCCAACATTTGGTAACATTAGTGTTTGGGGTTTTTTGGTTTTTAATTTTTAGCCACTCTGATGGAAGTATAGTGATATTGTGGTTTTAATTGGCAATTCCCTCGTAATAGTATCAAACAATTTCTTCATAAGTCTATGATTCATTTAAATATATTCTTTTTGAAGTGCCTGTTCAAGTCTTCTGCTATGGAGTGTAGGGATTGTGTCTTTTTCTTATTGATTCATAGGAATTTATATATTTTCTGAATATGAGTCCTTTGTCAGTATTGTGTATTGTATTAGGAATATTTTTCCCCAGTCTATAGTTTGACTTTTCTTTTTTTTACCAGTGCTTTTTGATGAGCACTAGTTTTTAACTTTGATGAAGTCAAATTTATCATTTTTTTCTTTTTTTGCTTAGTGCTTAATATCTTCACCTACGCTAAGGTCACAAAGACATCCTCCTATGTTTTCCTCTAGCCCTCACACTTATATCATCTATCTCAAATTAATTTTCATATATGGTATGAAATAGGTGTCAAAGCTTGTTTCTTTTTCCACTGGGCATCTAATTATTCAAATGCTACTTATTAAAAAACCTTCCATTCTTCCATTGAATTTCATTAGCACCTTTTGTCAAAATTATTTTTTCTTTACACCAAAACAGAGAGGGTAGATCACTTTGCTAAACAGTCATTATGCAGTTCAGCACAAAATGTCCTTCACAGAGAAGAGAAGAGAAATTCGAGGTCACCTTGGGGATATAAGCAAGCTGGACCTCTCATTAGCTTTTATAATCAAAAGTCAGCCTCATTGCTCTCTCCCTCATTTCTTTATAACCATTTCTCATTCACACCAGTTACAAGGAATGAATGCCCAACTGCTATTTTTTTCCAATTTCTATTTTAATTATGTGATTCCTGATCAAAACGGTTATTACCAGATATACATGGCTTCTGAATGGCCTTTACGTGAAAATCTCTTTTGCTTGTTCCTGGGGTGACACGTCCTTTAGTGCTTGGAAAAGTTCTAACTTGGGAAACCAGACACAAGTCCTTCTCTTCATTGATACTGTGAATGACCTTGGGCATGTCACTGATCAATCCTTGTTCTTAATGTCCCCATTTAACAAATGATAGTGTTACACGGCTGATCTAAAAACCCTTTGGCTCTAACATTCTAGGATTCAGTGAGGGAACTGGGTGTTTTGACTTAACTGCCTGTGCTTCATCATCCATTAGCGTGCTTGACAGCAGAGCAAAAAGTGAAGGGTTTTTTTCTCCCACACTTCTTTCATCCAACTACCCAATCCAATTAACTCCAATTAAAATTTGTAGTTTGTAATTAGTTTGTCTGATAGGTTTTTTAAAAACCTTATAAATGTAAATCTTTGGTCTCCCTTTTTCAGGCTTGGCAGCTGTCTTGCTCCTTTTAATTTGAGCTCCTCTCACCCATTTGTGCCACTTCTGATTCATTATTCTTTGTTCTTGTTTATTGATTGTCTTTTTTCCGCCTTTTCTCCTTATAGTGATAACACGTTGCTTAAACAGAATTTAGAAGAAGAGTCAAAAAGATTTTAAATTACCTAGAAACTATTTCATTCACAGGAGAATTAAGCATTGTTACAGGACCTCGAGCCCAGTTGAAATAAGTCAGTATCTCGGACACAGGCTTTAAACACTTTCCACACTGTATATCATAAATCTGTGTATCACGAGAGATGACTCCTCTTGTGACCTGCTGAGGCTGATCATCAATTACGTGTTCTGAGAAGTGCCAAGGAAACCCCTCACATCCAAATATATTTCCCATAGTGGGAGATGTTCACTGATGCTTGGTTTTGTAAATTTTATTTTTGTTTATTTCCATTTTATTGAACTTATGTACATCAAAATAATTTACAAGGAATCTAAGTTTCATCAGGGCAAAAGTTTTTGTCTGCTTTTTAACATTCATATTCCTAGCACCTAAAACAATACTAGAAAATAATAGATGCCTGATAAATACTTGTTGAATGAATTAATTTATAAATTTAAAGCGAATGAACAAAGTAATTTAATTGTACTGTGTAATTTGTTATTTTACCTCAAGACTCTTGTCCTCTACTACTAAAGATTCATTGATAACAACATACCTTGAGTACTTACTGTGTGCAAACTACTATGCTCAAGGTTTTAATAGGCATTCCTTCATCTACTGTTCAAAACAATTTTGTGAGGGAGTTACTATTACTATTTTTATTTTTTTAATTACTAAATTCAGGTTTAGAAAAAATAAGTAACTTACTGAAGGTATTAGAGTTAGTAAGTAGTAGAATCAGAATTATAACTCAATTATAAAAAAAAAATCAGAAAAATTTAGACATCAAGAAAATAGAAAAGCAGTTCTACCACCCTAACATAACTACTGTGAGAACTGTATCATAATTCTGCCTAACTTTCCTTCTCATGAATCTTTGGTTTCATATTATGGCATCAGAATATATATTTTTAGAAATTATGTTCTAACTTTTACACCTGGTGATAACTTGTCTTTATAGCTATGCCATTAATAGTCACATATGCCATTAATTAGTTGCCTATCAGAAGCCCATATAATGACACTACCTTGGGGAGTAATCCCTTCTCCTATAAGGCTAAAATCTTTCTCACCTAAAAAGCAATAATGATTATACTATAAGATATTATTATTGTTCTTACTATTGCTAGTAGTGATAGCCAATATACATGAGCCAGGCATTGTGCTAAGTACTTTAGATGCAGTACCTTATGTGGCAAAATATGCTTTTATTAACAAATTATACCTTATCAGCCCTTATTAGTGTGTTTGTCAGTTCTTTATCACGGAGAAAGCTTTGAAAGCAATGAGAAAAATGGGGTGGTAAGAAAGAGGCCCCAGATAGAAAGGTTAGAAAAATGAAATAGTCTGTCTTAATTTTCCTGAGAGACATAATCAAGAAGTCCTTTATTATGAAGAACTAATCTGAGCAGAAGCTTATATGTAAATATCATTTGCTCACCCTTCCAAGCCCTGTATCTTTTTCCCCCTCCACCCTTTCTATCCACTCTGCTATTACTTTGTTCCACCTCTTCCTTCCTATCAAACAGACCTTTACAACAGCCTCTCCAGTGTCTTCCTAACTCATTCCAAGCAAATGCCACAGGTCCCTGAAACATAGTTCAGCTCTATTAACTACCCAAAATTCCCCCAAAGGCTCCCTACTTCCCAGGGAACCACCCACAAACTCCTCTCCCTTTCATAAAAGGCAAGGTTCAAGTCATTTCCTCTTCCTGTATTATCATAAAAAATGCAATGCCCCAGTACTTTTTCCAAATCCTCTACACAGCCTATGCCTACCATCCACATGCTTCAGGTTCCATTATGTATTCTTCCAAATTAGTAAATGAGTAATAATCCACATTACCATGTTCTGTGTCTTGTCTTGTAGTACTCCTTCCAATCCCTACATACACTCAGATTTTACCCAAAGGAAGAACCACAGAACATTCTCACCAGCGACAGGCTCAGGAGAGGCAAGGGGATGGTGGGGAGGGGAAGAGCTGGCATTGTCTCAGTGCCAATGTCTATTGAGTGGCAAGGACTATGAGTCAGCTGGCACTATCATTCTTTTAATTAGAAACTTGGCTTAAAGAGGACTGAGTTCCTACAAATACCTCACATTGTGACATTACTAATTTGAATCCTGATCAGTGGGACAACAGAGCCTTTTCTTAATCACCATACTCAATCATACATGTGTCTGTCCTACTCCTTACCTTCCTGGATCCAACTTTGCTATTTCTCCTCCTTTTTGTATCTTTGCCTTTCTTGGCACCATGTTTCCAACCATGATCTCAATCATCTTGTGATTATAATTTTGGTTTTCCACTCTAGCAACACACTTGATTCCAAGTGGTCCAAGGACCTGCTCAAGAGCAGAGATCTTGATCAAGTCTAGGCCACTCCCCAAAACAAACAAAGTACACATCCTCCCACTTTCTAATGTGAAATAATCCAGATTTCTTTACACTTCCCTGGGAAAACCAAACCAGGCCTTAAGGATATTCCTATTAATATTAAGTAATAGTAAGTAATAGTAGAGAAAGAAGAGTTGGTCCTTCAATTTTATATGCTACATGAGCATCCTTCTGTCACTAGTCATATTGTGTTTATCTCAAATTTCAAGGGGTTTCTCCCCTCCTTTTAGGATGTTCTAATCACTGACTTTTTGAGTATTAAAATATGTTTCCAGACTTCTTTCCTCATTCATTATAGTTTTGTTATACACTTTTTCCTAAACTATTTCCCCCATGTTGGAAGACAGGGACTGAGTCTTTTCTTGTATCCACTAGATAAATGTTGGATTAAAACTCAAAGTAGCTATAAAATATGTCCAACTCATCAGTTCCCATTTTTAGAACTTTTGCCAATTTTATTAAAATATCCTTTTAATCTCAATCTCAAATATTTAGTAAATATCCCCAATAATATGGCTAATACTTGTAACGGACATTTATTGAATGTTTACTATATGATAGGTACTTGTGTAAAAGCTTTACATGTATTAACACATTTATTCCTCACAACAGCCCTATGATATAAGGTACTTCCTTTATCACCACTTTACTAATAAGGATATTAAAGGATAGGTTCCCAAAGCTATTAAGGTCTGAGCTCAGACAATCCATTTTCAAAGCCTAGGAAATTATTCATCACACTATAGCTACTTTTCTATATTTAGCCCACATTTACTGATTAAAGGGAAGCAGATTTTTTTTAAATGTTGGTAGATGATGTCATCACAAGATGGTTGAATTAAATATCACATTTGATACTAAAACTGACAGGTGTATTATCAATTATCAAATCTAGCTCCCTTTCTCTTCCAAATAAAATAGGTTAAAATAAAATAAAATGATTCATAGAGAGATCACATATTTGTCCCAAATCATGGAGATTATCCGGGATTTGAACAGAGATTTCCTGACTCCAGTGCTAATTTTACACCATCACACAAAATCAAATATACCCAACCTTTTAAGACAACGTATCCTTGATTTTGCTTTAGCATGATTCTCAGGTGTTTTCGACCACTGGACCATTTCATCAAGGCAAAACTCCCTGACCTGTCAGTTCCCTTCTCTCCTTTATACTTCTACAGAGCCAAGCTTAAAAAAAAAATCATCCTAGGATAATTAGAAAAATAACAATTTTTATAGTCAATCAAGGAGAGAAAATAAATTATAAGCCAATCAGTCTTATACATGTCATAAGGCAAACTATGTACCTAGTCATACAGTAAACATTTTTAAAAATTGCTGTTCCCTGGAGAGGATAATGAAACTGTTGCCCATTAATAGGGTATATATTTTAAATTCCTCTCTACCAGGAATATTCCATTCCTCAGCAAGACTTCTTCCACACTGCACCCAAACCTTCAATCTTCCCTGCTAATTTCTTCTCCTTTGTTTCCTTTTAAAGTCTTCTCCTTTGGGAGACCTTCTCTGACACCCACCATATGTGTAATGCCATAGAATCATGGACTTACCTCCTGATACAGTATTTATAACAGAGTACCCAGTGATTAATTGTCTGTGTTCTCCCCAGGACACTAACATATTTCAAGTTACACTGTGTCCTATGTCCACATACTTAGATCACAATGTATTTCTTGAATGAATAAATGAATGAGCATCATGAGTTTACACCAAGTCATACCCTGCCCAGCCTGGCTCCCTGATGACCAGCATTACTTATTGGCAAGAGCTCTGGTGACCATGGAATGGAGCAAGAATAAGAGGCCTCATCTTATTATATATTTAATATATTATTATACATTATAAAGGAACATGACCCATCATCATAGACTTGTATGTCCACACTCCTTCCCAAAGCTTACTTCTCCACCCCCAAAAAAACTCTCCATGAACACTAAAATAGTGACTCCAATCTTTTATATTCTTGGCCACACTTTAAATTCTAGAATTTGTATCCTAGGGGTAGAGTCAACATGGTGGACTAGGAGGATGTGGAATTCACATCTCCACACAACTAGGGCACCTACCAGGCACCGGTGGGGGACCACGGACACCTAAGGGGATGGGAGGAACCCCCAGCAACCAGGTGGGGTTCTGTTTTACCTTGTTGTTGTTGATTCATTTATATTTTTATTTTTTCTAATAAATCTTTTATTTTTCTACTTTTATTTTATTCTTTATACTTTGTCATTGTTCTGCTCCTTTTGGTTTGCCCCCTTTTTTTTGGTTTTTCTTTTTTTTGTTGTGGTTTGTTTTACCTTGTTGCAGTTGTTTCAATTATATTTTTATTTTTCCTAATATATTTTTTATCTTTCTAATTTTATTTTACTTTTTATTCTTTGTTATTGTACTGCTCCTCTTTTTCTTTCTTTTCTTTTTCTTTTTGCCATGCCATGTGGTTTGTGGGATACTGGGTCCCAGGCCGGAAGCTGGGCCCAAGCTCCTGTAGTGGGACACTGATTCAAAACCACTGGACTAACAGAGAACCTCAGACCCCAGGGAATACTAATAGGAGTGAGGCCTCCCAGAGGTCCTCATCTCGGCACCAAGACCCAGCTCTACCCAACTGCCTGCAAACTCCAGTGCTGGATGTCTCAGGCCAAACAACCAGAAAGACAGGAATACAGCAGCCCCGATCCAAAAAAAAAAAAAAAAAAAAAAATGAAACGACAAAAAAATATGTTACAGACAAAGGAGCAAGGTTAAAACCTACAAGACCAAATAAACGAAGATGAAATAGGCAGCCTACCTGAAAAAGAATTGAGTAATGATAGTAAAGATCATACAAAATCTCAGAAACAGAATGGAGAAAATACAAGAAATGTTTAACAAGGATCTAGAAGAACTAAAGAGCAAACAAACAATGATGAACAACACAATAACTGAAATAAAAAATACTCTAGAAGGAACCAATAGCAGAAAAACTGAGGCAGAAGAACAGATAAGTTAGCTGGAAGATAAAATGGTGGAAATAACTGCTGAAAAGCAGAATAAAGAAAAAAGAATGAAAAGAATTGAGGACAGTCTCAGACACCTCAGGGACAACCTTAAATGCACCAACAATCGAATTATAGCGGTTCCAGAAGAAGAAGAGAAAAAGAAAGGGTCTGAGAAAATATTTGAAGAGATTATAATCTATTATATAAGTGGAAAACTTCCCTAATATGGGAAAGGAAATGGTCAATCAAGTCCAGGAAGCGCAGAGTCCCATACAGGATAAACCCAAAGAGAAACGGGCCAAGACACATATTAATCAAACTATCAAAAATTAAATACAAAGAAAAAATATTAAAAGCAGCAAAGAAAAAGCAAGAAATAACATACAAGGGAATCCCCATAAGGTTAACAGCTAATCTTTCAGCAGAAACTCTGCAAGCCAGAAGGGATTAGCAGGACATATTTAAAGTGATGAAAGGGAAAAACCTACAACCAAGGTTACTCCACCTGGCAAGGATCTCATTCAGATTCAACGGAGAAATCTAAAGCTTTATAGACAAGTAAAAGCTAAGAGAATTCAGCACCACCAAACTAGCTTTACAACAAATGCTAAGGGAACTTCTCTAAGTGGGAAACACACGAGAAGAAAAAGACCCACAAAAACAAACCCAAATCAATTAAGAAAATGGTCATAGGAACATACATATTGATAATCACCTTGAATGTAAATGGATTCAATGCCGCAACCAAAAGACAGAGACTGGCTGAATGGATACAAAAACAAGACCCATATATATGCTGTCTACAAGAAACCCACTTCAGACCTAGGGACACATACAGACTGAAAGTGAGGGAATGGAAAAAGATATTCCATGCAAATGGAAATCAAAAGAAAGCTGGAGTAGCAATACTCATATCAGATAAACTAGACTTTAAAATAAAGACTGTTACAAGAGATAAGGAAGGACATTACATAATGATCAAGGGATCAATCCAATAAGAAAACATAACAATTATAAATATTTATGCACCCAACATACGAGCACCTCAATACATAAGGCAAATGTTAACAGCCATAAAAGGAGAAATTGACAGTAACACAATAATAGTGGGGGACTTTAACACCCCACTTATACCAATAGACAGATCATCCAGACAGAAAATAAATAAGGAAACACAAGTCTCAAATGACACAATAGACCACATAGACTTAACTGATATTTTCAGGACATTCCACCTGAAAGGGAAAGAATACAGTTCCTTCTCAAGAGTACATGGAATGTTCTCCAGAATAGATCATATTTTGGGTCACAAATCAAGCCTCGGTAAAATTCAAGAAACTTGAAATTGTATCAAGCATCTTTTCCAACCATAACACTATAAGACTAGATATCAATTACAGGAAAAAAACTGTAAAAAATACAAACACATGGAGGCTAAACAGTGCACTGCCAAATACCAAGAGATCACTGAAGAAATCAAGGAAGAAATTTTAAAATACCTAGAATCAAATGGTAACAAAAACACAACGACCCAAAAACTTTGGGACACAGCAAAAACAGTACTAAGGGGGAAGTTCATAGCAATTCAAGCTCACCTCAAGAAACAAGAAAATCTCAAACAATCTATCTTTACACTTAAAGCAACTAGAAAAAGAACAAAGAAAACCCAAAGTCAGTAGAAGGAAAGAAATCATAAAGATCAGAGCAGAGATAAATGAAATCGAAACAAAGAAAATAATAGCAAAGATTAATAAAATTAAAAGTTGGTTCTTTGAGACGATAAAATTGATAAACCTGGGCTTCCCTGGTGGCGCAGTGGTTGAGAATCTGCCTGCTAATGCAGGGGACACGGGTTCGAGCCCTGGTCTGGGAAGATCCCACATGCCACGGAGCAGCTGGGCCCGTGAGCCACAATTGCTGAGCCTGCGCGTCTGGAGCCTGTGCCCCGCAACGGGAGGGGCTGCGATGGAGAAAGGCCCGTGCACCGCGATGAAGAGCGGTCCCCGCACCGCGATGAAGAGTGGCCCCCGCTTGCCGCAACTGGAGAAAGCCCTCGCACGAACCGAAGACCCAATACAGACAAAAATTAATTAATTAATTAATTAAAAAAAAAAAAAGAAAATCCTTAAAAAAAAAAAAAAACTTTAAAAAAAAAATTGATAAACCTTTAGCGAGACTCATCAAGAAAAAAAGGGAGAGGATTCAAATCAATAAAATTAGAAATGAAAAAGGAGAGAGTACACGTGACACCACAGAAATACAAAAGATCATAAGGGACTACTATAAGCAACTATATGCCAATAAAATGGACAACCTGGAAGAAATGGACAAATTCTTAGAAAAGTACAACCTTCCAATACTGAACCAGGAAGAATTAGAAAATATAAACAGACCAATCACACAGGTAATGAAATTGAAACGGTAATTAAAAATCTTCCAACAAACAGAAGTCCAGGACCAGAAGGCTTCACAGGCGGATTCTATCAAACATTTAGAGAAGAGTTAACACCTATCCTTCTCAAACTCTTCCAAAAAATTATGGAAGGAGGAACACTCCCAAATTCGTTCCATAAAGCCACCATCACCCTGATAACAAAACCAGATAAAGATATCACAAAAAAAGAAAATTATAGACCAATATCACTGATGAACATAGATGTAAAAATCCTCAACAAAATACTAGCAAAGAGAATCCAACAGCATATTAAAAGGATCATACACCATGATCAAGTGGAATTTATCCCAGGGATGCAAGGATTCTTCACTATACACAAATCAATCAATGTGATACACCATATTAACAAATTAAAGAATAAAAACCATATGATCATCTCAATAGATGCAGAAAAAGCTTTTGACAAAATTCAACACCCATTTATGATAAAAAGTCTCCAGAAAGTGGGCATGGCATAGAGGGAAACTACCTCAACGTAATAAAAGCCATATATGACAAACCCATAGCAAACATCATTCTCAATGGTGAAAAACTGAAACCATTTCCTCTAAGATCAGGAACAGACAAGGATGTCCACTCTCACCACTATTATTCAACATAGTATTGGAAGCCCTAGCCACAGCAATCAGAGAAGAAAAAGAAATAAAAGGAATCCAAGTCAGAAAAGAATTAAAACTGTCACTGTTTGTCAATGACATGATACTATACATACAGAATCCTAAAGATGCTGCCAGAAAACTACTAGAACTAATCAATGAATTTGGTAAGGTTGCAGGATACAATATTAATGAACAGAAATTTCTGGCATTCCTATACAGTAACAATGAAATATCAGAAAGAGAAATTAATGAAACAATCCCACTTACCACTGAAACAAAAAGAATAAAATACCTAGGAATAAACCTACTTAAGGAGGCAAAAGACCTGTACTAAGAAGACTATAAAACACTGATGAAAGAAATCAAAGATAACATAAACAGATGGAGAGATATACTATGCTCCTGGACAGGAAGAATCAATATTGTGAAAATGACTATACTATCCAAAGCAATCTACAGGTTCAATGCAATCCCTATCAAATTACCAATGGCATTTTTCACAGAACTAGAACAAGATATTTTACAATTTGTTTGGTAACACAAAAGACCCCAAATAGCCAAAGCAATCTTAGGAAAGAAAAACAGAGCTGGAGGAATCAGGGTCCCTGACTTCAGACTATACTACAAAGCTACAGTAATCAAGACAGTATGGTAGTGGTACAAAAACAGAAATATAGATTGATGGAACAGGATAGAAAGCCCAGAGATAAACCCTCACATATATGGTCACTTTATCCTTGACAAAGGAGGCAAGAATATACAATGGAGAAAAGACAGCTTTTTCAATAAGTGGTGCTGGGAAAAATGGATAGATACATATAAAAAATGAAATTAGAACACACCCTAACACCACACACAAAAATAAACGCAAAATGGATTAAAAACCTAAATGTAAGTCCAGACACTATAGAACTCTTAGAGAAAAACATAGGCAGAACATTCTATGACATAAATGACAGCAAGATCCTTTTTGACCCACCTCCTAGAGAAATGGAAATAAAAACAAAAATAAATGGGATCTAATGAAGCTTAAAAGCTTTTGCACAGCAAAGGAAACCATAAACAGGATGAAAAGACAACCCTCAGAATGGGAGAAAATATTTGCAAACAAAGCAACTGGCAAAGAATTAATCTTCAAAATATACAAGCAGCTCATGTAACTCAATATCAAAAAACAACCTAATCCAAAAATGGGTGGAAGACCTAAATAGACATTTCTCCAAAGAAGACATATGGATGGCCAACAAATACATGAAAAGATGCTCAACATCACTAACCATCAGAGAAATGCACATCAAAACCACAAGGAGTTATCACTTCACACTGGTCAGAATGGCCATCATCAAAAAATCTACAAACAATAAATGCTAAGGAGGGTGTGGAGAAAAGGGAACCCTCTTGCACTGTTGGTGGGAATGTAAATTGATACAGCCACTGTGGAGAACAGTATGGAGGTTCCTTAAAAAACTAAAAATAGAACTACCATATATGACCCAGCAATCCCACTACTGGGCATATACCCTGAGAAAACCATAATTCAAAAAGAGACATGTACCACAATGTTCATTGCAGCACTATTTACAATAGCCAGGACATGGAAGCAACCTAAGTGCCCATCAACAGATGAATGGATAAAGAAGATGTGGCACCTATATACAATGGAATGTTACTCAGCCATAAAAAGAAACAAAATTGAGTTATTTGTCGTGAGGTGGATGGACCTAGAGTCTGTCATACAGAGTGAAGTAAGTCAGAAAGAGAAAAACAAATACCATATGCTAACACATATATATGGAATCTAAAAAAAAAAAAGAAAAAATGGTTCTGAGGAACCTAGGGGCAGGATAGGAATAAAGACGCCGATGTAGCAAGTGGACTTGAGGACACAGGGAGGGGGAAAGGTAAGCTGGGATGAAGTGAGAGAGTGGCATTGACATATATACACTACCAAATGTAAAATAGCTAGCTAGTGGGAAGCAGCCACATGGCACAGGGAGATCAGCTCGGTGCTCTGTGATCACTTAGAGGGGTTGGATGGGGAGGGTGGGAGGGAGATGCAAGAGGGAGGGGATATGGAGATATATGTATAGGTATAGGTGATTCACTTTGTTGTACAGCAGAAACTAATACAACTTTGTAAAGCATTTATACTCCAATAAAGATATGAAAAAAAAATAAAATTAAATTAACTTAAAAGTAAAAAAAAAAAAAATAGAATTTTCATCCTTGAAGATTGCATTTTGTTCACAGGTACTCCACCATTTCCTCAGTCTCCTTTCAGCATTCTATCATTAGCGAGTTGAACATTTGACTATATTGCTTCCTTCACTTTACAGAGATCCCCTGTGTTCCTGTAAATAAGCCATTTCCATGTTATACCACACTTTTTGCCATCCAGCAACAAGGACTCACCTATATAAAAGCTTGCACAAAGCCCTCAGTTCGATATTGCATCTGCTGTAAGTCAAGGTAATAATATGTATACTTAGTTGCTTCCAAAGCAAATTTTACACATCATTTAAAATTTGACAGGTGGCCCAATAATGAAGAGTTTGCCTGATTCTTGCGTACCACAGCCAATCTGTTGAAAACCACATTCCTAAGAGGACTTTTCCAACCTGCACATCTCTGACCACCAATGAAAATCATTTCACCATGGTTCTTTTGAACTCAGGAACTCACCCCTTCCTCAAATAAAAATTGTAATAACATAACCAAAAGTGATCTCAGAACAGGGAGTTCTTGATTTTCCATCCCAGCAAACTTCGATAGCTGCACTGTTATCATAAATGTTCCCATTTATGCTAGCATTATTTTATCATCTGCTGAATCTGCTTTGTGGAAAGAAGATGTTGAAGAAAGGAAGCACAGAAAGTCACCTAGTTTTCTGGAAGTCTTAAGGGCAGTCACCCTGATCCTCTCTTGTATGTCCTTTCCATATATCATGATGGACCACTTTGCCACCCTTTTTCTTTAAGGAAATGAAGAAGTGAAACATCAAGATTCAGTTAATGTGATAAATTCACGATGTCTGGGGATCCATAGGGAATTTTTTTTCACTTTATAAGACCCAAAGCCATATGGTGACATTTTGTCATTCAAAATGTGTGTGTTTATGAGGGGTGGGGAAGGTAGTAGGTGGGTAGGCATGCACACACTTGTGTTTAGCATTCAAGTGTACTTAACAAGAACTAGATTTCATCTTTTTCCTTAAGAGAATGGAAAAAAAGAAAAAAACACACAGAAGCCATCCAGTATCTTAGTCCCTAAATCCCAGCCAGACTAACAGATTAACTGCATTTCTTTCTTTTTTTTTTTTTTGAAATAACCATTTTTAATTAACCTATTAAGAATTTTAAAACTAATGTTCACATTTTCAATTCAACAAGTCTGTGGGTTAGTTTGCTTTTTGGTTTGTTTGTTGGTTTTGGGGTGGAGGTAGGGACTAAAATCAAAATACATTACTTCCAGAGCTGACAATAATATTGTAATACACAAGTCAACCTTCAAATTCCAGATTTGCTTTTTTCAGCCATGCCTTCATTTTGTTAAAGAAAGTGGCCTCCTGTGTGTTTCTATCAAGTCCATTTATAACACATTCAACATAGAGGAATGATAATTTCTCACAAGTTCAGTTGGGATGGGTTGGGGAGTGGGCACCATGTAGAGCTAATGGGAGCACTGTCCCCTGGTGTGAGAGTTCAGTTTCTCACCTCACCAGCACCTTCTCTCAATGCCACCTCCCCCAACACAGTAGAGTTTCATTCATAATTTGGATTTTTAAACCAGAAGGTTGTTTTGGTCAATCCAAAATAACCCAAAGAGCTTGCTAAAGTTACATCAATAAGCAGCTTTTTATAGAAGGACTGAAAGAATTAAATAGAAGGCACAGTAGCACTGTAAAGCTTTTTCAGATCATGATAATCTTTTTGTGTGTATATATGGAACCCAAACTTCCTTTTTTGTTGTTAAAAATGTCTGATGAACAATCAGAAAACCCTTATTTGTCCTCTTTCCCTTTAGTTTTTCTGTATACCATCTCTCGAAAACTGGCCAGAATCTTGTTTTCTCTCTTTCTTCTCTCTTCTAGGTTAAAGGATGCAAGGGCTCTCTTCTCATCAGCACTATAGATCTGGTTCTCTTTTCGCAGTCGCACAGCCTCCATTCGGCGATGCCTGCTACCACTCATTACGTAACCCGAGCATTCAAATGATGCAATTTCTTCACTTGTCAAGCCAATTTCACCTCTTCGTGGGATACGTTTTCCAGCTTTTACATATTCAGCCATAGCTGCACCTTCACCAGGTAACAGACCATGGCCATAGTTCAAAGGTTTATCATCTTGAGAGGCAAGTGTTTTGGGAGCCTCTGGGCCAATCAAATCTGAGGGTTCTTCAGGCTTTGATCGATCCTTCCAGGGATTCTCCAGAAACTCTTCTTGGGACTCTTTAGAACTTGAATCACTGGAATTTTTTCTGCTCTTCTTAGACTTCTTTTTCTTATATTTCTTCAATCTGCATTTCTTCTTCTTTTCTTTTGTCTTGGCTTTCTTTGCTCTCCTTTTTGTATCTTCATCACTGGAGTCTGTTTCAGAATCAGAGTCACTGTCACTATCATCAGAATACTTCTTGTGTTTTCTTTTAGATGATTTTTTCTTCCTCCTTTTCTTGGATCTTTCTTTTAAATGACTAGACTTCTTCTTCTTCTTCTTTTCTTCTTCTAAAGTAGAAGCTGAAGTGGTGCTTTTCTTTGGCTCTTCGTCCTCTACTGGTGTATGTTCATCAGAGTCTGGTTCTGGATTCTTTGGAGAAAGTCCCCATACTTCAGGAGCTCCCAATTCTCCAATCCTCTCTCTCTCACTTAATCTCTTCTGCCGCAGGCTCTCTTCCCTCTCCTTGTCCAGGAGGCTAGGCCATGGCTTGTCGCTCCCGTAGGGGCGTGAGTAGCCGCCATAATAGGCGGATGAGGAGGCAGAAGCGAAAGGGGCGCCCCGTGGCGCGGAGGGCCGCTTTCGAAAGCGTGACCGCGAGCGGGAGCGGTAGGACTGGTTTCGGGAGCCTTGGCTGGGGCCACTCAGTTGATGGCTAAGGCCATTCCGGTCCCCGGACCGAGAGCAAGAGTGCGAGCGAGAGCGGCGGCCCCGCGGGGAGCGAGAGGATTTGCTGGGCTTAGGGCTCTTTGACGAACTGCTACGCTTCCCCCTGGAGCCCGAGGCCTCCCACTCCGGGCTGCGGGAGCCAGACACCGCAGCCATAGCTGTTGCTAGGTCCCCGAAGCCGTGGGAGAAGGGGGCGCTCTCGCGAGTTGGGAAGATCTCCGTTGCCTTGGCAACCAGGACCAGCAGCCGCGACACCACCCGAACCTGATAAAACCTTGGAACTTAACTGCACTTCTTAACCAATAATTAACCTTGTATCTCTACCTTCCATCCCTCCCACTCTTACTATTCCCCCTACATTTTTTTGTCATGAAAACAAAGCCTTGATTTTACCAAAGTTAAATTCAATGGAAGAGATATGACAAGCCAGATATAAGTGTCAAAAATGATAAATAGGAGGAAAGAAGATGGACCTCTGTTTTATTTTCATAGCACTTTTTCCAACCCTCTATTCTAACACTTACCATATTGAATTGTAAATGTAATGCAATGGCTTGCCCACCAGTGTTTGACAAATGATGAATGAACAAATGATATAACATGGATTGTACTGACCCTGGAAAGTTTCACAGAACCATGAGCAACTGAATTCAGTGCTGAAGAATTACTAAGAATTGGATAATCCAGAGGTAGAAAGTGACATGAATAAAGATAGAGAAGAGGGAATGAATGTGACTCACTAATGGGTCAGTATTGTGTGCTGGTCTCAGCCTATCTATAACCAATGTTGTAGCTGGACATGCCTTTGTGGTTCTTATTTTCATGGCAAGATGCCCTCAGCAATAACTATCAGGAAACTTTGGGGGGAAAAAAAAAAAGGTTTCTTGCCTACAAGTACTTGAGCATAAAAGGCACACCTGGGGGCATATGGAGAGGTTGTGGATGGAGAATAGAGAGAGCCTGGGTGTTTTCTGTTTGTTTGTTTTTTTCTTTCTAAGGAAAGAAGGAGCCTGGGGTTCTACTTTTATTGGGTTCAAGGGTAGGGGGCCTAGGGTTTCAGGGGCTTGCTCTTTATTGGTGAATTTAAAACATAAAACTGGGAATTTAAAGCAAGAGAATAGAAAAGACAAGGGACCCAAATGGTCAGTTATCAAAATCAACCAAGGTCTCTAAACAATAAAGCCAGGGGCAAAGCAGGGGTGGGGGCAACTGACTCTTTAACTAGACCTGTGGCTGGCAATCTGTTTATTCAGGATAGCCATCTTTGAAGTAGATGCCTCTCTGAAGTGGATACTTCAGCAATCAAAGCTTTTGTCAGGCACTTGCATATAAAAAAGAAAAAAAAAGTCATGGTTTACCCTACAGACAGTAGATTAGTCCAGGTACAGAAGTAAGATGGCTTTAGTATCCTTCTTCTTTAGAATTTGTACAGTCTTTTCTACTTTATTTTCCCACCCCAATACTTCTAGTGAATGACTCTGGTCCTTTCAGCTCTTGGTTACTGCCAATTATATGGAGGTTACAAAGCAATGTGAATAAATAAAAGAACAACCTGGAAGTGCACATATATCACAGTTCAATTAAAAGTCTTACTTATTAAGAAACAAAGCTATTTCATTAAAACAGTTTCATTTATTATTAAGAAAATGTAAATAACTTGGGAAAGCATTACCTGGATAACTTGGAGACACTGAGTAATTAGTTATACTTTCTAATGGCAAGAAACTTTCCAGTAGGAAAATGTCATCTGGAACGTTATCATTTACAAGTCAGTAATGAAAACAAAAACTAATAGGAACTTTAATGCAATACCAAAGAGTCAGGGAAATAAATGTCACCAGAATGCAGAAAATAACATCTCTTCTGGCATCTATCATTTAATTTGGTTTTGCTTCAATCCTAGCCTTTAAAAAATGAAAAGCCCCTAGTCACAATCTCTAAGCTTACGGAGGAAGCCACTGTCTTCATTAATTTCCTATTACACAGCAGGTGATGTTAGCATTTCTGAGAAGTCATAACCTCCGGAGAAACTTTGGTAATACATTCATTTCCTTTATCAGTTTGCATTTACTGAGCACTTACTATGTTCTGAGCATTGCAGATCTCTGCAGGGGCGGAGGAAAATGGCAACAATAAGTCAACTGAGACTCAGCTGTCCACACTCTTGACTGTTGTCTGAGAGCCCTCAAGACCTCAGACTGAATTTTAAGCTTAGCATTCCTTTTCAAAAACATTTTAAGGTATTTCATGCATTGTCGAGGCATTATCCTGTTTCCCAGGTCATCTACTGGGTATCTTGGAGTGGCCCTAAACTGCTCTTCCTCTCTCATGTCTGCCCTTACAGGTAAATAGATCTGTTAAAGACTTCTTCAGAAGACACGATTCCATCAGTTCTTGCTCTCTGTCCTCACTGCCACAGCCTGGGCTCATGCTTTTGTTCTCTCTGACCTGGTCTGCTATGATCTTATCCTCCTAATGGATCTATTCTCAGCACCTTCTCCTGGAGGAAAATGTGTGTGTGGGTGGGTGTGTGGGTGTGTGTGTGGGGGGGGTGTTTTGAGAGCATATCAATTTTACACAAATAAATTTGGAGGGCATTGCCAATTATCTCTGAACCCACCATTCATTTATTCATTCAACAAATTCGATGTCCAGTTCCTGTGCTTTGCACTAGGGCCATAATAATGAGCAATCCTTGCCATAATAATGGTCACTCATAATATTGTGTGATCCTTGCCAATATATAGCTTAGAGTCTAACCTATATATTTAAATATATAAAATCTAAAACTCTCCTTTCACTCAAAAACCTACAAAATATTTGTCTTTACTAGAGGAGAACTGTAAAACAAATTTGCTCTAAATCTGCCTGATACTCCTCCTATTCTTCATAAATCCCTTGATTATTCCTAGGCTTAGATTATTAGTACCTAGGGGTCAAAAGTGTTAAATAACCTCACAAAATTACTTTAGGTTATTGGAACTAACAATACTAATACATTATTTAATAATAACATACTATGTGATAATAATTATTATTATACATTATTATTATTAATGGGGGTGAAGGTATCTATCTCATAGAGTTGTTGGTGTGAGGAGTAAGTTTGTATATGTATGTATAATATCCAGCATGTAGAAGTCAAAAATGTTGACACAAAAAATGTTGCTGCATTTTTTTCTTCTTGTTAAGACTCATCAAGAAAAGGATTAAATATCATAAATCAATGTAATGCCACAGTGTTTCAT
Source organism: Balaenoptera acutorostrata (assembly GCF_949987535.1). Taxonomy (NCBI): domain Eukaryota; kingdom Metazoa; phylum Chordata; class Mammalia; order Artiodactyla; family Balaenopteridae; genus Balaenoptera; species Balaenoptera acutorostrata. The sequence continues at coordinate 36,045,709 of NC_080072.1, read as the reverse complement.
CAAATTATACTCTTTAAATATATCTACACATAGTTTTCTTGATCAATATTTAAAGCTTTTGAAATTAAAATTATCGCAGAATTATAAAGCTTTGATTTAAAAATCAAATAATTTTTTCACCCCATTCTATTCTTGATCTGTAAGAGTAAAGAGTATCTGAGGATGCTGTATCCTCTGCACCCCACTGAGATCACTGCTACAGCTTATAATAAAATAAGGAAGCTCACAAGCAATATACATGAGTGCACTTGTCTGAGTTTCAAATGCCTAGAATTAAGGCTTCTGGAACACATTTCTTATAGGTTTCAAACACAAGGGTGAGATTTAGATCCTTCACTTTTCTATTATAAAGGCCAGTGAGTTCATTACACAGACTTCTCTCAACCTTGTCAGATTCTGCTTCCATCAAGTTGCCCATTTTGGAGAAGGTTCACAGTAATACCTGCTATTCCATGGTCTGTGTTTGTCTGAGATTTCATAATCACTTGGCACCCCTTGCTGTCCTGAACTTTCCTCATGCCCTCTGACAGTCCTGTCCTCCCAGCAAGGTATGAGGGATTTTGACACTCCAAGTTTCACATGTGATGAGGGCTGACTTTATGGCAGCTGCCTTTTCCTAATCCCATTCCCAAATAGCCATGTTGTTTGGCATATGACATTCAACAGGTGTGCATATGTCTTACAAGGTCTGTTGCTGCCAGAGGAGACATACGTAGAAAAGATCTAACACTTGCGTTGACCTGCAGGCATCTGTCATGGCCTGGTAGCCATGGCCACGGGCAGGAATCCAAATACAGAACAAGAGGGCATGCTGCCATCTTAGCAGATGAGCATGTAGAAAAGTAACCAAGAGCCTCTATAACAAGCACCATGGACACAGCAGCAGGACGGGATGTGCAGCCAATAACATTCAATTGACTCTTTATCTGTTGCCTAGGAACCTTGGGTTCATGAGCAACGTCCTTTCTAATTGTGACTTGAGCTGGGACATTCCCATCCTAAGAACCAGTATCTGTGAACTGCCGTGGATAAGTGTTGGGCAGCACAAGGCCAGCTGGATCTTTGAAACCAACAGAGCCAGCAATGAGATCTTCACTTGGGATGAGAATTGCCTCCCCTGGAGCTAGGTCAGCAAATGCAGTCTGTTTGTCAGAGCTAAGAGGTAAGGAATAAAGATGGATCATTGTATGTTTGTGTTCTTTTCCCCTGCTTTCACTCTGAGTGAGCAGAAGAATCAGGGGAGGCACAAAATGGTCAAGAATAAATCCGTCCTGTAATGACAGTCCAGATTGGGGTGGCCTGAGTCAGGGCTAGAAAGAATAGAAAAATAAATGAGAGAAAATTGGACTCTGAATCAGTAAGTTAAAGAACCAGCAGGATTACTCTAGAGGATCATGAGGCTTGGACTCAGAAGTCAGATCATCTAATTCCAACACCAGCACCCCACTTATTAGCTTTGTAACTATGGTCAAATTGCTAAACTCTCTGAGCTGCTCTCCAGCGTTTGTTTTAGAGATCTTGGTTGATTTTTACAACTAACCATCTGGGCCACTTGCTTTTTCTCTTCCTGGGCCTTTAAATTCCCACTATTACGCTTTCAATTCACCAACAAAGAGTGAGCCCTCAAAACCTCAGGCCCCCACTTTGACCCCAATAAAAGCAGAACCCCAGGCCTGCACTTGCGTTCTCTCCATGTACAGGTGACCTCGCTGTGTGACCCCAGGTGTACTGGGTAATTTCCAAGATTCATAAATAATAAACCTTATCTCTTTCAAAGTTCCCTGATGGTTATTGCTGTGGGTGACTTTTAATCATAAAAGAATCACAAGGGCCAGTCTAGCTACAACACTAGTTATTGATAGGCTGAGACCTGTACAGAACACTACTACAAATAACAATATCCAGTACAACTACCACAATCCAAGAAACTATCATCTCCCTCCTGGATTATTAGAATAGGCTTTTTTCCCTTCTTCTCCTACCTTTTTAAAAATTAACTTAATGTTTTTATGTTTCCATTTTTTTCTCCTTTATTGGCTTATTAGTCCTACCTCTTTGTATTTTTTTTCAATCATTGCTCTAGGGTTTACAATACACATCTTTATTATGGTTTATCTTCATTTAATATTATAGCACTTCACATATAGTATAAGAACATTACAACAATAGACCTCCATTTTCTCCCTCATCTCCTTTGTGGTGTTATTATCATACATTTCACATCTACATAGTTATAAATTTCATTTGTTATTATTTTTGCTTTAAACAGTCAACTATTTTTAGAGAAATTAAAAATTAGAAAAATTGTATTTTACCATTTCCCACATATTTACCATTTGCTGTGCTCTTCATTCCTTTATGTAGATCCAAATTTCCATCTGGTAGTATTTTCCCTGGACTAAAGAACTACTTTTAAAATTTCTTGAGTGCAGATCTGCTGGTAAGGAATTCTCTCAGCTTTATTTGTCTGGAAAAAAAATCATTATATCTCTTATATTTTTCAAAGGTTATTTTGCAGATTATAAAATTCCAGGTTGACAGTTCTTTTCTTTCAGTTTATTAAAAATGTCATTCTATATTGTCTTCTGGTTGTGAATCTTATTTTGTTCCTCTGTATGTAATATATTATTTTTCTCAGGCTGCTCTTAAGATCTTCTTTTTATCATTGCTTTTCAGCAAGTTGATTATGGGGCGTATTAACGTAATTTTATTAACATATAGTCAGCTAAGAAATCGTTGGGCTTCTTGAATATGCATGTTTGTAGTTCTGATCATCATATTTGGGAATTTTTCAGCCATTATTTATTCAAATATTTTTTCTCTCCTCACCTCTTTTTTCATGTACTCCAAATAAATGTATGTGGTTAATCAGAAAAACAGAATGAAAAGAAAAATCTGATGCTGATTTTGAGACAGCTATGTGTTATTCAAATCTAGATATCAAGAATGAACTTAGAAATGTATACCTGGAGCCCAGTATAGGTCTAATGAGGAATCAGAAATTTGGACACAATATCCTTAGTTAGGTTCCAAGGAACATTAGTTATACAAGATGTTCTTCCAAGACGGGTTCCACAAAAAATAAGTTTGAGTAAGGCCTAATACTGGATCTTCTTAGTGAGTCGCAATATTTATCAGCATGCCAAATGCCATGAAACAATCGATTGTTAAAAATCCATTGTCTTCCAAACTTAGTAGTACACATAATTTTTAAATCAGCAGTCCTCTTTGCATCCCTCAGAATACCATATTTGGGAGTCATCAGCTTTAGGTAAAAGGTAAAGCATGGACACAGGCAATATTCCCCAGGGAGACTATGAAAAGTGACGTGGCAAGACAGATTTCCCTACATGTTTGTTCTGTTAAACTGAAAATGAATAAAGGGGGAAAGGCATGTTCAATTGGCATGCCCTAACTAAAGGAAGGTAAGGATAGCAATGTGGAAATACAGGAAAAAACTTCGTATAATGAAGAAAATTACTCTTATAGGGGCACAGCTACCTAATCCATCTTTTTTGAAGTAGCTGGAAAGAGATACCAGAAAGCAGCTGCTGTAAATCAGGGAGACAGTATCTGAAAGTACTTAAGAGCTCAGATTGTCAGTGTGTGACGGTAAGCAGGTTTCTTAAACTCTTTAAGGCCCAATATACGCATCTGTAAAATAAGGATAAGAATAGTACCTAAATTATAGTGTTTCAGCCAGAAATAAATGAAACAATGACTGTAAAACAATTTGCATAGATTTTGTCCTATAGTGAATACTCATTAAATATAAGCTTCTATTTATTTTTTTTTACAGAGAAGCATGGAAGACACAGAAGAAAGAAATGCATGGCTTTAGAGTGAAGACGTTTTTACTAGCAAAGAGAGGGATATATAATCACAAAATCAAAAAGAAAGATAAGAACAAGCAATGTGTCAAAATATAGAGACAGACGTTTAAGTCCTGGAACTTTCCATGTTATTCTAGGACTTATAGAGAAGTCACCTCACCTCTGTATTTCTCAGTTTCTTTTTCTAAAAGTTGGAATAAAAATACTCTCTTGGCTGGGTTGTTGAAAAGATTAAATGACATCACAAATGTGAAGTCTCTGTAAAGGCACACACATCATGTACGAAATATTAAATGAGGATATTTGTATTAGTCCAGGTTCTCCAGAAAAATGGAATCCTTAGGATATATAATAAATTACAGGAATTGACTCATGGTTATGGAGGCCAAGAAGTCCCATGATCTGCTGTCTTCAAGCTGAAGAACCAGGAAAACTGGTGGTGTAATTCAGTCCAAGTCTGAAGGTCTGAGAATCAGAATATCAGTCTAAGTCCTGGACTGAGTCCAAAGGCCCAATGTCAGAGTGCAGGAGACAATGGATGTCTCGGCTCAAGCAGAGAGAAAAGATAGGCTCTTTCTCCACTTTTTGTGCTATTTAGGTCCTTAGTGGATTGGATAACTCTCATCTGCATTGGTGAGGATGATTCACCAGTTCATCAGTACTCAATCTACTGAGTCAAGTGCTAACCTTTTCTGGAGATACTTTCACAGACACATTCAGAAATGTTTTACAGCTATCCGGGCATTCTTTAGTCCAATCAAGTTAACATATAAAACTAACCATTACAATATTATTAATGAAAATGGTATAGCCATAAATAAAAAGAGCAGCAATATCTAGTCCAGATTCCATGAGAACTATTATCATCATATTTATATCAAAGTGGAAAGTGATGCAGAAAGAGGTTCAGTGATTAAGCAAGAAATCCCAGAGATGCAGAGAAAGAGCCAGGATTAGAATTTCAGATTTTTTGGACACATGTTCAGTTCTCCCAGTACAGACTTGGAACTGTTATAGCCCTTCCTAAGTATGGATCAATGACACTTTATATTCTGGTCATGAGAAAATCCCTCTATGCTGCTGTTTTGATGCTTTGCTGCTGGCTGAAGAGTCCAAAGCTACACTGTACAAAAACCACATATCTCCCTCGAGGTCAATGATATTGACATTTTCTGCCTGATTTGGAGGTGCTTTGTCCACAAGCTACAGTAAATCTGATTTAGTCTCATTCTCCATATCACTGATAATTCTGACTTTGGCAGGAGCATGTATCATGCCATAGAAGTAAAGTGAAGAAGAGGAACTAGATTCTGAGATACAAGTGTGATATATGATGAAGGATTCTGCAGTTTGGCTTCTGTTTTGTTTTTGTTTTTTTTTTAATCTAGAAGGAGGTTACTTCCAAAGAAACTTCGAAATAATTTTTTTTTAGCACACTGGATCAAATCCCACACAAACAAATTTTTATTACCACCTATTCTGGCTTACTAATAGCCTATTCAACCAACTGTGCAAATTTAGTCACAAAAGCACCTTTGTACATGGTGACACAGGATGGAGGAAGTGTTAGGAGGGGAAAAATAACAAAATATATCTTAATGAGAAATTCCATAGAGTATCTCTAAAACCAAGGTAAAAACCTAGTTGAGAGATATGGAAATAGCCATTATCTTTTCTCGTAAGGTGCTTTGGGTATTATGAGTCTCCATTCATGATGCATGAACCAATCATGAATGTGTACTTAGCCCCCAAAATAAATTTAAAGAGAAACACAAAGAGAGCCTCAGCCTACCCCCTCTGCTAATTTGTAGTGGAGATCTGTTTTGTTGTTGTAGCCCTTCTCCATTCTCTGCTTTTTCTATCAGGAATCAATGCTTCTACCTTCCATGTGGTCCTGGTGAAGCTGTCAATTACAGCTATGAACATGTAATTAAGGCCAGCCAATCAGAGACTCTATCTCTCTAGTACTGTGATTGGATTAAGAATGGACACATGGCCTAAAGAAGTATAAGCCTTCCAGATAATAGATATTTGGAGACTGAGGCGGGTGGGGAAAAAAAAAGAGTTTTTTTTTTGACTCACAAGCTATAAGGATATAAGCTTGGTTATCTCTCCTACCACAGAAAGTCTGAGAACTGAACCTACATGTAGAAGGAAGAAGAGCTAAACGATGGAGACAGAAGAGACAGACAACAACAAAGAAAACTTCAATAATACAATTTATGTCACTTAATTCTGATATGCAGAATCAAGTGGTTCCAAATATATAAGCCAATATATTCTCCTTTTAGCTTTAGGAGTTTAAATTAGATTTCTGCGGCTTTTGGCTAAAATAGTGCTAATACAGTATATACTGTATACCGTAATACAGTATATATTGAAGTCTTTCATGATCATAATCTCTAGGACCATGTTTTAGCAGTACAAAATAAATATAAACCAACTTGCTTGTGATACTCCTTTTGACTAGGGGACATGATTTATACAAAACTAAGAATATGAGATAGGGGCAATCTTTAAATATTGCTGATCTGGGCCACTCAAAAAAGTTTGTCTTTAAAAGAACACTGAGAGGGACTTCCCTGGTGGTCCAGTGTTTAAGACTCTGCACTCCCAATGCAGGGGGCCTGGGTTCGATCCCTGGTCCGGGAACTAAGATCCCACATATCGCAACTAAGCCCATGCGTAGCAACTACTGAGCCCATGCTCTCTAGAGCCTGCACGCTGCAACCAGAGAGCTCACACGCCACAACTAGAGAAGCCTGCATGCCACAACAAAGACCCAGAATAGCCAAAATAAATAAATAATAAATAAAAATAAATTTATAAAAAATAAAAGAACACTGAGGAACAAAATTCAGGAGATGAACCATAGATGTAACAATGAATATTGACCCCCCTCCCTGTTTAGGGGGTAACTATCCTTTCTCCACACCTAAAACTAGCTTTGATTAAAGTTGATAAAAGATTATTTCATCAACTGCATTTTTCTACATAAGTGATGGAAATACCAAAATTATTTTGAAATATTAATCAATGTTTTTAACCAAGATTTTTCTCATTACCCAACCCCTTCTCCTAATTAGAGCAACTAGGCATCTGGTCTTACTATTCCAGGGATGGGATGACCCAGCAGAATGCTTAATTCAGTTTGCAGCTTTCAAACTGTAAAAACCTAAACAGAAAAAAGTCAGAAGGAAATGAAGAAAGCTGAGAAAGGGGGTGATATTCCTGAGAAGCTATTCCCAGAAACACTAAAGTAGAAATGGCTACAGGGTACATGCCTGTACAGCCCCTGGCCCCACCCCATCCCCCAGTTTCCCATAGCTTCAGAGTAGACAGGGAGAGCAGTCAATGGTTTTCCATGCTCCCAGGAGGCACTCTGAGGCAGCAGAAAGAGCCAGACCTAGGGCAAAGGACAGCACAACAGCAATTTGTAGGAATCAATGGCTCAGGACTAGGCCAGATGACTGACATCACAGAAGATGTCTGCATGTATAGATGACAGTCAGGAGCCAGACATCAATGTGCCCTGCAACATGAGCTATGGAATTCAGCCACCAACCTGGGGGAGAGGGGCAAGGACCTTGAATTGATTGAGATTTTAGCTCCTATCATCAGGGGAATGAGCTCTTGAAACAGAATTACACTGAGTCACAGAAAAACAAAGGTTACAGTTCTGAAGCACTAGACAGAGAATCATACTTACTAGTGAAATGTTAAAAATAATTTTTCAGAATAAAATAACCAACAAAAATTTTAAGTCTTTTATTCAATATTTGCATTTGAAATTATGGATCACTAAGTTCTGTGTTAAATTTAAAAAGTCACTTTTGTTGCAGACAGTACATAACTCTGAGCCGTGACCTCCAAGACTCTGCATCTCTTGGACTTGTGTCTGGGGATATTTCCTCTTCCGGTTATCAAAGAATCTTCTACCCTAGGCCAGCATAGCATAACGATGAACTATTAACCCTAAGTAAGGCTAAGCTCAAGAAGGTGGCCCACTCAGCACCCCTGCTGTACAACTGTCAACTCCAAACCCATCCTTTCCTCTAATAGAGGGTCAACAGAACCCATCTGTATGTGAAGCAAAGCACTGAGAAGTAGGGGAAAGCAATTCCCCATACTCCATGTTAGAATTGTCTACTACAAAGAAACAACATCTTTATCTTATTCAGCTGTGATGACGCATTATCCTTTTCTTCATTTTAAGAAGGGAATAATAAGTGTTGAACACAAAATACACATCAGGAGTTATGCTAGATACTTTATGCGTGTTGTCTCATTTAATCCTCACAACAGCACTGTCTGGTCAGTTTTATTCCCATTTTCAAATGAGGCCAGTGAAGCTCAGAGAGGTTTAGTGACTCATCTTAGGTCATATAACTCATAAGGGGGAAATTTTGAATTGAAGTAAGATTAGCCTGGCTTTGAAGCCTGTGCACTTCAACTCCACCACACACCTCCCAAATCTGAACCACATTAAAGGGTTCAAATTTTGATTTGATGGCTTAGTGTTAACTGAAAATTCATTAATCACTGTGTGATGTTTGAGCAATGCTCATCCTTGCTATTCTTTGGCCAAGCATCCTCTGCTCCTTTATATTCATAAAGCTGGGTTTTCTCATCTTCTCATCTAAGCTAAAATGTTACTTCCTAAGAAAGACTGACCCTAATGACCTTATCGAAAGTGGAAGATTAGCCACACAGTCCCCAACACACATCAGCAGAGTTGTTCTCTGTATTTCTCACTTCCTGAGATGATCTCTTTCATCTATTTTCCATCTCCTCCAACAGAAAAACCCCCATGTGCCCTTTAGCAGGTTTCCGACTTCCATTCTGTGTCTCTATCCTGATATCACAGTAGCCAGAATGATACTTTTAAAATATGTCAATTATTACATTCTTCTACTCAAAGTTCTTAAAGTCCTCCTACCTCATTCAGAGTGAAATACCAAGTCCTTACCCAGTTCAGTCTCCAACAGTCTCTCCCTCTACTCTCCCCAACTCTCTCTGCTCCAATCACCACTTCTTGAACAGGCCTCAGGGCTGTGCCCTTGCAACTCATCTGCCTGGAATAGTAGTTGCCTTGATATCCTCACTCCCCACTTTTTCACTTCTCTCAAGTCACAGCAAATCATTATACCTGGTTGCTTAAAATATTAAAGAGTAACAATAAATTTTCACTTTTATATTTAAACAGTTACTTTACAGGCACCCTCACAAGGCTAATTGTTTGTTTCTACTGAACTTGAAGTATGCAAGTTTCTAAAGGAGGAAGTAAAAATTTGCTCATCTTGCTATTTCCAGAAAAAAAAAAAATAGATTTAATCTACCCCCTACTGGCCAAAGATTTAAATGACCTCATTTGGCTTTTTTACCATTCTACTTTTCTTTCATTTCTATAAACGAGCATGTATATATTTCCTTCATTGGTTCATATATTTATTCATTCACTCTTTTATTCAATGTACAGTTTTGAATATCTACTAAGGAGTCAGTGGTAGAGATACAAAAATGAACAACACCCAGTTCTTGTCCTCAAAGACCTCACAAAATCAAGGGAGAGACACTCCTAGAAACTACTAGAAGGGACACCATGAAACGTGCCATCTGCTGTTTCCATGGGGGAGTTCTCCATTTAACTATTCCAGAAACTGAGAATTACAAAAGCAAAAAGAGCATTCTGGAATCTCATTTTTAGAGGGCTAGTGTAATAAGAGACATACTACAATGATGAAATTTAATGTTCATACAAAATAGTATGCTCCTTTTTATATTTGTAAGTATCTCAGTTATAGAGATTTGATTATGGCTCCATACTTTTCTAAATCCATTGTTTGGTGCCTGCCCAACCTGTCACATAGTTGATACCTTTGATGAAATCCAAGGGAAAGAGTAGGAGAAGGCAAGGCCAAATTTGGTACTTATTTATTTATGATACTATGTAGCTAAGTGGTATCTCTCTTCTGCTGGTTCCTGGTCCTGGCTTCCACCCACCCCAACAATTCCTCTTGAGTAGGAAGAATGAAGAGACAGTAGAAGAAAGAATAAAGTATGAAGCGCAGGAATCACTGGAACATATTTTTCTTTCAGTTATAATTTATTTGTGACCAAAAACTTGCATGTTGGTGGAAGAGGACTACAAGCAAAGTGCATGTAGGAACTCAGTTTATTCCTGAGTGCACAGGGTTATGGATACATAGAGGAGGTGGCATTTGATTCTACTGGGGTAGAGAAGGTATTAATTGTAAAGAATTCTAGATTATGGAGGTTCTGAAATATGATTTCATTGCCTTGTTATAATTTGTGTGGCAATTTATATTAAGATACTTCCATATAAATAATAGTATATTATGTAGATCTGTGTTTGTGGGTGTGTACACTGTGCATGTTTATGTGTGTGAATTAACTTTAATTTGCACCCTAGGGACAGCTACTTAGAATTTACAGTGCTGCAATCAAGAATCCACATTCCAAAGTGAATATGCCAGCATTTCAAATATTTATTCTAAATATATTCTAATAACACAGCTGTTAATTTACAAAAGGAATGTTGATTTTCCCCATTGGTAAAAATAAGTGGCGTTCAAGACCTCTTGTTAACTAGAAATATTTTATAAGCTCCAGGACCTTTTCCTGAACCACATATCAAAATCTGCCAAGTGCTCAACACCTTCAAAGCATCACTTTAGCTCTAGAACTTATTTGGGACCTGGGTCCCCCGGTCTAACAAATGCTCCTATCACCTTATCCAATAAGAAGGTGGCTAACCAAGAGTCCATTTTAGAAAGAACCGTTCAAACATGGTACATTTGGAGTGTTTGCAGTCATAGAATGGGGTGTCACATTACAGAAACAACAGTTCGTGCCTGCTCAGTAGTAAAGTGATATAAGAATTTGGTAGGAGACCCTGTAACATCTCATTAACAGTGAGGTGTGAGCCAGGGAACTATACAAAGTCTATTGCCTCTCACCTCAGAGCCTTCTGCTGCATACCGCCCTACCAACTTAGATCAGTTTACATAATAGGCCTTCACCAGGGACCACTGTCTTTCTTTAATCTACTTTGAATCATAAGTCTGGGGCGTGGAGCTACAACAAACAAGCCCTCCTCATTTACAAAATGTTTCATAGTTTTGGAAATCATTTTAAACCCACATAGAGGAATAAATGATTCACAATGCCCCAATCACCTGAGGCAATTCTGAGGGGTCATCTTCCTTGAACATAGTCTGGGGTACAATGGAAGTAACACAATCTAGATTAGACATATCTCAATTATCATACAAGAAAACCTATTATAAATGCCTCATGATTGGTGCTGTAAGAAATGAGTGTACAAAAAAATAACCCTTTAAAACATCTGTTAGAATAAGCACAAACCAATCCTCAGTTATTTAAATAGGTAATCTCAAAGAAGTACATTTTTGGTTAAAAGTTTCTGTAGAAGGAACATTATCTATTTGTTCTCCCAGTTTCCTAGACTGTATTAGTGGAGTTTAATAGGAAAAAATAAATAAATAGAATGGTATTTTGAAGCATCTTAAATCTTCATAAAGTTTATCTGCTTCCAAAATGATGTAAGTAGAGGAGCTAAGGGCAAGCAACAGGAGAATGTGATTGCTCCCTTAAGGTAATTGGTATGTGATTATTCCTTAGTAGGAAATTGTGTGCTGCATAATTTTCTTATTGTTCATTGCTGCCACTTCATTATAATCTGAAAAGATTTGAACAAACCCAAAAATAAACAACAAATTCCCTAAAATGCTAAATTATCCTAATGGCACTAAACATCTTTAGATGTTTTGATAATCAGTAAAAAAAATTTTGAGGTTTGAAGGTAGGGGTTATATTAAAAATCATCTTTATTGTAGAATTTCAGTTAAACTGAATGTGCACACAGTACAGACATCCTAAATAAAAGCACACTGCACACACAAAGAGTACAGATGGTGATTAACCTGTTGGTATAGTCAGTATAGAATGGCAAATAGAAGAATTCCATTCTAGGAACTGAATTGTCAATGTTTGTCTAAAATGCTCAAATCAAATACATAATCTCTAAATCTTTACTGTGAAGCAGAGTATCAGCCAGGGTTCTCCAGAGAAATAGAAGAAACAAGAGATATATATTTATATGATGATATTTGTTATAGGAATTCTCTTATGCAATTACGGAGGCGAAGAAGTCCCATAATCTGCCATCTGCAACCTGGAGAAACCAGGAAAGCCAGTGGTGCAATTTAATGTGAGTCTGAAGGTCTGAGATCCAGCAGCACTGATGTCTGAGGACAGAAGAAGATGAATGTCTCATCTCAAGCAAATTCACCCTGCTTCTGCTTTTTTGTTCTAATCAGGCCCTCAATGAATTGGATGATGCCCACTAACATTGATGAGGGTAATCTTCTTTACTCAGTCTACTTATTCAAATGCTAATCTCTTCTGGAAACACTCTCACAGACAAACCCAGAAATGATATTTTACCAACCATCTGGGCATTCTTTAGCCCAGTCAAGTTGACATATAAAATTAACCATCACAAGCAGTGTAAAGCATAGAATTGAGGCAATTCTCTAGATAATTTAAATTTGAAAGAGACACACACACATTTTACCTTAAAATAATCAGAGGTATAGGTTTAAATATTTTGAATAGATGAAACTAATTCTCTCATTCACAGGTAATCAGCCTAGAGTGGAGTTTTGCTATTATTCTGGTACAGTGACTCATGTAGACATTCAAAACAGCCATGCCTCCTTAATTCTATTATTTTTCAGATCTGGAACAATTGCTTTCAATCTTAAAAATTCGACTTGGGTAGTTTTAGGGTGTTAAGACTTTTTCCTCTGTCCTTGTTAACTTTATTTCTAAACAAATTGAATTTTGTGATTAAAGGTGAACAATGAGAAGAACTTACTGGTCCTTTTTGTTGTCTTCTGGTTGTTGTTATTGTGGTTGTAGACAGGAATAGAACCATACTGGGAGTAGATTTAGTGTTTTATGTTGGCTTTCAAATAGATATTGGTAAATAACAGTGCATTGAATATCAAGTGTAGTAACTGCACAGCATCTCCCAACCCACATACTCTCCACCTGACGGAGGAGAAAGATGGGCCCCCAGGGCAAACGGTTTGAGCTCATTCCTTGTGGACTCTGAGACGGGAATAACACGACAGTTGAGAGAGGAGGCTGGACACTGTCCAGACAGAAGAGAAGAGACCACGTATTCCTCATTCTTGAAGTCAGGAGACCTCCCTGACTACACATGTACAGAAAAGCTCCTTGGAGGTCAAAAGGGGAGTGATGCCAACTAATGCTCTTACCCATAGGCCTCTTCGGTAGAATCCATCTTGGCTAAGAGATTCACATGCACGTGGGAAAATCCCGAGCTATACCAAATACGGACTTTGAACCAGGCAAATCAAAATGATTGGCCAAAGGAAACCAGGAAGAAACGCCCCATTAAAGTGATTCAAACTGCCACGAGGGCACGACTCTCTCTCTGAGGCTGCCCATGTGTCTATCCACACGTACTGTACTCTTTTATCTCCTAATAAATACTTTTCTTGTTTCACTACTTTCCGTCTTTGTGGGAATTCTTTTTCTGCAAAGCTGTATGGCCAGGGCCTTGTCAGTGACCAGTGGTCTAGTGGCTAGGATTCGGTGCTGTCACCGCTGTGACCCAAATTCAATCACTGGCCAGGAACCGAAACCCTGCTTGAAGCCACTGCAGACTGAGGCCACCGGAAATCTCACCCATTTCAAGGAAAAGCAACCCCTCATTCTTTGAATTGTGCCAGCAGAACTACCATGCTTCTGTATTGCTTCACTTCTGCTTCAACTTCTTGTTCCACATGCTGAGGCAATCAGAGCCCTAACCTGGGATTTACAGGATTCAGAGATAGTGTAGCTGCTGGTGGTATAAGCTTAAAAATACAAAACTCAAAAGCTGTCACTGGCCATACCAATTGCCAATCAGGAGAAATCCATCTACAGTAGGAAAAAATTAAGTTAACCCAGCAGCAAGTAGGGAAAAAAAAAAAAAAAAAAGGAGAGCAAATCCTGGTAGTAACTGAGACTCAGCTCTATTCCTTCTGTTTCCCCAATTTTGTGTTAAACTATTCCTTTGATTCTTTGATCCAATAAATTTCTACTTTAGCCCAACCGTGATTTGGGCTTACTAATTTGCAACTAAGCTAACATTAACTGACATATAATATCTGATTATCTTATTAATACCAGCATAAACCAATCAAAGATAACACATTTATTATGACATGGAAAGATCTCCTAAATCACATTTTAATCTACTCTAAAGCTGACATATAAACAAGATGAATCTTGTTATATACACCCCCATCCCCAAAATAAAATTGTCTGTTTAACACTCCACATCTGATTGTGTTAACTTGAAGCCCAAATATACAAGTAGAATTTTCAAAATGCTGTAAATTTGGATTTAATTCCATATTGGTTTAAATTTGTATAGGTTTAAAATTTTTAATACCAAGCTTGTTTCCACCTCAGGGCATTTTCACAAGCTGTTTCCTCTCTCTGGAATACTCTTGTCCAGATACTTTCATGGCTCATTCTACCTCATTAAGTCATAATAAAATAACACTGTTTTTGAGAGACTTTTTCACATCAACTACACAAAGTAGACTATTCCAACCTCTAGTTACTTTCTATTATGTTATCCTGTTTTGTTTTCATTATAGCTCTTTCTGAAATTCTTATCTGTTTCTTGTTTTTTCATCTCTACTTTGTTTAGACTATAGACTTCATATAAAAAAACATATCTGCCTTATTTATGAAGCACCTAGAACAGTGCCTGGCACTGTAGGCATTCAATAAATATCTGTTGAATGAAAGGAAGGAAGGAAAGAAGGAAAGATGGAAAATCAGAATGCAAACTCAATTGATGAGGTTTTTTTTTTATTAAATAAAAAAGATTTCAATGTTAGGAATGCACCATAGGAGTATTACCCAGGATTATCAACTGGCTACCAGGAAAGCTTCTGAGGGACAGCACCTCTTGGGACACGACATTTTCAGAGTATGGATTTCCATCTTAAAATTCCAGAAGCTGCATATTCTTATTTATCCAAGTATGATTCAATTTTCAGTGGTAGCCGAACACTCAGTTAATCACACAAGATATTTTAGCAACCAAAATGCCACTGTGTTGCTTTGTAATAGATGAGCATAATGTTTGTATTCCATCCCAGGGTCCCATCCTTCCCCCTTTCCATATTTAACCTTACTTCCTACCAGTATAATGGTATCAAGTAAGCCAACTGAATAATCAAACCATTTTTTGATAAATACAAAATTCAAAGGAGAGAATTAAATTGGTTTTGGGAAGCTACTGAAACCTCAGCAAATGCAATATATCAAACTTAACTATAACTGAATAGTTAAAGAGATATGCTAGCTTGATCCAATATACAGTATTCTTTTCCTGCACAATATTGAATACACATTTTTAAACTCTTTTCTCTATGTAAGGCATTTCTCTTACATTTATATATTTTTCCCTTTATAAGTATTTATTTTAGATCCCTGTTCACCACAGGATCTATCTTTCAGAGTTGAATTAACTTAGCTAACTCCCATGGTACAAAGCACCCCATGATTTTAGCCTACACAGACTAATTTTAATATTCACCTTTTAAAAAGCCTAATGAAGTCCTTATGATCTTAGATACTGTGGGGAGAAAGAAATTTTCCTCTACCCTTTTAGGTTCTTCTGCCTAGTCTAAGGATTAAATTGACATGAGACACATTAACAAGAGAAAATCAAACAAAGTTTAATAACATGTATACATGGGAAAGACCCAGGAGAACTGAGTAACTTTCCAAAATGGCTGAAACCCTCACTTTAAATAGCATCTTCAGCTAAAGACAAAAGAGGATGGTAAGCGTAGGGGTTTGGGACTTCACAAGGGAGGAAGGCAATTCACATGAAGAAGGAAAAGCAAATGTTTGGTAAATAAATGTTTGCTGGGGCATACAGAGACAGTGGGACACAGAGAAGAATTTTAACAAAGAGACTGCTAGGTTCCTTTGTCTACCACACTAGTTCATACTAGAGTTATCTATGGTGATAGCTCTATTTCTGGAACAGACCCCCTAAATTCTTCAGGCAGTTAGGGGCAAGGTCAAAGATTCTTCCCAAGTCTTTTGGGACTTGATTGTTTTCAGCTTGAAATAATCCACATGCAAAAGAGACATTTTGGAGTGGGAAATTTTGTTTCCCTACAGTATACATATTTTTCCTTGACTTACAATGGGGATACATCCCAATAAACCCATCCTAAGTTGAAAATACTCTGAATACACCTAACCTACCAAACATCATAGCTTGGCCTAGCCTACCTTAAACATGCTCAGAATAGTTATTGCATTAGCCTATAGTTGGGCAAAATCATCAAACACAAAGCTTATTTTCTAATACAGTTTTTAATATCTCTTATAACTGATTGAATGCTGTACTGAAAGTGAAAAATAAAATGGTTATATGGGTACAGAATGGTTTTAAGTGTATTGTTTGCTTACCCTGTTGATTGCATGGCTGACTGAGACCTGTGGCCTGGTGATGCTGCCCAGGATCACAAGAGGGTATTGTACTGTATATCACTAGCCTAGGAAAAGATTACAATTCAAAATTCCAAGTATGGTTTCTATCTCTTTCACACTATGACAAAGCTGAAAAATCCTAAACTGAACCACTGAAAGTCAAAAACTGTTTGTAAATGGGACATGAGCAAATAATACAACTCCAAAGGCTCTTCTCCCCAATTGATATCTGTCTCCTCTGAGATAACTTCACCTCTCTCCTGTATTGCTCTTGTTTCCTTAGTACTATTCAACCCAATAGAATAAAACAAATGTCATTAAGTGAGAAATAAAAGTAATATTGGGCAACTTTTCCCTAATGAAATGTAGCTTATAGAATACTAAGCAGTTGTCAGAAACAATGAATTAGAGTTACATACAGAAACACAGAGAGATCTTTAAACCACAGGATTGATTTAAAGAAATAAAAAGCATATTATTCATGTAAATTAAAACACATACATACATAAAATATTGTATGTATGCTCATGTGTGGACCTACATAACAATATTGCATGTATTTTCAGTGAGACATACATATCCGAAGGCATATATACAAAACATTAGAGTAGATGTGGAGATGGATGGGGGATGGGAGTAAGGAGTGGAAGTGTGGATCAAGTACGAAGGTCAAAACAAGGTAAAACATGAAAGGATGGATGTTAATTATCTGTCACAAACTGTACAGTATGCTTGACTCATCTCAGTACATCTTAGATCCCAAAAAAACCTAAAATATTTTAATAAGTTAGATGTATATAAACTGATATGGAGTGATGTCTGAGTTATAAACTAAAAGAGGTAGTTGAAGAGAAGTTTGATCCCATTTGTGTAAAATAAATACTTGCATATGCACACATACCTATGCTCCCATATGTTCAGAAAATTTCTGAGGAGATTGATTAGAGATGGCAGGGTAGAAGGACGAGCTCTCACTCCCTCTTACAAGAACATTAGAATCACAACTAACTGCTGAACAATCATCAACAGGAAGACACTGGAACTCACCAAAAAAGATACCCCGTATCCAAAGACAAAGGAGAAGCCACAGTGAGATGGTAGGAGGGGCGCAATCACAATAAAATCAAATCCCATAACTGCTGGGTGGGTGACTCACAAACTGGAGACCCCTTATACCACAGAAGTCCACCCACTGGAGTGAAAGTTCTGAGCCCCACGTCAGGCTTCCCAATCTGGGGGTCTGGCAACAGGAGGAGGAATTCCTAGAGAATCAGACTTTGAAGGCTAGTGCAATTTGATTGCAGGACTTCAACAGGACTGGGGGAAACAGAGACTCCACTCTTGGAGGGCACACACAAAGTAGTGTGCACATTGGGACCCAGGGGAAGGAGCAGTGACCCCACAGGAGACTGAAAGAGACCTACCTGCTAGTGTTGGAGGGTCCCCTGCAGAGACGGGGTGGCTATGTGTCACTGTGAGGACAAGGACACTGGCAGCACAAGTTCTGGGAGATACTCCTTGGCGTGAGCCCTCCCAGAGTCTGCCATTAGCCCCACCAAAGAGCCCAGGTAGGCTCCAGTGTTGGGTCGCCTCAGGCAAGACAACCAACAGGGAGGGAACCCAGCCCCACCCATCAGCAGACAAGTGGAATAAAGTTTTACTGAGCTCTGCCCACCAAAGCAACAACCAGCTGTACCCACCACCAGTCCCTCCCATCAGGAAACTTGCACAAGCCTCTTAGATAGCCTCATCAACCAGAGGGCAGACAGAAGAAGCAAGAAGAACTACAGTCCTGCAGCCTGTGGAACAAAAACCACATTCACAGAAATACAGGCAAGATGAAAAGGCAGAGGGTTATGTACCAGATGAAGGAACAAGATAAAACCCCAGAAAAACAACTAAATGAAGTGGAGATAGGCAACCTTCCAGAAAAAGAATTCAGAATAATGATAGTGAAGATGATCCAGGACCTCGGAAAAATAATGGAGGCAAAGATCGAGAAGATGCAAGAAATGTTTAACAAAGATCTAGAAGAATTAAAAAACAAACAGAGATGAACAACAAAATAATTGCAATGAAAAATACACTAGAAGGAATCAATAGCAGAATAACTGAGGCAGAAGAACAGACAAGTGACCTGGAAGACAGAATGGTGGAATTCACTGCTGCGGAACAGAATAAAGAATGAAAAGAAATGAAGAGAGCCTAAGAGACCTCTGGGACAACATTAAACACAACAACATTCACATTATAGAGGTCCCAGAAGGAGAAGAGAGAGAGAAAGGACCCAAGAAAATATTTGAAGAGATGATAGTCAAAAACATCCCTAACATAGGAAAGGAAACAGCCACCCAAATCCAGGAAGCGGAGAGAGTTCCATACAGGATAAACCCAAAGAGAAACATGCCGGACACATAGTAATCAAATTGGCAAAAAATAAACACAAAGAAAAATTATTGAAAGCAGCAAGGGAAAAACGACAAATAACATACAAAGGAACTCCCATAAGGTTAACAGCTGATTTCTCAGCAGAAACTCTACAAGCCAGAAGGGAGTGGCATTATATACTTAAAGTAATGAAAGGGAAGAACCTACAACCAAGATTACTCTACCCAGCAAGGATCTCATTCAGATTCGATGGAGAAATCCAAAGCTTTACAGACAAGCAAAAGCTAAGAGAATTCAGCACCACCAAACCAGTTCTACAACAAATGCTAAAGGAACGTCTCTAAGTGGGAAACACAAGAGAAGAAAAGGACCTACCAAAACAAACACAAAACAATTAAGAAAATGGTCATAGGAACATACATATCGATAATTACCTTAAACGTGATGGATTAAATGCTCCAACCAAAAGACACAGGCTTGCTGAATGGATAAAAAACAAGACCCATATATATGCTGTCTACAAGAGACCCACTTCAAACCTAGGGACACATACAGACTGAAAGTGAGGGGATGGAAGAAGATATTCCATGCAAATGGAAATCAAAAGAAAGCTGGAGTAGCTATATTCATATCAGATAAAATAGACTTTAAAATAAAGAATGTTACAAGAGACAAGGAAGGACACTACATAATGATCAAGGGATCAATCCAAGAAGAAGATATAACAATTATAAATATATATGCACCCAACATAGGAGCACCTCAATACATAAGGCAACTGCTAACAGCTCTAAAAGAGGATTTCAACAGTAACACAATAATAGTGGGGGACTTTAACCCCTCACAACAATGGACAGAGCATCCAAACAGAAAATTAATAAGGAAACACAAGCTTTAAATGACACAATAGACCAGACAGATTTAATTGATATTTATAGGACATTCAATCCAAAAACCGCAGATTACACTTTCTTCTCAAGTGTGCACGGAACATTCTCCAGGATAGATTACATCTTGGGTCACAAATCAAGCCTCAGTAAATTTAAGAAAATTGAAATTATATCAAGCATCTTTTCTGACCACAACGCTATGAGATTAGAAATCAATTATAGGGGGAAAAAACGTAAAAAACACAACCACATGGAGGCTAAACAATACGTTACTAAATAACCAAGAGATCACTGAAGAAAGCAAAGAGGAAATCAAAAAATACCTAGAGACAAATGACAATGAAAACACGACGATCCAAAACCTATGGGATGCAGCAAAAGCAGTTCTAAGAGGGAAGTTTACAGCTATACAAGCCTACCTCAAGAAACAAGAAAAATCTCAAATAAACAATCTAACATTACACCTAAAGGAACTAAAGAAAGAAGAACAAAAAAAAAAAACCCCGCAGTTAGCAGAAGGAAAGAAATCATCAAGATCAGAGCAGAAATAAATGAAATAGAAACAAAGAAAACAATAGCAAAGATCAATAAAACTAAAAGCTGGTTCTTTGAGAAGATAAACAAAATTGATAAACCATTAGCCAGACTCATCAAGAAAAAGAGGGGGAGGACTCAAATCCTCTTTAGAGGATTTTAATTTTAATCCTCTAAACTTAGAAATGAAAGAGAAATCACAACTGACACTGCAGAAAAACAAAGGATTACAAGAGATTACTACAAGCAACTCTATGCCAATAAAATGGACAACCTGGAAGAAATGGACAAATTCTTAGAAAGGTATAACCTTCTAAGACTGAACCAGGAAGAAACAGAAAATATGAACAGACCAATCACAAGTAATGAAATTGAAACTGTGATTTAAAATCTTCCAACAAACAAAAGCCCAGGACCAGATGGCTTCACAGGTGAATTCTATCAAACATTTAGAGAAGAGCTAACACCCCTCCTTCTCAAACTCTTCCAAAAAATTGCAGACGAAGGAAAACTCCCAAACTCATTCTGTGAGGCCACCATCACCCTGATAGCAAAACCAGACAACGATACTACAAAAAAGAAAATTACAGACCAATATCAGTGATAAATATAGATGCAAAAATCCTCAATAAAATACTAGCAAACAGAATCCAACAACACATTAAAAGGATCAAACACCATGATCAACTGGGATTTATCCCAGGGATGCAAGCATTTTCCAATATATACAAATCAATCAATGTGATACACCATATTAACAAATTGAAGGAAAAAACCCATATGATCATCTCAATAGATGCAGAAAAAGCTTTTGACAAAATTCAACACCCATTTATGATAAAAAGTCTCCAGAAAGTGGGCATAGAGGGAACCTACCTCAACATAATAAAGGCCATACATGACAAACCCACAGCAAACATCATTCTCAATGGTGAAAAGCTGAAAGCATTTCTTCTAAGATCAGGAACAGACAAGGATGTCCACTCTCACCACTATTATTCAACATAGTATTGGAAGTCCTAGCCACAGCAATCAGAGAAGAAAAAGAAACAAAAGGAATCCAAATCGGAAAAGAAGAAGTAAAACTGTCACTGTTTGCAGATGACATGATACTCTACATAGAGAATCCTAAAGATGCCACCAGAAAACTACTAGAACTAATCCATGAATTTGGTGAAGTTGCAGAATACAAAACTAATGCACAGAAATCTCTTGCATTCCTATACACTAATGATGAAAAATCTGAAAGAGAAATTAAGGAAACATGCCCATTTACCATTGCAACAAAATGAATAAAATACCTAGGAATCAACCTACCTAGGGAGACAAAAGACCTGTATGCAGAAAACTATAAGACACTGATGAAAGAAATTAAAGATGATACCAACAGATGGAGAGATATTCCATGTTCTTGGATTGGAAGAATCAATATTGTGAAAATGACTATAATACCCAAGACAATCTACAGATTCAGTGCAATCCTTATCAAAATACCAATGGCATTTTTTACAGAACTAGAACAAAAAATCTTAAAATTTGTATGGAGACACAAAAGACCCCAAATAGCCAAAGCAGTTTTGAGGGAAAGAAATGGAGCTGGAGGAATCAGACTCCCTGACTTCAGACTATACTACAAAGCTACAGTAATTAAGACAGTATGGTACTGGCACAAAAACAGAAATATAGATCAATGGAACGGGATAGAAAGCCCAGAGATAAAACATGCACATATGGTCACCTTATATTTGATGAAGGAGGCAAGAATATACAGTGGAGAAAAGACAGCCTCTTCAATGAGTGGTGCTGTGAAAACTGGACAGCTACATGTAAAAGAATGAAATTAGAACACTCCCTAACACCATATACAAAAAAAAAACTCAAAATGGATTAGAGACCTAAATGTAAGACCAGACACTATCAAACTCTTAGAGGAAAACATAGGAAGAACACTCTTTGACATAAGTCAGAGCAAGATCTTTTTTGATGCACCTCCTAGAGTAATGGAAATAAAAATAAAAATAAACAAATGGGACCTAATGAAACTTAAAAGCTTTTACAAAGCAAAGGAAACTACAAACAAGACGAAAAGACAACCCTCAGAATGGGAAAAAATATTTGCTAATGAATCAACGGACAAAGGATTAACCTCCGAAATATATAAACAGCTCATGCAGCTCAATATTAAAAAAACAAACAACCCAATCAGAAAATGGGCAGAAGACCTAAATAGACATTTCTCCAAAGAGGACATACAGATGGCTAAGAAGCACATGAAAAGCTGCTCAACATTACTAATTATTAGAGAAATGCAAATCAAAACTACAATGAGGTATCACCTCACACCAGTTAGAATGGCCATCATCAGAAAATCTACAAACAACAAATGCTGGAGAAGGTGTGGAGAAAAGGGAACCCTCTTGCACTGCTGGTAGGAATGTAAATTGATACAGCCACAATGAAGAACAGCATGAAGGTTCCTTTAAAAACTAAAAGTAGAATTACCATATGACCCAGCAATCCCACTACTGGGCATATACCCAGAGAAAACCATAATTCAAAAAGACACATGCACCCCAATGTTCGTTGCTGTGCTAATTTACAATCACCAGGTCATGGAAGCAACCTAAATGCCCATCAACAGACGAATGGATAAAGAAGATGTGGTACATCTATACAATGGAATATTACTCAGCCATAAAAAGGAACGAAATTGGGTCATTTGTAGAGACGTGGATGAATCTAGAGACTGTCATACACAGTGAAGTAAGTCAGAAAGAGAAAAACAAATATTGTATATTAACCCATATATGTGGAACCTAGAAAAATGGTACAGATGAACTAGTTTACAGGGCAGAAATAGAGACACAGATGTAGAGAACAAACGTATGGACACCAAGGGGGGGAAAGCAGCGGGGGGTGGAGGTGGTGGTGCGATGAATTGGGAGATTGGGATTGACATGTATACACTGATGTGTATAAAATGGATGACTAATAAGAACCTGCTGTATAAAAAGTAAATAAAATTAAATTTAAAAAAAAGAAAATTTCCGACAATATGTACAAAAACCTTAAAATTTATGTCTGGAGAATAGATCTGGGAGGGAAAAGTTCAATTTTATGCATATATAATCTTTTGACTATTTTTTATCTAGAAGGAGTTAATAAAGGTATGAATTTTTTTAAAATAACTACAGAGATTTGAAGACCAAGATAATGCAGAAGATACAGACAGAGAACTGTGCTTCACTTAAAACTCTGGACACTTTGGAAACAATTCCATAAACGTTTATTTCAGATTCAGTAGAATGTGTGGGAAGTAGGGATAATAATATGTGCAAGTTGAGGAAGTTTATATGGATGAGGTATTAATTTAAAAGTTAAACATATTTGTGCCCATGAGGAAGCTAAAGGAAGTAAAAAGATAACGAGAAAACTGTGTTTTTTCCCCACAGGGTTAGGGGTCAGGTGGGCTAAGCTGACAAACACTTGTAATGGTATATGTGACCTCAGAATCTTATTCTTCCTGGCAATCCTCCTCTCCCAAGCACATTAAGAAATAGCTCAGCAAACACCGAACACCATGTCATATAAGTAAGCATATTATTTATATAGAGTAAAGGTAGGACTGGAGTACCCATGGAACTTCAACAAGGGAGATCCCAAGGAGATGGGAAGTTTTGCAGGACTGCTGAGCATGTACATTGCCCATGTCCAAAAGCACAGCTCATGTTGAGCCTGTGTGTGTGCTCAGACATTTTTTAAGTGTCTTGATACCCACTGTTAATGCAAGAATACATATAAAACGCTAAAACAGTGCCTGGCATACAAAAAGTGATCAATAAATTCAATTGCTGTGCTCAGTATATATTCAGTGCCTACTACTTAACAGGCATTGTTTGAGGTTCTGTAGAAATATCAATGAACAAAATAAACAAAAATCTAGAATTTCATCAAGGTTACATTCTAATGGGGAAACAGGCCATAAATAAGAAAAATATATAGTATATCAGATGGTGATAAGTGTATGGAGAATGACTTATAAACAGATAAGGCAACAGAAAATGTAAGGTCAAGGCGGGGGTTTCAATCTAGACAGAATGAGATGGTGACATTGGACTAAACACCTAAAGAAGGTGGGGGAGAGTCATGCAGACAGGTGCTTGGAGGGTTCCTACTCATTTAGCATACATCTTCGAACATTTGCTAATCCATGGCACTATGCCAAGTCCTGTGTGCAAAATAATAAAAGTAGCAACTATTGAGCATTTATTATAAGCTGAGCAATGCACTAAGCACATTACTTGCAATATCTTACTTAATCTTCATAAAGGTGATTTTATGAAGGAAGTAGGACTTGGAGAAGTTAAGTGTTTAACACAAAGTCACTCAGTTATGCAGAAACAACACAAGGATTTCACCTGAGGGCTTAGACACCAAGTCTGTTATCTGAACCTCATGTTTATTTATTGAACATCAGACAATTTTATGCTCCCACGGAGTCTTGTATTTTTCCTTGATAGCACTTAACATTGTATTTAAGATATTCGTCATATAATTACTTCTTCAATGTTTGGGGGGATTTTTTTTCACACTAGATTACACAGAGTAGGAGGGCAGGGACCAACTGAGCTTCTCTTGTTCACCACTGAATTTGTAGCACCTAACATCATGTCAAAGTATGTAGGAGGTGCTCAATTCATGTTTTATGAATTAATCAGTATAACTTATCTAACCATCACAATTTCTTTGTAATATTAGACTGGTTGCAATGAGAACATGTTACCTTTCCCAGCTTTCAAAGAAATATTTAATAAAGAAAATTTAAAGGCACTAAATGGCCTTGACATTCTGCGAAACATGATTGAAGTAGGGTTTTTGGAAGATTATTCCATTTTATGTGTTTGCAGTTGATGACTACAATTTTGCCTGTCCAGCATCTATGTTTCAGATATAGCACCTTATCTGTTCTTTGAAATATCATCGCTCTCTCTCCTGAGAGCTCCTTCTGTGGGAGTCTACCCCATCATCTAGCTTCAAGGATGATTAAATGATTCAGTTATAACATCCACAGATCTATCCTCTGGCCCCAAGTGTACCCAACACAAAGCAGGCTAAAAAGACTCAGTCTTAGTCATATGCTTAAACTTTTGGGAAAGAGACAAAAGTTTCTCTGAGTTGCTAACATGTTAGGATGTATATATGGAGTTACTCCTACTCATCTATGCAAATTCATAAGCAGAATCTGTCAGAAGAAAGAGGCCCACAGAGAGAAAAAGATGTCGTTTGTCTTCTATAAAAGATATGGGAATAAACATATTCCTAACAACAATTGTTTGTATCTAAATACATCTATCCTTTCTTTAAAAATTTTACAGAAGTATAGTTGGTTTACAGCGTTGTGTTAACTTCTGTTGCACAGCAAAGTGACTCAGTTATACATATATATCTATTCTTTTTCATATTCTTTTCCATTATGGTTTATCACATGATAGTGAATATAATTCCCTGTGCTATACAGTAGGACCTTGTTGCTTATCCATCCTATATATACTAGTTTTCATTTGCTAATCCCAGACTCCCAATCCTTCCCTCCTCCAGTACATCCATCCTTAAAGCCATGCCCCTGGACTTTTCTGTTTTGTGAACAATACTTGTTTTTCCTTGAACCAATTTGAATTAGCATATTAGTTAACAATTGCTCATAATGCTCAGAATGAATTATTCCAACTTTAATGGCTTAAAGCAAAAAAAAAAAAATCACATTATATCTCACAGTTTCTAACAGTCAGGAATACAGGGTGGCTCAGATGGAATGTTCTGGTTCAGAGTCTCTCATATTGTTGCCCTTAGATGTTGACTGGTACTACAGTCATCCAATGGCTTGACTGAAATGGAGAATCCCTTTCTAAGATGACTCACTTACATGGCTGACAGATTCATGCTGGCTGTAGGCTAGAGGGTCTCAGTTTCTTTCAACAAGGGCATTTCCACAGGGCTGCTTGAGTGTCCTTATAGCATGATAGCTAGCTTCTTTCAGAGTGAGCTACCCAAGAGTCCAAGGCCAAGGCTGCAATGCCTTTTACAACATAACCAACTAAACTTGAAAGTCATACCATCACTTCTGCCATATTCTATAGGTCACACAGGGTCAGCCTTAATTCAGTGAGAGAAAAAAAACACTCAAAGAGATGAATACCAAAGGTGAAGACATTTAGGAATCATCTAGAAGACTGTTTACCACCACTAGGTTTCTGTCATTGCATTATAAAGAGTTCTGTCTGAATGAACAAGTTACATGAATATAAAGTATCATAGGTTCAAAGACCTATTAAAGAAAACAGAGAATAACAAACCAGCCTCATCAAGGTAAGCTCCAGGGAGGAAGCAGACTTGAATCAGGATTTGAACATTGTTTAACTTACTTATTTGTTTAGGTAAAGATGAAAAGAAGGCATTTCAGGCCTGAGAAAAGACAGAGGCAGGAAGGAGCAAAAAGTAGTTTGTTATGGCTGAAGAGAACAGAGGGATCCTAGTGGAATGCAGTCAACAACTGATAGAACCATCTTACGTTGAGGCTCTCTATTTTTTAGAGAGGTTATATTTCATTTGGTAGCAATTTTCCTCAAAAAATAAAAACAATATTAAAGTGATTGGAAAGGGTAGGCCCAACCCTGGTATCTCTGGTACACACAATGCTAAACTCAGACTTACCAACTTCACAGTAGAAAGGTTGTTGGTATCTTATATGGTTCCTTTCAAAGTCTCCATTGGCAAAGACCTGATTCTTATCTTTTCAATGTTGAACGTTCTCTCCTATTCATTTATTCAAGGTTGATTAATTTAAGGGGACTAGTTAATGGGAATCAAACTCACTACATATTGATTAGCAACTTGAAATCTAATTTCTTCACTTATAATGAGAAACATTATTGCCTCATGGACCAAAATTCTCAAGTCAAGTGGATAGTGTGTTCTTTTCCTAGTAGGGAAGATTTCTTGGAAACTGAATTAATATGAGAAAGTTGCGTGGTAAGTGCAGAGATGAAGGAAAGGAAATATGATGATCTTAATTAATTTATAATTAATTGATTTCTCTTCTGTGTGTTTAGGGCACTTGACTTGTTCATTCCACAAATATTTACTCAGCATCTTCTATGTGCCTTGCCCCATATGAGTTGCTAAGGCATGTTAAAATATATGAAAGCTAGCCTCTGCCATCAGTAGGAGGACAAATGGGGAACCAACATTAATCAAGATCTTAGTATGTGCCACACCTTACACTAGGTGATTTATGGCTATATCTTTCAATTTCCATAACTCTGTAAGGAATTTAAATTTTACTGAAGATGAGAAGTAATTTTTTAAAGGAAAAATGCAATTTAAGCAACTTACTCAAGATCACAGAGGTAAGTAGTTTCATGACTGTATGTATCTGGGTAAGCTGGGACGAAGTGAGAGAGTGGCATCAACATATATACACTACCAAATGTAAAATAAATAGCTAGTGGGAAGCAGCTGCATAGCACAGGGATATCAACTCGGTGCTTTGTGACCACCTAGAGGGGTGGGATAGGGAGGGTGGGAGGGAGAGGATATGGGGATATATGTATACGTATAGCTGATTCACTTTGTTATACAGCAGAAACTAACATAACATTGTAAAGCAATTATACTCCAATAAAGTTGTTAAAAAAAACCTCATTAGATTGTATACTTAATTGGGGAAATATATCATATGTAAGTTATACCTCAATAAAAGTGATTAAAGAAAACCATGTCAGAAAACCAAAGAGAAGATTTGTGAAAATACATTTCTGAAAAAGGCTCTTACATGCTGTGAGTTCCCAACCTCCAAACAAGGAAGAAAAGTAAAATGGTACTTCTTTTGCCTCAAGCTTACTTAAAGGTGCTTCCTTGGTACAACTTAGAGAACCAGAATTGTATTCCTTAAGGTTCCCCAGATGATTAGGCCTGTGTAATGGTTAATTTTATTTATCAACTTGGCTAGGTTATGGAGCTCAGTTAGTTTTTTGGTCAAACACAATCTAGATTTTGCTGTAAAGGTATTTTTTTTTCAGTTGTGACTAATATTTAAATCAGTAGACTTTGAGTAAAGCAGATTACCCTCCATAATGTGGGTGGGTCTCATCCAATCAGTTGAAGGCCTTAAGAGCAAAGACTGAAAATTCCCAAAGAAATAATTCTGCCTCCAGACTACAACATAAATATTCTGCCTAAGTTTCCAGCCTTCAGACTCAAGACCAAAATATCCATTCTTACCTGAATCTCCAGCTTGTCACCTTGCCCTATGGGCTTAGGACTTCCCAGGCACCAAAATTACATGAACCAATTCTTTAAAATCTCTCTTTCTCTCTTTCCATATATCTATACCTATACCTATATCTATATCCTATTGGTTCTGTTTCTCTGGAGAACCCTGACTAATACAGATTTTGGTACATGGAGTGGTTCTGGACAGCGAGAATCTTAAGGATGAGTTTTTTGAATTGGGAAATCTAAATGCAAGGAATGCAAGGATTCTTCAATATACGCAAATCAATCAATGTGATACACCATATTAACAAACTGAAGGAGAAAAACCATATGATCATCTCAATAGATGCAGAGAAAGCTTTCGACAAAATTCAACATGCATTTATAAAAACCCTCCAGAAAGTAGGCAAAGAGGGAACGTTCCTCAACATAATAAAGGCCATATATGACAAACCCACAGCCAACATCGTTCTCAATGGTGAAAAACTGAAACCATTTCCACTAAGATGAGGAACAAGACAAGGTTGCCCACTCTCACCACTATTATTCAACATAGTTTTGGAAGTTTTAGCCACAGCAATCAGAGAAAAAAAAGAAATAAATGGAATCCAAATCGGAAAAGAAGAAGTAAAGCTGTCACTGTTTGCAGATGACATGATACTATACACAGAGAATCCTAAAGATGCTGCCAGAAAACTACTAGAGCTAATCAATGAATCTGGTAAAGTAGCAGGATACAAAATTAATGCACAGAAATCTCTTGCATTCTTATACACTAATGATGAAAAATCTGAAAGTGAAATTAAGAAAACACTCCCATTTACCATTGCAACAAAAAGAATAAAATATCTAGGAATAAACCTACCTAAGGAGACAAAAGACCTGTATGCAGAAAACTATAAGACACTGATGAAAGAAATTAAAGATGATACCAACAGATGGAGAGATATACCATGTTCTTGGATTGGAAGAATCAACATTGTGAAAATGACTATGCTACTCAAAGCAATCTACATGTTCAAAGCAATCCCTATCAAACTACCACTGGCATTTTTCACAGAACTAGAACAAAAAATTTCACAATTTGTATGGAAACACAAAAGAACCCGAACAGCCAAAGCAATCCTGAGAAAGAAAAATGGAGCTGGAGAAATCAGGCTCCCTGACTTCAGACTATACTACAAAGCTACAGTAATCAAGACAGTTTGGTACTGGCACAAAAACAGAAATATAGATCAATGGAACGGGATAAAAGCCCAGAGATAAGACATGCACATATGGTCACCTTATATTTGATGAAGGAGGAAAGAATATATAGTGGAGAAAAGACAGCCTCTTCAATGAGTGGTGCTGTGAAAACTGGACAGCTACATGTAAAAGAATGAAATTAGAACACTCGTTAACACCATACACAAAAATAAACTCAAAATGGACTAAAGACCTAAATGTAAGGCCAGACACTATCAAACTCTTAAGGAAAACATAGGCAGAACACTCTATGACATAAATCACAGCAAGATCCTTTTTGACCCAGCTCCTAGAGAAATGGAAATAAAAACAAAAATAAACAAATGGGACCTAATGAAACTTAAAACCTTTTGCACAGCAAAGGAAACCATAAACAAGACCAAAAGACAACCCTCAGAATGGGAGAAAATATTTGCAAATGAAGCAACTGACAAAGGATTAATCTCCAAGATTTACAAGCAGCTCATGCAGCTGAATATCAAAAAAACAAACAACCCAATCCAAAAATGGGCAGAAGACCTAAATAGACATTTCTCCAAAGAAGATATACAGATTGCCAACAGACACATGAAAGAATGCTCAACATCATTAATCATTAGAGAAATGCAAATCAAAACTACAATGCAATATCATCTCACACCGGTCAGAATGGCCATCATCAAAAAATCTACAAACAATAAATGCTGGAGAGGGTGTGGAGAAAAGGGAACCCTCTTGCACTGTTGGTGGGAATGTAAATTGATACAGTCACTACGGAGAACAGTATGGAGGTTCCTTAAAAAACTAAAAATAGAACTACCATATGACCCAGCAATCCCACTACTGGGCATATACCCTGAGAAAACCATAATTCAAAAAGAGTCATGTACCAAAATGTTCATTGCAGCTCTATTTACAATAGCCAGGACATGGAAGCAACCTAAGTGTCCATCATCAGATGAATGGATAAAGAAGATGTGGCACATATATACAATGGAATATTACTCAGCCATAAAAAGAAACGAAATGGAGGTATTTGTAATGAGGTGGATGGAGTTAGAGTCTGTCATACAGAGTGAATTAAGTCAGAAAGAGAAAAACAACTGCCGTATGCTAACACATATATATTGAATCTAAAAAAAAAAGGTCATGAAGAACCTAGGGGAAAGACGGGAATAAAGACACAGACCTACTAGAGAATGGACTTGAGGATACAGGGAGGGGGAAGGGTAAGCTGCGACAAAGTGAGAGAGTGGCATGGACATATATACACTACCAAATGTAAAATAGATAGCTAGTGGGAAGCAGCTGCATACCACAGGGAGATCAGCTTGGTGCTTTGTGACCACCTAGAGGGGTGGGATAGGGAGGGTGGGAGGGAGGAAGACACAAGAAGGAAGAGATATGGGGACATATGTATATGTATAACTGATTCACTTTGTTATAAAGCAGAAACTAACACACCATTGTAAAGCAATTATACTCCAATAAAGATGTTTAAAAAATAAAATAAATAATAAAATAAAATAAATGCAATGAAGATAGTTGTATCCCAGTGTGCCAGTGGCCAAGTAGAGACATTTAAATTTCAAAGGAAAAATGGAGGTGGTTACTTTAATAGATAGCAGAGTCAAAGCTGTAATCAGAATAGTTTGACTTACAGAGATCTTATGACATTAGTTGATAGCATGGTGTCCGTAGAAGTTAAATATATGAGCAGTGTACTAAATTCTTACTTGATCTCTGTTAAGTGGAAGAATCCAAGGTCAAGTACACGAAAGTCTGACTTGAATCATATAAATGGATTTGAACCATTCCCAAACTTGAGTCAGTTTACAGATCAAGACAACCTTTAATGAAAAGGAGACCAGGTCCCCTTAAAGAAGGTCACAGCTATGCTGCTAAAATTTTATACTATTAATCTTTCTCCTAGTTTTTTCCAAAGGGAAGGTCTGCTACCAAGGTGACTGCATAGTGGGGAAAAGGAAATCATCAGAAGTTTCAGAGAGATTACTGGACCTTGGCTCTGAACTGACACTAATTCAAGGAGACCCAAAAAGTTGCTGTGATCCACTAGTCAGAGTAGGGGTTTATAGAATTCAGGTGACTGATGGAATTTTAACTCAGGTCCATCTCAGAGTATGTCCAGTGGGTCACTGTGATGGTTAATTTTATGTGTTAATTTGGCTGGACCACAGTGTCCAGATATCTGGTCAAACATTATTCCAGATGTTTCTGTGAGGGTATTTTTGGATGAGATTTACATTTAAATTAGTGGACTTTGAGTAAAGCAGATCACTCTTTATAATATGGGTGGTGCTCAAAAATCAGCTGAAGACCTGAAAAGAACAAAAGGCTGATCTCCTCCAAGCAAGAAGGAATTCTGCCAGCAGACTGCCTTTGGACTCGAATACAGCTCTTACCTAAGTCTCCAGCCTGCCAGCCTCCCTCATGATATTTTAGACTGACCAAGCCTGCACCATCATGTGAGCAATTTCTTAAAATAAACATATATTTTTAAAACTTTAAATATATTTAAAATAAATATATAAATATAAATGTATATATAAATATATTATGTGTATGTATGTGCGTGCGTATGTGTGTGTGTGTGTATATATATATATATATATATATATATATATATATACGTATGTATATATATATATATATGTCTCCTATTGGTTCTGTTTCTCTGATGACCCTAATAATACAGTCTCCCAACCCATCCTGTGGTTATTCCCCCAGCTTTGGAATGTATAATTGGAGCAGACATATTCAGTAACTTACAGAATCAGAATCCTCACATAGATTTCTTGACTTGCAGAGTTTATGCTATTATGGTAGGAAAGGCCAAGTGGAATCCTCCACCTAGGTAGAACTGTCTCTACCTGGGAAAACAATAAACCAAAAGCAATACCACATTACTAGAGGGACTGCAGAAATTAGTGCCACTATCCTATTTGTTTTGTTTCTCTGGAGAATTCTGACTAATTCAGTCTGACTCATACCTGGGAATATAAAGCAGGCCAGATTAGCAGGATAACATTGGTTTTACCTGCATTTCCAATTTGTTGGGACAAGAAATGAATGTTTCCCATGGATCAATGTGGGTCACTTGAGGTCATCTTCGTCCTAATGAATAGGGCTACATAAAAATGGAGGCATCCCGGCAGCAAGAAGCTAGAGTGGACAATGGATGCCTACAAGTGTAAGAAGGAGGCAACAGTTTCCACCAAGAAAATGCCCGGATCAAAGGAAGTATTGGATAAAAGTCCCTGGTATTGGGAACTTCCAACAAACATAAGAAAGCACATCACCAAATTCAATCCATAAATATTTATTGAGTTCCTAGACAGTGTAAGTACTGTTTTAGGTGCTGGGGATATACCAGTACGCAAGACCAACATGAATCATTGCTCTCATAGAACTGTCAGGCTAGTGAGGGATGAGGACACAGATAATAAACACAAAAGTCAGAGCAAGGGGGATCAGGAATGCCAGGGTAGATGAGGTAGACATCATTGAAAAGGTAACAATCTGAGCAGAGATGTGAAGGAGGTAATGGAGTAAGTCACAGAAATATGAGCAAGAAAGAGACAGAACATTCCAAGTAGAGGAAGCAGTACAAAGACTCCAAAGATGGAAATGTTCCTAGCATGTTTAAGGAATAAGAAAAAAGTTAATATGGCTGTTGCCAAGTTAATAAGGAAAATTAATCATAAATGAAATCAAAGAGATAATGGGTACCGGAGTATGTTGGGCCTTATAGGCCAGTGTAACAACTCTGGCTTTTGCTGTGAGTCAAACAGAGCCATTTCAGGGTTTTAACTAGGATCACCTGGCTACTCACTAAGACTAAAGGAGCAAGGGTGGAGGCAAGGAGACCAGTAGGAGGCCATAATCCAGGTGAGAAAAGATGATGGCTTGGATTCTACTAGTAACAGACTGAGTGGAGAATTCTGGATGTATACTGAAAGTAGCACCAATAGTACTTTCTGACACATCAGACTTATGAAAAGAAGAAAGAATCAGAAATGATACCACAGATTTTGGCCTTAACAATTAGAAGGATGATTTCCTAAGATGGGGTACACTGCAAATGGAAAAATGTTTTGGGAAAAAAATGTAGTTCAGACTGGGCATCTTAAATTTAAGATGAGTATTAGAAATGCAAATGGGCATGCTGAACAGGCAACTGAAAATATAAACCTAGAAATTAAGGGAGAAATCCAAGCCAGTCACACAAATTTAGGATTTATTACCATAAATGTGATTTCACACAAAGGTATCAATGTACTTATGCCCTTAAAACCTCTTCCTACACCTTCCCGCTATTGTGTAAAAGACCAAAAAAGTGAGTGGAATAAAGGAGCAAAATCTGACTATACCTCCATTCCTGAAGTCTACTAGTCTTTACTTTAGGGGCATGGACAGGTAAGGGGGGAGTCTTACCTTTGAATGAATATTGAAATGCTTAATTAATATCTTAGACTGGACTATCTAATCTCTAAATTACAGCCACATTTACAACTTTATGGAATCATAAATCTATTATCTGCGTGTAAGGAGTAAAGTCATAGGAAATGTGCAAGTTTCAATCCAAGGTCATGGAAATATTTCCCCTAGTGAATACAGCTGGAAACAGCATTTAGAGACAAAAACAAAGTTGCTAATCATTCTTACAGCATAGTAATTATATTCACAATTAGTTTATTCATTATAATCTTTTTCACATATCCACTTAAGTTACTCCTTCTTTCCGTACCATACGAAGAGAGAACATATTAGTGTTTTTTTTCTTTTCCAAGAAGCTTCCAATTATGAAGGAGTTAGCTAAAGGATGGAGCTCTTATGAATGTGTGAATGGATGAAGCTTAAGATTTCTGCAAGATTTCCTGCTCAACATTGAGCAAATTCAAATAACCAATTGCTCTCCATTGATATTTCCATTTTTACTGCAACCACAGGAATAAATATCCTTGATTAGGTGCTTAGATAAATAGACTGTGATAAGGCAAGCTGCTTAGAAAGGTATTTGACTAGCTCAAACCCTTACTTTTATTCAGCCATAGCTCATCAGCTCAACTGATATGCTTCAGCACCAAGTTAAGGGTTGAAATGTCATGATGGTATACAACATTTTCCTTAATGGCTCGAAAAGCTCCCTGACTTAATTTACTTCAATTTTCCTTTTTTATTGTAGAGTTTTCTTCTGAAAAGATGCATCAGACTTTTACAACTGTATTAGAGGTGAAAATTATAAATGTTGCTTTTACAAAGCCCTCAGAAAAAGCATCAGGTGTCAAGATCTAAAAAGGCCTGTCAAGATGATCTTGCATTAACTGGTGTTCTGGCTGCTTGAAGGAGCCTAAAAATATTCACCACCATGCAAGCCCTACTGCCCAGACACACATAAGAGGATGAAGCAGAGCCAGAGGCCAGCTATTTGTTATGAACATTAATGTAATAGAAGGCATTTGCTTGTTTCAGCAAGACTGCTATTATAAACCTTGCAGAGTAATACCTTGCCTTTAATAGCACAGCTCAGGAATCATTACAGGCAGCAGCCACAATATGTCTAGTACAGTAATGGATGGCAGTTCAAGCTAGAATTTCCCACTCCACATCAGGAAGTTTGTAAAGGTGACCTGGAATAGTAAAAGCCTCAAATATCAGGCACTCTACCATAGCACTTTTCCAAAACAGATTGAGAGCAGCAGAAGTGATGCATTTACCCAGGATATTGTCAGGCTGCTAAACTAGCCAAAGTTCATGGGACCTGGCTAGGACTAGATGTTTAGTTCCATCTCGCCTTGCTCTCTGATTATAGAAGAAGAGACAAAGCCACTGCATGAAGGAGAGTCTAAATTTCCGCTTATCCTTAATCAAAGGTAAACATGTGCAAGGTGTAGAAGACTCAGACAAGAAATCAACCTAGATAAAACTATATTGCAAAAGGTACACTGCATACCTTTTATGCCCATTTGGACCACTAGACTTGCTCTTGCTTTCCCTCCCTCCCTTTTTCAAAGAATATTTGCTTCTTTATATTTTAAGTTAGCATATTTCTCTTGTAGAAAATATAAGTATTTATAAAGGAAAAATAGAAGTTTCCCATAATGCCTCCAACCCATGAAAACTGCTATTATTATTTTGGTATATATTTCCAGTATTTAATATTTTAAATAGACAAAGCCAAAAGTTGAAAATCTGGATACCCCTAAGATAGTATTTGTAGATATTTCCAGAACTGATTACTCAAATATGACTAGGAAAGAGAAAAGGTGGGAAGCAAAAGATTTTTAAAATTAAGAAAACTATATGAAGAGCTGAATCTATTTAATCTTTCACAAAGTAAAACCTGAATTAAAGGTAGAATGGAAGAAAAGTAGAATTTGTCAAACACCTAGTAAGTGCTAGGCACTGTATATTATCTATCTTACTACTATATAAGCTAGTGAGGAAAATAAGGATAGCTTCAATTTTTTAAGCTGGGCATTGTGCTAAGTACTTTACAAATACTATTACATTTAATCCATATAGCAATCCTGATTATAATCCTATTATATATTAGGTTGTCCATTTACATATGAGTAACCTTAAATTTAAAAGTTTTCAATGAGGGCAAGATGGTGGAAGAGTAAGACACGGAGATCACCTTCCTTCCCACAGATACATTAGAAATACATCTACACGTGGAACTGCTCCTACAGAACACCCACTGAACGCTGGCAGTAGATGTCAGACCTCCCAAAAGGCAAGAAACTCCCCACGTACTTGGGTAGGGCAAAAGAAAAAAGAAATAACAGAGACAAAAGAATAGGGACGGGACCTGCACCAGTGGGAGGGAGCCGTGAAGGAGGAAAGGTTTCCACACACTAGGAAGCCCCTTCGCGGGCGGAGACTGTGGGTGGCAGAGGGGGGAAGCTTCGAAGCCACGGAGGAGAGCACAGCCACAGGGGTGTGGAGGGCAAAGCGGAGAGATTCCCGCAGAGGATCGGCGCCGAGCAGCACTCACCAGCCTGAGAGGCTTGTCTGCTCACCCGCCGGGGCGGGCGGGGGCTGGGAGTTGCAGCTCGGGCTTTGGTCGCAGCATCGCAGGGAGAGGACTGGGGTTGGCGGCATGAACACAGCCTGAAGGGGTTAGTGCGCCACAGCTAGCCAGGAGGGAGTCCAGGAAAAAGTCTGCAGCTGCCGAAGAGGCAAGAGACTTTTTCTTCCCTCTTTGTTTCCTGGTGCGCGAGGAGAGGGGATTCAGAGTGCCGCCTAAACGAACTCCAGAGAGGGGCACGAGCCGCGGCTATCAGCACGGACCCCACAGCAACACGGGCGCAGAGGGAAAAGCGGAGAGATTCCAGCACAGAGGATCGGTGCCGACCAGCACTCACCAGCCCGAGAGGCTTGTCTGCTCACCCGCCAGGGTGGGCGGGGGCTGGGAACTGAAGCTCGGGCTTCGGTCAGATCGAAGGGAGAGGACTGGGGTTGGCAGCATGAACACAGCCTGAAGGGGTTAGCGCACCACAGCTAGCCAGGAGGGAGTCCGGGAAAAAGTCTGCAGCTGCCGAAGAGGCAAGAGACTTTTTCTTGCCTCTTTGTTTCGCGGCGCACAAGGAGAGGGGATTCAGAGCGCCGCCTAAACGAACTCCAGAGACAGGCGCGAGCCGCGGCTTTCAGCATGGACCCCAGAGATGGGCATGAGACGCTAAGGCTGCTGCTGCCGCCACCAAAAAGCCTGTGTGCGAGCACAGGTCACTATCCACACCTCCCCTCCCGGGAGCCTGTGCAGCCCGCCACGGCCAGGCTCCCGTGATCCAGGGACAACTTCCCCGGGAGAACGCACGGCGCGCCTCGGGCTGGTGCAACATCACGCCGGCCTCTGCCGCCACAGGCTCGTCCCGCATCCATATCCTTCCCTCCCCCCGTCCTGAGTGAGCCAGAGCCCCCGAAGCAGCTGCTCCTTTAACCCCATTCTGTCTGGGCGGGGAACAGACGCCCTCAGGCGACCTACACGCAGAGGCGGGTCCAAATCCAAAGCTGAACCCCAGGAGCTGTGCGAACAGGGAAGAGAAGGGGAAATCTCTCCCAGCAGCCTCAGAAGCAGCGGATTAAAGCTCCACAAACAACTTGATGTGCCTGCATCTCCTGAATACCTGAATAGACAACGAATCATCCCAAATTCAGGAGGTGGACTTTGGGAGCAGGAGATATTAATTTTTCCCCTTTTCCTTTTTTTGTGAGTGTACATGTATATGCTTCTGGGTGAGATTTTGTCTGTATAGCTTTGCTTTATAATAGCTTTATTTTACTTCACTATATTATATCCTCTTTCCTTCTTTCTTTCTATTTTTTTTCCCTTTTACTCTGAGCCGTGTGGACGAAAGGCTCTTGGTGCTCCAGCCAGGCATCAGGGCTGTGCCTCTGAGGTGGGAGAGCCAACTTCAGGACACTGGTCCACAAGAGACCTCCCAGCTCCACGTAATACCAAATGGTGAAAATCTCTCAGAGATCTCCATCTCAACATCAAGACCCGGCTTCACTCAACGACCAGCAAGCTACAGTGCTGGACACCCTATGCCAAACAACTAGCAAGACAGGAACACAGCCCCATCCATTAGCAGAGAAGCTGCCTAAAATCATAATAAGGCCACAGACACCCCAAAACACACCACCAGACGTGGACGTGCCCACCAGAAAGACAAGATCCAGCCTCATCCACCAGAACTCAGGCACTAGTTCCCTCCACCAGGAAGCCTACACAACCCACTGAACCAACCTTAGCCACTGGGACAGATAACAAAAACAACGGGAACTACGAACCTGCAGCCTGTGAACAGGAGACCCCAAACACAGTAAGATAAGCAAAATGAGAAGACAGAAAAACACACAGCAGATGAAGGAGCAGGGTCAAAACACATCAGACCTAACAAATGAAGAGAAAATAGGTAGTCTACCTGAAAAAGAATTCAGAATAATGATAGTAAGGATGATCCAAAATCTTGGAAATAGAATAGAAAAAATGCAAGAAACATTTAACAAGGACGTAGAAGAACTAAAGGAGAACCAAGCAATGATGAAAAACACAAAAAATGAAATTAAAAATACTCTAGATGGGATCAATAGCAGAATAACTGAGGCAGAAGAAAGGATAAGTGCCCTGGAAGATAAAATGGTGGAAATAACTACTGCAAAGCAGAATAAAGAAAAACGAATGAAAAGAACTGAGGACAGTCTCAGAGACCTCTGGGACAACATTAAATGCACCAACATTCGAATTATAGGGGTCCCAGAAGAAGAAGAGAAAAAGAAAGGGACTGAGAAAATATTTGAAGAGATTATAGTTGAAAACTTCCCTAATATGGGAAAGGAAATAGTTAATCAAGTCCTGGAAGCACAGAGAGTCCCATACAGGATAAATCCAAGGAGAAACATGCCAAGACACATATTAATCAAACTATCAAAAATTAAATATAAAGAAAACATATTAAAAGCAGCAAGGGAAAAACAACAAATAACACACAAGGGAATCCCCATACGGTTAACATCTGATCTTTCAGCAGAAACTCTGCAAGCCAGAAGGGAGTGGCAGGATATACTTAAAGTCATGAAGGGGAAAAACCTACAACCAAGATTACTCTACCCAGCAAGGATCTCATTCAGATTTGATGGAGAAATTAAAACCTTTACAGACAAGCAAAAGCTGAGAGAGTTCAGCACCACCAAAGCAGCTTTAAAACAAATGCTAAAGGAACTTCTCTAGGCAAGAAACACAAGAGAAGGAAAACACCTACAATAACAAACCCAAAACATTTTAAAAAATGGGAATAGGAACATACATATCGATAATTACCTTACATGTAAATGGATTAAATGCTCCCACCAAAAGACACACACTAGCTGAATGGATACAAAAACAAGACCCATGTATATGCTGTCTACAAGAGACCCACTTCAGACCTAGGGACACATACAGACTGAAAGTGAGGGGATGGAAAAAGATATTCCATGCAAATGGAAATCAAAAGAAAGCTGGAGTAGCAATTCTCATATCAGACAAAATAGACTTTAAAATAAAGACTATTAAAAGAGACAAAGAAGGGCACTATATAATGATCAAGGGATCGATCCAAGAGGAAGGTATAACAATTGTAAATATTTATGCACCCAACATAGGAGCACCTCAATACATAAGGCAAATACTAACAGCCATAAAAGGGGAAATCGACAGCAACACAATCATAGTAGGGGACTTTAACACCCCACTTTCACCAATGGACAGATCATCCAAAATGAAAATAAATAAGGAAACACAAGCTTTAAATGATATATTAAACAAGATGGACTTAATTGATATTTATAGGACATTCCACCCTAAAACAACAGAATACACATTTTTCTCAAGTGCTCATGGAACATTCTCCAGGATAGATCATATCTTGGGTCACAAATCAAGCCTTGGTAAATTTAAGAAAACTGAAATCGTATCAAGTATCTTTTCTGACCACAACGCTATGAGACTAGATATCAATTACAGGAAAAGATCTGTAAAAAATACAAACACATGGAGGCTACACAATACACTACTTAATAACGAAGTGATCACTGAAGAAATCAAAGGGGAAATCAAAAAATACCTAGAAACAAATGACAATGGAGACACGACGACCCAAAACCTATGGGATGCAGCAAAAGCAGTGCTAAGAGGGAAGTTTATAGCAATACAAGCCTACATCAAGAAACAGGAAACATCGCGAATAAACAACCTAACCTTGCACCTGAAGCAATTAGAGAAAGAAGAACAAAAAAACCCCAAAGCTAGCAGAAGGAAAGAAATCACAAAGATCAGATCAGAAATAAATGAAAAAGAAATGAAGGAGACAATAACGAAGATCAATAAAACTAAAAGCTGGTTCTTTGAGAAGATAAACAAAATTGATAAACCATTAGCCAGACTCATCAAGAGAAAAAGGGAGAAGACTCAAATCAATAGAATTAGAAATGAAAAAGGAGAAGTAACCACTGACACTGCAGAAATACAAACGATCATGAGAGATTACTACAAGCAACTCTATGCCAATAAAATGGACAACCTGGAAGAAATGGACAGATTCTTAGAAATGCACAACCTGCCGAGACTGAACCAGGAAGAAATAGAAAATATGAACAGACCAATCACAAGCACTGAAATTGAAACTGTGATTAAAAACCTTCCAACAAACAAAAGCCCAGGACCAGATGGCTTCACAGGTGAATTCTATCAAACATTTAGAGAAGAGCTAACACCTATCCTTCTCAAACTCTTCCAAAATATTGCAGAGGAAGGAACACTCCCAAACTCATTGTATGAGGCCACCATCACCCTGAGACCAAAACCAGACAAAGATGTCACAAAGAAAGAAAACTACAGGCCAATATCACTGATGAACATACATGCAAAATTCCTCAACAAAATACTAGCAAACAGAATCCAACAGCACATTAAAAGGATCATACACCATGATCAAGTGGGGTTTATCCCAGGAATGCAAGGATTCTTCAATATATGCAAATCAATCAACGTGATACATCATATTAACAAATTGAAGGAGAAAAACCATATGATCATCTCAATAGATGCAGAGAAAGCTTTTGACAAAATTCAACACCCATTTATGATAAAAAGCCCTGCAGAAAGTAGGCATAGAGGGAACTTTCCTCAACATAATAAAGACCATATATGACAAACCCACAGCCAACACTGTCCTCAATGGTGAAAAGCTGAAACCATTTCCACTAAGATCAGGAACAAGACAAGGTTGCCCACTCTCACCACTATTATCCAGCATAGTTTTGGAAGTGTTAGCCACAGCAATCAGAGAAGACAAAGAAATAAAAGGAATCCAAATCGGAAAAGAAGAAGTAAAGCTGTCACTGTTTGCAGATGACATGATACTATACATAGAGAATCCCAAAGATGCTACCAGAAAACTACTAGAGCTAATCAATGAATTAGGTAAAGTAACAGGATACAAAATTAATGCACAGAAATCTCTTGCATTTCTATACACTAATGACGAAAAATCTGAAAGTGAAATTAAGAAAACACTCCCATTTACCATTGCAACAAAAAGAATAAAATATCTAGGAATAAACCTACCTAAGGAGACAAAAGATCTGTATGCAGAAAACTATAAGACACTGATGAAAGAAATTAAAGATGATACAAATAGATGGAGAGATATACCATGTTCTTGGATTGGAAGACTCAACATTGTGAAAATGACTCTACTACCCAAAGCAATCTACACATTCAATGCAATCCCTATCAAACTACCACTGGCATTTTTCACAGAACTAGAACAAAACATTTCACAATTTGTATGGAAACACAAAAGACCCCGAATAGCCAAAGCAATCTTGAGAACGAAAAATGAAGCTGGAGGAATCAGGCTCCCTGACTTCAGACTATATTACAAAGCTACAGTAATCAAGACACTTTGGTACTGGCACAAAAACAGAAATATAGATCAATGGAACAGGATAGAAAGCCCAGAGATAAACCCATGCACATATGGTCACCTTATCTTTGATAAAGGAGGCAAGCATATACAGTGGAGAAAAGACAGCCTCTTCAATAAGTGGTGCTGGGAAAATTGGACAGATACATGTAAAAGTATGAAATTAGAACACTCCCTGACACCATACACAAAAATAAACTCCAAATGGATTAAAGACCTAAGTGTAAGGCCAGACACTATCAAACTCTTAGAGGAAAACATAGGCAGAACACTCTATGACATACATCACAGCAAGATCCTTTTTGATCCAGCTCCTAGAGAAATGGAAATAAAAACACAAATAAACAAATGGGACCTAATGAAACTTAAAACCTTTTGCACAGCAAAGGAAACCATAAACAAGACCAAAAGACAACCCTCAGAAGGGGAGAAAATATTTGCAAATGAAGCAACTGACAAAGGATTAATCTCCAAGACTTACAAGCAGCTCATGCAGCTCAATAACAAAAAAACAAACAACCCAATCCAAAAATGGGCAGAAGACCTAAATAGACATTTCTCCAAAGAAGATATACAGATTGCCAACAGACACATGAAAGAATGCTCAACATCATTCATCATTAGAGAAATGCAAATCAAAACTACAATGAGATATCATCTCACACCGGTCAGAATGGCCATCATCAAAAAATCTACAAACAATAAATGCTGGAGAGGGTGTGGAGAAAAGGGAACCCTCTTGCACTGTTGGTGGGAATGTAAATTGATACAGCCACTACGGAGAACAGTATGGAGGTTCCTTAAAAAACTAAAAATAGAACTACCATATGACCCAGCAATCCCACTACTGGGCATATAACCTGAGAAAACCATAATTCAAAAAGAGTCATGTACCACAATGTTCATTGCAGCTCTATTTACAATAGCCAGGACATGGAAGCAACCTAAGTGTCCATCATCGGATGAATGGATAAAGAAGATGTGGCACATATATACAACGGAATATTACTCAGCCATAAAAAGAAATGAAATGGAGGTATTTGTAATGAGGTGGATGGAGTTAGAGTCTGTCATACAGAGTGAATTAAGTCAGAAAGAGAAAAACAAATACAGTACTCTAACACATATATATGGAATCTAAGGGAAAATAAAAGTCACGAAGAACCTAGTGGCAAGACGGGAATTAAGACACAGACCTACTAGAGAATGGACTTGAGGATATGGGGAGGGGGAGGGGTAAGATGTGACAGGGTGAGAAAGTGGCATAGACATATATACACTACCAAATGTAAAATAGATAGCTAGCGAGAAGCAACCGCATAGCACAGGGAGGTCAGCTCGGTGCTTTGTGACCACCTAGAGGGGTGGGATAGGGAGGGTGGGAGGGAGGGAGATGCAAGAGGGAAGAGATATGGGAACATATGTATATGTATGACTGATTCACTTTGTTATAAAGCAGAAACTAACACACCATTGTAAAGCAATTACACTCCAATAAAGATGTTTAAAAATAAATAAATAAATAAATAAAAGTTTTCAAGATCAGATTGCTAAGTAAACCTAATATACACAAATCTGTCGAAGATACATGCACTTAGTTACTATTCTTTACTATGTCCTTGTGAGCTATGTTTAATCACTAATTTTAGAGCTCAAAAATTGAGCGTCAACTCCATTAAGAAACATAGCCAAGGACCTTCAATTCCAGATCATTTTGCATCAAAGCTCTAAATTAACCAACCTCAAGGGAAATAAATAAATAAATATTTCCTTGTTAAAAACAAATTTCTTGGGTCTGAAAATATGGATGGTTTTTAAG
This sequence comes from Balaenoptera acutorostrata, assembly GCF_949987535.1. Classification (NCBI taxonomy): domain Eukaryota; kingdom Metazoa; phylum Chordata; class Mammalia; order Artiodactyla; family Balaenopteridae; genus Balaenoptera; species Balaenoptera acutorostrata. Next base: position 36,001,662 of record NC_080072.1, on the reverse strand, counting down.
GAAAACTATCAAGCAATGCTAATTAAATGAATAGAAAAGAAGCCTCTGATATTCTTCTAGGTAAGAAAAGCAAAGTTTCTCACCAATTCTAAATTATAAAGATTTTTTTTTTCCATTCCAAAATGACCAGTCCTGAAAAAACACCTACTCTTTAGGTCAGGATGTTAAATATAATTGATTATCTCTGCTTCACTGTGAGTAATTAGAACACGCAGTCATCAACAGGGCAAGCCACTTGAAACAAATCATTTGGAAATGCCAATGAAATAATGAGGAAATTCTGCTCTGAGCATAGTCACCTGAAATAGCAATCCCTATAACAAGTGATGGTTCCACTATGGAAATTCTGATTTGCAGATTTTAGGATAGCTAGAACATATCTCAGTATAAATACATGTCAAATTATTTCTTTAAATAATGAGTCAGAAAAATTCTCTGTGAAAAGAACTTTACAGAGATCTAACACTCACAGAGTCAGAGGTTTTGTCAAAGTATAGAATTTACAAGTTAGAAGTTTGATGGTTTCCTTTTTTTCTTTTTTCTTCATTTATTTATTTTTAATTTACTTTCCTCTCTCTCCTAGGCTTTATCAAGTCAATTAGGCAAGGCCAGTTTTACTCTAGAACTGCTATTCTGAATGCTGAAAAGACTGTATTCTTTGATAAACTTTACCCAAAAAGTGAATAAAATCTAAGCCAAGGAATATGTGGATTTAATATCTATCCTCCAGATTTAAAATATAATTAAAAGTAAAAACATTCTGAGAACTGAATTGGTTTGGGGGACACATCTCACTTCCTATCTAGAGCTGATCTATTCCCAGTCTTGAGCCATAATTAATAAATAACATACAGGGAAGAGTTTCATCGTAAGTGCAATTTATACTAATTGGTAATAGCTATCTTCAGGGTTTCCAATATAACCTTCTGAAGTAATAGATATGTCCTATACCTGTGCTGACCAGCACAGTAGCAACTAGCTATATATACTTATTGAGGATTTGTCCTCAGTGTTCATTAGTGTGATTGAGAGACTAAATTTTAAATTGTATGGTTCTTTACTTTCTTTACACTAAACTTAATGAACAACTTTACACCACTAAATCTGACAACTTGAATAAAGTGGACAAATTCCTTGAAAGACCCAAACTATCAAAGCTCACTTAAGAAGCAGCAGAAAACCAGAATATTCCTATATCTACTAAAGAAATTTAATTTATAGTTAAAATCCTTCCCTCACAGGAAACTCCAAACTCTAGTGCCTTCACTGGTATATTAAACTTTTAAAAATGAAATAATATTAGTTGCACACAAATTTTTCCAGAAAATTAAAAAGGAGGGAATACTTATAATTAATTTTATGAGACTAGAATTACCCTGGTACCAAAACCAGACAAAAATATTAGAAAACAAAATCATAGACCAATATCCCTCATGAACATAGATGTAAAAATTCAGAACACATTTTCAGCAAGTTTAATCCAACAACGTATAGAATGGACAACACATTATGACCAAGTAGGATTTATACCAAGAATGTGTTTGGTTTAATACTAAAAAAAAAAAAATGTAATTCACCATATTAACAAACAAGTCCCCGCAAAAGGGTACAATTATATCAATATATGCAGAAAAGAATTTGTCAAAATTCAAAATTCACTCCTGATAAATTCTCAGCAAAATAAGAATAGAAAGGATCTTTCTCAATGTGACAAAGCACATCAATGAAATATCTACGTATAACTTCATTCTTATAGTGAAACACAGTGGCTTTGCCACTAAGATCAGGAATAAGGGAAGCATATCTGATCTTTATTTTTTCCCCTGCAAGTTTATACTTTTGACCACCTTCACCCATTTTCCCTATCCTCCACACCCCCAACCTACTCTTTTCTCCGAGTTCTGTTCTTTTAGATTCTACTGTATTTCTCTTTCCCTGTATGACTTATTTCATTTTGCATAGTGCCCACAAGGTCCATCCATGTTGTGTCAGATGGCAGGATTTCCTCCTTTTTTATACATGAATATTTTATTATATAAAAAGTATACATATCACATTTTCTTTATCCACTCATCCACTGATAGACACTTAAATTATTTCCATATCTTGGCTATTGGGCTATTGCAAATAACACTGCAATAAATATGGGGGTGCAGATATCACTTCAGGATAGTGATTTGGCTTCCTTCAGATATACATCCAGAAGTGGAATTTCTAAATCATATGGTAGTTCTATTTTTAATTTTTTGAGGAACCTTCACTGTTTTTTGTAGTAGCTGCACCAATTTACATTTTCACCAACAGTGCACAAGGGTTCCCTTTTCTCCACATTCTTGTCAATACTTGTAATCTCTTGTCTTTTAGATAGCAGCTGTTCTCACAGGTGTGAGATGTATCTCATTGTGGTTTTGATTTTCATTTTCCTGATGATTAGTGATGTTGAACACCTTTTCATATATCTGTTGGCCATTTGTAGGTCTTCTTTGGGAAAAGGTTTATTATTCAGTTCTTCTGCTCAATTTTTTTTTTTTTTTTTTTTTTTTATTTATTTATTTATTTAGTTTTGGCTGTGTTGGGTCTTCGCTTCTGTGCGAGGGCTTTCTCCAGTTGTGGCAAGCGGGGGCCACTCTTCATCGCGATGCGCGGGCCTCTCACTATCGCGGCCTCTCTTGTTGCGGAGCACAAGCTCCAGACGCGCAGGCTCAGTAGTTGTGGCTCACGGGCCTAGTTGCTCCGCGGCATGTGGGATCTTCCCAGACCAGGGCTCGAACCTGTGTCGTCTGCATTGGCAGGCAGATTCTCAACCACTGCGCCACCAGGGAAGCCCCTCTTCTGCTCAATTTTTAATTGGATAATTGGGGGGTGGGTTTGGAGGATTTTCTTGGTTTGTTTTTTGGGTTTTTTGTTATTGAGTTGTACGAATACTTTGTCATTTTGGATACTAACCCCTTATCAGATAAATAACTTACAAATATTTTCTCCCATTCTGTAGGTTGCCTATTCATTTTGTTGATAGTTTCTTTTGCTGTGCAGAAGCTTTTTAGTTTGATGTAGTCCCACTTGTTTATTTTTGTTGCATTTTTGGTGTCAAATCCAAAACAATCATTGCCAAGACATGTCAAGGGACTTCTTTCCTACATTTTCTTCTAGGAGTTTTATGGTTTCAAATCTTAGGTTCAAGTCTTTAATCCATTTTGATTTAGTTTTTGTTTATGGTGTAAGATAAGGGTTCAGTTTCATTCTTTCATATGTGCTTTCCAGTTTTCCCAGCACAATTCATTGAAGAAACTATTCTTTACCTAATGTATATTCTTGGCACCTTTATTGAAAATTAATTGACCATATATGGGTGGGTTTATTTCTGGGCTCTCTATTGTTTCGTTGATCTATATATTTGTTTTTATGCCAATGTCATACCGTTTTGATTATTATAGCTTTGTAACTTAGTTTGAATTCAGGAGTATGATAGGCACAAAGAAACTTTGGTGAATGATAGATATGTTCTTGATTGTGCTGCTTTTATAGGTGTATACACATCTCAAAATTTATCAAATTGTAAACTTTAAATATATGCAGTTTATTGTATGTCAAAAACCTCAAAAAGTTGTTAATATTTTAAATTTAAATAATCAGATGTGTCAAATGGGTACAGCATTGGATAGTGCATATCTAGACTATCAAAGCATTCAGAGGTATTTACAAAGTTAATGAATCAAGTGTTACAGTCAAATATGACATCTGCTTTGGATATGAGAGAGGAAAAGGAAGCACTTGTGCTTTAAGCTTGTCAGTACTTATTGTTATGTGACTTTTCTCAGAATTCCAATTACCTGGTGTACTCTGATCCAGTCATGGCAAAATGTAATAGAATTTCCAGGCCATTCAAAAGGATAGGTTAGGGGCTTCCCTGGTAGCACAGTGGTTGAGAATCTGCCTGCCAATGCAGGGGACACAGGTTCGAGCCCTGGTCTGGGAAGATCCCACATGCCACGGAGCGACTAGGCCCGTGAGCCACAATTGCTGAGCCTGCGCGTCTGGAGCCTGTGCTCCGCAACAAGAGAGGCCGCAATAGTGAGAGGCCCGCTCACCGCGATGAAGAGTGGCCCCCACTTGCCGCAACTAGAGAAAGCCCTCACACAGAAACGAAGACCCAACACAGCCATAAATAAATAAATAAATAAATAAATTTTAAAAAAGCGAATAGAAGAGTGTCTTCAATTAAAAAAAAAAAAAAAAAAAAAGGATAGGTTAAGGTCCCTTGCCAGGGTGAAAAAGGAAGTCAGGAGAGGTTGCTAATGAAACAATAATATTGCTATTCAACTTTGACACCTTTCTTGGCATTTTGCATGTCATCATTTTGCAATAAATCCATCTTAATTATAATTGTCATAACTTTATGGAAACATAATTAGCGCTCAATTAATTTAAATATGCTACAAGTTTTAAAGAAATAATCCTACCTACCTAGAAATAGGCTAATGGATCACAAAGTTTTTGTTTGTTTTAAGATTTCATTCTTATCCTCTAAAACATATAACAGTCCACTCAAAAAACAAACAAACAAACAAACAAAATGAGAGTGTCACGGCTATATGACTGAGAAACACTGATATAAGTTTACCTAGCAAAAGCTCTATCTTGCTTTTCAGGATTCATAAGAACTGAAGTGTTCATGCTATAGGTAATACATGGGGAAGGAAAGGCAATAGTGAAGGGTCTTAAAGTAAGTGAAATATGGTATTACTTTCTGAGAGTTAAAACTATAAAATAACTACATGGTTAAGAGCAGTAAAGAATGTCAATATACAGAGAAAAATATAGATTCCATGGCAGCAAGACGAGAGTGTAACTTAATTTCGGTTATTAACATAACTAAAGAAATAATGTCAAGTATAATAACATTAAGCAGTGATGAAAACATAGAAAAATAAAAGTCAGGAAGATATGACTGATATTTGCCCATGTCCTTCCAGCACTAGCCAGGAGAAAGAGTGCCCTGTCAAGATGATTGAAGTATCCTCTCACCTTCAAGGCTTATCTATTCCTGGGGTGCATATTAAAGCATCCGTGTGTCAGAACTCAGGGAAAACAACCCTGTTCTCCTATCCAACAACCATTGCTCCCTTTTTTCCTTGTTAAAATAAACTGATTTTATTCAATTATCAGGTAGCCATATGTTTTAGAGAAATCTAAACGTGTTCCAAGTTCAAGGGGTAAATAATGATGGACTTTAATATCAGTAGGGAGGTTTGGAAAGTTATCCCTCTGAGATACTGTCAACTGGAAGTGACACCTGGAGCTGTGGCGGCTATCTTGACACCATGAGGTTAGTCAACTTGAGAGGACAAGCTAAGAAGACAAAGTGATGGAAAGGAATCAGATCTTTGATGAGGTCATACAGCCACTGAAGTTAATAACTCTAGAAGAAATTTAAAATAATCATCTTATCTTTCCTCTTTTCTTTTTTCTTGCTTTCTTCTTTTCTTGCTTTAGCCTGTTCTCTTTGCCCTTTCTTCTTTTACTTTTCTCTTCTCCTTATCTGTCTCTTCATTTGCTTCTTCCTCTCTCACTCTCTCTCCTCCCTCCCCTTTCTTTCCTTCTTTCCTTCTTTTCCTTCCTTTCTTCTTTTCTTCCTTTCCCTTCCTTCCTTCCTTCCTTCCTCCTTCCTTCCTTATCAGAAAAAATCATGAGTCTGAAGAAACAACTGTAGGAGTTAGCTTTGGTAAAGTCCATACCATTATGATGCACACATTAAATCAAAGAAGTTGGAGTGACAAGGTCATTTATCAACTGACTGTTGAATAGAACGGTAGCAAATGAATTACTGTGTCTGCTCATTTTTCTCAGAGGTAATGTCAAACATGAATCATATACACTGATTTTGAATTTCCTGGTGAGGTGTAACAAAATATTTTGCTCACAAACTGGCTTGAGTCACTCCAGGCAAAGCTGGAGTAGACTGAGCATATCAGAGGAAGAAACCACACACAATGACATTGCTCAGGGTCATTTGTGAAAGACCCTTACTCTTCTCTACTTCCACTGACAACACAGTGTCATAATCTTTTCATAATGACAACCATCACCTCTACTTTTTTATATGTTTCTGATAAGGAAGAAATTACAATGAAATTTAGCATTACCTTGAAATGAGCTTGAAGTGAGTTTAAGACATGTACTAAATGACTGTGTTACAAATTAGAGAATATTCTCTTTCCCTAGAAGTCTTCTATGGCAGATATAATGTAGACATAATTACAGATTGTCAGGATCAAATTTTGCTTCAATTTAACATAATTAAAAGTAGTTCTAGCAAATTCAGTGTTCCTTTTTTGTAGCAAGGATAACTTAATGTCTTCTTTCTGTAGTTACAAAACTATAAGCCTAATGGAGCATTTCTGTTTCAGAATTAAAGTGCCATGTTTGTCAAAGATGCATCTAAATCCAAGGCCAAGGCTTTCATTAGCTATGTTATGACAATTAAATAACAGCTTTACAATTTAGGAGGCAAGTAAATACCACATTTTGAACGGAATTTCTAAATAATTGAAATTTTTAAAGACATATATAGCTTTTCAAACACTGTATGATTATACAACCTGGCAGATTTTATCACCCAAAGAAATTTCAGTCTAGCTCTACAACAACTCCAGTAAATGGTCATTGAACCAGGATTGCAAAACTCTGTTGTAAAGTACTTCATTCAATTTTTGGATAACTATGATGTAATTACTTCCTTCCTCTCTCCTTCCTCTATTTTTCTTTCCTTCTTTCTTTCCACAATACTTATTCAATGAAAATATGTGACATGTTCTGTGTTAGGTCTATAGATATAATAATGAACAAGATAAAGTCCCTAACTTCAAGTAGCTTATAGCATATACTGAGGCACAGTAACGTTAAAGGCAATATAGGATGAAAAGTGCTAAGACAGAGATAAGCTCAGGCATACTGGAAGCAAAAATCAGCAAATATTACTGGATACCTACTGTTTCCTAAGCACTGTGCTTAGAGCTTTGGAGCTCACAAGACACTTCTTACTTATGGTAAGGTAAATAACTTTAATTCACTGCCCTCTGAAAACTTGCAGAATAATTCTAATCCTTTTGCCATGTTCAACAGTCTTCTCAAAGAATATTCTTTCTTCTTTTTTTCCTTGGCAGGCACTAAAGAGCAAACTCAGTGTATTATTATCCCCTAAATGTTTCTTTAAAATTTTCTTATGATGGGACTAGAAGGAGGAAAGTTTGTTTGGAATTTTCCAACTTTATTTCAGCTGTGAAAACAAAGCACTAAAGACTGTGATCCTTCACAATTTCATTTTCCCAGAGTATGTTCTAAGAACAGTGGTATTAATAAGTCATCTTCACCATCAACACAAAAGTCAGTGCTCAGATTAGCATTCCAGGCTGCACTTGCATTTCAGATGGGAAAAAATGCCAAGTCCTTAGAGGACTAAGTCGATCAAAGTTGAATTTTCTAGATGATGTGCAATAGAGACTTTAACTTTCCTTCATTTCCTTTCCTTTGGTAAAAATTTTTAAAAGCATGACAGGGAATTTAGGATTTGGTATATACATTGTTAAGAAATGTGAATTAACTGAAGAAACCATGGTTTGTGACTCAGGAGTCTTGGATTCTATTCCTAGCTATGCCACTAATGAGCTATGTGACCTTGAGAAAGTCACTTAATTACTCCAAGTCTGATACCATCAACTAACTCTTGATAATATGAACCAAGTACCCCCTAACATCACATTCTATGATTTTGAAAGGACTTTACCAAAGAAATAGTTAAGAAGTCTGAGAATCATATGAAAAATGTGTCTATAACTCTTCCCCACACTTCCCCAACAACCCCCCACTCAATAAATCTAAGGAATTCTATATTTCCCCCATATAATATTTGCCTTTTAAATATATAGGCCAAAGGATGAGGGTGGCTCAGCCAGAACTAAAAATAATTGTCTTCTAAATACAAAACTATATGCTAGATTCTTGACATACATTTTCTCATTCAATCTTGTAATCACTCATTTTGTATTCCTTTGTCTCTTCTTTCCCACACCATTATCATTGTGTTGTTTTAATTTCTGAGTAGTCTCAGATTAATATAATACAATGATAACAAGTAGTTGTTGAGTTCTTACTATGTACCAGAAAACACTGTAAGTGTTTATAAGCATTAGCACAGTGCTTGGCACCTTTTAGATGATCAGTAAATGTGTGTCAAGTAAATAAATTCATCGTAAGTAAATTTAAAACAATTTCTCAATAATTATTACATCCTATGACAAGTCTATGACCTGTTGTCTTTGTGATCTGCTAATTTTTTGCCGTGAACCAGTCTACTTTTTATTCTCATTTTCTTATCTAGAAAAGAGGGGAAATAGTTCATGAAGTGCTTGCTAGGATCAAGTGAGATTAAAACAAAGTTTGTTCTGATAAATACATATAAAATTAGTATGGGTTTAAATAGCTATTGCCTAATCCCATACTTGAGATATCTGAAAAAGTAGATCAGTATTATAAATTCCAGACATGGTAGCAGGAGAGAAAGAGGAATCTAAACATGGATGTTGAGAAAGGTGAGTTCTTACAAACCATTCATATCTTATCATCATCAATATTATCCCCATCATTATTCCAACCATCAAGGCCAAAAGTCCTAAAGCAGGGGTCAGGAAATCAAATGCTCACATGGTCTAAACAAGTTTGAGAAGTGTGGCATATGGAGGATATGATAAAGTTCAGAGCACGTAACTCATTTTAATTGGGCTGCCAGTACTCTGCTCTAATGCTGACCCTGTAGAAATTCAGGACCAGCATTACCAGACCTTCCAAATCTTGCAAAGTAGCTGGAAAGTCATTGTTTATTCAAAATTACCCATTTTTTAAAAAGTGCCATGCAAACTAAACATAGAAGATTTGCAAATCACATCTGTCCTGACATTCATTTTCTGACATCAGGCCTCAAGTCATTTTGACTCTTTTTTTTTTCTAATCCCCTCTACTCAGTAGGTAATCATGTCCTATAATTTTAAGTTTATCCTTTTCTCTCCATATCCCCACCTTCACTGAAGTCTAAGCCCTTGTCATCCCATGCCTACATTATTGCAGCGATCTTCTAATTGGTTTCATTACTTCTTTGCCAGATTAATCTTTCTGAAACACTATTTTAATCAATTTAATCCCATATTGGATCATCTATAATGACTTCCTATTATCTATCACATTAATTCCATATTATTCTGCCTGATGTTGAAGATTCCCTCTAGTTGGAGGGAATCTTTTATTTATTTAATTTTATTCTGCTTTTCTATAAAGACAAGAATGGAGTTTCAGGAGGCTAGTCTCCCTCTGTCCTCATAACCGCCAAGTTTGTTTTCCCTATGCCTTTGCTCTGCTAGTCCCCCAACCTGGAATAGGTTCTGACCTCTCCATACCTATCAGACATCTATTCTTTTCATGAAGGCTTCCTTGATACCCTCACTCATACTAAACATACTAAACAGACACGACTTTCTCTGAATTTCTATCTCACATACCTTCAGCAACAAATAGCTTAACAATATCCAATTATTCTCTAATTGAATTATATGTTAGAACATAGAAGCCTGTATAGGAAAACTTGAGTTTGAATAGGAGTTTTATTGTTACACAGACCTGGACCAAAGTACAGGATCTACCATGTAAGAGTTGTGGATCTCGGGCTCTGAAAATCAATCTTCTTATCTGAAATAGTAACAATAGCTAACATTATTGAATACTTACTATTCCAGGCCCTCTTCTAACTACTTATATCTATTAACTCAATAATCATCACAACAACCCCCAAGCTAGATAATTTTCTTATTCCCATGTAATCTGACATTAAAAAAAGAAAAAAAGCTGAGAAAACTGAGGTGTAGAAAATAAGATTAAGTAACTTTCCCAGAATCACAGCTAATATGGGTTAGAGTCAGAACCTGAAACACAGCAATCTTTGTTCGAAGTCTACACTTGTAACCACATTGCTATGGGAATAATATAGTACCTTCCAGAGAGGGATGGTACCAAGTTGTGGTGATAGTGGTCAGAGAAGCAGTATCTGTTTCATCTTTGGAAAATGATTTCAGTTCTCTGGTGTTCAGTGTTCATTCTACTGTACCTACTTAATTGGAGCTGTTGGAATACACAAATGAGATAATTCACAAAAATTTAAGTGCACTATATAAATTCTTGTTGTTTTATTAACACTATTATACTGTGAAGGACTCCTCAGCCTTTCTATCACTGATAAGTTCTTGAATTTTTTATTTCTTCATGAGCCATTGTAATCAATACCAAAAATAGCCAGTCAGGGCTTTTAACCTGCCACAGATAACAGACATCCTAAATGACTCAGCAGGTAGACTTCCAGGCCAAAACTTAAGTTTTTGTTTTTAACCTATAGGGTATCATTACAGAAAAACATGTGCAATTTTTTACTAGGCTTTAAAAAATATTTGGAGGAAAGTAGACAACACCTACATTGCTGCCTTGTGGATCACAAGTTGGGAATTATTACATGGGTTGGTAGAGAGGCTAAGCTGAGATTCATTTACCTCTCACCCTTCCTCCCCACAGACTCAAATATCTCAAATGGCCCTCAACTTACCCAGGAAAGGTTTTATTTACTGCTTTCTTATTTATCTACAATCGGTACTTATACTTGTTTTTTCAATCAGTCCTATGATGACTGCTTTCTCCTTTAATTCAGGAGTTATAAAATCTTGCTGTGAATCTGTTCTGACTGATGACCCAAGAGAAATAAGCAATAATTCTTCAAGTGAGGAGTTTGAGGAGAGCTAACATAAATAGTCCAATGGAGAGTAAATGAGGTAGAGCTCTCTTCTGGAATGCAAATATCCTGACCTCATAGAGAGAGTGGTTTAGGGGCCATTGGGAAAGGTTTTGCTCAAATAAAATTTGAAACAGAGCACAGAAAACTGCTCAGGAGTCTTTGTTACAACAATGAGGACCTCTTACCCTGGGACCTATAAGCTCTAGATTCCTGGAGGTATTCTAAAGACCGGCAGCCACCATTTGCTTGGGAGGCTATTGGAAAATTATATTGGTTTTACAGCATTCCACACACTTATGAGTTAAGCAGTATCTTCTTAGGTCCTGGCTAACTCAGACTGAAAGTATTCTTAAAGATTTTATCATTTTTAAAATTAAAACAATTTTTAAGTTCCTTCTAGCTAATATAATCCCCTTCTCAATACCATAGCATATTCACAGATGTAGTTTGGGAGAGGAGTGAAAGAGCTAGGAGATGATGAAGAAAAACTAGTTACAGTAATGTTGCCCTTGTCCTAAGAGGCTTTATCTCACCCTTTTAAATTCAAACTAATATGTAACTAGAATTCTTGGCAACTTGTGCTAAACATAGAAAATCCAAAATTCTACCTTTTTACTTCCCATATTGAGGGAAAGAGAGGTTCTTCACCTTTCTACCTCTAATTTTGTTTACAGAAAGTTGTGGCTGGGACAAAGTGTGAAAGCACATTTGTTTAATAGGTGTAATCCAACTTGATTAGCTATGAAGGAGAGAAACAAAGGACAGCCACTGTGCAAAAATGTGATCATTTAATGCTGTTCTGCATAAAGACGAAAATTTTCATTCCCCTCTCAGTTCACTAATAACTATCATTAGACTTCAATATGCTTGATTTTAACTCAACATTATTCTATTCCAAAATAGTAGCAGCCATTAAAAAAAAAAAAACTTAATATGGAGGTGGATGGCACAGAGGGGTATTCATTAGGCTTTCATTTAGAAATAATAATAATGTCAACAGTGACCTTATTCTCTTTTTCTCTGCTTGCTGATCTCTCTCTTCCTCTATGACAATAGTACAACCAAAAGTGAATGAGCCAAACCAGCTCTTGCAGTAGGATGAATGCATACATGGGAAAGGATTTCATCTTTTCTAAAGATAAGAGGCATCATTCTTAGAACTTAGAAAAGAGGAGAACATTTCTGGAAAACCAAATCTTTAATTTTATCCTGTATTTTCTAAGTGAAGAAAAAATGACAAAGGATTTAATTTTTTTGATAAATGCTAACAGGAAATAACTAAATCAACATTAGGAAAAAGTAAAAATTAAAAGGGAAGCCATCCCCAAAGTTGGCTCTATTTTTATCACCTTTCTCTTTACCAGCCTATAGCAGAGGACCCCAAACCAGTATTTCATAGCACTCTGCCATGCCACCAGTGGACTGAGGGTCTGCCCAGATACTCATACCCACAGCCTTCTTCATGGCCAGGTATGGCCTGGGGAAGCCAGAGTTGTTCATCTTTTATACAACCAGACCCATTAAGTTTATCATCTGGTTTTATCAACCAGACCCACAAGTATTATCATTTTTTACATATGCCATTACAAGATAAAAGTTAAGTAATTGCTTACAACAATCCTATATAAGGCTTCTCCATAGGCTAGACCATACTAATCTAGCCATTTCTCTCTCTTTCTGTGTGTGTGTGTGCACCTGTGCGCGTGCTTTTAGAATTAGCCAAACATTCCTAACATTCTCTGAAGGCAGAGAATCAATAGTATAAAATTTTGCAACACCATGGTGCATAATACAATGCTCCACTCATAGCGAGATCATGATAATATAACATTGGTTAATATCAGTCCATTTTGTGTCAATATGAATATGACAGGACACATCACCCACTTGCTCAACTGAGGCAGCACTCAGACAAATCCAAATGAGGGAATTACTTTCAGCATTTAAGCCGCGTTTCATGTGCTGACCAAATTTCCAGAAAAGACTTTGCATTCAATGTTTCCAATTATGTAACTGATGATTGGCATAACAATATTTAAACAAGGGTCGGTATGTAATATACAATTCAAATTGGTAGCCAGAAAGCTGCAAGGTAGTTGCTGGTCCTCAAAATTGCTTTAAAGTTGTTCTATGTATAAATTTTTTTTAAAAAAATCTCTTCCTTTAGTTTTAAGTTGCAAAGTCTGTGGGTTCCCCCTGCTGGTTCTTTTAACTGTTAGAATCAGAAGCTAAAAACACTTATGATATCTGTACACTGAAAACCAGCTCCAGAGAGAGGAAAGGCATCTGAATGGTGCCTGCTACTGGAAGATTCTAGTTCAAAAGTGCAGAGATGTGAAGATAGGACTAAGTCTATTAAAGCCAAGAACCAGTGAGACTCAGTCCATTTTCTTTGATATGTTCATCCACTTAATGTTTTCATGAAGTGGTTGCCAATATTTAAAACCTAGATTTAGTTTCCCGTGAAAGGTTGCCAACAGTGAGCTAATATTCCCCCAGATGAAGCGTACCCACTGTAGTTTGCCAGTTACCAGGATTCCCTGTGACCTAATCCACATTGACCTAATGTCAGTTGCTTATTATCAACAGGCATGAGTGGTTAGTTTTTGGATATTTGGCCAATTTCACTCATTATTGTTTTGTGCTCCAATTCTACCAGGTATTTGAGTCTTGGAATTCTGCTTTGATACATAATTCAAAAGCCACTTTCTCTAAAAACCACCATTGATTGTTCCACATTCTCACACCTCAAACCCTTTCAAGCTAACTATTTTTGTTATTTTGACATAAAAAGAGCTAATATGCCTGGGGAAAGTATGCTAAGTAAACTGTAATTCAGGACTTAGCTGCTTATGAGACAGCTCCTATCATTTGGAGTTTTAAGCATGAGAATAGTACATATAGTTTTTTAATGAAGAAAAACTATCAAAAAGAATAGTTTAGAGTCACTGTCTCATTTCTGAACTCATTTCTACAGCTACAGCAAGAGAGAGAGCAGTACCCAGAAAACCTTATCAGTCAAATAGCAGAAGAAAAAATGTACTGTGTGTGACTGAGAAAGGGATGAAAGGAATATTTGAGGTCTTTCAAGAAAAGACCATATAATCTTATCAAGACCTGCAAAAGACAGGCTGGCATTTAGGAAACTTAAACCTCCTTTTAAACTGCATTTGGACAAAAAAAGAAAAAAGCAAAGCTTTATTTGATCTGTTATTATATGCCCCCAAGAAACTTGAACCTGCTATCTGGGCTCACAGCTCTTTGATAACAGAGACTTCAGGCATTAAGGGTTCACCAAAGCAGTCGTTAAGTTTACTTTGCTTATATATTTGGCATAAAATGAGTTTTTGGGTTCGGTTTGGTTTTTTACTTTTTTTTTTCTTTTTTTTTTTAGCACTGGAACAGTTAAATAATGGTTTTCTGAGAACTTTCTGTTATAGGACCCTCCAATTCAAGCTCAATTTCTTTCCTTCATCCACCTCTCATTGCACATTGCAATTACTTCTCTTCCCACATCTCAGCAGTTCCTTTATTAAGAGATAACAAAAAGGAGCAGCATAAAGATTATGGGCTGGGAGTGAGGATTTCTAGGTCCAAATCACATCTTTGCCAATGACCATTTTCTGGGCTGTTTTCTTACATTGGCAAAACACAGAGCTTGAAATATAGGAAAATACATTTTTTTCTTTGACTACTACATAATTAGACATCTATGCACACCTAGTTTAATATTTTTAATTGAAAACAGGTGAGTTAAAGGGTCCACAGTTGGTATATGAGAATTATCCATGACCCAAATACAAGTAAAGTGCATAGGAAGGCCATATCACATCTATTTTCCTTTTAGCAGGAAATCTTTCACAAGGATCCCTCTTGTTTTGTGATGAAGTTATTAGTGAAATGAAACCTGAATAGCTCAAATTGCATAATGAATTACTATCAGCATCAAATAAAATGACTCACTGATCTAAGCCAGTTAGCCTGATTGCTGGGGAACTGGTCTCACAGAGAAATAGATGGTTAGGTCCCAATGGCTCAAGTGATCATGAGTGATAATCACATTTAAAACAAAAATTTTAGGGAATTCCCTGTAGGTCCAGTGGTTAGATCTAGGCGCTTTCACTGTGGTGGCCCAGGTTCAATTCCAGGTGGAAGAACTAAGATCTCACAGGCCACGTGGTGTGGCAGATAGATAGATAGATGATAGATGATAGCTAGACGATAGATAGATAGATACATAGATAGATAGATGATAGATAGATAGATAGATAAATTCTAAAAGTCTCCAGGGCCAAGTTGGCCACTAGCTCATGGGGTGAATAGTGGGTGCCATGTATTAGATGATCATTAGTATCTCTTCACATTCAAATATTCCCCTCCTGGCCTTTTTTGCTAAAGCAGTATTTTTCAAAAGGTATTTCATGGGATTTCACTTGGTGTTCTAAAAAAAAAACCACAAAAGGTGAGGGTGGGAAGCTGGGGAGTGAAGGGGAAAAGATGGGAAGATCTATATTTATTTAGGGCATGCTGAATTGAATAAAAACTGTTTTTTAAAAGGAATTATTCTCAGAGTCTTTAATATACCGGAAAAAAAATGCTCTGTGAATTTGCATAACATTATAGCTACATTTATTCTCCGTGAGATTTGGTACCCTCCATCAAGGGTCATTTAGAAATGTTTTAGGGCAAATTTTGATTATCATGATGGCTGAGAACCTCCTTGCACTTAAAGGCCAGGTAGCATGGATGCTGAATGCCCTGCAATACTTGGGACGATACCACACAACAAAGAATTGTTTGACCCTAAGTGCTAGTAACCTCTCATTGACATTGGAAGAGAATGCAAATTCCCCAAAGGAATTTGACCACAGAGGTGGCGCAGTGGTTGAGAATCTGCCTGCCAACGCAGGGGATACGGGTTCAAGCCCTGGTCTGGGGGGATCCCACATGCCACGGAGCAACTGGGCCCGTGAGCCACAATTACTGAGTCTGCTCGTCTGGAGCCTGTGCTCCGCAACAAGAGAGGCCGCGACAGTGAGAGGCCCGCGCACCGCGATGAAGAGTGGCCCCCGCTTGCCGCAACTAGAGAAGGCCCTGGCATGGAAACGAAGACCCAACACAGCCATAAATAAATAAATAAAATTTTTTAAAAAAAGAGCCTTTAATTTAGAGAGTAACTTGTGAGACTAGTGTTCCCTGGGATCATTTTGGGAAAGTTAGCCTAAGGTTTACACTTCAAGGCTTATTTTTTTTTTTTTCATGGAAAGGCATTTTATTTTAAATGTAGCAGTGTATACATATCAATCCCAAACTCCCAATCTATCCCAATCTATAAAGGCTTAGATCGTAGCACTAACCTGCAATCCCACCTGCACTCCCTCCCACACTTATGAATTTCTCTTTTTTAAAACTGAGCTATTATTGACATATAACATTATATTAGTTTCTGGTGTACAACATAATGATTTGATGTTTGTATATATTGCAAAACAATCACCAAAACAAGCCTGGTTAAAATCTATCACCACACGTAGTTAACAATTGTTTTTCTTGCAATGAGAATTTTAAGATTTACCCTCTTAGCAACTTTCAAATATGCAATACTGAATTTCTCTTTCTAACTAGGACTAAGTGAAGACTATAATTATTTCAATTTCAATTCCTTTAATCAAGATGAAGTGAAGGCAGTGGAAGGGAGATGGTTTTTTGTGAACTGAAATTCTGCTTTCAATCCATGGAGTCAAAAAACCAACTTTGTGGGGCTTCCCTGGTGGCGCAGTGGTTGAGAAT
Organism: Balaenoptera acutorostrata; assembly: GCF_949987535.1. NCBI lineage: Eukaryota > Metazoa > Chordata > Mammalia > Artiodactyla > Balaenopteridae > Balaenoptera > Balaenoptera acutorostrata. The sequence goes on along the minus strand of NC_080072.1, from coordinate 35,985,047 downwards.
CTGCCTACTAATGCAGGGGACATGGGTTCGCGCCCTGGTCTGGGAGGATCCCACATGCCGCGGAGCAACTGGGCCCGTGAGCCACAACTACTGAGCCTGCGCGTCTGGAGCCTGTGTGCTCCGCAACAAGAGAGGCCGCGACAGTGAGAGGCCCGCGCACCGCGATGAAGAGTGGCCCCCGCTCGCCGCAACTAGAGAAAGCCCTAGCACAGAAACGAAGACCCAACATAGCAATCAATCAATCAATCAATCAATAAATCTTAAAAAAAAAAAAAAAAACCCAACTTTGTCTCTTTAGGATATTTATGGCTCACTCCTCTTTCCTCAAGTGTTAAGATGAGTTTATAATCAAAGCCTTTCCACATTGTAGGACAAATTGCTGAAGTGGAAGAGAACCATCGTCTGCCTACTGGGATTGGTGTCAGGACTTTGACCAAAGATGAGAAGATACAGAATTAGAAATGTGTTGAAAAAAAAAAATCTGAGTCTTATATGTGCCTACACAATTGTCTGTGGCATTTCCCCACTCCTGCACCAAGAAATCTGTTTCTTTCCACTTTCACAGAAATCTTCTCAAATTGTTACCCTTTTGGGACTTTTTCCCTACTTTAAAGGTAAGTGTTGCTTGCATACAGTTCATCATGTGATTTCATTTCCAAATGAAATGAAAAAAGGAGAGTGGAAGGGGGGATAAACTAGGGATGTGAGGGCCATTTTCTTTACATTTCCTCCCCAAATGACAGCTTCTTTACCTAGTTCATCTTGGGCAAATCATTAACATTTTTGGAGTCTCAGTTCCCCTGTCTCTAAAACAGAGTGTCTAAAAATACCTACTTCAAAGGGTTGTTGTACAAATGAAATGAGATCAGGTAGCAAAAGCCCTTGGTCCTGGCATATAGTTAAGTGCTGAATACATAATACAACTGTTATTTTTATGATTAATAATAATGAAGTAGATCTTCTGACTCTTAGCCCACAGGTATTTGGCTATCTAACATGCTCAAAAGGAGCCCTCCTGCTTCCAGAGATAGCTAAGAAGATGTCTTTTTCATACAGCTCAGACAATCCTGGTACAAGGAGATGGCAACTGCAGTCCACTAGCCTGGCTTCTTCTCCACCTCCCCAGGCTTGCTTTTCTCATTCCCTTCTTCATCACTTAAAATTTCAGTCAAGAAGGCACAGCAGCAGAGGCCACCAAATTAACAACTCCTCCAATATTCAGTTCTGTTAGATTTACTACTCCCTTTTCTATCTGAATTGATCCCCAGGGTAATTGCTAAATACCATTATATTTTTTAGTCTTTCTAAGCTGGCCCATTTGGCAGCTTGTGGGTAATATTTGCATAACTGACCTTGTACGGGAGAATAAGGGATCCACAATCATCAGAATTGACTGCAGCTGTATCCAGCAACCAGCCCACCCTCCACATTTTTACAGAGGGGAAATCTGAGGCCTAGTGGGGGCAGTCACTTGGCTAGGCCTCACAGTGGGTAAACTGCAGAACTGGAACTGCAATTGGATTCTCTTGGTTCCTTCAGAACACAGAGAATACTATTTTAGCTCAGTGCTTCTTGCAATCGTAAGCCAAAAAAGCAGGAAAATTCAGTTGTAAGAATATTAATAAACTAGCAATGTATTTAGATTAAATTCAGAATCCTTAAGATTACTGGACTAAATAATACCAACGCAACAAAATGCAACAGACCCACCAATACAGGTCATGAGAAGAAGAAAAAAAAAAACATCCAAAAGGGGAACTTGCCCAAGAGGTCCTGAGGTTGACCTCCCCCCTGGGGTGGGATGGGATGGCAAGATTCTCTTAATCCAATTCTCACAGGCACCTTGTCATTAAGCTCTGCCTCTTACATCACCTCCTTGAACACTTTGGCTTAAGAAAGGCAAAAGCTATCCCTTGCTAGACTTCACACAATGAAGAGAAAGGGAAGAATCTTTACCGCCTTTCCCTACTTGGGTAGGGGAAACAAAAGGGCAGCGACTATCCCCTCCCTAGACTCTTCACACAGCCCTTCTCCTCAGAGCTTCTGTAGCCTCTCCAGGGCAGTGCCAGGAGTCAGGGATTGGATCCCAACAGCCCCGGGACCCACACAGCTCCCCCTCTTTTCCTTAGCCATGAACTGAGGGAAGTCTTTCTCTGCCGTCTATTACTCCTACCCTCTCAGCCTCTTTCGTCAAACCCTAGGCTTCCTTTTCACTTTTCTCAATTGACTTTAGTGGCTCATTAAACTCATGCTCTAAGTCATTCCCCTTTGAGGGAAAAGAAGACTTAATCTTCAAGCCATCCAGGGGGTGAGGAGAAACACTTACATTCAATTCTTGCACGTTAGCAAAGAAAGGCAAGAAAAGCCACCCATTTACGTTTCCACCTTAACATCATCTGAATATTTATCCTCTATCCTAATTGTAAACGTGAGGAAGGTAGAGGGAGACACAAAATTCTCATCTAAATTCCTCACTGCCCCTCAACTAATTAGCCTCTGCTCTCCGTTTCTCATCTCTTCAACAGGGTTTCTGCCCGGTAAAACCTCTCACCTCTTTTAACCTTTAGTCTCTTCCTTCTTCTGTTTCTTCTTAGACGTATCAATTCCGGCTCTTGAGTGCTGACAGTAGGGGAAAAATGGGGAAGTGGGGATGGTTCATGAGCGTAGACAACATAGTTGTTCACAGACAAGACAATCACCAGAGCATCTGTCACCGGCAAAGCCCGTTAACAATTCCCGGGAAATAAATATAAAATCTGGGTAATAAAATAAAGTCTAACATTTTTTCCTTTGTGCTTCGTCCAGTTTCACTTGCTCGTAAAGGGCCGCGTGCAGAGGCCTTGCACCAGGCACTTCAGACCAGAGTTCCTAGTGAGAAATGGCTGCGCCCGACACCCACAGCTCAGTTCAAGATGGCGGCAGGCCGTGTGCGGAGACGCTGTCCCCGCACAGGCATCTGAGCGACCTGAGCAGCACACCTGCTCAAGCCCCGCGAGAACTGAGCCCCGCGAGAACCCCGCCCCTCCCCGCAGACAGGCACCCTATAAAGCAGCCCTGCTCATGGCCTTTCGGGGAAAATGTGGGCTGTAAAGTAAAAGCTCGTGTCTCTCCATTCTCTGATCAGAGCATAAAGCTTTCCTTTGCTTCTGAACCGAACTCCGTCTCGTTGCATTGGCTTAAACAACACCAGGCAGGAGTACCCTTGTTGGGGCCCGACTCGAGAGGGTCGGTAAAACATCCTGTTCTGTAAAATGGGGATAATAATAGGGTCTAATGTATATTGTCATTATGAAGATTAAAAGGCTATACTTCATGTGAAGTATTTAGCCTGACCCTGGCACATAAAATTGTCCAAAAAACGTTTACTAGTATTATATTTTTGCAACAAAATTTTCTTCAGAGAGTAACGCCCTCCCTTCCAGTGAAGAATCTAACCTCCGCAGTACACTCCCCTCCTGGTGACACTATGCACTTGGCATCATTAGAAGAAAAATGTATCAGTTAATTCTTTTGTTCTATCAGCTATGAATTTTAAATGAGATTAAAACAGAGAATCTTTTCTGTTCACTTAATAAGGGCCTATTGTTAACCAAGCATTTTCAAGACCCAGGGGGAGAAAAAAGGGAAAAGGTAAGCAAAATTCTTGACACCAAAAATTTATAACATCACTAGAAAATGAATTATGCTTATGCTTTTTGGGCGCTGAACTGAAGTTTACTTTTCCCTTTTCTTACATGTCATATTTGTACTCAGCAAAACTCTAGGAAGAGTATTATTTATAAGCCTTGATTCTCTGGTGTCTCTTGCCAAGAGTGTGGCTTACTGGCCTTTGACTGATTCACTAAGTAATCACCAAATACCGATTTATACGGTTCCTGTTTCTCAAATGATCTAATCTGGATGGAATTACCCTGAACTATAAGATTCCTGATCCATCAGACATTTCCAAAAAATGTTTTTACTAAAAGCTGGAATCAGACACCTGCCCCCAAAATATATTAATATACTAAGAAAGGCACTCAAGCAAAACCTTGAATTTCATAAAGCATATGCATACCCTTCAGGAGATTTATACATATAAGTAATATATAAAATACTATGTAAAGCACTATGTGAAATTTAACTATTTTATTAAATGGTCATTGCCAATGTAAATAAGAATAATAATGATGAACCATATCTCCAAACAGCTATTGTCATGAAGCTCCAAAAGGAAAAAATAATATATTCAAGAAAAAAATAATAAATTCAAGAAATAAAATCCTTACCATTCAGTTACATATTATGAGGAAGAAATATTATCAGTTATTCAGAGAACCCAACTGGAGTCTATACAGAGCATTCAAAAGAGCTCTGATTTTGAAAGCAAGTATAGAAAAGAGGGGTGCTAAAGAAAAATCACACTGGACAAGATAAGCAGACGGAAATTTATTTTATTCCAATACCATTACCATAGGGGAGAGACTAGAGACCAAATCTCGCTGCCCAGCTCCTTTGAGCAAAAGGGCTGGAGAGTTTCAAGAGCTGGGGTGGAAAGAGCAGGCCATCTGTGTTTGCTCACCAGCCAAACCCAAAGGAAAAGTAAAATTTCTTGTACCTTCATGGCAGGAGGTAGTTTTACAATTTGGAGCAAGGGGCCAGCTGAAGTTAGTCTCCTACTAGCCTCCCACAGAGACTGGGAGATAGGGACCCTGTCTTCCTTGATAATTACATTTCAGAGATGATTCTCAAGTCCTTGATAAAGACAGCATTCTTGGGTTGTAAAATTAGCAATTGGCTTTTTAAAAGATTTACATCTCAAAAGAGTAGGGAAAGGATTTGGGATTACAGATTTTCTAAAGTAAATACTCCAAGAAAGGGGAGGTCTGGGGGCCTGGGCTCTGGAAGAAGCCAAAGTTTAGTCAAGCTGCGGATAGGCTCTCAGTCAGGAGCATTTCTTTTGCACCTTTGCAACCTCATATCAGGAAACTGTGAGAATAGTGTCAAAAGGGCTAAATCCTAGACAGAAACAATACACATCCATTACAGAAAGGCAGCTAACATACTGGAAAACCTTTTTACAAGTTGCAACAGGAACAGGGGCAAGTTTTGCACTTAGATTTAAAACACGAACGCACATTTTCAAGAGTATAGAAATTTTACCTAGCATCACTTCAGGTAAATAAACTTGGCTTCCTAAAATAACTAAGCCCTCACTAAGTAAACAGGTATAACACGAAAACTACTCTGAACTGCTATTGAATTATGTGGAGACACCTGAAGTGGCATCAGACCTTAGGATTGCTCAAGTTCCTCAAATGGAATTGAAGCAGGAGGGAAGGGGCAGGGCAAAACCTTTAAAAGAATGACACAGCTGTTGAGGACACAACATAATTTGTTAGAACCTATTAGGCCCAAGATGGTGGAAGATTTGACTTCCAGTAGACATTGAGCCTCAGTATATGCTCATCGTAATACATTAGCATGCTAAATGACACATCCACAGGTGCCAGGACAGTTCCGAGGTCGACCATAAAAGGCCAAAAAGTGGCCAGTGGCCCAATTCCTGGAAATCCCCACCCCTTCCCCCTGAAATAGTTGGAAGAATCCTCCTACTCATTAACCTATGAAATTACCCAGCCCATAAAAACTAACCACACCATATTTCAGGACCTCTCACCTCTGACATGGCCCACACTGTGCGTGTGGAATGTGTTTCTCCCATGGCCGCTCTTGCCTTTTGAAACTGACTGCATTCTGTCTATGGAATGTGTATCGCTCTAAATAAATCCATTTGGTACTTATCACTTTGCCTCTTCCTGAATTCCTTCTGCGCTGAGACATAAAGAACCTCTTTAAGTCCTGAGACCAGGTGTGAGATCTCAATTAAAAGACAGTGGGTTTGAGTCCCATCTGAGTTGTGCGGTTTCAGGATGAGCAAAAACACAGAAAGTAAAGACTGTGTTTGGGATCTCAAAAAAAAAAACCTTTTAAATAATTGGTGCTTACATCTAATGACTCAATTTCTCCCATCTCCTGACTTCTAACTTTCATTCAATAAATGATTACCAAGTGCCTAGTATGTCCAGACACTCTTCTTGGGTATCTTCCTTTTATTTCCTCATGGTGCTTACATTTATTGGGGGAGACAATAAAACAAGTATATAAATATATACCAGATGGTTATAAGTGCTGAAAAAGAACATAATATTGTTTAAGGGAGAAGAGAAGGGCAGAGGTAGAAGTGATAGGGAGGGGGTAGAACCCCACGAGGCCCCTTCTCCACAGAAGCTCTCCCAAGTTGGACTTTCCATGCTGCCTTCATCACAATGAACTTGTCCCATATTCCATTTGTTGTCTCTGACAAATTTTTGCCATGATAATAGAAGGTGCACTAAGCAAAACAGATCATTGATAACATAATTTAAATGATCCATAGTCTGCCGTTTAGCACTAAAATAGATGAAGGTTTAGCACATTTCAAAACAGGAACAGAGACTTTCACTCCTTCAATTCTGATTCCTATTAATTTATAACATATACTTTTAAATTTGAGTTAAATGCTGCCTGTTTTCTTTGGAAGTCAGCTCTTCTAAAAACAATTTCCTTGCATGAAAGTAAAAGCTCTACTTAGCACTTAAATTTATCTGGGTGTTTTTCTTTGAATAACCAAAAACAATAATACTTATATTGCTTTTGTATATTGGTATATTTTACTTATATGAATAGATGGTACTTCACATTTTAAAACTACTTTTCTAACTATTCATTTATTTAATCCTCACAAAAATCCTATAAAGAATTATTATCCCAATTTTACACAGGAGATTAGTGAAGGTCACTGGTGGTAGTGCCTGAAGTCTTACACCTGGCAAATGTCAGCACTACCAAGAGAAAAACAGAAACAATCATTTATGGCTTTGCTTGGAAAGGCCTCAATCTCAACAGTGCTTTCTTTCCCAGTTTAGAAATGAGGAGTTTAGAGAAGGCGTGGTTTAGCTCCCTTTTAGCTCTAAGTCTGTGGTTTTGCTTTGGTGGTTTTTGTAATTACAACTTCAATTCCAGGTCTATATGGTACTTCATGTCTGTTTGAATTATTAAAAGGCCTTCTGAAGACACAGTTTTCTATCAAAGGAAGAACTCAACTCTTGAGTTCCCCTAGTGTTAAGAGGCTGGATGAGAATATATCTAAGATATTTCCCAGTTCTATTATTCTACAAAGTGTTTTGTAGGACTGTAGTTTTGTAGAATTTTATATGTTTTAAATTGTACAAAGTGTTTTTTGTTTTTCTTTTCTCTTTCTACTGTAAATATGCTTACCGATATTTGTGCATTTTTTCTGTAAATTCACAAGAAAATCTCTTTGCATTCCCTAAGCGAACATGCACAAATAACTTCAGAGTCGCGGAAGCAGCCAACCTGAGCCCACCAACCAGCAACGAACTGGAGATCTGCCTTTACTGGACTGAATAATTTAATATAGCTGATTCAAGAATATTAAAGTGTTCCTTTCCCAACCTCAAGTGACATTTTATTCATCTCACTGAAAATTTATTTTCTAACCAAGGACTCAAATGAAACCACCAGAGCAGTTATGCTCTATGAAAAAGGTTATACCTATACTGCATGTATTCTGAACAACTTGGCAAAATTTCCAGGCCCTTCTGCACCAAAAATGCGATTGGTGGTGGCATTATAAAACCACGGTGATTGCTCAAGATCCATACCCTTCCCTTATTTAAATGATGTGACTACTCACTTCCAAATATAAAAATATAATTTATAGTAGACAGCTAAAGGAACAAGCCGAAAAAGGAGAGAACCACTGCAACTCAGCTGAATTTACATCCTCTTGATTACCACCTGTGTGTGTGAGGTCCGAAACAGAGGAGGAGAATGCCAAGTTTCACACACTTCCTCCATGGCATGGGGTAAATCACATCTGCTCTCTGAGGCCTCAGTTTCTCATCTGTAAAGTGAGGGGATGGGCTAGCTTAGTGGTTCCTGAACCCAGCAGGGTGTCGGAATGGGGAGGAGGGAGACTGACACCCACACACATGCGCACACACACGCACATTCCCACACCTTACCACAGATCACTGGACCAGGACAGGTGAAGCGGGTAAGCAGAAAGCTGTATTTTTAACCAGCTGTGAAAGAAGCATTGATGATCTGTAAAGGCTTCCTGCCTCCTGCAGTCCTAGCCCAATCCCAGCTGCCCATTGCCCTCTAGTGTCTGCCCGGCTGCCAATAAACAGCGTTTCCTCAACTTACACTTGTCTACAACCCTCCCACCTCAGACTCCCACCTCTACATATGCAAGTAAGCAGCCCACGCATGCTGGTCTACCTTTCACTTTAGAGACGTCTTTTCCTGCCAAAATTGCTCCGTAATTATCTCCTTTCCCCTAATCCTAGGAACACTCCCATTCTGCTACTTAGGTAAGAATTTCTTGGCTGTAATGAATAGAGTATTTGATTCAACTAGCATAATGGTTAAAAGCCAGGTTTTGGAATCAGACAAACTACACTGCCACTTACTGTCTGATGTTAAGTAAATCACTTGACCTCCCTAAGCCTACTTTTTTCATCTGTAAAATAAGGATAATATTACCTTTTCACCAGGTTTTTGTGAGTACATAGTTTCTGCCCAATGCATATAGCCATTGTTTTTGTTGTTATGACTTTAAAGAGAGAAAATCCTTTCAGAAGAACATAATTTGGAGGGGGAAAAATAATTTTAAATTGGATGAACTCATGGGGTAATATATAAATTTTACATATATATATATATTTATGGTGTAATATATATTCTTTACATGTAAAAAATATATGGTGCAATATATATATCTTACACTGGATTGGGAATTGCAAGGTCTGGGACCTGGTCCCATCTCCTCACTGTGTAAACTTAGGTAACTCCCTTAGCCTCCCAGATAGTAAAATAAACTATCATGTAGCTTTATGCTTTTTCCAGTTATCAATCTATTTCTTTTCAGGGCCAAATTCATGATTCATTTCCTGCTATGAAAATGGAGCTGGACCCTTTAACATTTTTTCTTTGTCAGCAGGCACAGTGTTAAGCTTTGTCAGTAGAGGGCGCTGGAGAGACACTGCAGAAGTAAGGGGTTTTCCCTCCTGCTTAGGCAGTGCTTTCTCAGCAGGGTTCTGCTGCACCCAGCTCCTGTAGTGAGTGTGGTTTCCCCAGAGCCTGGCTCCTGCAATGAACAGTGGGCAACAGCTTCCCCAAGAATCCCCGCACCCAGGCAGTTCTGTAATTCAAATCAGTCGACATTTTGTAAATAACTTTCCCCACCCCCTAGAAGGTGGATTTTCTACAAGTTCAGAGGGCCCATCCCAGCAAGTTCCACTAGTGAGACACCACAACAATCTCTACCACCCAGTGAACCAGACAAGAGCCTCCTCTAACAAGATCTGGATCTCAGCCCTGGGGCTGAGAGGTGGATCTCCCATTGGGTGCTCTATTTCAGCCCCAGAGGTGCTAACTCCTCATCATATCTGCTATTCCTGTATTCTTTAGAACTCTCTTTACTTCTTCCTCACAAAGCCTCATTAGTCCAATCCTGTTACAGTCGATAATTCTTTAAATTAAACTCCCTATTCAATATTGTGTAGTGTTTGTCTTCTGATTGAGCAGTGACTGATACACAACTCTAAGATTTTGAGACCCAGAAATGCTGATTTCAGAGATGATTTTTTAGGAAAGGGGTCTTCTGATTTCACTGCTAAGCCTCCCGTTGGGGCACTGTTTCTGAAGTGAGAGGTGAGTAGAAGGGAAAAAGGTTTTTGGAAAAGAACTATGTTTGAAGGACAGGTAAACCTTAATTTAGGATGCAAAAATGATATGCCTTTTAGATTCCAAAATCATGTAGATAATCAAGAGGAGGTATTCAAAAGCTTTGATGTGGTTTTGTTTGGCCAGGACTTAGCCAAATTTTGAGGTTAAGGGCACAACTTTTCAGACTGCCAAGGCTGCCCAAGATTTCTGACACCAACTACAAGTTTGATGGCTCCACCATTGGTTTGATAAATCACTAGAAGCACTCACAGAACTCACTATGATACTTAAGGTTCACATTTATTACAGAGAAAAGAGGCAAATTAGAAAAAGCCAAAGGAAGGAACGCATAGGGCAAGGTCTAGGAGGAGTCCAATCATGGAACTTCCAGTCATCCTCTCCCTGTGGAGTCATAGACAGATAGTATTACCTCCTCCTGGTCATGAACTATGACAATATGCACAAGTATTTCCAACCAGGGCAGCTTACCTGAGCTTTGATGTCCGGAGCTTTTACTGGGGTTCATTAACTGGTTGAATGATTGGTTGAATCATTGCACATGTGGTTGAAATCAATCTCCAGTGCCCACTCCTTACCTGGAGATTGGGCTAACACCACATGGCCATAGCACCCACAATGAGCACCTTTGTAGCAGGTAGCAGAAATTACCAGGTGAGGTCCAAGGGGTCCACCTTGAATGAAAAAGATATTCCTATCACTCAGGAAAACCCAAGGGCTTTTAGGTTACTTCCCAGGAATCTGGAACAAAGGCAGACCTCTCTTTGGGAAGGTCAAATTTCTTACCACACATGCACCTAATATATTGGAGAGCTGAAGTAACATGAGCTATACTAGTTATTACACTAAAGTTTGATTTTATTGGAAACAAGAGTATTTGCTTACATAAGTCAGTCTCATTGAAAGGATAATAGATAGCATGCAGAAAGAAGAGGGAGCAGCAAAATATTATAGGATTTGCTATCTCACCATTTTTACCTGCTCTTTCAGGTTTGGGACCCAAGGTTTCATACAATGGCATGAAACGTTGATTTAGAAGTGAAATTAGTCACATTAAATCCCCATTTCCTTCCTTTTATATAACAACATTTTCATCTATATACACTAGTGCGCTTCATCTCACTGTAGATTTGCTTCCATAAGCATTCTGAAAGCACAAAGAAATCATTCTATGCCTCCTTCATCTCTCCTCAACCTCAGGAAGGGTTAGTATGTCAAAACGTCACTGCCCCATTAGATTCTGTGGTCATGTGATCTCTTCTGTCCTCTTTCCTCTTGTTTTAAGTGGTTTTATCTGCTAAATCACTGTTTTACATTTCTACGTATTCAATTACATCAGGAGTAGCTCTGGGGAATTTCAAAATGTTATTATATATAGTGAATGGGCAGAACATCATGCAGACTGTTTGAAATAGACATAAAATTTTATTTCCATTGTTGCCTTCTTATTACATTTGTTACATTTGTTCCAGCTAAACTGTATGTGGTAAAGGACAAAACAAAATAAAGGTGAGTTAGTCAAGGAAAACAGATTGGATACCCATAAATTCATGGTAACCAACCTTGATACATGCTCAACAATGCCAGAACATATCTACATTTGTCTGGTCAACTCATTCTTCTTCCTTTACTTTGACTTTATACTCTAACCTCAAATCTTAACTCACCCTTCTCCTCAAAATTTAGCAGATGATGTCACCATTTAACAGAAAGTACAAGAATTATGTATACACACACACACACACACACACACACACACACACAAATGCTCCCTTCACTTGCCACCAAATATTCAAATTTGCCATATATATGGAACTAAGCTAACAGTGTTGCTCTTTGGTTGAAGTAGAAGTGCAGCACCTTTGCCTATATGAGGTTAGTACCTCTGTCTATGCTTTCAATCTCATCTTCACTCTTCTCTGGAAAATGGCATTATTGATTATTCCCTTGATTCCTTTTCTTTCTTATATATTGCAACATCTCTCTAGATTGTTCTATTGGTGTTTAAACATCCTCAAGTCTCTCCAATTTAAAAATAGAAATTCTGGGAATTCCCTGGTGGTCCAGTGGTTAGGACTCTGGTCCAGGAACTAAGCTCCCACAAGCCCCTCAGCACAGCCAAAAAATAAAAATAGAAATACTTCTCTCCCTGCTACGTCCTATACCAGTTAGCAGCCTGTCCCTCTTCTCACCTTTAAAGCCAAAATTCTACAAATAAATGTTTCAACTTAGCTCCTACTCAGTCCTCTAAATACAGCAGTCTGGACTTTTGCCTCTATCATTCTGCTAAAACAGGTCTCATGAAGTGCACTCAAGGCCTCCTGTTGCTAAATCCAATGGGCACTCAAGGCCTCCTGTTGCTAAATCCAATACTTCTCAGTATTGTTTGATTCTTCTGTGCACTCCTTGAAATACTTTCTTCCTCAGGATCCCAGGACACAATATTCCCTTGATTTGGTCATAGCTACAGCTGTTAACTTTGAACTCTTTTGCATCCTTTACTTAGATATATAATGTTGAAGCTCCCAAAAGTTCTATCAGAGACCCTATTATATTGTCATTTTGCATGTTTTCTTTTGGAACCATCATCTATGCTCATGTGTCCATTCCTCCCTAAACATAGATGACTCCCAAATCTTATCTCCAGCTCAGATCGGTTCTTTGTATTTCAAGTATGAATTTCCAATAGTCAACTTGGCAAATTGTCTCAAAAGCTCTTCAAACACAGTACATCGAAACCACAATCATGACTCCCCTTCCTTCTCCAAAAGTCTTATCCTTCTTGTGATGGTACATGTCTCATCCAGTCAACTGAATATGACAGAAATCTGGGGTTATCCTTGATACTTTTCCTCTCCCATCCATCACCAAGTTGAGTCAATTTTTTGCCTTATATCTATTTTTTTCTATCTCCATGCACACATTCCAGTCCAAGGCACCATAATAATACCTTCATCATGTTATAGCTATAGTGATCAAATGATGTCACTTCTGCTTAAAATACTTTAATAGCTGTCTATTTCTCTCTTAGGATGCAGATCAAAATCCTTGAGTAGTTTACAAGGCTCTGTCCTGGCACCTACTCATCCCATTCCTCCCCTGCCCCTTGCTTTCTTTGTTTTAGCCACAATGGCCATCTTCAATTAATTGAAGTGCCACACTCCTTCTTGCCCTGTGTTCTGCATGAAATACTCCTACTTCTTTGCTTTACTCAGGTCATTCCTAACATGTCTTTAGCTCTCACTTTATTCATCTCCCCTAAATAGCCTTCCTGATATTACTGTCTAGATCGAATCTCCCTATCATATGCTCTCATGGTAACACTGACCTCTCCTTCATTAATGTGTCACCTTCATAATGTTATATCATTTATATTATCATTTCTTTAATCTTTATCTCCCCTATAGGACTGTACACTTACAAGAACAGAGAACATATCAACTTATTCTACCTCCAGAACGTACCGTAATGTCTGGTTATCATTTAAGTATTTGTTAAGCACATAAATAAATGGACTTGAGGACATGGGGAGGGGGAAGGGTCAGCTGGGACGAAGTGAGAGAGTGGCATGGACATATATACACTACCAAATGTAAAATAGATAGCTAGTGGGAAGCAGCCACATAGCACAGGGAGATCAGCTCGGTGCTTTGTGTCCACCTAGAGGGGTGAGATAGGGAGGGTGGGAGGGAGACTCAAGAGGGAGGAGATATGGGGACATAAATCTATGTATAGCTGATTCACTTTGTTATACAGCAGAAACTAACACACCATTGTAAAGCAATTATACTCCAATAAAGGTGTTTTAAAAAAGAGAAATACTACTGAAATACAAAGGAAACATTGTTTCTGAAATACAAAATCGGTTATAGAGAGCAGACTTACTGCATTTTAGGGTAACATTTACACAGGTATGGAGAGGAGGCAGTTTGTGAATTTCCCTTCTGCTGCCCTTATTGGTCAAAATGTGTCCCTCAAGCACTTAGGAAGCCTCAGAAGTGATCTAGAGATCAACTGGGAGGTAAACTAGCGGGAAGGTTAAATAGGGGGGAACCAAACACCTTCCATGCTCTCTGTTCCACTTGAACTGGGTTAACTTTGATTTTCTCTGCATTTTACATTAGACTTCCATGGAATATTTTGTTTTATAAGTGCCTACTCTTCCTCTTACTCCTCAAAAATTTTGAAAATTACTGAACTAGGTAAATTTCAGTGTACAGAGAAGGAAACTGAAGCCCACGTTAAATAAATGAAATAACCCAAAGCTGCAGAGGTGGTGAGTGTAGAATCGCTATATTAGATGGAAAAATGAAAAATCATGAAGAGGAAGTGAATCCCCTGGGAAGAATATGGTAGTCCTTTGACAACAAAGAGATATTGCTCTTTTTCCTCTCCTCTTTTCTTCCCCCTGGTAGTTCCCTTTCCCTCCTGCTGCTTTTATTCTCACAACATTTGCTACATTATGAAGTCAGTGGACTTCACAGACTGAATGTGAGTATTTCATTTTCTGACTTTGTAAAGGAGGGTCACTCTGGTAACTAAGTTTCCCAGGCAATTTCATTCTGTCATTTGCCAGATGGAAATCCCAGATAATTTTTAATGCCAGAACTCTCCCCAAATAACTAGTTGTCTGTCACTCATTTTTGTTTCTGAAGTAAATGTGAAAATATTCAACATTAGCTCAATCTGTATTGATACAATTCATGCATACCAAGGAATCCTAATAAGCAGGAAACAAATTAGAGGTAAAATATATTGCCATCCCTTCTTTGCAAACACCAGAGGGCACTAAATACTGAAAAAGCGGTCAGAAATTTTACAAAGGGTACATAAGTAGATTTTCTCACTAAAGGGAGCAAGAAAAAGTTACATTAAAATAATATACTATATGCACTCTTAAAAAAAGTATCTCTCTATAGAACACACATGCTGCTTTAAGATAATGGAACAGGTAATTATGTTAATCTAGAGAAACATATTACTATCAGAAGAATTATAATAAAAATCAACCAGAAAAATGATCTCTTCCTCAGGAATCTTAAAATAATGAAAAATCTATATCTATGTCATATATTTCACTGCTATCCTCTCTCTCTGTGTCTCTCTCCTTTCCTTCCTTCTTCCCTCCCTCTATAATTATGCCTCTATTTCTACTTTTATCTCCAGCTATAGGTCCAGCCTTATACCTTTAGCTATAGTATATTGGTACGTATCTGTCTGTCTTTCTAACTCTCTCTCTTTCTCTCTCTCTCTCTCTCTATATATATACACACACATACATATATATATGTCACATAAATCAATGAAAAACTCTAACATCTCAACAAATATGTGAGCAAAGCATGAAAACAATTCACAGAAGTAGCATGGCAAAATAATTATAAGAAAAAAGTTTATCTATAATAGTAAAAAAGCAATATAATCTAAACAAAAACAAAATTAAAGAGTTAAATGCTAGTAAATATTATATATAGCAAAATAGATACTCTCATACACCATAGGCAGGGGTATTAAACTGGTCAAACAAACAAAAACCAAAAACAAATTCCAGAAAACAATGTGAAGATGCGTGTGTTTAGATAGATAGATTTTTTTAACCTGAAAATCTACTTCTTTAAATCTACCTTAAGAAAATGAGAGATATGTAAAATATGAATGTACAGACATTTGCCAGAGCAATATAATAGTAACAAAGTGGAAATAAACTTAATACCTTACAGTAAAGAAAATGCTGTAATAAACTTCTGTTATAGCCATAGACAGAATATATTGTCATTAAAATTTAAATATTCAAAAACTATTAAATGATATTTGATAACATTATGATATAATGTTAAATTTTTTAATGGGAAATAAAATTATATACACAGTATGTTCCCAATATATTTTTTAATGTTCTTTTATTAATGGTGGTTAGATTTATGCAGGAGGGTTACAGATACATTTTATTTTCTTTAAAATTTTTTCATACTTTCTGAATTTTCTAGAATGGGCATATACCAATCTTATAATTAGAGAAAAGAAACA
The DNA here is from genome assembly GCF_949987535.1 of Balaenoptera acutorostrata. Classification (NCBI taxonomy): domain Eukaryota; kingdom Metazoa; phylum Chordata; class Mammalia; order Artiodactyla; family Balaenopteridae; genus Balaenoptera; species Balaenoptera acutorostrata. Next base: position 35,969,225 of record NC_080072.1, on the reverse strand, counting down.
TTTGTAAATTGTATTTTGAAAAAAAAATCAAAGTTTCCCAAAAGATGCAAGAATAGTAAAAATAGCTCTTATTAGGATACATTTAAAAACTGAAAATGTTCAGGTTAAAAGATATATCATTATCTGTCTATTTACCTGTCTATCTATCCATTCATCCACCCATCCAATCATATACCAAGACACATACTTATGAGTAGTATATCAGAGCACTTATTTTGTTATATATTTACCAACATTGAATAATATAATCTTTTTTTAATATAGCATTGCTTAATTACTATTGAAGCTGAATATATGTTGTCTTATGATTTTTTGGCCACTAGTAATTCTACTACTGTGTTAAATTTTCTGCTATTATATAATGTACATTCCATATTCAAATTTCACCTATATACCAGAAATTTCCATTTTAGAATTTTTTTCTTCAATCAAGAAACTAATTCAGGGTTACACAATACATTTGCTTTCAGTATTTCCTTAGTGTCTGGAACAGTTCTTTAGGCTTTCTTTGTCTCTGGCAACATTGATTTTTTCAAAGACTACAAGCTAGTTATTATGTGTAATGTCTCACAAGAATTTGTGGGGGTTTTTTTCTTATAATTCAATTCAGAGTATACTTTTTTGTCTGGGATATTAATGAGGTAATGCATCACATCAGATGTCTCCCATTTTTGGTGATGAGTAAGTAATTTCTGGGAAGATATTTTGAGATAATGTACATATCCTATTTCTCATCAAAGTTTACATTACAGCTTTATCATCCTTTGATGATTCATGCCTGCATCAATTATTGCTATGATAATCACAAGATGGCGACTTTCTAATACCATCATTCCTTCTACTTTTAGTAGTTGGCATTCTTCTACTGTAAAATTTTTCCTTTCTCCCCAATTTACTTATCAGCAGTATAGGCACATGGACTCTTCTTTTAATCAATGGATTATAATGCATTACCATAATTCTTTATTTTGATATTCCAATTGTGCCAGATTTGACCTCTGGAAGCCTCTTCAGGCTAGGCCTTCATCATTTTGACATGTTTCCATCATTTTTTTTTTTTTTTTTGAGCACTTCCTTACTTTGTGGCACCACAAAATGTTCCAAGCTCATCTTGTACTTTTCCTGTTTCAACCATGGAAAATTCTAATCTAATACTACGGGGTTCCTTCTAGCTTTTCACTATTCTATGTTTGTATCTCCCTTCTCTAAGAGTGACAATCCTGGCTCCAAACATCATCAATGTCTTTCCTCATTAGCTCAATACTGCAATATGCAAAAAGTAGTTTCCGAATTGCTAGACTCATGCTACTGTGAAATACAAACCTACTGAGTAGAGTTCAAAACTAGTTTATATATTTTTTTATCTTTAGAATAAGGGTATAGTTCAAAACTTATTTGGTTTAAAAATATTTTTAAAATTAATTTGGTTAGTTCTTTTATTTCCTTTAGTTATGTTACTTGAAAAAATTATTTTTTACAAAGCTAATTATATTTGGTTAAATTTAGCTTATATGAAAAAGTTAATATGAAGGTTCTTCTGCACTTATTAATACATTTCAATTTGATGCCAAATTAGAAATATTTCCATTTACTTAGTTTTTTACAATATTACTCAAAGTATAAAATAATTATCAATGAGTCCATACTGATACAAGTAAATGACTGAGTAAATAAATGCGGGACCAGAGACAAACCTCCTATGCAGAAAAATTCCAAATAATTTATGCCTTGATTTTGTCCCCAAGAAGATGGAGCATAACTCCTTACTCCTGAAGTGTGGGCTTCCTGTCAAAGCGGACAGTATGAAAAAGAGGTAAAAAGAGTAACAGCAGTAAAGAAATCTACCAAACACTATCTCATCCAGGTAATCAAGGTTAACATCAATAATGATAAGTCATTTTGATAGTACTTACCCTTGATATAATGGGATGAAAATGGCACTTTACCTCTGTGGTCTTCCCAAAATACTTTACCTCAATCTAATCATGAGACAAAGTTCAGACAAATCCCAACTGACTGATATTCTAGAAAATACCTGACCAATACTTCTCAGAACTGTTCAGGTCATCAAGAACAAGGAAAGAATGAGAAAATATCATAGCCAAAAGGATTCTATGGAGATGTGACCTACTAGATGTAATGTGGCATTCTGAGTGGGATCTTGGAAGAGAAATGACATTAGGTGAAAAGTAGGGAAATATGAACAGATATGAACTTTACTTAATGATAATATATCAATTTTGGTTCATAAATGTAACAAATGTACTACACTAATGTAAGATATTAATAATAAGTGAACCTGATTGAGGGGTATATGGGAACTCTCCCTACTATCTTTGCAATTTTTCTGAAAATCTAAAGCTATTCTAAAATGAAAAGTTTATTCTAAAAATCAGTGTAAAATATTTGGAAAAGGCAAAATGTATGAAGAGGAATACCTAAATTATCTTTTCCACCATTCCTACACAAATACCTTTAATATTCTTAGCATATTTCTCTCATTCTTCGTCTCTTTCTCCCCTTTCCTTCCTCCTTTTTTTCTACCTCCCTATTTATCCTTGTCCCTCTATTTCTATCTGTATCTCTTTCAATACTTTTCATACTTCCCTTTATCTCTCTCACAGTCACTGACTCTCTTTGGGTAAGTAAGTGTATGTGTGAATTGACCGGGTCCCAAAATAAAAGAGATGAGATATTTTAACTGATTCTTGAAAGTAGCAACCAAATCAAGAATATGGAAGGATTGGAGAGGAGGCAGAAGAATTGGTAAAGAGATTTCCTTGGAGAAAGCTGTTTCTATACTGTGAGTCCTCCATCCACCCCACCCCAGACCTTGGCTAAACCCTTACTTGAAGCTTATCAGGCAGACAAGTACTCACAGGATCACTCACAAAACTTAAAATTTGTTACTGTAATTAAGAAAATGACAACCAGTAACTGATTTGTACCAATACAGTCTATGGCAGCAAGGTAGAGAGAGTTACACTGGGATAGGCCTGAACCCTCAGGCTTTGTTGAAGCAAGGGGAATGAGAGAGTTTTCCCATTAACCAGTTGTAAACCATGCAGGAGCAAGAGGCAGTATTGGGTTATCCTAGTTTCTTGACCAAGGAAGCTGCCTAGAAGGGTAGAGGAGCCCTAGCTGCAAGAAGCTGGATATGGCCGACAGAATCTTGGTGGCTAAGGAAATGCGCTATAAGCAACCACTTGGAATAAGCAAGTGGCCACCCAGGTCAAGGGAATTGCTGGAGAGAGGTGCTCACCAATGGTAGTCACTAATGATCCAATTACATTTGTCAGCAACTGAGATCATGAAGCCATCCAGCCTAGTCAGTATGCCTCTGTGCCTATTATGGGCTGAATATTTGTGTCCCCCAAAATTCATATGTTGAAGGGCCAACCCACAGTGTGACTATTTTGAGGCAAGGCCTTTAGGAGTTAATTAGATTTAGATTAGGTCATGATGGGATTAGTGCCCTTGTAAGAAGAGGAGCAATCTCTCTCTCCACCCGCATACATTGAAGAAAGGCCATACAAGGACACATTGAGAAGGTGGTTTTCTACAAGCCAGGAAGAAAGCCCTCACCAAGAACTGAATTGACCAGCACCTTGATCTTGGACTTCCTTGTCTCCAGAACTGTGAGAAATAGATATCTGTTGTTTAAGACACCCAGTCTATGGTATTTGTTATAGCAGCACAAGCTGACTAAGACAATGCTTTTCCTCACTTCTACTTCCTTTCTTCTCAGCTTTGCCTCTAGAAACCAAAAACAACAGCTAGCAAGTGGATTAGAAGGGCAGAGAGATGAAGGAGTCAATTATACAACCTCTTTCCTGAAGGCAGGCAGCTGCCATCTACAGACCTCAGCATGGAGGGAGGTAAGAAATCTTATCTTTCAATAACAATTGAATCACTTAATTGATATCTGGAAATGGGCGCATTCTAATTACTTAATTGAAATAATATTTTGTAAAGTTAAGTGATATTTTAACTCTTTAAAAGCAGAAAAGTATTGGATTCTTTCTAAATACCATCCAGGGTTAGGAAATGTTTACCTCTACCAAACAAATATTTACGGGACAGTGGAAGACTAACATGAATTAGTGTTTCAATTGTGCAAAAAATCATGTTTGTTCATTATCCTGAATATATATCTGTTATGGGTTGAATTGTGTTTGCCCCGAATTTCATATGTTGGAGGCTTAAGTCCCAATACTTCAGGACGTGACTGTATTCGGAGATAAGGAAGGCCTCTAAAGAATTAAAAAGTTAAAATGAGGCTGATAAGGTGGATCCTAATCCCATATGACTGGTATCCTTATAAGAAGAGGCAATCTGGATACACAAAGAGATGCCAGGGGCAAGTGTGCACAGAGGGACAACGATGTGGGGACACAGAGAAACAATGGCCATCCGCAAGCCAAGGAGAAAGAGAAACTGAACCAAACTGAACTTGCTAACACCTTATCTTAGACTCCTAGCCTCCAGAACTGTAAGAAAATAAATTTCTGTTAAGCCACCCAGTGGCAGCCCTAGCAAACGAATACAACATCACCTATATATATTTGACATATCACACTTATTTACCCAACACCTTCCAGTTCTCTGTTTCTAACCCTGAATGCATTCCTCAAACTAATTCACTTTCCTTTTCCTCTGTTATTGTCCTTGGCTTCCTTCCTAGGCTGAAACTGGAATCCTTTCTCTTCCATTAGGCCTTCTCTTAGCCTCTATAGGTACAAAATGAGCAGATCTAAATGGATGCTGGCACTTTTCCTGAAGCCTCTTTCACAGGGCTAATGCAACCACCAGATGTTATTCTTTCCATTGTCAACTGAAATCCTGTGGTTGAACCGAGCCAAAGTCTGCCAGCTATACCTTATAAATATCTCATCAACTAATATCCCACCAAAACTTGGAGAAGTGAACTTCCCCTAGGCATTGGAAATATATAGCAAGTCATACAAAAGCTGAACTACAAGTTCAAAATCTTTGATGGCTCCTCAGCACAAGAGGATCAGCCTCAGGAGAGGAGGTGTAATCACTGACAGCTGCAGATTTGCTCTATACCAATAATCGTCTCCTTTCCTTCTACTTTTTCCTTATGCAATGTGCATGTCACCTGGAGTGGAGGTGGGTGTGGTTATGTGACTCTCCTCTCTCTTGCCAAAAGTCTCTTTGTCTGGAAGAACAAAGGGGTTTTTTTTTGTTTTGTTTTCTGTTTTTTGGATTTTTTTCAAGAAGGAGGTGCCAAGGCAATGGAAGAGATGGAAAAGATAGAGGCAATGGGATCATGTTTGCTGCCCATCACACCTCTTGGGTCATATGAGAGCTCCTGGGCAAGAGAGGAATTAGAATCAGGGTACGATGGAGCCCCTGTCATCAGGGACCTAGCAAGAGCCGAGGAACTGGCTGGCACTGCCCCTGTGGGACTCGGTTGTTAGAAAATTGAGCAGAGGATCATTCCCCTCCCTTCCTTAAAAATATCCTGCTTTGACCTCCAGGGACCTCAGCAGCTTTAGCTTAACTACATGCATGTATTATCACAGGTCCCCTGAAGTTCCCCCAAGCAGTTGTGAAATGCTGGATTTTGACAAGGGAGAGTTGAGTGAGATGTAGCAGGTGCTATATGCTGCTTGTGGCTGACTGGAAAGACTGAGTTTTGAGAATGTTTGACATTCCAATCCCTGGAAATGGTAAGGGAAGATACTTTGCTGCGAGAGGGGGTATGGGGGTGCATTGGAAGTACTCACTGGGGATAAAATTAAGGTTGAAGTCTACTTCCTTTCTGCCTCATATTTCCATGCAAAATGACCTCTAAATGCACAATGAGCTCATCCCAAGATACTCAATTTAGTTACATCTACAAAGATTCTATTTCCAAATAAGGTCACATTCACAAGTACCAGGGGTTAGGACTTAAACATGTCTTTTGGTGGGGAATTATTCATCTCACTACACTGCCCCATGGAACTGTTCCTTCAGGTGAGAATCACTATATTTTCTGTCCATCTCAACTAGGCAAGACAATTTGTGTAGTTTGTATTATCAAAATTTTAGTGTTTTTCATTTTCTAGAAAAAATTATATTTACTTGAATTTTATTTTTCAAAATACATTTTGTCTTTACCCACCTCCCATGGGTAGGAAGCCTCACAGTGTCTGCCAGTTACACTGTGCTCCACTGATACCTACCAAGAAAGGCAACCTCAGGCAATTCACTACACAGACCATGGTTGATTGAACTATTTCCCTTTATTCCTGGGCACCATGCAGACTGCATTTCCCACTCTCTTTTGCAGTTTGATGTGGTCATATAGCTGAATTCTGCCCAACGGGATGTGAGCAGAAATGCTGTGCATCACTTCCAACTGGCCCATAAAACCCTCTCATGAGGTCACCCGTTCACTACTTTCCCCAAACTCCCTAACCCACCCCCAGTCTGCATATCTACATTCAGGGCAAAGTTGAAAGCCATGGGTTGATGATGGTGAATCTTCTATCAGTCTGAGTCCCTGAATGATTAAGTAAAATAGAGCTCCCCAACACCGATCAGGAACACCATTTTGGAATTTCATGGAGTACAAAATATACTTCTGTTTCACTCAGTATTAGGTCACTGAGATTTCGAGGGTTATCTGTCAGAGGAGGAAACATTCTCTTAATTAATACAAGCAACGAAGGTGATCGGTTCAATTAGACCCTTCCTAATTAGGAAGGTTGAAATCCAAAGACACAGAATGCAGAGGATAATCCATGAAAAATGGAAGAGTAAAATTCATACATTTCAAAGTGACCACTTAGAGCCTAATAAAAGAACCCTTACTTGGCCCTCCTACCTCCTCTCCTATCATTCACACTGGTCTCTTTCCTGGACTTGAACGTACCGCATGACCTTTGTGCATGCTACTTTCTCTACCTGGAATACTCTTCCTTCTATTCTATGCAGTTAGTTTCTTCTCATCATTCAAACCTCAGCTTAAAACAACATCTCTCCAAAGAAGCCTTCCTAGCTGTCCCTACATAAACTATACGCCCCCAACCCAATAATTCTCTAACATATCACTCCGTTGTTGTTCTTATAACCCTTTAGAAATGATCATTTTAATTTTTTACCTGTTTATTTTTCTCTCCCCAGACACCAGAAGTTTCATTAGAATAGGGACCTTATTTGTCTTGGCCACTATTGTGTCCCCAGAGCCTTGCACAATGCTAATCAATACCAAAGATGCTCAGTGATATTAGTTGAATGAATGAATGAGAGAAAAGGGGAAAAGAGAGAGAGAAATGGTAGAACACCCAAGAAGATCACTTGTAAGATACTTATGATAAACTTTCATTAGTTAAGTCCTGAAGATATCTCATCCTTGTTCTATGAAAGGACCTAATATATACTACACTATACTGAACTAGGCTGTACTATATTATGCTATATATACTCTTATAGAATAACATTCTTTCAAATTACTTACCTATATTTTTCAATGTACCTACCTCATATAGTAATGGGCACATTTCAAAAAAGAAGAGAATATTTAATTCAGATCATAGATACCAGAAAATGCTTGAGAGAAGATTTCATAGTCTGAGGACAGAGAATGGACAATTAGCTGTTTTGGTTGCAGCAATAGAAGGGGCCTTAATGAAAGACTATTAGGGCTCAGAGATTCAACATTTCACAGGAGGACCAGGCTTAGGAAAGAGACAGGAATCAAAGCAGTTTTAAAGGGCCAGGAACAGGAGGGATAATAGCCATCTTACGGCAGGAATGGTCTAGCCCACATACCTGCCATCCTAGATATTGCTGCTGTCATCATGACATATCTAAACATGGTCTGTTAGGTTCCATTTACCACCATGATGAATGAATTCAGGTCTTTGTGTGTATATGTGTGTGTGCCATTTTCTTAGGTTACAAAGAACTAAATGGGAGCATCTAATTGGCAAAGTCTATATCATGAGACTGGTCTTTAGCTGCTACTCCATCAGTTTCTATGTTAGGAGTTAGGAGGGAGAGGAGTGCCCTCGAATGAGAAACACATTCCAGAAAACAGTACTTACCAAGGCACAGGCCTGCATCGTAAGTAGTTGGATGTTCTCAAATGAGGTCAAAGTGAAGAGAAGGCAAGAGCTTTGAGGGCAGTGAGGAAGGTGGTGGTCCACTTGGGAAGAGCCTTGGTGCCAGGCTCAGAAACTTGGGCTTTATCTGGGAAAACATGTGCATATTATTTCTCTGTCCAGATCATAAATTCATTGGTTTAGAGAAAAAAATATTTATCTCTCTGCAGACACACACAGCAGCAAGCATAGTACTTTGCACATGGTCAATCAATAAAGTCCTTTCAAGCAAAGCAGAATATAGGGGATAACAAGTTGACATGAATACATGACAAAAGAATAGAAATAAAAAGTTGAAGAATAGGCCAACCTTAGAAACTTAGAAAGAGGTTTATTTTTCTCCAAACTTTTCTATTTCCCCCTTCGAGTCCCTAGATCACCTCTTCCCCTTTTTCTCCTCTTCCCTAGAAGGTACTCAGGGTAATGGAGGAAATAGCAGTTGAATATGGGGTTAGTTAGACACAATTTCCAATCCATGCTGTGCTCCTTACCAGCTTTGTGACCATGGGCAAGTCCTTAAGCTCTCTGATGTTCAGTTTCCTTGTTCACAAACAGCAACTCATGGTAATGAACTCACTGTTTTGACAATTTACCTAATAGGGAAGTTCCTTTCTGTCCACTCTGCCTTTCTCTTACTGAGGCACCAAATCCAGTCATGACCTCCAAGCAGTTTTCCAATGCTCCAGGATTCATTTCTCTCCTTCCTTGCCCCTGCCCAGCCTTTATACATCTTAAAAGGGGTAACTTGTGATGCAAATAAATGAAACTTTAATGGTGCAATAATAGGCAGTTAGAGAGTTACCTTTGTCAGGGCAGCCCTCACAGTCATTTACATAATATTAATTGGTAATCACTTTTGCTTAACACACCTGCTAGGCAGTAAGAGTTTTCAGCTGTAATGTGTAAAGTTTATAAACCATTAGGAGGCAGAATAGTGCAAAGAGGAAGAGCATGATCTCCTGAGCTTATCTACCTCCATGGAAATCCTGGCTTCACCTACCTGCTGTGACTGTGGGTGGGCAAGTTACTGAAAACCCTTTGCACCTCAGTTTCTTCATGAGAAGAAGAGGGAGAATAGTATATATTGTATGAAGTTGTTAGAAAGATTAAATGAGTTCATATATATAAAGCCCTTAGAACAGTGCCAGAGTCAGAATTAAAATCCGTTGAATAAAATGATTGAAAGATCCCTAAATACAAAGAAAAGGATACATGTTCTTGTACTATGAACCTTCTTTTATTCAAAACAGCTAACCCTATAGTGTGAGCAGACATGCAAACTGACTCAGAGATAAACACCTCACGTTCCTACTAAATGAAGGTTAGACATGCAAAGATTTATGATGTGTGACACATACTAGTCACTCATTCATGCACTGAGAAGAAAAAATAGGTGAACCAAGCCCAGACACAGAAAACTTTAGCCTGTCTCTCTCTCACACACACAGATACACACACACATCCTTTTTTCTATGTCCTATACAAGCTCTGTATCTTATTGTATGCAGGACTGTTAATTTTTAAACAAGTTGAATTTAAAGCCATTAGGAGCTAATTTAAAATTATAGTGTAGTACTTATGAGTATGAACTCTGATTCATATTTAATTTCTTTATCCGTTTTGCCTGTTTTACAGATAAGCAGATTGAGGTGAGGAGATGTTACAATACTTGCGCAAGATGATTGGGGAGTGGAGCTAATTTTATTGGTCTGTAATGGGTTACAGCTTTAAATTCTCCACTCACCTAATCTCCACAACATCCCTCCAAAAAAAGACACATACTCATTTCACAACTGAGGAAACTGAGATCGAACAAGAATTGGAAGCTTGTGCAAGATTATGGAACTATTAAGTAGCGGAACTGTAATTTAGACTTCTGTTTGCCCACCCAAATGCTATGGGTTTTTTCTGGATTTCTCAACCGTTGTCACTTTCCAGTAGCTAGGTAAAGCCATATGAAATTAGTATAGAATTTATAGATCACAAATGATCAAATTTGGGACGTTCATATAATTCAGTGTATACTTAGAGATGTGCTGTGCATAAAGCATCACAACTCTTTACTACCTTTCTTGCTTCCTTACCTTTTCCTTTACTTTCTCAAATTCACAGCTTAACATCCCATAGGTATTGACACTGATTTGAATGGAACATCATTGGAAAGGATCTTGGAAGAATATAAGATACAGTCTTTGCTCTCAGATGACTACAGTCTAGTTGGGAAGAAAAGACACTCACAAAAGAAACTATCAAAGAGCAAAACAATGGAGAGATTCATTTGGATATCAATTCATCTGAATATTCATATGTCAAGCCCTGTGCTTGCCGATGGTGGATGCAGTGATGAGTAAGAGACATGGTTCGAGTCCTCATGGAGTAATGGAGGAGAGATTAGTGAACAAATAATTGAATAATCACGGATGTAAAATATGCTCAGAGTGCTTATCTGTTCTTTTTTCTTCTGGCTGAACACCCTACCTGGACAAGTCCTGGTCCTTCAGACCCTGCCCTGGGGTCCATCTGCAGGACCTTCTCTGACCTCGGTAGAGTGGATGTTGATCAGTAAACTTTTGAAGCAGCCTGTTTTTCTTTTACAGACTCCCATTTCTTCGTCTTTGAAGATGACTTTTCTGGCAATTCTGGGATAGAGCCAACCCCTTAATGTAAAGCAAGTATGTAATCAAGCAGGGTGGGCTCATTTTCTCTGTGAGTGACTGCTTGCAACTACAAATAAGTATCTAGCTTGGGGGAACTAAATAAAGAATGTGATTAAGAACTTTCTTCTTAAAACATGAAATTACAAGCCACCGCAGGCTCAGTTACAAGTATGCTCATGATTTGCAGAGAGTCAAATATATTCTTGATGTTTCTTATGCTACTAGTTAAAACCATGCAGCCTTTGGGTGGAGTACTAGAAAGAGGATTTAATTAGGTAGATAAAATGCCAGATGTAACCACTGAGGCAGTGACACCCTTTAATTGCATTTTCTTTGTACTTATGGTTGAAATTGTAACCAAACAAGGTACTTTGAAAATAGACTAAATTTGCACAAACATATTTTATAAAAGGCCTGACAAATTTTAGTGTACAAAACTGTATGCTTTCACTAACTTGAAGCTCCTGTATTTCAGTCAAGTTTGGTTTTCTATTTAACCCAAGTTTTAAGGACTCCTTTAAAATTTCAATAGTGGGTATATTTTAGGGAACATGAATTGGATGACAGCATATTTAAATCCAAGCATTAAATCATCTTTTAATGGGAAATTACTGTTTCTCAGAAGCTTTTATTTCATTGCCACAGAACAAAAGATCATCTGAACGCTACATAATGGAGCACTTTAATCAATATGTGATTCTGCTGGGTCTTAAGAGTTCCTTCCATTACTTCAAACAATATTTGTACCGATATTTTTATGCGTGATGCATTTGATTTCAAAATCCAGAAATCTTTCGTTTGCTTCATAGATTACAAAAAGTTTTAGACTAATAAAAATAAATTCCTTCATAGAAATTAAAGGCATGGATATATATTTAACAACAAAAGGCTCCATCCTCTCAAAAACTTTACCACTTAAAGTCAACTCAACAACAATAACAAATACAGTAAAGTGAAAATGGCAACCCATAGTTTAATATTTGAACAAGTGAAAACACATGAGTTATTATATTCATTGCACCAAACAACCCTGTGAGTTAGGAATTATTTTCTCTATCTTATAAATAAAGAAACTGAGGCTCAGAGAGATTGAGTCTCACCAAATATCACATGGTTTAAGAACTGAGAGAGCTAAGATTTAAGATCAGTTTCATCAAACCCCAAAGCCAACACACTTATCCATAAACAGTATTGCTTGATGGGAAGGAAGAAAATCGACTCTTAGGCTATCATAGTAATCAAAGATGGGGGCTATAAAGTGAAAGCAGTAGGAGATTACCCAGTGTGACTTCCAGCTGGATGAAATAATTTTCAATAACTGAAGAGTGACACATTTCAAAAGAAGAAGTAACAGAAAATTGGTAATTTAGACATACATTTTTAAAATATTGCATAAAATCAAAGCTGATTTTAGTTTCCACCTTGAAAAGCTATGTGGTGATTAAGAACACAAATTGTGGAATAAGGTTATGATGGGTCCAAGCTCTCGCTCTTTTAATAGCTACGCAACTGTGGGCACTTAACCTTTTTAAGCCTTAGTTTACTAAATCATTTTTTAAAATAGGGATAAAAATAATAATTTCATCTTAGCCTGGATTTCCCCTAATAGCAGAGCCCGAGGTAAGACTTATATACAGGAAGATTATTTTGGGAGGTGATCTTAAGGAAGGTTTGGGGGTGGTTTGGGGGTGGGAAGAGTCAAACATGAACAAACATGAAAGGAAGACAAGCCAATCCAAGGGCTAAAGGGGGTAGATCCCTCTGATGAACCCTTGAAGAGCTGTGTTAAATGCATCTCAGAATTGCCCCTCCAAGAAATAAAAAAGGGGAATATTTATCCCTCATTCCCAGTTGGTCAGAGTAGCTTTATGTTGTGTTAACGTTCTCCTACTTAAAGGTGTGCATGTGTGTCAGAATAGTGTGGAGTGGACAAGCATAGGAAACCCACTTCATGGTGATGGAAAAACCCTAGGTCAGGAAGTATGAGATACTCAGTAGAGTCAAAGCAAGATTCTTTCAAATTGCACATGTGCATAACTAATTGCTATAGTAAAAACTGGCATATAAAGGTGAGCCAAAAATTAGTTGATAGAAAGAATAACAGCAATTGCCAGAGGCTAGTAGATTGGATAAAGGGATTGACTACAAATGTGTTGAATAGTTTTGGGAAATGTTCTATATTGTGAATGTGGTGATTGTTACATAACTATATACATGTCACAAATATATCTGATTGCACACTTAAAATTAGTGATTTTAATTATTAATATAATTATAATTACTAATGTACATTATACCTCAGTAAAGTTAATTTTAAAGGAGGGTGAGCCAAGATGTGTAGTACATACAGAGGTGTCTGATAATAAGTACCTACCTCACATCATCATGAGGAATAAATGTAGTCATATATGCAAAGCACATTAATTAATATATATTTGAATAATAGTAGCTATTATAATTACTAATCACCAACTTGAGATAATCCTGGTGACTTTGAAATAAGTGGGAGAGTTGGGAACTTGAACTAGTTTGGAGGAAATTGATTTAGCCTTGTATCTGTTCAAATTAGAGTAATATTAAAACATAGAAGTGACTTAAGACTTTAGAAATTTTCAATAAGCAGTTAGTGTGGAGCTGGATATTTGACTGGGTGCCTCAAAGAATGAGAGAGTTAATAAAAAAAAAAGAGTTAATGAGAATAACAAGGGAGATTTTGCTGAAAGAAGACGAAAGAGGCAAGGAAATCATTGAATGTACAAAAGAAAGATGAAAACTAGCATTCTTTTAATGTATGCTATGTGCCAAGGACTTAGCATTATTATTTAATTTTCATAACCACACTGTTTGTTGGATATGACTGTCTCCATTATACAGATTAGGAAATTAAGGTTTAGAGAGGTTAGCCCACTAGCTAAAGTTTATGCAGCCACTTCGAACTTGGACAGGTCTGCCTGATCCAGAACCTCTGACTTTAACATAAATGCTCTTTCTTCCATATCATACTTCCTAAAGAGTGCGAGAGTCAGAATTATGGATGGAGACTCAGAATGGCACAGGTCTATTGCGAAGATCTGGAAAGAGGCACTGGATATAATGGCTGATACAAGGCAATGAAGGATAACCTTTAAGAGAACAGTTTCTTTCAGTTGCATGACAAGGTTCAAAAAAGATTTGATGGTAAAGAAAATCTAGACCCAGTGGGTGTAGTTTCCCTGATGGAAAACTTTATCTGTGAAAGATGAAAGGGAAATATAGTAATATAGGTATCTCCACTCAAGGCCCAAGATCCAGATTCTTATTTGATGCAGCCAGTGTAGACCATATGGGTTCGTTTGTTTTTTTTATCTCCTGTTTATGTGTATGCCAAAGAAAAATAACAATCCTAAGCATCTGGCATTTAAACAAGAGGATGTGATTGCTTTATACCAAAGGACACTTGTTATTACAAGAATATAGTAGCACTAAAGCACAGATGGGTCTTTCTTGCCTCTTCTTGTCATCTGCTGCCACTGCTTGCCAAAGGTCTAGAATATGTCTTCAAAGAGAAGCCAAGAGATTGGTGCTCAGATGGTGAGGCAAAGTCCTGATTTACTGTCTCTATCTCTGCTGATTCTAGTTGTTTCTTTAGGTAAATTTTATGTTTTTTTTCAGAATTAGAAAATTATTTCTCAGAATGGCACTGAGCCACAAGCCGCTGCAAGTACGTAATCAAATTATTCTCTCAGATTCAGGAAAGCAAGGGAGGAGTCAGCCACTGACTCAGGGAATAGGAAATGTGATGATAGACCTTTGATGTACCATTCATTAAACAAATATTTATGAGAACCTTTCTATGCCAGGCACCATTCTAAGTGCCACAGGTACAACAGAGAAGAAAACTGAGAAAACCTCAGGCTCCACGGATCTTATACAAAAATAAATATGCATCAGCAATTAAATATGCAAAGTCAGAAAGAGATAGCAGCTATGAAGAAAAATGCTGGCTAAGAGGATAGTGATGTGAGGTTATTGTCTTAGAGTGGTCAGCAAAGTTCTTCCCAAGGAAGTGACATTTGCATAGAAAACTAAATGATGGAAGACAGTGAACCACCAAGCATCCGTGTGAAGATCTTTATGGGGAGAACAGTCAATGCAAAGTGCTCAGGAAATGATGGGAAAGTGCTCATTTGGTTTGAGGAACAGCAACAAGACAGCATGGCTAGAACGTGATGGGAGAGGTGGGAAGTGGACTTAGATCACATAAATATAGTGTGGCACTCCTACTGACAAGAAAGGTGTTTAGATTTTCCCTTATATGTGACAGAAAGTTATTGGCAGACTGCAGGAAGAAGGGCATCATTTGTAATCTCAGTGGCTGTTGCAAACAGGTATGGGAGAGATGAAAACATTCTTGTTCCTGGCCTTCTGCTGAGACAGTCCCCCATCTCTTCAGTCTGGGAACCAACTGCATTTTTCTAGTTACAAGGCATAGGAGACATACCACCCAAGTGCTCAGAATTGTACTGGCTTTTCTGATGACCACAATAGTTCCAGAGGCCAGCCTGTAAAGTGAGCATTTTTTTAGGAAAGGGAAGAATGTCAGATGGCAGGAGCGATGAAGGTCCTAGTAAACAGGACTAGGGCTTATTGTAAAAGTCCAGGGCCTAAATAAGTCAGGATTCAAAGAAATAAATATTGCAAATAAGGAGACTTGGCCCCCTCCTCTGAAACCAGTATGTAGTGAGTGAGGAATCTGTGTGGAGTGAGAAAATGCCTGCAAATCCCAGAGAAATGGTTGAAGCAGCATTTTGTTGCAGGGGAAACAATATCCCACAACTAGTATCCTTGCCAACTGGTAAATCTATAACTACCTCTGCTAGTCAATAAAACGGTCTCATGTTTGTTACATTTTTATTGTTTCCAAAGGCCTTTCATGCATAAGATTTGTCTGACTTTCCCAACAACTTTGGGAGATGGGTGGAACAAGTTAAGAGCCTTAATATTCACAGATGAGGAAGGAGGTATGCAAAGTCATCTGTTCAAGGTCATTGTGCCTTTTAGCTCATTAAGGGACAGAGACAAAGATAAAATGCAGGTCTTCTGACTCCTGATTCAAAGATCCATACCCTAGAGCATGCTATTTTATATGGATTGTAATGATGTTGAAAATACATGGAATAAATGAAACTTTTAGGAGTTAAAAAGTAAATGATTGCCAAGTAGCCCAAAAGGAGACACTTACTGTAGGAGTTAAAGCCTTGGCATGCAGAGAAATCGAGAAAGCTGACTGATCCAAACCCGACTGGAGCTGCCATACCCTTGCTTTAGATACCAGCAGGGAGAAGAATTCATTAGATGACTTTCCAAGGTCTTTTCTGGCCTCCAGAGTGTAGCTCATGAACTTGTCCTCTTCAGAGTTAAATCCATCTATTTAATCAGGCTGCTAGAATAAAAAATGTTCACATGCAGGTGTTGCTCAATTTTATACACTTAACTTTCATACAGCTCAGGCTTTCATGCATTATATACTGACACCCCTGAAGTGCTTTCCTACAGAGAATTCATACTTTTACTTACCAGTTGGCAAACAAGTATTTTAAGCAATCATTTGACAGTTTAATTACCAAAGTATCGCCATTTTTATATCTACAGCTGTGTTTCTATTGTCATTTAAACACTTTTGCATACCACCCTTAGTGTAGGACACAAGAGGCAAATTAAAAAAAAAAAGGCACTACCAGATGATGCAATAACATTGAAACAAAGGCTGAATAATCTGGAAACAAAGGCTGAAATTATTTGGAGGGTTAAAAAAGATAACTTTTTGGTCTCAATACAAAACTGTGTGTTCAATTACATTAAAAGAACATGTATTCATTATTCATAACATAATTCTGGAAATGTATGGTTAAAGATTGTGTCTCAAGAGGCAGGGTGTAGCAATGGAGGAAATTGACAGATCCTAAAATGATGAATGGATAAGCAAAATAAAGTATTTCAGTGATAAGAATTCAGAGAAAATTTCTCAAGATCTCAAGTTATGGATAAGATACACACCTTTATCAAAAGAACACAAGGAGGAGCCAACTTTTTGTTAACAAAGTTTAGAGAAGTTGATAAAATATTAGCAAATTTGGCATCAAAATATTCCATTTAATTTTGCACAAAATCATCATTAAATGTCTTTTCATATATCACTTCAAATATGGTACAGAATCAAGAATAGAAAACATAATTATATAAAATTATAGAACAATAATTTTATTGTTTTTATTTTTATTTAATCTACATAAAGCAAAGATTGTACCATCTGTTAAATCACAATATCTACAGCACCTAGCAGAGTACCTGGTATATGGGAAGAACATGAAACAAATCACATCGTAAACCTTTTATTAGACTCAAACAATGATTAATCAAGAAGTAAAAACCAAACACTTGTATCATAACTAGCAATTCATTATAATTACATGTAAGTCTATTGCTTGACTTATGTATATTCACATTTCAAACACAATTCCAGAATGCATCAAGTAAGGAATTGCCTATAGTCTGAAATCACTTGACCAGAACTGATATATTCCTAGAGGTTTAAATAGAGAACAGATAGCAATGCATAGGAAAAACAGGTGATTTCCATTTCCACAGTTAAGCATGACCTTCACCAAAACACTTGTCTCAAGGCCTATTTTCTCATCTGTAAAAGGTAATTCTTGGTTCTAAAGTGTCAATAGAAGGGGGGGGAAATAGAGTAACATGAAAATTAGGAAAGGTCAAGTCTTCCTTGGTTATGTCCTTATTCTTAAATCATCCCATGCCTGCCCCAAACTCAAAGTCATGCCCTCCTTAGCACTCTCAAGGCCCTCAGTTCAGACCTCTACCTCACCCTTAGTTCATCATCACTTATCTATTTTTCCCTTGTTAGAGGGTAATTCTTCTTATCTCCCAATTATTGGGGAGGTGGCAGTTGATAAGGTCTCAGAAACCTAGAACCAATTCAGAGGAGCCTGTGAAGTGTGTGACCATTCGCTCTGCTTGAGGCTGAAGTTCTCAAGGCACTAAGACACACTTTGAGGTGGAGCAGGGCTCAATGGAAAATGGGTTAGTCTTGATAGCAGCTAAATTTTTAACACATTATGCCCGCACTGTATAATGTGACCCTCAAAAGTCCCCTAGGTGGCTACTGTTAGGCTTACAGAAACTTGACCAATGCCATCCAACTTTTAAGGGGCAGAGGCTGAATTCGAATTCACGACAAACATGTTTGACTTCCCACCAACCGTGTTAGAAATCGCGTTTGCGTCCCGGAAGCGGACCCTGCCAGCTGCGAAGTTAATACCCACCCGCAGGACTCGGGGGGGAGGGGGCTGCTAGAACCTTGGAGACCTGGCCACACGCGGGCCTTAAGGGGGTGGGGGTCGCCTTAAGGAAGGAGGGCTTTTTCTCACCCGACAAAAAATAACTCCTCAACTGGGAAGGGGTTCTCTTCGAGTGCCGCCCATGCTAGGCGGAGGGCTGGGCAGATGGAAGAGGACCAGGCCAACTGGCTGAGGACGCAGCTGGCCCGTCGGCTGGCATCGGAGGATAGTTCAGAGAGAGCGGAGGCGGCAGCCCGGGAGAACCGGGAGAACCAGGAGCCCGGGACGAGGGCCAACCCGGTGGGATGGGACCAGCAAGGCCTGTTGAGAAGGGAGCTGCCCGGCCGAGGGGCCCGGGAGACAGCGGGCCCCAAAGAGGGACAGGAGGCGGCGGAGCCGGGGCCGAGTGAGTCAGAGGGCGGTAGCGAAGAGGGGCGGGGTGGCCTGGAGCCCGGCGGACCGGGGGGCGGGGAGATGGAGGCCCCCGTGGAGGACTTGGGGAGGAGTAGAGAGAGGCGGGGAGAGAGCGCCCAGGCGGACTCAAAAGAAGCGCCGCCAGGGAGCCAGAGGAGACAGGGCTCGTGGAAGCCGGGAGACCAGCAGCCCGGCACGTTACGGGAAACGTACTGGGAGAGGTCCCAGGAGCGCTACAGGGAGAGGGCGGTGAAGCCGAGGGTCAAGGGCCAGGTCGAGTGGAAGTACCCGCTGGGGAAGAAGCCCAGCTGGCTGAAGCCCGCGACGCTGGTGGAACCCGAGGAGAATGAGGTTTATAAAGAGGATCTCTTGATCCCGGCGCAAGTGCGGCGGCCCACGATCAGATTCAGTCTCCAGGCCAGATCTCGCCTCCAGTCGCGGCGGTCGGCAGTCTGCTGCCCCTCCAGCAGTGTCATCAACGAGCTGGCGAAGATGGGCGACCCGGATGTCCTGGAAATGGTGCAGGAGGAAGGTAGGAGCCGGCGGGGTGGCGCGGGGGGGAGGGTCGGGCTCCGTGAGTGGACCGCGCCACTCTAGGCGCGGGGACCCCGGGGGACGTTGGCGGCCCTGCGGCCGGGATCCCGGGGATGTTCGCGTAGCGGCGTGCCCTGCGCGAGACGGGGACTGCAGGCGAACACTCCCTGCCCGGGCCGGGGATTTTTTCGGGCTGCTCCCGCGAGGCCAGCACCTGTTCCGAGCGGTTCCGAGACCGCCCTCCTTGCTCCTCTGGACGCCACGGAGCGGTCGCACAGTGCAGGGAGGCGAGGCGAGCACGCCGGGCGAGTGAACTGAGGTGCTCGGGCCTCTGAACCCAGGCAGAGGAAAGAAGGAGTCTCCCACCGAGAAAGCCTAAGCTTAGGGCGCATGACAGCAGTTCCCTGTGTGGGGAGCTGGCCCTCGAGTCTTGCTGCCCCTTTCTATTCGCCGACTACTGCTCAAGCTTTGAGATTATCGTTAATCATGGAAGGGCAGACCGAACCCTAAGGTCCATCAGTTTGAGATTCTTATGCACTTGGGGAGGATGCTGTTTTACAAGCTTTCATTGAATCTTTAGTTCCGTTGAAAAATGTTTGCCCATTGTTTGCTTCGGGGTTTCCCGTCTCCCAGTACCCGTGATACTTGGACTTTCTTCCTGAGCCATGCCTGAGGCCCCAGGAACCGGCCAGAAGCTAAGCAGGTGTGGGTCCAGGGAAATACCAAGCCCTCTGGGACAGGACGGAATAGAGAGAAGGCCAACTCCTGGAAACTCCCGTGTGGCCACCCCGGACCTGTATTCTGTGGGTCTATTTTAGTGTACGCATTTTCCTGAAAATGCATGTATTTTTCTGGGTCTATCTCCATGGCCCTCAATGATACTCAGTTCTCTCAATGACACTCTACTTTCATGTCTTGTTTAGTGTTAGATCTAAACATGGAAACAGTTTTTTTTAAGTGATAAATGATCTAAGAAGTCATACTATTTAGTCTTCAAAGACACCAAGAAATAAAGTGCATTATTGCATCCTCCTCCTCCCCTTTCTTAACAGCTTGAGATATACTTCATTTACATACAATAAAAGTCAGCCATTTAAAACGTACAATTCAAATTTTGGTATATTTACAATTTTGTGGTCACCATAATCTAATTTTAGAACAGTCTCATCACCCCAAATAGAAACCTCTTAGTAGTCATTCCTCCTCCCCACCCCACCTCCCTACCCTCAGCTCTAGGCATCCTCTAGTCTATTTACTGTCTCTCTTGATTTCGCTATTCTGGACACTTCATGTAAACAGACTCATACAATATGTGGTCTTTGTAACTGGCTTCTTTCTCTTAGCATAGTGTTTTTGAAGTTCATCCATGTTGTAACTTGTATCAGTTCATTATTCCTTTTTATTGCCAAATAATTTTCCATTGGTGCACATTTGGATTATTTCCACTTTCTTGGCTACTGTGAATAATGCTGCTATGAAGATTTATTGCAAGATTTTTGTATGAAAATATGTTTCTATCTTTCTTGGGTATACACCTAGGAGTGGAATTGCTGAATCATATGGTAGCTCTATATAAAACATTTTGAGAAACTACCAAACTGTTTTCCAAGCGTCTGCGTCATTTTTCATATTTTCACCAGTAATATAAAACAGTTCCAATTTCTCCACATCTTCACTAACATTTGTTATCGTCTGTCTTTTTTATTTATAGCAACCCTAGTGGTTGTGAAATGCTATCTCAACGTGGTTTTTTTTTTTTTTTTTTCAAACATCTTTATTGAAGTATAATTGCCTTACAATAGTGTGTTAGCATCTGCTTTATAACAAAGTGAATCTGTTATACATATACAATATGTTCCCATTTCTCTTCCCTCTTGCATCTCCCTCCCTCCCACCCTCCCCATCCCACCCCTCTAGGTGGTCACAAAGCACCGAGCTGATCTCCCTGTGCTATGCGGCTGCTTCCCACTAGCTATCTATTTTACATTTGGTAGTGTATATATGTCCATGACACTCTCTTACCCTGTCACATCTCACCCCACCCCCTCCCCCTATCCTCAAGTCCATTCTCTAGTAGGTCTGTGTCTTTATTCCCGTCTTGCCACTAGGTTCTTCATGGCCTTTTTTTTTTTTTTTTTTTTTTCCCTTAGATTCCATATATATGTGTTAGCATACTGTATTTGTTTTTCTCTTTCTGACTTACTTCACTCTGTATGACAGACTCTAACTCCATCCACCTCATTACAAATACCTCCATTTCTTTTTATGGCTGAGTAATATTCCATTGTATATATGTGCCACATCTTCTTTATCCATTCATCTGTCGATGGACATTTAGGTTGCTTCCATGTCCTGGCTATTGTAAATAGAGCTGCAATGAACATTTTGGTACATGACTCTTTTTGACCTATGGTTTTCTCAGGGTATATGCCCAGTAGTGGGATTGCTGGGTCGTATGGTAGTTCTATTTGTAGTTTTTTAAGGAACCTCCATACCGTTCTCCATAGTGGCTGTATCAATTTACATTCCCACCAACAGTGCAAGAGTGTTCCCTTTCCTCCACACCCTCTCCAGCATTTATTGTTTCTAGATTTTTTGATGATGGCCATTCTGACCGGTGTGAGATGATATCTCATTGTAGTTTTGATTTGCATTTCTCTAATGATTAATGATGTTGAGCATTCTTTCATGTGTCTGTAGGCCATCTGTATATCTTCTTTGGAGAAATGTCTATTTAGATCTTCTGCCCATTTTTGGATTGGGTTGTTCGTTTTTTTGTTATTGAGCTGCATGAGCTGCTTGTAAATCTTGGAGATTAATCCTTTGTCAGTTGCTTCATTTGCAAATATTTTCTCCCATTCTGAGGGTTGTCTTTTGGTCTTGTTTATGGTTTCCTTTGCTGTGCAAAAGCTTTTCAGTTTCATTAGGTCCCATTTGTTTATTTGTGTTCTTATTTCCATTTCTCTGGGAGCTGGGTCAAAAAGAATCTTGCTGTGATGTATGTCATAGAGTGTTCTGCCTATGTTTTCCTCTAAGAGTTTGATAGTGTCTGCCCTTACACTTAGGTCTTTAATCCATCAACGTGGTTTTGACTTACTTTTTTTCAGTGACTAAATGTGTTAAGTACCTTTTTCAATGCTTATTGACCATTCATATATCTTCACTGGAGAAATGTCTTCAGATTCTTTGCCCATTTAAAAAATTGAGTTATTTGCCTTTTAATTATTGTGTTGTAAGTGTTCTTTATATATTCAGTGTATATGGCTTGCAAATATTTTCTTCCATTTGGTGGGTTCTCTTTCCATGTTCTTGATGGTGTCACTTGAAGCAACTCCCCTTTTTTTAAACAAAAAATAATTTAAAGATAGAGGGAAATACAACTATTGAAAACTTTAGACTAATGGCTCTGCTAAATAATGCAGTAAACTTGTTAGGGAAAATGATTGATGTTCAGTGTGCAAAAGAAGTCAAATGTCTTTTAGACAAATAAAATTAGAAGTCCTATTCTGTACTTATTCAGTGGTTTCCTCCTTTGCAGAGAATTGTTTCCTATTGTAATTTCAGTAATCTGAAGCTCTTAATAGATTTTTTTTTTCATTTGAAGCATTCAGTATTTACTTATAATCAGTCCTTCTGAAGTAAAGCTATGAGAAATATATTCTTCATTGAAGGAAGAGTGGAGGGAAAAAATGTGGAGTATGTAACTTTATACATATAATGAAGGAAAAAATATATCAATATGGCATTACAGAGATTGACCATTACTCTCTCTCAGATGTTAGAAGATCTAATTTAGCCTCAGGATAATTTTGCTTACTAGAATTTATATGTAAATCAGTGTTACTTCAGCTTGAGGTCATACTGAAGCTTCAGTCCATCCCAGGAAGGTTTTAGAACTTTTCCTGAAGTAATTTCAGTTCCCCTTTTCTTGGCAAAGACTTTTGTAATTGATTTATATTTCCTCTTGTTGTGATAAAAGCTTTGCCTCTGATTTGGGTGGAGGTAGGAGAAAAGGATATTAATGTGGAATACATGTATTTGACGGTTGGGTCTCACGAATGCACCCTGCCCAAATTCCTATAACCTGTTTTGTTCATAGATCCAGAATCCAAATAGCAGAAGACAGTGGCATTGGTAAGAGCAGAGCTGAAGGAGCAGGGTGGTCCAGGCCACTCAGATGACTCTTATTTTTCTAAATGTCTTTCAATATGTTGATTAATTTGCTGAGTTGGTTTTATTGCCCATTATTAGGATTTCTGTTACTTCTAGGGTTATATGAAAAGTGCATTGCAATGAGGATGTATTTTTTAACATTGACAGTCACGTGGAATTTTGGAAACCCAGTTCTAAATATATGTTTCTTTCTGGAGTTTAATGACACAGTTATGAAAACAAAAGTGTTGGTTTCAGAAGGCTGAACGATACTGGGTTCCACAGCATGAATTTTTAAGAGCTACTTTTATTCCTGTATTTTAAAATACAAATGGATTTCTTAGAGTAAATTCCCCAATATAGGTAAGTCTGGATCTGTGTATTATGTATTTCCTAAATCACCTTTGAAGAGTAAATATGAGAAAGTTAAACAATTGATTTACATGTGATAAAATTTCTTCCGGGAGAGAGAATGTTAACATTGTGTCTTTCAGACATAATGGATGTTTCTAGGACTTGTTATATTTTCTCAGTTTATTTTCTTAACAGTTGAACATTTAAGCAATCAGTGATCTCCAATTAGCTGTTTTCCCACAATCTAATAATTTTTAAAATGAAATTATAAGGGCAATGTGTAATAGACCATTTAAATAGTTATGTAAAGAAACACTGCTAGTAAAATATCAATGTTGCTGAAATTGAACTATTGACTGGTTGACATTGTAAGGAAGTTCTGATTTGAAATATTCTTTCTTTGGCTGATTTATGACACATTCAGCATTGGAAAAGAAAGTTTAAGGGTTTAACATTGGAAAGGGCAGTTTTAAAATTGAATGTAAAGTTGCTTGCGTCTTTACAACTACATCAAGCATTGTATTTAACCAAACCACCTATCCTTTAGTAATATGAATATTTGATTGCATATATGTTATTTTATGCCGCTGGAAGAAGTGTAAACTGAGAAGACCATTTGGTAAGTGCAAGGGCTATTTTTGGGTTCTGGGTTTGCTGCAGTGTGTATTCTTAGTAAGGTGCTTTCAGTGAAAACTCCAAGCTGTCTTTGGGCTGGCTTAAATTTTAGCTCATATTTTATGATTCTCCAAAGTGATTGATATTAAACCCTTCGTAGTTCTGGTTTCTAGCCCACAGGAAAAGTACAGTCAATTCTATTGACTTTAGAGGAAGTTGCAGGAATAATGAGAAGCCGATCTAGAGTTGTTGGCTTCAAATCTTGCCTCTTCAGATAGGCCTCTGTTTCGACAGGTTTGGAGATTATGCACAGTTTCTTCAACTTTATACTCTCTGAGTGAGTGTGAAAGTGTATCTGGGTCTATGGCATGTGTGAACATCTGATTGTGTGTGTGAGAGAGAGTGAGTGAGAGTGAGTTAGCACTATGTGTGAGAGGGAGCATGGTGTGTGAGGAAATACATCTATCTTCTTTCATCTTTCTGCTTTTCAGAAAGGGATACGGTTTACAAAGTGCGCTCTACCTGGCTCTCAGGGAGCTTGCAGTCTTGTGGAGGGAGGTATAATTGGGCTGGGTACCCACAAAAGGCTTAAGTTCAGGGTGGTATGGGGGCAGGGAAGAGGCTAACTGTGGGGCAGATGAGGAGGTTTCAGGCAAGGCTTGAAAGGAGGATGTCAAAACCGATATAAAGTGAAAAATAAGCAAGAATTAGCCAAAAAAGATAATCTTGTTAGATCCAGGGCGAGGAAGCAGCAAGTTGAAAGGCGAAAGCATAAGAGAGAACTAGTACGGACAGGAGATAATCTGGAGGAACTGTATTGACCCCTTTCCACATTCTCAAATAAACGCATTGCATCAAGTTCTGATAGCAGTTTGAAAATATTTTTTAACCAGGTGTTTTATGTTAAATGCAGCAAAAATAATTAGAGGAAGGAGGGGTTAATGCTTCCAGTTTTTCTACTTTCTTTTCTAAAATACAGAATTATAAAATACTCTATAACTCTAGCTTAAGGTGTGCATTTGTTTGCTCTGTGCTTGGAACTATATTTAGTTCTATGCACAATAGTGAGTGTTTTTGCCCTCAAGAAAATAAAAGCCTCCTTACGTCAGTGTGCAAGTACAATACGTTGAGAGACAAAGCATGTATTTCTTAGAATCCTGTTCTTTATCAACTTATTATAAGAGTTTGCTAGGGGCTTCCCTGGTGGCGCGGTGGTTGAGAATCTGCCTGCCAGTGCAGGGGACACGGGTTCGAGCCCTGGTGTGGGAAGATCCCACATGGCACGGAGCAGCTGGGTCCGTGAGCCACAACTACTGAGCCTGTGCGTCTGGAGCCTGTGCTCCACAACGAGAGGCTGCGATAGTGAGAGGCCCGCGCACCGCGATGAAGAGTAGCCCCCACTTGCCGCAACTAGAGAAAGCCCTCGCACAGAAACGAAGACCCAACACAGCCATAAATAAATAAATTAATTAATTAAAAATTAAGGAAAAAAAAAGAGTTTGCTAGATTGGTTTCCTTTTTATTGGAAAGTCCAATGAGAGGTGGTCAAGACATTATGGAATTTTGAGCTGTACATCTAGACAGTATTCATGGGTAAAACCCTTAGATGATGGTACTGCATAATATTTTATATTTTTCAAATAATTTTTAGTTATATTTTTAATCTTTTAGATGAGAAAACCTGTACTTAGAAAAGTTGTGATGTGGCTATAGCTATAGTTTGTTAGTTTTCAAGCTTTGCTTATGCTAGCTATTAACTTTTTAATAGATCTTGCAACAAAAAGACCTGAATACAAAAGATATTCTTTCATCTTTATTCTGACACTCTAAAACTCATCCCAAAGAATTTAAAACAGTTCTGAAAATTAATAAAAGAATAGAATATATCCTAATAATAGTAGCAATATCAACAAGAATAACTAATATTCATTGATCACTTCTGTGCCAATGACTGCATGAAGCAATTTACATGCATTTTTTTCATTTAATGCTTGCACATATGTTAGGAGATAGACATTAATGCCATTTATGTGATATTTGGTAACTGAATTTATGTCATATTCTTAAGTTGCAAGGAGGCTAGGAAATGTGTTTTTTCGTTTTTTGTTTTTTGTTCTTTTTTTGCTAGAGCTCTTTGCTGTACCATATAATTAGTATTTTGTTAGTAAAGAACAAGGAAGAGAAAGGATATTTGTGGGGAGCCAACAGCATCTGCTGTGTTAATTGCCCACCATTAATAATCTTCCCCGTTTCATTAAATGAAATCTCAAATTGCTCAAGCCTAGGAGTCTTTACTCTTCTTTGTCTCTCCACCTGCACATCTGAAATTTGATAGCAGTTTGTTTCCAATTTTTACTCAAATATCTAAAATCCATTTATGTGCCTTCATTTGCACTGTTCCAACTCCAGGCCAGACCGCCATCATCTCTTGTGATTCATTGCAGCAGCCTCATAATTTGTTTCCTTTCTCCATTCTTACTTTCTTTTATCCCATTCTCCAGTCAGCAACTAGTGCTTTTCATAAAATTTAAATATAAATTCTGTTTAAAAGCTTTGTTGTGGCTTACTATTTCTCTTACGAAAAAATACAGGCATACGAGGTCCTCCACAAACTGTCTCCCACTCCATGCCTGTCCAACATCTTCTCAGGCCTCTCTGCCATTTACCTATTCATCTCTAGCTTGACCTTCGTTTCTTTCAACACCTAAAACTGTTCCTGTCTTACAGCTTTTATGTGTTCTTATGTGACTTGTATCCTCTCAACTTTCACATCTCAGTATAAACATTACTCCCTCAGAGAGATTTTCTGAGTTTCTCATGTCTAATTTGCACCCCTCCCTGTTTCTCTCTCCCTCTCTCTTTGCTCTTTTTGTCTCTTTTATAGCATTTATCACAATTTTTGGTCTGTCTCCTCTACTGTACTGTAAATCTCTTAACAACAGAGAATCAATACATGTTAGCCATTATCACCACTGTCATTATCAATATTATACTGACGATCAATGTCAAGAGCTGTGAAAAGTCTGAGATTTTACCACACATGGAAGTTAACCAAGTAGCCTGTTACAATTTCATGGTTACTGGTAGAAGATATGAGACACCTGGATCAGAGACAAAGGACAGTTTACTATTCACAGCATTAACAATAGGATGAGTAGCAGCGTGTTCCAGTTTCCTGAGCCCAAGTTGCCGCAGATCAATGCAGAGAGGGCCTGCACATTCGGTGGGTGGTTTGCAGTACAGGAGAGCAATCTGAGCTTAGGGAACTTGAGTCTTTTTTATCGGTCAGTAATTTGCCTTCCCTTTGCTCTGGAGGGAGACACTGATCCAGTCTTCCAAGACTGTAAGCGAACGTGTCCTTTGCTCCTGAAGGAGTCTCTATCTCTATCTCAACAAAGATCCTTGAAAAGATAATCCAGAACAAAGGGCAGTCCATGTCTCATTTGCAAGATGTGCAGAAACCTGAAAGACCCAAGGAGAATTGTATCCCAACATCTACCCTTACCTGTTCATCCCTAAGTAACATACTTTGGTTTTGCATAGCTAACTTTATATAACTGAAATATTACTAAATATTTCTGCCTTTTTTGCTGAACTATTTTTGGGAGATTTATCTATGTTTTTGCATGTAATTAAAATGAATTCACTTTTGTTGGTAACTATAAAACGTGGTATGATTATACCACACTGTATTGATCCATTTTACTATTTCTGGATATTTGAGGTGATGTTGGTTTTCTAGTTAACCCCAATAATACTGTTATGAACATTTTTGTACGTTCCCATAGTGCATGTATTTCTACTGAGTTTGTACCTAAGATAGCATTTTTAAACTTTTTGATCTCAGAACCCCTTTATACTCTTAACAATCATTAGGAACTTCAAAGAGCTTTTGTGTATGTGAGTTAAGTTTATTGGTATTTACCAAGGATATCCACTTTTCCACTTCTAGTCAACATAGTACTGGAAGTTCTACCCAGAACAGTTAGGCAAGAAAAAGGAATAAAAGACATCCAAATTGGAAAGGAAGAATTAAAATTGCCTCTGTTCACAGATGATATGATCTTTTATGTAGCAAACCCTAAAAATTCCATAAAAAACCTGTTAGAACTATAAATGCAATCAACATTTATAAAGTATCATAATATGAAGTAAACACACAAAAATCAGTTGCATTTTTGTATATAAACAATGAACAATCTCAAAAGGAAATTAAGAAAATTTTTTTACATTAGTATCAAAAAGAATTAGATACTTAAGAATAAATTAACCAAGAATGTGATGACTTGTACAAATAAGACTACAAAACATTGCTGAGAGAAATTTTAGAAGTCATAAATACATGCAAACACATCTCTTGTTCATGGATTAGAAGACTTAATATTGTTGAGATGTCAATACCACCAAAGTGATTTATAGATTCAGTGCTATCCCTATCAATTTTAATTATGTTTTTGGTAGAAATAGGAAAATCCATCCTAAAATTCATATGGACTCTTAAGGGACCCCAAATAGCCAATCAATCTTGAAAAAGAAGGACAAAGCTGGATGACTCACTGATTTCAAAATTAACTACAAAGCTAAAGTTATCAAAATAGTATGGTACTGGCATAAAGACAGATACATAGACCAATAGACTAGAATAGAGAGCCCAGAAATAAACTCTTGCATGTATATGGTCAAATTATTTTTTTCAAGGATGCCAAGGCCATTCAATGGGGAAAGGTCAATCTTTTCAATAAATGGTGGTGGGAAATTCGGATAGCCATGTGCAAAAAAGTGAAGTTGGGTCCTTACCTAACACCATATACAAAAATTAACTCAGAATGGATCAAAGACCTAAATGTAAGACATAAAACTATAAAACTCTTAAAAGAAAACATAGGACAAAAGTTTCATGACATTGGATTTGAGAGTGGTTTCTTGGATATGACACCAAAGGCACAGGCAAGAAAAGAAAAATAGACAAATTGACCTCACAAATATGAAAAAAAATTGTGCCTCAAAAGACACTGCAAGTAAAGTAAAAAGGCAAACCACAGAATGGGATAAAATATGAGCAAATCATATATCTGATCCAGTTAGAGAACTCCTAAAACTCAACGATAAAAGACCAAACAACCTGATTTAAAAATGGGCAAAGGACTTGAATAGGCATTTCTATAAAGAAGATATAAAAATGGCCAAGAAGAACATGAAAAGATACTCAACATCGTAATCATTAGGGGAATGCAAATCAAAACTACAAAGAGGTACCACCTCAAATCCATTAGGATGCCTACTATCAAAAAAAAAAAAACACAAAAGTTGGAGAGGATGTGGAGTAATTGGAAACCTGGTGCACTCTAGGGAAATGTAAAATGGTACAGTGTGGTGGTTCCTTAAAAAATTTAAAAAAGAATTACCATATGATCTAGCAATTCCACCTTGTGTATATACCCAAAAGAATTGAAAGCAGGATCTTGGAGATATTTGTACACCCATGTAGATAGCAGCATTATTCACAGCAGCTAAAATGTGGAAGCAGCAGAAGTGTCCATCAGTGGATGAATGGGTAAGCAAAATGTGGCATACATATACAATGGAATATTATTCAGCCTTAAAAGGCAGGAAATTCTGACATATGCTACAACATTGATGAAACTTGAGGACATGCTATGTGAAATAAACCACTCACACAATGAAAAATACTACATGATTCCACTTATATGTGGTACTTAGTGTAGTCAAAATCATAGAGACAGAAAGTAGAATGGTGGTTGCCTGGGGCTGGGAAAGAGGAGAATGAGGAGTTGGTAATGGGTATAGTGTTTCAGTTTTACAAGATGAAAAGAGTTCTGAGATGGATGTTGGTGATGGTTGCTCAATATTATGAATGAATTGAATACTGTTGAACTGTTTGCTTGTTAATGGTTAATATGGTAAATTTTTTATTATGTGTATTTTATCACAATGAACAAAATTGGGAAAGAAAAAAAAACTATACAAATGGTAGGTTTATATTTTCTGTATTTTCAGAATATATACTAACACTTCCTAAAATTACAGTTACTGTGGATGACTCTTAAGTGGTAGCAATATTTTATTCCATTCCCATTGTGATTTTCTCCCCCAAGTTTTTGACTTGTAAAATATTTCTCAGTGTTTTGCAAATTGGAGTCCCAAGAGAATAAGAATCAGAATTCTATATTTAACAGTTTTTAACGTCAGAAACTTATTTGAAGATGTATTTCAGTCCAAATGACTCAGCACATAACTATAATGAAGACATCTGTGTCAGGAAAGTAATTTGGCCTATTTAAAACTGGTAGTCCTTTACTACCAGGAAAACTCCAGGAAAACACACTGATAGAATAATAAATCTCACATGGTGAGAGCTAAGAGATAAGGATGGACATCCCTACTGAATGTTTTCCTCTCAGCAGTTGTGTGGCTATGGAATTACAACTGTATTCATCAGAGTTAAGTTTATTTCTTAGTGGGTGAGATTACAATCTACACATTAGTATTTGATGATTTTCCTCTATATTATAGACAGTTTTTGGTGCTGAATTATTTTGAGTTTGTTTTGAACAACTTAGCTCCAGGAAGATCTTGGGTGTTTTCTTCCAACATTATTTTCTTTGGACTTCTTTTGTTTAAATTTTGAATTCCTGTTTTCTCCTTCTGCAGACTTTTAACATACTGTGATTGATTGGCCGTTTTAACATGATTTTGTTGTCGTTGTTCTTTAATTTAGAGAGAAGAGCCGGTAGTGAAGAACGTTTTTTTGAAGTAAATGAGGTAAGTTAAATATATGTGTTAGCCTCCTATAAGTCAGAACAAAAAATTGAGCCAAGGTTAGAAATGTACTTCATATGAATACTTAGGTCTTTGTACTCCAGTTATTTACTCATACTACATTCTTAATGTTTTGTCCTCCAACCTATTCATTTTTAAGTAAGTAAAGCAAGTTCCATGTTTCATGCAGATTTAATATTGAATCTTTCTGGATGTTATAAGGGAGCAACCATAAGTTTGGATTTGTTTTGAGGCTTTCTGTGATATAAACTCAGAAATGCTGAGACTTGATATGCAAGATAATAGTACTTGGCTTAATACTTTGCTTGACTATAATGCAGGTATAATATTTGATAGCTTTTTTTGTTAAAGTTATTAGTAGTATGTGATTAGTGCATTTTTACTGAGGTGTAATTGACATATAATATATTAATTTCAAGTATACAACATAATGATTCATACCTGCATACACTGTGAAATATCACCACAGTAAGTCTAATTACCATCTGTCATCATACAGAGTCACAGATTTTTTTTTCTTGTGATGACAGCTTTTTTTTTTTAAACAGCTTCAGTGAAGGCTCCTAATTTTTTTATAAAGTCTTTATTGAATTTGTTGCAATATTGCTTCTGTTTTATGTTTTGGTTTTTTGGCCCTGAGGCATGTGGGATCTTAGCTTCCCCCCAGGGATTGAACCCGCACCCCCTGCATTGGAAGGTGAAGTCTTAACCACTGGACCGCCAGGGAAGTCCCTTGTGATGATAGCTTTTAAGATTTATTCTCTTAGCAACTTTCAAATATACAATACAGTACTACTGACTATAGTCACTGTGCTATAAATTACATCCCCATGACTTATTTGTAACTGAAAGTTTGTACCTCTTGACACCTTTCACCCATCTTGCCTACCTCCAGCCACCTCTCCTCTGGCAACCGCCAGTCTGTTCTCTGTATCTGTAAGTTTTGTTCTATATGTTCATTTGTTTTGTTTTTTAGACTCCACAATAAGTGAAATCATACAGTCTTTTGTCTTTCTCTGTCTGACTTATTTCACTTAGTGTAATACCCTCAAGGTCCATTGATGTAGAAATTGGCAAGATTTTATTCCTTTTTTAAGACTAAGAAGTATTCCATTGCATATATATATATATACATCTTATTTATTAATCATCCATTCATGTATATTTAAGGTTGTTTTCCATATTTTGGCTATTGTAAATAATGCTGCAGTGAACGTATGGGTGCATGTATCTTTTCAAATTAGTGTTTTCATATTCTTTGGATAAATAACCAGAAGTAGAATTGCCAGATCCTGTGGTAGTTCTGTTTTTAATTTTTTGAAGAACCTCCATACTCTTTCCCATAGTATCTGTACCAATTTATATTCCCACCAGCAGTGGACAGGGGTTCCCTTTTCTCCACATCCTTGCCAACACTTGTTATTTCTTGTCTTTCTGATGATAGCCATTCTGACAAGTGTGAGGTCATATCTCATTGTGGTTTTGATTTGCATTTCTCTGATGATTAACGATGCCGAACGTCTTTTCATGTGCCTGTTTCCCATCTGTATTTCTTTGGAAAAATGTTTATTCAGATCCTCTGCTCATATTTTTTTAATTGGATTATTTATTTTTTTGCTGTTGAGTTGTATGAGTTCTTTATATATTTTGGATATTAACCTCTTATTAGTTATATGATTTGCAAATATTTTCTCACATTCAGTAGGTTGCCTTTTCATTTTGTTAATGATTTCCTTTGATATGCAGAAACTTTTTAGTTTGTTGTAATCCTACTTGTTTATTTTTGCTTTAATTGCATTTGCTTTTGGAGTCAGATCCAAAAATTATCTCTAAGACTGATGTCAAGGAGATTACCACCTATATTTTTTTTTCTAGGGTTTTATGGTTTAAGGTCTTACATTTAATTCTTTAATCCATTTTGCATTAATTTTTGTGTATGGTGTAAGATAGTGATCTAGTTACATTATTTTGCATGTGACTGTCCAGTGTCCCCAACAGCCCTTATTGAAGAAGACACTATCCTTTCCACATTGTATTTTCTTAGCTCCTTTGTCATAAATTAATTGACCATATATACGTGGGCTTATTTTTGGGCTCTCTATTCTGTTCTATTCATCTATGTTTCTGTGTTTATACCAATACCATTATGTTTTGATTACTATATCTTTATAATATAGTTTGAAATAAGGAAGCATGATGCCTCCAGATTTGGTCTTCTTTCTCAAGATTGGTTTGGTTATTCAGGGTCTTTTGTGGTTCCAGACAAATTTTAGGATTGTTTGTTCAGTTCTGTGAAAAATGCCATTGGAATTATGATGGATTGAATTAATCTGTAGATTGCTTTGGGTAATATGGACATTTTAACAATATTAATCTTCCAGTCCATGAACATGGATATCTTTCTATTGTTTTGTATTCTCTTCAGTTTCTTTCATCAGTGTGTTACAGGTCTTTCACCTCCTTGGTTAAATTTATTCCTAAGTATTTTATTCTTTTCGATGCAATTGTAAATGGGATTGCTTTCTTAATTTCTCTTTATGATCTCATTGTTAGTGTATAGAAATGCAACTAATATTTGTGTATTGATTTTTTTAAACATCTTTATTGGAGTATAATGGCTTTACAATGGTGTGTTAGTTTCTGCTTTATAACAAAGTGAATCAGCTATACATATACATATATCCCCATATCTCTTCCCTTTTGCATCTCCCTCCCTCCCACCCTCCCTATCCCACCCCTCTAGGTGGTCACAAAGCACCGAGCTGATCTCCCTGTGTTATGCAGCTGTTTCCCACTAGCTATCGATTTTACATTTGGTAGTGTATGTATGTCCATGCCACTCTCTCACTTTGTCCCAGCTTACCCTTCCCCCTCCCCGTGTCCTCAAGTCCATTCTCTAGTAGGTCTGCGTCTTTATTCCCGTCCTGCCCCTAGGTTCTTCATAACCATTTTTTTTAAGGTTCCATATATATGTGTTAGCATATGGTATTTGTTTTTCTCTTTCTGACTTACTTCACTCTGTATGACAGACTCTAGGTCCATCCGCCTCACGACAAATAACTCAATTTCATTTCTTTTTATGGCTGAGTAATATTCCATTGTATATATGTGCCACATCTTCTTTATCCATTCATCTGTTGATGGACATTTAGGTTGCTTCCATGTCCTGGCTATTGTAAATAGAGCTGCAATGAACATTGTGGTACATGAGTCATGTGTATAGATTTTATACCCTGCAACTTTACTAAATTTAATAATTAGTTCTAACAGTTTTTTGGTGGAGTCTTCAGGGTTTCGGTTATATAAACTCATGCCATCTGTGAATAGTGACAGTTTTACTTTTCCTTTCCAATTTGTAGGCCTTCTATTTATTTTTCTTGCCTAATTGATCTGGCTAGGACTTCCAATACTGTGTTGACTGAAAGTGGCAAGAGTGGGCATCCTTTTCTTGTTCCTGATCTTACAGGAAAAGCTGAAAGCTGTTTAGTATGATGTTAGCTGGGGGCTTGTCATATATAGCCTTTATTATGGTGATATATGTTCCCTCTATACCCACTTTGTTGAGAGTTTTTAATCATAAATGGACGTTGAATTTTGTCAGATGGTTTTTCTGTATCTTATGATTTTTATCTTTGATATGATCGTATGACTTTTATCTTTTGTTTTGTCAATGTGCTGTATTATGTTGATTGATTTGCTGATGTTGAACCATCCTTGCATCCCTGGAATAAATTTCCACTTGATCATGGTATATGATCCTTTTAATGTATTTTTGAATTTTGCTTGCTAATATTTTGTTGAGGATATTTTCATCTGTGTTCAAGAGGTGTATTAGCCTGTAATTTTCTTTTTTTTTTTTTGTGGTGTCCTTGTCTGGTTTTGTTATCAGGATAATGCTGGCCTCCTAAAATGAGTTTGGAAGTGTTTCCTCTTCTTCAATTTTTTGGAAGAGTTTGAGAATGATAGATATTAAATTTTCTTTGAATGTTTGATAGAATTCTCCAATGAAGCTATCTGGTCCTGGAATTTTGTTTGTTGAGAAGTTTTTGATCACTTATTCAATTTCCTTATTAGTAATCAGTCTGTTCAGACTTTCTATTTCTTTCTGATTCAGTCTTGAAAGATTGTATGTTTCTAGGAATTTGTCCATCTCTTCTATGTTGTCCAATTTGTTGACATATAATTGTTCATAATAATCACTGAGTCTGCTTACATTTACATTAATTGTACTTATTGCCATTTTGTTCATTGTTTTCTGGTTGTTTTCCTCTCTGTTCCTTTCTTCATCTCTTGCTCTCTCCCCTTGTGGTTTGATGAGTTTCTGTAGTGGTATGGTTGGATTCCTTTCTCATTATCTTTTTTGTGTCTACTATAGTTGTTTGCTTTGTGGTTACCATGAAACTCACATATATTAGCCTGTGTGTGTGTGTGTGTACACACATACAGTTCATATTAAATTGATAGCTAGTTGTTTGAATGCATTATAAAACTCCACATTTTTACTCCCTCACATGTTTTATGTTTTTGAGGTCACATTTTACATCTTTTTATTTTGTGTATCCCTTAACTAAATATTGTAGTTATAGTTATTTTTACTACTTTGTCTTTTATCCTTCATACTAGCTTTATAAGTGATTAATCCACTACTTTTACTATATATTTATCTTCACCAGTGAGATTTTTACTTACATGTTTTCTTGTTATTAATTAGTGCTCATATTTTTTCAGCTTAAAGAAGTCCCTTTAACATTTTGTGTAAGTCTGGTTTAGTGGTAAGGCTTTAGAGGCAGCAGGAGAGCACAGGGCTGGGGCACACCCACTGCTTTTAGTGATGGAGCAGGAGAGTGCAGGGACGAGGCACTCCCGCTGGCTTTAGCTGGACAGTGGGAGAGTGCTATCACTGTGTGCACCCACTGGTGCTAGCAAGGTAGAGGGAGAGGGCAAAAATGGCCCCCACCAACACCTCTATCCCTAGAGAGAGTCCTAACAGTCCCTGCCCCTCTGATGGATGCTTTAAGATTGGCAAATGAATCTTTTTCACATATAGTTTAGGTGCTTTTCAAACTGCTTCTTTTGTGGTGGGTCCCAGGGTGAGTGAGTCTATAGATGAGCCCTTTAAGAGTAGAATCTTAGTTCCCTATAGCCCTTTGGGTCTCCTGAACATAAACCCTGTTGGTTTTCAAACCATTCATTTTGGGGGCTTGTCCCTCCAGTGCTGGTCCCAAGGGTTGGGGTGCCTGATGTGGGGCACTAACCCCTCACTTCTCAGGAAGAAGCTCCATATTTGTGAGATCCTTCCTGATTATGGGTGAGCCGCACCCAAGAGTGGGATTTTTGGTGGGATTGCATCTCTGTTTTTCCCACCCTCGTCATTGTGGCCCTTTTATCCTTTGTTTTGGAGGTGCTAGTCAGATAGTTTTCAGTTTTTAGAGGGAATTGTTCCATTTGTAGCTGGAGATTTGGTGTGTCCATGGGAGGAGGTGAGTTCAGGATCTCCTTCTACTGCCATTTTGAACCTGATAAGTGCTTACTGATGACTATGCCAGGGTTTAAGTTACTCAACCTGAATTAAGTAAATATATTAAATAAAATTATAAATAATAAAGTTAAATACAATTTGTAAAAATATAGGATTCTCTTAAGCAAAGTCCTTATTTTATTGATATAAACTTGCAAATAGGTACTAACAACTTAAATTTTTTTTTTTTTTGTATACAGAGTGTAAGCATTCTAAAAGTATTTCAGAGAAAATAATCTTTCTGGTAGGCTCTAGTTGACTCAGAGCCATACTCATAGAGTTGGATGTCCTTGAATTGGGTTAGGGATGAACAGCCAAATAGAAAAAGTCTCTTTAAAAATAGCTTTTTAGGAGTGACTGAAATTCCCACCATGGGAAACACAACTTACCAGAATAGGTTGGCTGTGTGCTACTTAGCTGGATAAACTGGCTCATTTAGCTGGTTGACTTAAGATTTCTAGACGTTCTGAGATCCTTTAGAAGCTCAGTGACTAAAATGCTGAGAAAAATAGAATATGAGAATTGAATAAACTATAAAAATCATTTGGTCCAGTTATTTTTACAGTGTAATTTGTAGGCCACCTGAATAAGGATTATATAAAGAATTTCTTAAAAATGCAGACTCCTGGGACCAACCTCAGACTACTAATCGATAAGGTTGGGGAGTCATGATTTAAAAAGAGCACCCCAGGTTATTCATATTGCCATTAAAGTTTGGAATCACTGTCATAAAGCATAGGCTCCACAACTAAAATGATGTAATATGGCACAGAGAACATACTTATTGAGTGAGTTAGTGAATGAAGACAATTATCTAGAAAATAAAGAACATCAAAAATTAAAGTTTACGTCTTTGGAGCAGAATGAGGAAAGATTTATCTTATGAGATTGACTGATGCAACTTGAATGATAGTAATAATATTGTCATTTTCATTTTGTTCATATTGACATAGCAATAATATACTTCTTGCAGATCTTTATATGTATTGCTCAAGTTAAGTTCAAGTAATTATGAATTACTTCTTATTCTTTGCTTCTTTGTGTATCTTTCATATTTATATGTATATTCCAAACTTAAACTTCTGTAACAAAAAACATTCTCAAGTCATATTTATACTGTTCCTTACCTCTGCACATCTCAAGAGCAACCATAGTATTTTAGAGATAGCATGTGTCATAATTTTTAGTTTTTTTTTTTTTTTTTAGTTTTACTTTTATAGGAAGGCAGTAAGTGACAGGGGAATGTTCAACCCTATGAGAATAGCACTATCATACCAAACTCCCTTTAGACTTAACCTATAGTTAGGTCTAGCATATATATTTTTTTAATATTAAGTACGTTGGAATAAAAACAGCACTTCTCCAAAACAAAGATGAAGAATGGCTGATAAGGTTTAGAGTTATTAAATGGGTATATTATTGAATTAGCTCCAAAGTGTCTGTTGCTCTTACTTCCAGAAAGATGGAGTAGACAAAATTTTCTTTATTTCTTTTGCTAAGTATAGCTAAAAACCCTGGACATTATATGTAAAACAAACATAATAAGACTGTGAATGTTAGAGAAGAAGACAAACTGGCTAGGGACTGCGGGACCCAAGGAACAGCAGTGAAGTTAGTTGCATGGATTTTCTCTTTGCTTCCTATGTTGCAGACTGGGTGCTTGAGAAGCCAGTAATACAGAAATGCTAACTGGCACAGACAAATAAAGCATCAAGAAAAACCTGTACTCCCTAGCCAATGGTCCGGGAACAGGGTGATGCAGGAGGACAGACAATTTTTGGTCAGTAACTGCTCATTGTAGCCAACCACCACAGGAAAAAATTGTAGTCCTGCCACCATCCCTTCCAAAAGAGCTCACGTGGGGAGACTAGACTTTCACCCCTGCCTGGTGTAACAAGGCGTCCCAACTTCCCACAGAGTTGGTGTCAGAGAAGGCTGAATGGGGAGCCAAGACTTTCATCCCGCACTGGGTGATAATGTGTCCCTCTCACACGCTGCCCTGCATGGTGTCAGTGGAGACAAGGTGGATGGCCTGGACT
The DNA here is from genome assembly GCF_949987535.1 of Balaenoptera acutorostrata. Taxonomy (NCBI): domain Eukaryota; kingdom Metazoa; phylum Chordata; class Mammalia; order Artiodactyla; family Balaenopteridae; genus Balaenoptera; species Balaenoptera acutorostrata. The sequence goes on along the minus strand of NC_080072.1, from coordinate 35,930,687 downwards.
TCCACTTTTATCAGTGGTAACAAGGTATCAACCCTTTTTTGCTGTGTTGGTGTCAGCGGTGGCCTGGTGGAGAGCCAGGAGTTTTACCACTGTCTAGAAGTAGAAAATCCATTCCCATACCACTCCCTGCCATGGTGACAACGAGGCCATGTGGGGAGCAGCAGGTGGCACCCTTGCCCTTTTCAGTTAGGTTGGGTTCAGGAAAGACCTAATGATAAACTTGAACTCCCACCCCCACACAGCAGTAATGGGAGACCATCCCACCACCTCACCACCCGCTGGTGCCCACAGAGGCTGAGTGGGGAACCTGGACTTCTACTCCCACCAGGTAGTGAGGCATCATCCCACTGACCCGACCAGAGTGGTGTCAGAGGAGACTTGGTAAAACAGAAGATTTAAATAGACTCTAGAGTCTTATAATAGCCCCAAAGCCCAGATTTCTGTAGAAAATCACATATAATGCCAAGAACCAGAAGGATATCAACTTGAATGAGAAAAGACAATCTCGAGATACTGATGTTGAGGTGACACAGATGTTAGAATGAGCTGATTAGGATTTTAAAGTGACAGTCATAAAAATGCTTCAATGAGCAATTATGAACATTCTTGAAACAAATAAAAACTAAAAATTCTCAGCAAAAAAAAAGATGTTTTAAAGAAGAACATAGTGGAAATTTTAGAACTGAAGAATAGTATAACTGACAAAAAAACTCAACAGCAGAGGGGAAGGGATAGAGGAATGAATCACTGAATTTGGAGATAGAATAGAAATTACCCAACCTAAACAGCAGAGAGAAAGAAACTGAAGAAAAAAAAATGAATAGAGCCTCCAGGACCTGTGGAACTATATCAGAGGTCAAACATTTGTGTTATTGGTAGTCCTAGGAGAAGAGAGTGGGCTGAAAAAAATTTCAAAGAAATAACAGCTGGAAATATCTCAGTTTGTTAAAAGACATAAACCTTACAGATTCAAGAAGCTGGGGGAGCCACAAATAGGATAAACCCAAAGAAATTCATACCAATCAAACTGAAACTTGTTCAGAAAACTAAAGACAAAAAAAAATCTTGAAAGCAGTGAGAGAGAAACAACACCTTAACTCTAGGGGGAAAGTCATTAAAATGACAGTAGATTTCACATTAGAAACCATGGAGGCTAAAGGAAGCAATACAGATTTTTTCAAGAGCTCAGTGCCAAATCAGAATTCTATAGCCACTGAAAATACCCTTCAGGAATGAACAGAGAAATCAAGACATTCACAAAGGAAGGAAGGCTAAAAAAATTTTTCACCAGCACATCTATTCTAAAAGATTGGCCAAAGGAAGTTCTCTAACAGAAAGAAAATGATAAAATAAGGAATTTTGTAGCATGGAGAAGAAGGGAAAAATCAACAGAAAGAGTAAAAGCATGAGTAAATGCAATAGACTTTCTGTCTCGAGTTTTCAAAATTATGTTTTGACAGTTGAAGTAAAAACTTTACAATGTCTGATGTGGTTCTCAATATATGCAGAGAAATAGTTAACACAATTATATTATAAACAAAGAAGGTTTGGGATTGTAAAGGGAAGTGAGGGGTTTATACTTCATTTGACAAGTAAAACATGTATACTGTAAACTGTGATAAATAATGTATATATAATGTAATTAATATCAAAGCATCCATTTAAAAAACTGTACAAGGAGATATACTCAAAAACTGTTTAGATAAATCAAAATGGAATTATAAATATATTTCCAATAACCCACGGGAAATCATGAAAAATAAAACAGAGAAACATAATACAGAAGAAACAAACAGAAAACACAAAAATAAAATGGCAGAACTTTTAATTCCTAATACACCAATAATTACATGAAGTGTAAATAGTCTAACCACACAAATTGAAAAGAAAAAAGAGTTTGGCAAAGTGGATTAAAAAATGCAAGTAAAAGGATTAAAAATATACATTGTGGATGAAAATAAATGCAAACACTAACAAAAAGAAAGCATGAGTGTTATATTAATATCACATCATTAATATCGATTACACTTTGGAGTAAAGAAAATTACCATGGACAGAGCAGGACATGACATAATGATAAAAGGAGTCCATCCAACAATGAAACATAGCAATGCTAAATTTGCATGCAGAAAATAATAGCATCATAATATGCGAAACAAAAACTAATAAATGGGAAGGAGTAATACACAAATCTATAATTATAACTGGAGACTTCACTCTTTTGTCAATAATAGATGGAACAACTGAATAGAAAATCAGTAAGATATAGATGAACTCACATCAACTAACAGGATGTGACCAACATTTATATAATATTCCACCTGACAGCAGCAAAATACACATCCATTTCAAGTGCTGATGGAACACATGCCAAGACAGACTATATTCTGGGCAATAAAACAAACCTCAACAAATTTAAAATAATTGAAATAATGGAATGTGTTCTCGAACCACAATGTAATCAAACTAGAAATCAGTAACTATTGTTAACAGGAACATCTCCAACTATTGGAAACTAAACAGCATACTTCTAAACAATCCAAGGGTCAAAGAAAGCCTAAAGGAAAAAAACAAAACGAAAACAAACAGACAAAAAAAAAAAGTGACCTGAATAAAAGTGAAAATGCAACATATTAACATTTGACAGATGTAGTGAGAGTAATGCTGAAACGGAAATTTGTAGCACTCAACATTTATGTTAGTAGAGAGGAAAAGTCTTAAATCAATAATAAGCTTCCGTTTCAAGAAATAAGAGCAAAATAAACCCAGACAAAACAGAAGGAAGGCAATAATAAAGATAAGAGCAGTAATCAGTAAGTTGAAAACAAAAATATTAGAGAAAAGCATTAAAACAAAAAGTTAGCTCTTTGATAGATAATAAAATTGGCAAACCTCTAGCTAGACTGACAAAAAGAGGAAAGAGAGAGAGGGAAGGAGAGAAAGCAAAATATTTGAGTGATCTCAGAAGTATGTGCTGTGGTGTGCGGGCTATCATGGAACGTGAAGATTTAAATCCACCGTACACCAAGGGAGGCATCACTATTACTTTAACTACAAGTGGTTTGTGTGTATTTATATCTATGTATGGCTTTTCTCTTGGGTTATAAGTATAAATCCTTAAGAATTCTGGTGATGCATTTTCCAGGGTATTCACTTTAATAATTTCAAACAAATGGTGAAAGGCCTAAAATAGCCAATTAATTCTGTCCTTCCTTTTGGTCCCATTCAGGATTCAGCATCATTAAAAGATTGGAGCTCCTTGTTATTTCTCTGCAATGTAGTGCTTCTTAATCATTTCTTGTATCTCAGATTTTTTTTTTATGATTTGTTAAAGCTACCTCCAAAATTCTCATTCTTTCTCAAGCGCCTCTCTCTCTCTCTCTCTCTCCGCATAAACATACACACACATTATACACCCACACATGCACATGTATACACATATATACACGCAGTTTTGCATCCAATTTCAGGTGCTTCATAGCTCCCCTGAGTTGTAGGTTTAGTACTTCTGCACAGAGAACCTAGAGTTTTTATTGTTAAAAGTTATATACTCCCCACTTGCATTATTATTATTAACAGCGTTCTATCTTCTCCATGGTGCTATTAGCAGGACCTGAGCAGCAGAGAGTCCAGTTTTCTCATCAGTGAAGAACCAAGGGTAAGCAGCCATCTGTACTATACTTTCTTGCATGGACATGATGGGGTGTTTTTTTTGTAGTCAGCAATCGTGACTATTTCTCAGTTCACAGTTGTTTTTCAGGTTCTTATACATGATATTAGAGAATTTATTACTTTGGAAAAAAATCAGTTTCTTATGGGAAAAAAAATGTCATCAGATACATTAATGAGAATGACACATAAAGCATAGCACTTTGCTAGCATTTTACTTTCTCACTTTTACAGATGAGAAAATGAAGGATCTGAGAAGTTTAATGACTTGACCAAAATGATCCATATGGTTAGGGGGGCAGATCCTGGACTAGATTAGAATTCAGGTTTCCGAGGCCTAATTTAGTATTCTCTCTCCATACATCTTCCTTCTTACCTGTAAGTACATACCTAAGAATAATCATGAAGAAGTACAGTTTATTTAAAAATCAAATTTGAATATCAATTAAGAGGTTAATAAAGGGATTCAGAATTTTTTTTTAGTTGCGTAGTAAATAAAAGATGCTGTTTGGGAAGATGGGGAAATAGAGTTACATTCTTATACTGACAGTTTTGGTACAGATGTTTCCCTTTTCACTAGAGTACTGATCTTTATGTTCCAGAATGAAGGTTGTGGGATTGATCAAATTATAATACTTGAAATTTTATTGTTTTTATTTTTCTTTTTAATTTATGTTTATTTTTTGACCATGTAAAACATTCACGATTCCAAAGTTGAAAACCGTAGATCGAATAAAGTTTAGTGGAGCCTAACGCTTATGCCATTTTGGTGTCACTTTTTAAGAAGAATAATGGGACAATAATTTACTTTAAAATTTTTACAAAAATGTTTGACTGTGAGAACACATTGCTAGAATCCTTCCTAAATCCTTGAAGGGACTGGTGCAAGTAAGAGGCCCTGAAGCTTAGACTTTATGAGCTTGAAGGTAAATCTATCTCAGTTCGAAACTATGAAACAAAGCATTTCAGAGAAAAATTTCTTCCTTCTTTTTCCCCTTAAACCTTCTGCAGTAAACATTTTTATTTAGTTTATCTTTCCAATGTATCCTTTACTTTTCTGTGTGTGTATGTGTATGTGTGTCTACATACATATGTATATTTATATTCTTCCTCTTTTGTTTTTTTTTAAATAAACTTGTTTACTTTTTTTTTTTTAATTTTATTTATTTATTTATGGCTGTGTTGGGTCTTCATTTCTGTGTGAGGGCTTTCTCTAGTTGCGGCAAGTGGGGGCCACTCTTCATCGCGGTGCACAGGCCTCTCACTATCGCGGCCTCTGTTGTTGCGGAGCACAGGCTCCAGACGCGCAGGCTCAGCAGTTGTGGCTTGCGGGCCTAGTCGCTCCATGGCATGTGGGATCTTCCCAGACCAGGACTCGAACCCGCGTCCCCTGCATTGGCAGGCAGACTCTCAACCACTGCGCCACCAGGGAAGCCCCCTTCCTGCTTCTTTAAAGGCAGCATACTGTATATACTGAACTGTTCTTTGGTTTTCACTTAAAAACATATCCTGGAGTTCACTCTATACTGTGTATCAATTTCACTCTCATTTGTTAGTTTGTGGCATAGTATTCTATTATGCAGGTTTAGGATAGTGTATTCATCCAGTCCCTTTACTGATGGATGTTTGGGTTGTTTTTAATCTTGGAAATCTTTTCTCTTTTTAGTCTTTAACCCTTGGGAATCACTTTTATAATATTTTGGCCAAATGTATCTTTCTAAGTAAGATTTAAGTATCAAAAAGTAAAGGCATATGTAATTTTACCATATATTGCCAAATTCCCCTCTGTTTTGCATTTATAAGAAATATATGAGAGTCCTGTTTCTCCATAGCTTCATTAACAGTGTATTAATAAGTTTAGATGTTTGCCTGTCTGTTAGAGAGATAGATAGTGGACCTTTTTCAAGTGAGAGATTTTTCAGTTAGCTCTGTATCCTAGGATAGTTTAAACTTTCATTTCTCTCAATATGAGTGAGATATTTTATCTTTTTCTACATTGATGGTCATTTTAATTTATTTTGCTGGGTCATTCTGTCTATATTTCTTTGTCTATTTTTTTTGTCTTTGGTCAAACAGTAAGTTATTAAAATTAAACAGTAGGTTTTCCTTTTTTAATCAACTTTGTAATTTAGTATAGTTTTAGATTTATAGATATATGAACATAGTACATAAAGTTCCTTATACATCATGTACATTTTTCCCTATTTGCATCTTGCATTAATATGATACATTTGTTGCCAATAATGAACCAATATTGGTACATCATTATTAACTAAAGTCCATACTTTGTTCACATTCCCTTAGTTTTTCCCTGGTGTTCTTTTTCTGTTCCAGGATCCCATCCAGGACACCACATTGCATTTAGTTGTCATGTCTCTTCAGGCTCCTTTTGGCTGTGACAGTGTCTCAGGCTTTACTCGTTTTCAGTGACCTTCACAGTTTTGAGGCGTACTCGTCAAGTATTCTGTAGAATGTCCTTCAATTATGGCTTTCCTGATGTTTTTCTCATAATTAGACTGGGGTAGTGCATTTTTGGGAGGAAGACAATAGGAGTAACATGCTTTTTTCATCACATTGTATGAAGGGTACATTGCCTACCCACATGACTTATCATTCTTGATGTTAACCTTGATTGCCTGGCTTGAAGTCATATTTGTCAGCTTGCTCTACTGTGAAGTTTTTCTTTCTATTCTCCCTTTTTATACTGTACTCTTTAGAAGAAAGGCACTATGTGCAGCCCACTCAAGAATTGGGAGATTTTGCTCCACTTCCTTAAGGGTAAATGAATTATTTGGAATTCTTCTGTATGAGAAATAGGTCTCCTTTATTTATTCATCAATTTATTTATACATTATTTGTATATTTATATCAGTTTGGGCTCAGAGATATTTACTTTATATTTTGCATTATAGACTCAGTACTACTTCATTTACTTTGTTGCTCAAATTGGCCTTGCTTTGATTATTAAGAGCTTTTTTGATTGATCCCTGTATCCCTCTGATATAACCCTATTGATTTTGCTTTGTTTTTAGCTTTTCTTACTTTCTGGCATTACAAGATGCTCTAAGCTCATCTCTTCTTGTACTTTTCCTGTGTCAGTCCCAGAATCAACCCTTTTTCCTGGGAAATTTTCTTTTAATGTTACAGAAATATCACAAAAGAAAAATCTGTATCAATCAGGGTCCTATTAGGCATACTCAAAACAGGATAATTTGAGGAGGGCTTAATAAAAAACTTTTACAAATATGGGGTGCCATAAAAGCCCAGTGTGTATAGATCTAGTAACCATGAATCCATTATCACCCATAGAACTGAAGGGAATTGGGAGGGAACAATGATTAGATCCCAGGAGAGAGTCATGTACTTGAGACACTCTTGAGAGGCTTAATGACCTTCAGTGGAAGGATACAACCTTCCTGAATCCAGCCTCAGAAAGGAGGACATTTACACTCTTTTCCCTCCTTCCAATCATTTGTGGGAAGCCAGAAGTCAGAGGAGCTCTTTGATACCTATCAGTATAACCAGTCGCCCTCCCAAGAAAAAAAGCAGCGTAGAGATGGATAGAGAAGGGTTCTACTGAGACAAGCCAAAGATATCCAGCAGGAAATCATTGGATATATTTTCCTTTGGGAAAAAAATGTAATCCTACCATTACTATGATAGAACTTCACTACTAATGATTCTATAAATACAGAGGAATTCACATAATTTAACCTTTTATTTTAAATAAAGTAGTCAACAGTGGATTTGATTGAGTACCTAAATGGCTAGCTAAATTGCTAGAAGGATGCTAAAACCATTAAATGAAACACAGAAAAATGGAGAAAATTATACCTAAAGGAACCTGTCTCAGAGTGAGTGCCATTTGTGTTGGGAGGAATAATTTGAAAAGTACTTAGTGTTTAAAGAAGGAGGAATGGGAATTGGAAAGGCACACTAGAGGCATGCCTTAATAACAGTCAACATGCTGTTAACAGGTTTTGAAGGGGTGTGGATCTTGGTCACCTCAGGGATGGTATTCCAAATATTTAATGACATGCTTGGCATAGGCACAAGCCAGCCAGAATGTACCTTTGAATAAATGAGCCAGAAGCAATAAGTATGAATACAGATTAGTATTTATAATTGATCTACATTTGTATTTAGATATGATTGCCCTAGGACTCAGACATTTGTCTCCTAGAGATCTTACTCAGTCTCATGGCTTTAAATACCAATGATATGTTGTAACACTTAAATTTAAGTTTCTAGTATAGACATCAGACTTAAATATTAAGACCTTCAGACTTAAATATCCAAGCCATTTCCCCATCATATGCATTTAAATATCTAAAGACATCTCAAGATTTACATGTTTAAAATGTAATTTTTTCCCAGACAAAAAACTGCTCTTTTGAAGTCTTTCATATCTTAGCTACATACAATCTATTCTTCTAGTTGTTCAAGTTAAAAATTATCATCTTTATTGTTTATACATTACATACAATGAAATGCACCCATTTTAAGTGTACGGTTTGACAAATTTTAACAAATCACAACAATCAAGATATAGATTTCCATTACATCAAATAAAGCTTCCTTTTGCTGTTTCACCCCTGCCCTAGGCAACCGCTGATTTGTTTTTTTAATTTTTTTTCTAAAGTCGTATGTTAATGGAATCATACTATATGATGTATGTAATAGTATATACTATTTTGTGTCTGGCTACCGGCTTTTTCTGTTCAGCACAATGTTGCTGAGACTCATCCAAAACGTCAAATGATACTGATAAATTGAATCTTGTTGAATATATCTGTAGTTTTTTGGTTTCTTTTATTTTGTTTTATTGCTAAGTAGTATTCCATTGTGTGGATATACCAAAATTTGTTTATCCATTCACCTGTTGATGGGTATTTGAATTGTTTTCAGTTTGGGGACCATTATAAATAAAGCTGTTAGGAACATTCGTGTAAGAAGTGTTTGTATAGACATATATTTTCATTTCTTTTCATTAATTTCCTAGGTGTGAAATTTCTGAATCATATGAAAAATGTATGTGTAACTTTATATGAAACTGCTAAACTATTTTAAAACATGGTTGTATATTTTTCATTCCTACCAGTAATGCATGAGAATTCTAGTTACTCTACATCCTCACCAGCACTTGATATTGTCAACTTTTTAATTTTAGTGATTGAATGGAGGTTATCTCATGGTTTCAGTGCTCATTTTCCTGATGAATGATAATGTTACACATCTTTTCATGGGCTTATTGGCCATTCATACATCTTCTTCTGTTAACTATACGTTCAAATCTTTTCTGTATTTTTAGAAATTGGATTATCTTTTTATTGACTTGTAAGAAGCTTTTATGTATTCTGAATGCAAAACCTTTGTCAGTTGTATTTATTGCAAACATTTTCTCCCAATCTGTGACTTTCCTTTTCTTTTACTTAACACTATTTTTAAGAATACAAATTTTCAAAGTTTCAAAGTTCACTTTCTCATCCTTTTTCTTTTATGATCCATGTTTCTTGTGCTCTATCTAAGAAATATTTGTCTGCACCAAAGTAGGGGAGGTTTTCTCAGATTTTCTTCAGTTTTATAGTTTTAACTTTTACTTTTGGTCTAGGATTCATTTTGAGTTAACTTTTGTAAATGACTTGTGAGAATTAAATTTATTTACTTTTAAATATGCATATTTGGCACTACCTGTTGAAATGACTGTCTTTTCCTCATAAATTACTTTAGAACCTTTGTGGAAACTGACCGTTTATGTGTGAGTTTATTTCTAAACTCTCTATTCTGTCCCATCATATGTCTATTATTATGCCAATATTACACTGTCTTGATTATTCTCACTTTATAGGAAATATTAAAATCAGGTAGAGTAATTATTTCTAATTCATTCTTCTTTATCAAAATTGCTTGGCTACTCTAGATTCTTCACATTTCCAAATAAATTTTAGAATCAGCTTGCCAATTTCTAAAAAAAAAAATCTTATTGGTATTTTGATTAGTATTGCGTAGAATCTATAGATCAATTTGAGGAGAATTTACATCTTAACAATATTGATCTTTCAATACATGACCATAAAATATATCTCTATTTTGATCTTCTTTAGTATATCTCAGCAGTATTTTCATTATCAATATACAAGTATTGCACATATATGTTAAATCTGTCCATAAATACTTCATATTTTTGATACTCATGTAAGTATTGGGTTTTTTAAATTTCCAATTGGATATTGCCATACATATATATAATTTTTATCTTGGGTTTAAAAAATATGCAGATTTAAAACACGTGGCAGAATAATAATTCAAAATTTAGGAGTAAAGGTGTTCACATTATCATAATGAGAGAAAGATGCTATTGACAACTTCTATGTAGCACCAATAATATAGGTTTTCAACTCTATTCCTAGAGAAGAGACTCTAAAGACTCTTTTTACAAAAAGATTAAAATTAGATTAAATTTAATGAATTGAAAAGATATAGACAAATTATGTTTATGGCAAGTTTATAATATATGAGAATTTATTTTAATATTATGGTAATATTAAAAAGTCAAGAAAAATGTGTACATTAAATATAACCACTTATTATATTAAAAAATTCAGTGCTTAGACAAAACCAGAAGTAAATACACCAATTAGTTATTGAAGTAACAGGAAATGGGAATGATTTTTAAAATACCTTTTAATAAAAATACCTTTTAATAAAACACTAATAAGTTTTAGTGTTATCCATTTGTAATAAAACATGCACATATTCAGCACATGTTGGAAATATATAATAAAGTTATTAATTCTAAAATTTTAGTCTATAGAATGTTAATTTTATCATTTTGTAATCAAGTCCTTTGATGATCTTCATTTAATATATTTAAAATCAAGTTTAAAAAATATTAACTATTAAGTCAGTACTTTTTCAGGACCAATTGTTGATATTGAGCCCATTGGTTTTTGTACCATGAGGGTATCCGGTATTGAAAGAGCTTCAAAGTAACTTGCCATTAGATGTGTTGATCACAAAGGGCTTTTTACCAGTCATTTAGGTAACTTTTTATACCCTGCATTCTCAGTACTCTTAATGTGGTGGCACTAGTTAACCCATGACTCCAGGGCCAACTTATTCTTTAGGCACAGTAGGCACAGGATACTTTTTTTTTTTTTTTTTTTTTTTTAAAGGATTTTCTTATTTATTTATTTATTTATTTATTTATTTTTGGCTGTGTTGGGTCTTCGGTTCGTGCGAGGGCTTTCTCCAGTTGCGGCAAGCAGGGGCCACTCTTCATCGCGGTGCGGGGACCGCTCTTCATCGCGGTGCGCGGGCCTTTCTCTATCGCGGCCCCTCCCGTCGCGGGGCACAGGCTCCAGACGCGCAGGCTCAGCAATTGTGGCTCACGGGCCCAGCTGCTCCGTGGCATGTGGGATCTTCCCAGACCAGGGCTCGAACCCGTGTCCCCTGCATTAGCAGGCAGATTCTCAACCACTGCGCCACCAGGGAAGCCCAGCACAGGATACTTTTTGTAGCCCATGGAAATGCTTTAATTTTAATTTCTTGTAAAATCAGAATTTAAAAAAACAAAAAAAATAATCATTTTTTTTAATTAAAAAATTTTTAATAGAGGTAGGGGCCCATGAAAGTCATAATATGGTCCTATGTGGCCTCTTAGTGTGTGACTCTTTCACTTCCCTTAACAATTCTGTGATGACTTTAGGTAAAACATCTGAGAAAAACAGTAACTTGTGAATCTCATGAAGGATCCCAAGAAAATCAAAGTGCTAAAGTGAAATGTTTCAGCCCAACAGAATATAACAGTTTAAAATATGCTTTATACAATGACCAACATCCATCTTGTATCTGTTGTTTTTAAATAACAGCAATATTAACTCATCTATACATAGTAAGCTCATCAGTTTACAGAGCAGGGACTTTCCCACCTTAGTCACCAGTTGCTTGGGTCTCTTTAGCCTATTCCAGGAAAACAACAGTTTAAACAAAACTTTGCATGACAAGAGCTGAAGCTCTTTATTGATAATTTCATTAGATAATTTATCATTTCATTATACTATAAAATACAATACTTGCCTTTTTTGTGCCATAGGTTTTCTTTCAAGTATTATTGATTATCCCAGATGTTTTTAATTAATTGCTTTGGTATTTGAAAAATAATGGTCATGGTAACTGAAGACTGAAGACAACTCAGCATTTAAATAATCAAATGACTTTTCCTTTTTTTCTTCAGTATTTTGGTAGTGAAATATTTTAATGGTAAGGAAAGATTCTTAATCTTTTTTGGATCTGATTAAAGCTTTGGAACCTCTTCCTAAAAAAAAGTAATTACACACACATGTACATGATAATGGTAATTTCAGTGTTTTTTCAGTAATGAAGTATTTTACACTATTGGGTAAACTTTGCATACCATACATGGTCCCAGAATAACTGTAGTAATTTTGCTTTCTTTGTCTGATGTGTATAGGCATACTTAACAGAATACCTATTATACCTATTTTACTTTACATTTCCATTCTCATGTTTTCCTTCATTATTCTTTTTTTTTTTTCTTCTTAATCCAGGTCCACAAATGTGTATTATTTAAAGTTATTGTAAAGGGATTTAGGGAAATTTACTTTGAAGTCTCCTTTTTTTTTTTTCTTTCCTTTATTTTTTATTGTTTTCTTCCTATTTTTATTTTTGTTCGTTTCTTCTGTCTTCTCCCACCCTCCAATTTAATTATTACACATACACATGCATATTCACATGAGTGATCATATTGAGGGTCTTGTTTGTTTGCGTGTCTGTTTTTGCAGGGGATCTTTTCTTTAATCCTGGGCAGGATTTGCTAACTCTCTATTGATTGCTTTACAGTCTGCAAAGCGATACAATTTGTTCCTGAGGCGGCGTCTTATGGTAACCAGTGCTGAATGCTGCTGCTTATGCTTTGGATGCATTGCTAGTGCTGCAGTGCTAGCCCGAGTCATTTTTGTTGCAATGAATACTATTGATTTGGGGGACTTTGTCACTGATTCCTATTCCCCAGGCAACTGGGGTTTTAGAATGGTGATTCTTAATCTTTTTTGGGTCTGATTCAAGCTTTGGAAACTTTTCCTAAAAAAATGTAATTACATACACACATAAATACACTTACACGCACATACACATATACACACATGCAGTTTACATACAGTTTCAGAAGTTTACGAATCCCCATCAAGAATCCAAGTTTATAAACCTCAGAAAAATGACCTCATTCAATAGCCACCCAGATATTTGCCTCACTATAAACAGGCATTTCCAAGAACAAATCAAACACAAATACAAATATAAATACAAACCTTACACACACTGCAAAAAATGATCTTAATGTCATGTCTTGAGCAAAACAAAAGAATGATGTGTTTTAATAGTGTTCAATTATATGGAACAAAATTATCAGGTTTTTCTGCCCCAGTTGGCTTCAACCAGTTTTTGTTAACAGTCCTAAGACATGTACCTCATGGTGATTTACAAGGCTACCAGTGATTTCTCTGTATTTAAAAAATTTTTTACAGTTTATAGTTAGGGCATGACATAATGATAGAAATTTGGGTTTTTCTAGGTAGCCAAAGGCTACCTTGGCTACCTTTCAGGAGAAGGGAATTGCATATACCCATTTTGACTGAACATTCAGGAAATAATTAGATTCAATATTCTAGTTACTTTGTTTGTTCCCTAATAGACAAAAACTCTTGAGTGTGATTTTTGTTGATTTCTATGTGCACATCTTCTATCACCAGAACTTCTCTCTGTGGACCTAAATTTAGCTTGTTCAAACAATATGACCGCTTATAAATATATACTTTTTAAAAAAACCCTCTACCAGACAGAATATGACTGTCCCAGATTTAGAGCAAAAAGATTATTTTTTCCCTCTAATTTTTTGCTTTGATTGTATTTAATCTAATTAGTAGTTTTTTTCCTTCCCCAGTTGGCTCCACAAATTTTGGTGAATTTCATAAGATATGCTAATACTGTGATGATTTACAAGAGCTCAAATAATTTTTTTTGTTTTGTTCACCTTTTTTTAGTGATTTATAATCAAGATATAACATGATAACAGTTTGGATTTTTTCAGGAATTTTTTTTGTTTGTTTTGTTTTACTTTCTTTTAGCAAAAGAGAGATGATTATGTATCCTTTGACTGGGGTGTAGAGAACTCAAACATATCATTTGAATTACTGTATTTTGATATGTAATCTCTAGACTCCCTGAATATTTTTTGTTTCTTCATTCTTTTTTCCACTCATTTCCTCCTGTTCACTGGGAGCTAGTTCTTTCTGAGACACATCAGTTATGCATTCATATAGATAAAATAGTTATTCTGTTCATAGACCACAGATCAAACATGAGATTTTTGTCTTATTCTTACTTGACTGATCTACAACCAATCCTTTTTATGGGTGATCTGCCTGGCATGACTTGAATGAAAAACAGCGTAGAGTACCATAAAAGAAACTCATAAACTAATATAAATACCAGTTATGAAAATTAAAAACCCAGTTCCCCATTCACAGGTTAGCTAAATCAGTTGGAAAGTTGCCTATGTTATAAATTTGCATCACAGGGTTAGAGAGATCACTGACATGCACTGCATCATCTATTTACATCAGTCTAGGTATTATATGTGGCCTATTCCAAATATTAACTATTACATATTATATATAAACTATAAAGAAGGCCAAATCAGTCAAACATGAAATCTCTTCTTTCTGAAACTCTCTAGTGTTTTTGCAGTTTTGAAAGGGGAGGAATTAATGAACTACACATGTGAAAGCTGAATTTGTAAGTTTGACGATTATACTGAGAGAATTGATAACACAGATTTAAACAGCGGATTGCTTTTAGCTCACTTAGGAAGTTGATGTTGAAAGGAAATTTGCATGAGAGTTTACTTGTAGTGAAGTCAGCTGGCAAGCTAACTTGCTTTCTAATTTTTAACTGCATCTTGATTTCATTTTAACCCTTCAAAAGTTGAATTAGAAAGTAGCAATTTTATGAAAACATACATATAAGCATTTATCATAAGTTTATGTTCTTGCAGTGAGATTCATTAATTGGTCTATAATTAATCATACCCCCAAAGTAGTGTGTGACCATGAATTATTTGTTGGACTAATTGGTACGTTGTTTAATGAAGATAACAAGCCTCTCTGAATATGTATTTTGGATCAATGTATACATGTATTCATTTTGTGTTTTGGTATAATTGTAGCATTTTTATTGTGTGTGCATGCAGTAAATATGCTTAGCTTCATCTTGAGTCTTTGTTGTTTAATATGTAACTTCTTTATGGCATTTCACTTTCTAAAATAAGCATGATCTTCTGTTGATGAAAACTCTGGTTGTCTTCATCTGTCATTTCAGGACTGAAAAAAATTAGATGACCAGTGACCAAATTTTAGCTAATTTTAATCAAATTCAGTGACCAAATTTTAGCTAATCCCTTTCATGTTTTTGCCGTCTGAAAATAAAACTATAATTTAAAGTTGTGTCATTCATGTCTCCTGCAGTTTAAAAAAGATGAACAAAGCAAAGATTCTATCTTCTTCCGAGATGGGATTAGGCAAATTGATTTTGTGCTTTCCTATGTTGATGACATAAAGAAAGAAGCTGAACTGAAGGCAGTAAGTACTTACGTAAGAGAGATGGGAATAATAAAAAGAAGCGCGTTCTATACTTTGACAGGGATGTTTCCTCTGAATTATGTTGTAAAAGTTAGCAGCCCCAGAGTGTTACTGAAAGCTGAAACTGAGTGAAAAGACTACAAAATACGCAGCCTAAGAATGGATGTGTAAAGTCAATTTTATTTTTTGGGTATTTTGGACAGTGACTTCTTTTTCTTCTCCCAAGTGACTGATATATTTTTTATATAGCTCACCTTTGATATTAAATGTGACCTCCAGAATTTGAGGTGTATGTCTGAATATAATATTTATCTTTTGTGTTTACTTTTCATTTCAACTTTCATTAATCCATTTTATCTGAATAGCCTTGATATTATGTTCTTTCTGACCTTATCACTTTCTGAACTTACATTATTTATTCATTTTTTTTACTTGTTTACTGTCTCCAACACCATAAATTAAGTTCACAAAACCAAGGACTTTGTCTTGTTCATTACTGTATATTCAAATGCTTAGAACAGCAGTTAGAGCATAATGGATGCTTAATAAATATTAGATATTTGAAATAATGAATTAATATATTAATTCATATGGGTAAGCATATAAACACACATTTGCTAACATACTTACATAGGAAATAAATGTCACATAAAGTAAAAAACTGTAGCTATTATCCCCATAAGGCCCTGTACATAACCATTTCTGTCCATTTCTTCCACCCTTTGCCTGGAAACTCTTCCACCAGGCCTCTAAAATTCATTCACTATCATCACCATATTCAGCTCTTCTCTGAATGTCCCCTTCAAGCCTAGCTCCTTGGGTGGGTCTGGTGCCTTCCACAGCAGACCTCTCAAGCGGTGGTGGTTTTTCCCTTACACTTTTTCTGGAGATGGATGAATGCCTGCTCTCCTTTTATCTTTTTGTTGATTACAGCCTATCCTCCCTCGCTCAGCCTTGAAGCTCCAGAGTTTTAAATCTCATTGGAGTTATCGCTACCCTGCATTGTTGCTGTCATTAATCTGTCCCTGGTCTTCTGTTCTATTTCTCAACAATTTTAGCTCCTGGATCACTATTGCTCTCTCCACAAATACTCCCTTTTTAAGTATTATCTCAATGGTTATCTAGATGATTATTTTGGCATCCTAGCCTCTCTGTTCCTTGAACTCCCTTTTGCAAGTATCTTAGTCTCTAACTCAGCCATTCACTCCCCTACAGCTTGTCATTACTAACAACTACAACTCTTTATAATCTCATTCAAAGTATCCAACTGTCTGACCAATCCCTCGAATATGTCTGACAAATACTCTTCTTCCTTCAACTGCACCAGGACCAGATAAGATACAATTATCTTAACTACCTTTTTACTGCTTCTCCTTATCTTTATGCTCTTCTTTATGCTTATTCAGTTTAAATCTCATATCAAATTATACTCTATTGCATGTGCCATCAAATCCCTTGCCCATCTCTCAATTGTACTTAACTTTGAAAAACAATTTTAGTTAAACCCAACTCTCCACCTGCTAATGCTAGAGCCATGCAGAAAGACAGACATACAATTCACTTACTGGTTTTATCTCATATTTGTTCTGATAGACCTCAACTCGGTCCTTAATGCTATCTGGCAGTCATACTTTACTTCCTTAATTTATTCAGTTTCCCACTCTCCTGGGTGACTGTTTTATAACTTTTTCTCTCTCACACCTTCTATGTATCCTCCTCATTTTCAAGCTTAGCTGACCACTTTTCTAAGTCACTGAGAAAACTGAAGCAAGTAGAAGAGAAATTCTTAATTTTCATTACCACATTTGTCCATCTACCAGCATCTTCCACCTGTATAATCTACCTTTCTTCCTTTTACCATAGATGAACTATTTATCCTTCTATCTAAAGCCAACACATTTGCTTGTGTTCTGGATCCCTTTCTTCTTGCCTACCATTTAGGAGTCAACAAGACTACCCCCAGGTTTGCTGACTCACTAAAAGGACTCACAGGACACAGCATGTAGCCATACTCAATGGCTATGTTTTATTGCAATGAAATAATAAAAGCAAAATCAGCAAAAGGAAAAGATGCATGGGGCAAAGTCCAGAGAAAACCAGGAGCAAACTTATAAGAGTTCTCTCCCAGTGGAGTCACACAGGATGCAGTTAATTCCTCCAGTAACAATGTATGACATCACATTGGAAGTACTGTCTACTAAGGAAGCTCATTAAAGACTCAGTACTGTAGGATCTTATTGGGGGCTGGTCCTGTAACCTGCTGCCTATCTCATACCAACATTTCGCAGTCCCGGAAGAAAGCAGATGTTCAGTATGAACTACATAGTTTGTACAAACAGTTGAGGTAAAGTGAGCCACTCTTAGTAGTTCTGGGAATGGTGGGAACCCTCACAAAAACCAAGTTCCCAGACACCAGAACCAACCTTGCAGGCAGGCCTTTCTAAGGATAGCAGTTTCAAGCCTGTTATGTTAACTCTTTTCTGCATACTTACCTAGGGATATTGCTTTTACAATTCTTTCCTCTCTCTTAAAATTGCATTTTGTGTTGTTCTTTACCAGATCATTTCTTTCAACAAATAAATGTGCTGTTAATTCTTCTGTATTAAAAATGAATTAAAAAGCAAGCACGAAAACCTCCTTTTAATCTCAATTTCCCTGCCAGCTAATGTCGATTTCTCAATTTCCTTTTTGCCCAGTTTTCTCTTAAACCCATTCCTATCAGGCCTTAACGTCACCCACTCTGCTCATCTTCAGATAAATGAATCCAATGATCAAGTCTCAACCCTCATCTTGCTTGACCTGTTAGCAGCATTTGCCACTGCTTACCATTCCCTTCTCTACAGTTTATGTTCTTCACTCAGCTTCCAGGTCTCCACATTCTCTTAGTTTTCGTCTTATTTCACTAGCCACGCCTTCTCAATCTTTTCTTCTCCCTGATTTCTTGTTATTGTAGTGCCTCAGGTTCAGTCCTTAATCCTCTTCTTTTCTCAGCCTACATTGATTTCTTTGGTGATGCATCCTGTCTCACAGTTTTAAAATTTAAAACCATGTTTGTGCTAATTCCAACGTTTACCTTTCCAGTTTGTACTTCTTTCCCATGTGACTATTCTGCATCTCTACTTGGAAGTCTTACAGAATCTCAGACTCAGCAGGTCTAAAATGAACTCCTGGACTTCCCCTGAAAGCCTGATTCATCTACAAGTCTTCCCCAACTACAATTATTTATCATACATTTCAGTAGTTGCAAAGGATATAATTTATAATATTTTGTAAATGGTCCAGTTTTTAGCCTATATCCCTAGAAGGTAAATACCATGGAAATTTGACACTCACCATCATTTATTTTAAAAAATGAATTATATGAAGAAACTCTTTTTTAACACTTCGAATTTTACATCATTTATTTTTCTCCACCTAAAATTTTCCTTCCACTCTCTCCACATAATTTTTTCCTAATTTAAGTGTTTTATCTTTGGGAGTCTTTTATTGTTTGTTCAGTCTTAAGTTTGCTACAACAAATGTGTATATACCTTGAAATGTTTTTATTTCTTTTCACTAGAACAGTCTAAGCCTTAAACTTTTTCTTTTGTTTTGAGGGTTTTGTGTTTTTTTTTACAATTGTACAAGTGTATAATTGATAAAACATCATGAATATACTACAATATTTGACAGGTAGTTATCAAACATCAAAAGTAAAGTCATCCTAAATGCATCAATTAATGAAATGAACACAGGGGCTTTAAACAATATTTTCCACATCTTACTCCTCCGCCATCTAGTGGGAAGCAGACACATAGCACAGGGAGATCAGCTCAGTGCTTTGTGACCGCCTAGAGGGGTGGGATAGGGAGGGTGGGAGGGAGACGCAAGAGGGAGGAGATATGGGGATAGATGTATATGTATAGCTGATTCACTTTGTTATAAAGCAGAAAGTAACACACCATTGTAAAGCAATTATAGTCCAATAAAGATGTTAAAAAAACCCAAAAAACAATATTTTCCTTATTCGTAGATGAATGAGAATTATTCCTATAATGAGATGGTTCAGCTTCAAGTATATTCTATTTTTATATATGTTTGTATAAATTAAGCTTGTTCAGATAAATAAGTAGATTGGAATAGAAAAGGTACTGTTTTAGCAGTTTGAATCTTTTTTGAGCTCCTGAATTATAGCCCCAAATTACAAAGTGATTTATCATAAAAGTAATGTTTAATGGTCTGTCATCTAATAATCCTCTTAGCTCGGCCTTCAGTTTTACTGAACTCAGAGAATTGGTGTCCACATGACTTGCAAAAGCATTTGTTACTACAGTGAGAAGATTTACTTTTTTTAATACTGATAACAATATTTTGAATGTCCCTCTCTGCCCCTTGTTGTTTTGTTTTGTTTTTGCTTTCCTGGATGTTCACAGCCTGCCTTTTCTTTGGTAACCTAGGAGAAGGGCAATTGTGAAAGGGTATCAGAGAGTGAGAATTATTCATAGACATATTCTCACATGTAGTAAACTTTGGAAATGGAGAAAAAGAACCCATTAAAATTATGTTTTATTCCTTGTAAAGTCTGAAGATCTCTCAAGGTGGACATATCCATTTGAAGATGTGTCCTGTAATATCCTAGTGAAACCTTTTAAAATTGCAGTTACTATTTTTCACACTTAAATCATAATTTTTTACATTTAAGTCACATTTACAGTTTTTCACACTTACATAAGAGTTAAATCATACTTGAATTATACTTAAATCACTGTTACAATTTTTTCACACTTAAATCATAAAGCCAAAAGATTTTTCGACAATTAATCATTGTTTTAAAGCCCACAGTAATGATTATTTGCATTTAATTGAATTAAATTTAATTTTACTTTTTCTAAGTGAAATTATTCTTCATGATTAAAAAGTCATGATGATATTTTGGCTTAAAATTGCATTAAATATGTCCTTTATTTGAAGAATACTGATATCTTTGTAGTACTGAATCTTCCTGACTAGGAGTATAATATGTCTCTCTGTTTATCAAATTTTTTATGTTAATTAGTAAAGTTTTCTGCATTTTTTTCAGATAGAGGTCCTGCATATTTCCTGGAGATTATTCCTAGATATATTGGATTTTTATAGTTATACTGTGATTTATAATATAGGTGAAAAGCAGGCCATGGCACTCAGATGGGGGTAATACATAGAGTACGTTTACATACACCCAAGGGACCATCTGGAGGCACAGTCATTGTGTAACAAGTCTGTTTATCACTGGGCAAATAAAAGGGTTTTACATAATTCTACTAATTTGTTTTTCCATAGGAAAGAAGAAAAGAGTTTGAACAAAATCTCAGAAAAACAGGTCTTGAGTTGGAAATTGAAGATAAAATGGTAAATGTAATTGTTAATCTATATCAGAGTCTTGGTTTTTTAAGTTTTGTTTTCTTCTCCTCTGACCTTTGACTGGCTAGACTTTGTGTTTGGGAGTAAAACAATAGCTTTTTTGGCTACTGACATGTAACTGGGGATGGTAGGGCCTGTGGTCTTCCAGGTAAATAAGTAGGTCGGTGCTCTGAATTTGAGATGATAAGGGATGAGTGGAACACTTTAAAAATAGGTATAAATAGTTCTAGTCAGGATCCAGAGAGAGTAAAGACATGATTTTTGTTTCATATCTGTGTCATTTTGAAGGCAGCCTATAATCTAGCACCCTAACTAGTTAACCTGGCTATCTTGCAACACAACTTTCTAGTTAAGCCAAGATACTTTTTGTGCTCATGAATATGCCAAGTTTTTTTTTTTTTTTAACCTCCTACCATTTACTGGTTTTCTAGAATTTCCTTCAAAATTACTTTTAAAGACCTATTTCAGATCCCACCCTGTCCATGAAACTCTAATACTCTCTACTTCTAAATTAATAGTCTCTACTTCTTATTTATCCCTGTTTTTTACCGAACTAGTAAATGTGAATTATACCACATATTCTATCTGTAACTTAATTATTCTCCTGTGTAATGAACCCTTATTACCTAAAGTTCCTCCTTTAGGTGTAGGTGATACATCAAAACTGGGTGAGAAGAGGGAGTATATCTTATACTTTGTATGTATTTCTCATATACCCTAAACACAGTTCTAAGCTTATAGCTAGTTGCTAAAAACTTGAGAGATTTCCCAGAACCACATGTGTTTCTATGGACTTCAGACTAGTGTACCTTGACCCTGAAATATATTTTTTAAAATATTCTTTGTCTCTGTCTGTCTCTATGTCTCTCTCTCTCTCTCTCACACACACACACACATATAGTATACACATATATACATATATATGTAAGTATAATATGTATAACTGTTTTGAGCATTTGCAAAGTTTTGCTGAAATTTTTCAATAAATTGAAAATACTTGATGTCTTTAATTTGAGATTTTGTAAAATTTTCTTTCTTTAATCAACTCAGTAATCTTTCTGTTATTTTGCCTCCATTTTATACAGAACTCCGAAGATGGGAAAACTTATTTTGTCAAGATCCATGCCCCTTGGGAGGTATTAGTTACTTACGCTGAAGTGTTGGGAATCAAAATGCCTATTAAGGAGAGTGATATTCCTCGAGCTGACAAAATCCCTTTTAGCTGTATGCTTGGGCCTCTGAAGCTCCCAAGGAATGTGAAGCATCCTCATGCTGAATATTTCACTGCCCAATTCACCAGACATCGGCAGGAGCTCTTCCTCATTGAAGATGAGTCAAGCTTCTTTCCATCCTCATCAAGAAACAGAATTGTAGGTAGAGAAGACCTTTGGGCACATCCCTTGGAGTAAGGGATGTGTGCCTGTGTGTGCTTTTATATGTGTGCGTGTGCGATACTATGTCTATAAGGTGTTTCTGTGTAAATTTCGATAAGTGTTCGGTGCTATTGGGCAGGTTTGAAAGGCTACTTGGACCGCTTAACCCTGTTAACCTCCCTACTTCTCCAACTGTCGTTTAAAAGTGAGTGGTTGACAGTGTGGACACAGCAAAGAGAGGCCTCATGCAATATTGGGGAAATCACTTAATTGAGAGCCAGAGGACTTTGGTTTTGTAAGATTTTTGTAAAATGGTTTTATAAACTTATAGTTTGGTTTTATAAATTCAGTGCATGGCAGAAGGAATATTGGTCATTCCAACTGGAAATGGAATGTTTTAATTTCTTTGTATATGGTGTTGACTGAAAAAAATGCACAACCTAAAAGTTGAGAATTATGTTTTATTCAAGGACATTACTGCGAACTCTGAGGAACTGTTATAACAGGTAAGGGAGGAGCCAGGATATATAGGACTTGTTGCTGGAAAAAATACATATAGTGGGACATTGAAAGATAACTGCTAATCACAAAAACCAGATATCTCAAGTTAATGGTTTTAGTGCTTTTCTACGCATGGGAAGATGCAAGCGTCTGGGCTCATTGAAATTATTCCTTTGATATGCCTCTTAACTACGTAGGACGCGTATCCTGTTTTTTTTTTTTTTTTTTTTTTTTTTTTATAGCTACTTTATTTATTTATTTATTTATTTTTTTGGCTGTGTTGGGTCTTCGGTTCGTGCGAGGGCTTTCTCTAGTTGCGGCAAGTGGGGGCCACTCTTCATCGCGGTGCGGGGACCGCTCTTCATCGCGGTGCGCGGGCGTTTCACTATCGCGGCCCCTCCCGTTGCGGGGCACAGGCTCCAGACGCGCAGGCTCAGTAGTTGTGGCTCACGGGCCCAGGTGCTCCATGGCATGTGGGATCCTCCCAGACCAGGGCTCGAACCCGTGTCCCCTGCATTAGCAGGCAGATTCTCAACCACTGCGCCACCAGGGAAGCCCCGCGTATCCTGTTTTTCTCCATCCTGAATCCCCTGTTGTGGGGAGGCTACAGTGGCTGATGGCTTGGTGGCAGGCAACATTCCTTGTTTACTGAAATGGCAGGTGCCATGTTACTTTGTTCACAATAGATAGCATTTGAGAACCATCTGAACTGTTTCCTTTCGTTTAAAACTGTTTTCAATCTTTCTTTTTTTTTACAATTTTGTTTTAATTTTTGTTTTCAGTCTTTTGAATAATAATATTTCCTCTCCATTTGTAGTCCTAGGGTCTTGAAATTTCCCATTGATAACCTCTCTCCTAATCACAGTTTCTGTGCCACTGTCTCTTCCTGTTAAGATAGGAGTAATAGCCACCTCATAAGTTACCCTGAGAATTCAATGAGGTAAGGTATGCATGACTTTGAATAGTTTCTGGAACATACTAAGGGTTCAATAAGTGTGAGATATTATTATTGATCTGACTTTATAGGAAAAAAAAAATTCAGGTTCTTTGTTGCTCTTACCCCATGTATCTGTTACCTATTAATGAAGTTACCAGGGTCCTAACAATCACAAGACCCTTCCCCTTGAGACTACTTACTCTCTTTCCCTGAAGAATGAGAGACTTCATTCCCTTTAGGTTCAGCACTCTTAAGTGTCTAAGAAGGATTTTGAAATAATCATTTTTCTAGTCCCTAGTTATATATTTTTTTAAAAATTCACTGACAGGAATATTAAACAAAATGTAGTGCCTAGAATTTACATAAAAATTGCAAATCCACAGACTAAAAATTTCCTTCCTTTTCCTACCTGGATTAAAAAGTAGCAGCAGGAACAACAAATATAAGAGGCAACTTTAAGGGAATGTTGAGCACACGGCATGGAATCAGAAGGCCTGGTTTCAGTTAATAGCTCTACTGTCTAAACAAGATAACCTCTTAAAACAGAGGGAATGGTAGACTGGCATTTTTCGGAAGATCAAATGAAAGAATGTACATGAAGCACTCTGCAAACCGTAAATCCTTCAGATATACTTGTTGCATTAAAAAGTTGCTAACAAAAGGCCAGTGAACCTGTAGGAACAACTTAGCAACTTGCTCAAATATAGAAATGTCAGTACTCATTTATCTTTACTTGTTCTTTGTAAAGAGTACCAATGTCTTAGGTTAATTCAGCATTAAAACTCAACAGTTGGGATGAATTGGGAGATTGGGAATGACATATATACACTAATATGTATAAAATAGATAACTAATAAGAACCTGCTATATAAAAAATAAATAAAATAAAATTCAAAAATTCAAAAAAAAACCCACAACAATTTCTTCTCCTTCATAGTGGACCAGTACTGTTCTTGCTCTGTTCAGGAAATTATTTGGAAGATTGATGTAGAAAATACCCTTCCTTTCTTTTTTTTTTTTTTTTTTAAACCCCAAACTCCCTGAAGGGTTTCAGCAAAGCATTTTTATTTATTTATTATTTATTTATTTTTGGCTGTGTTGGGTCTTCGTTTCTGTGCAATGGCTTTCTCTAGTTGCGGCAAGTGGGGGCCACTCTTCATCGTGGTACGCGGGCCTCTCACTATCGCGGCCTCTCTTGTTGCGGAGCACGGGCTCCAGACGCGCAGGCTCAGTAGTTGTGGCTCACAGGCCTAGTTGCTCCGCGGCATGTGGGATCTTCCCAGACCAGGGCTCGAACCCGTGTCCCCTGCATTGGCAGGCAGATTCTCAACCACTGCGCCACCAGGGAAGCCCTACCCTTCCTATCTTCATCCAGAATACTATAGTTCACGTATGTACAAATGTACAGTATTACAAGAGCATCTTACATTGGTACAGAATTTCATACTTTTCAAAGCATCTTCACAATCATCATGACATCTTAGGCTCACGATATATATTTCTAATATCTAATTTATAGATGTAACATAATTTTATAAAACATTTTCACTTCTGACAGTTTTTGAGTTTGTTTCCAATTTTTCTGATGTTGCAAACATTTCTGCTGTTTACTACATATTTTGGCATATATGTAAATTTTTCTGCAAAATAGATACCACATAGAAAGTTTCTGGATCTAAGAGCATGCACATTTAAAAATATATATGTGTTACACTATCACCCTTTACAAAATTATGTACTAATTTAGAGTCCTATTAACAACATAGGAGAATGCTGTTTTCCACATATCCTTCTCAACACTAAAGAGTACCAATCTTTCTTTTTCTTTCTTTTTAAACTGTAGCATAACATACATAGAGATAGGCCCACAAGTGTGCACCGCTCTTTGAATTCAATCACAAAATGAACACAGCTATGTAACCACCACCCAGATCAAAAGAGAAAACTCTCCTAGCCCTCCAGAAGCCCTAGGGCCTCCTTCCAGTCACTATTCCTGTCCCTCTCAGCAGAGGCAGACTCTCACTTTTAACAGCAGAGATTAGCATAGTCTGTTTTTAAACTTTATAAAAAATGGAGTCATGCGGTATGTATTCTTTTGAGTCTGGCTTCTTTGGCTCAACATTTATTTGGTTGATTAAATTAGCTATGGTTGGTTAATTGTATGAGCTTTTATTCATTAATTTTCATTACTTTCTATGGAAACTTATTTGTGTACGTATCATTATGGTTTAATTTGCAATCTCAAATGAGATTGACCTCCTTGTTTATGTTTATTGGGCATTTAGATATGCACTTTTGTTAAGTCCCTGCTGATGTCTCTTGATTTTGTTTTTCAGTTAGGTCTTCCCTTGTTGATTTGTAGGAACAGTTTATATATTCTTTATTTGAACCCTTTATTCATTATATATTTTACTGATATTTTCTTACTTTGTGCTTCCTTTTTCATCCTTTTTATGGTTTCTTTTCATAAACAGATGTTTTTCATTTTAATACACACTTGACTCTTGAACAACATGGGTTTGAAATGCAAGGGTCCACTTATACATGGATTTTTTTCAATAGTAAATACTACACTACTACATGATCCATGGTTGGTTGAATTCTTAGATGTGGAACCGCAGATATGGAGGGACCTTGTGTACAGAAGGCAAACTATACATTATACTCACATTTTTGGCTGCCCAAAGGGTCAGTGCCCCTACCCCAACGTTGTTCAAGGGTCAACTGTAGTCTACTTTCTCAAGCCTTTACTTTATGAATAAAGCTTTTAACCTTTAACTGCCACCAAGATCATTAAGTTATTTCCTGTATTCTAGAAGTTGTATTATTTTACTTTTTACATTGAGAACCACTGTCCACTTGGAATTAATTTTTGTTCATGGTGCAAAATAGGGGCCTTTTCTGCCCCATATGTATAGTCATTTGACTTACACCAATTATTGAAAACATTCAACTTTTCATATTGTTTTACAGTTCCCTCTTTGTCGTAACTCATGTGTCTAGATATTCATAGATCTACTTCTGGGTTTGATTCTGCTGCTTTGATCTGTGTCCGTTTTTGTATCCATACTGACAATGTTGAACTTTGCCTGAGTTCTGTTCCTGGAAAATCGGGACAATTTAAAGAAATCGCCCACTCTTCCTGTTCTGTAAAACCACTTACTGCAAAGAACCACCCTTCCCTATATGACTTAAAGAGTATTCATAGATAACCCCCCTGTTTGACTTGACAGCACTGTTTGCCACGTAATTTATTCTAAATTCATCTGCTAATTGAAGTGTTCATCAGTATTAGTTGTCTCTATCCCAAATAATAATAATAATAATAATAATAATAATAATAATAATAATAATAATAATAATAAAAATAAAAACTTCTCATATATCTATGTGGAGCAGGTATTTACAGCTTGGAACCAGGTACCTAGACTACACTCCCATAGAGCCAAGGAAACAGGGATGTTATCTTTCTTGATGTTTACATTTAAAAGAGATGGTTCCTGGAAAACTTAAGAAAAACACTCCTGAGTTATGAAACTGGCAAGAGGCTTATTTAGCCTTTAAAAATATTTACATACATCTCAAAGAGAAGAGAAAAAGAATTTATAATTACAAGTTCTCTAAAGGAAATGCTCTAAGATTTGGCACCAGGGAAATTTCAGTTCTTTCCTTCCTTCCTCTGTCCCTCCATCTTTCTTTACTCTCTTTCTTCTTTCTCTCTTTCTCCTTTCCTTCCTTCCTTCCTTCCTTCCTTCCTTCCTTCCTTCCTCCCTCCCTCCCTCCCTCCCTTGCTCCCCCCCCTCTTTCTTTCTTATTGATATATTTTAACATATACCAAACTCATGTATCCAAATTTGTATTCTTCTTAAAGTAATCATATTTGCAAGTATATACTTAATCCAGTGACCCTGCAAATGTGCAAAATAATTTTGAGATTCCTTAAAATACTCTTACTGTTAATAATAGCAAACACTTAAATAGCACTTACTATGTACTAGGCATTATTATTTTTTTTTGTACAACATAGTGATTCAATAATTTTGCAGATTATACTCCATTTAAAGTTATAAAATACTGGCTATATTCCCTGTGCTGTACAATACATCCATGTATCCTATTTATTTTATTCATAGTAGTTTGTACCTCTTATTCCCTATCCCTATCTCACCCCTCCCTCCCTCCCTCTCCACACTGGTAACCACTAGTTTGTTCTCTATCTTTGTGAATCTGTTTCTGTTTTGTTATATTCATTCATTTATTTTATTTTTTAGTTTCTACATATTGCATTCTACTGTAAGTGATAACTTACAGTAATTGTCTTTCTCTGACTTATTTCACTAAGAATAATACCCCCCAGGTCCATCCATGTTGTTGTGAATGGCAAAATTGACTTCTTTTTTTGTGGCTGAGTAGTATTTTAGATCTATACTTACCCTTACAGTTTCTTCCTTTTGTTATTACTTTACGGTAATAAAGGTTAGACACAGGTTAGACACATTCCCATTCTTTGTTTCATAAATGGTTAGCTGAACTATGTATCCTCATTGATCCCTTGAAACAAAGGACTGTTAGGTAAATTAACCAAAATTCAGTTGAACTTACTTCCCCAAAAGACCCTAAACTTTGATGCACCCTCAACCTTAGCCAATGTTGGCATGTAGACTAGCCCTTCCTTAACACAAAGAAAGACACTTCCTGAACTTGGCTTACTTCTCCCTATAAAAGAAGTCATTTTATGCTTGGCTTTTCAGATGTTCCCAGATCTCTCTATTGCAACAGTCCCCCTCATCCTCTTGCAGTAATCGTTAAAATCTTTCCTAAGTTTGGATTTGTTTTTGTTTGACAACACCATGCTGTATTTATTACCATAGCTTTATAATAAGTCTTAATATCTGGAAGAGTAAAATTTTCCACTTTGTTAGCTCCCCAGTACAGAGTTCTTTTTGGAGAATCTTTTTGGTGAATCTTTCCTAGGGAAATAATCCAAAGTATGTAAAATAGTTAATATTTATCACGTTATTTATAAAATTAAAACAACTTTGCATAAATTATCATTTATTTACAAAGACATAATATTAAACTGTCCTTAAAATGAATAACCAGATTAGATAATGATGATTATCTAATGTTTGTCAAGGGTGACAAACATTGCAATCAACAATTCCTTAAACAATAAAATATTTAAAAGGGGAGGTGAAGAGAAGTATATCTAAAACAGTGCTAAGAAGAAGGACCTTCAAGATGGTGGAGGAGTAAGATGTGGAGATCACCTTCCTCCCCACAAATACATCAAACACATCTACATGTGGAACAGCTCCTACAGAACACCTACTGAACACTGGCAGAAGACCTCAGACTTCCCAAAAGGCAAGAAACTCTCCATGTACCTGGCCGTGTGGCTGACAGGGTCTTGGTACTCTGGCCAGGTGTCAGGCCTGAGACTCTGAGGTGGGAGAGCCAAGTGCAGGACATTGGACCACCAGAGACCTCATAATATCAATCGGCGAGAGATCTCCCAGAGATCTCCATTTCAATGCTAAGACCCAGCTCCACTCAATGACCAGCAAGCTCCAGTGCTGGACACTCCATGCCAAACAACTAGCAAGACAGGAACACAACCCCACCCATACGCAGAGAGGCTGCCTAAAATCATAATACGTTCACAGACACCCGAAAACACACCACTGGATGCAGTTCTGCCCATCAGAAAGACAAGATCCAGCCTCATCCACCAGAGCACATGCACCAGTCCCCTCTGGGCAGACACCAAAAATAACGGGAACTACAAACCTTCAGCCTGCAAAAAGGAGACCCCAAACACAGTAAGTTAAGTAAAATGAGAAGACAGAGAAACACACAGCATATGAAGGAGCAAGATAAAAACCTATCAAACCAAACAAATGAAGAGGAAAAAGGCAGTCTACCTGAAAAAGAATTCAGAGTAGTGATAGTAAAGATGATCCAAAATCTTGGAAATAGAATGGAGAAAATACAAGAAACGTTTGACAAGGACCTAGAAGAACTAGAGAGCAAACAAACAATGATGAACAACACAATAAATGAAATTAAAAATTCTCTAGAAGGAATCAATAGCAGAATAACTGAGGCAGAAGAATGGATAAGTGACCTGGAACATAAAATAGTGGAAATAACTACTGCAGAGCAGAATAAACAAAAAAGAATGAAAAGAGTTGAGGACAGTCTCAGAAACCTCTGGGACAACATTAATCACAACAACATTCAAATTACAGGGGTCCCAGAAGAAAAAGAGAAAAAGAAAGGGACTGAGAAAATATTTGAAGAGATTATAGTTGAAAACTTCCCTAATATGGGAAAGGAAATAGTCAATCAAGTCCAGGAAACGCAGAGAGTCCCATACAGGATAAAGCCAAGGAGAAACACACCAAGACACATATTAATCAAACTATCAAAAATTAAATACAAAGGAAAACTATTAAAAGCAGCAAGGGAAAAGCAACAAATAACATACAGGGGAATCCCCATAAGGTTAACAGCTGATCTTTCAGCAGAAACTCTGCAAGCCAGAAGGGAGTGGCAGGACATATTTAAAGTGATGAAAGGGAAAAACCTACAACCAAGATTACTCTACCCAGCAAGGATCTCATTCAGATTCGAAGGAGAAATTAAAACCTTTACAGTCAAACAAAAGCTAAGAGAATTCAACAACACCAAACCAGCTTTACAACAAATGCTAAAGGAAATTCTCTAGGCAGGAAACACAGGACAAGGAAAAGACCTACAATAACAAACCCAAAACAATTAAGAAAATGGGAATAGGAACATGCATATTGTTAATTATCTTAAATCTAAATGGATTAAATGCTCCAGCCAAAAGACATAGACTGGCTGAATGGATATAAAAACAAGACCCATATATATGCTGTCTACAAGAGACTCACTTCAGACCTAGGGACACATATAGACTGAAAGTCAGGGGTGGAAAAAGGTATTCCATGCAAATGGAAATCATAAGAAAGCTGGAGTAGCAATTCTCATATCAGACAAAATCGACTTTAAAATAAAGACTATTACAAGAGACAAAGAAGGACACTACATAATGATCAAAGGATCAATCCAAGAAGACAATATAACAATTGTAAATATTTATACACCCAACATAGGAACACCTCAATACATAAGGCAAGTACCAACAGCCATAAAAGGGGAAATCAACAGTAACACAATCATAGTAGGGGACTTCAACACCCCACTTTCACCAATGGACAGATCATCCAAAATGAAAATAAATAAGGAAACACAAACTTTAAATGACACATTAAACAAGATGGACTTAATTGATATTTATAGGACATTCCATCCAAAAACAACAGAATACACTTACTTCTCAAGTGCTCATGGAACATTCTCCAGGAGAGATCATATCTTGGGTCACAAATCAAGCCTTGGTAAATTTAAGAAAATTGAAATTGTATCAAGTATCTTTTCCGACCACAATGCTATGAGACTAGATATCAATTACAGGAAAAAAACTGTAAAAAATACAAACACATAGAGGCTAAAGAATACGCTACTAAATAACCAAGAGATCACTGAAGAAATCAAAGAGGAAATCAAACAATACTTAGAAACAAATGACAATGAAAAGATGACACGACAACCCAAAACCTATGGGATGCAGCAAAAGCAGTTCTAAGAGGGAAGTTTATAGCAATACAATGTTACCTCAAGAGACAAGAAACATCTCAAATAAACAACGTAACCTTACACCTAAAGCAATTAGAGAAAGAAGAACAAAAAAACCCTCCAAAGTTAGCAGATGGAAAGAAATCATAAAGATCAGATCAGAAATAAATGAAAAAGGAATGAAGGAAACAATAGCAAAGATCAATAAAACTAAAAGCTGGTTCTTTGAGAAGATAAACAAAATTGATAAACCATTAGCCAGACTCATCAAGAAAAAAAGGGAGAAGACTCAAATCAATAGAATTAGAAATGGAAAAGGAGACGTAACAACTGACACTGCAGAAATACAAAGGATCCTGAGAGATTACTACAAGCAACTATATGCCAATAAAATGGACAACCTGGAAGAAATGGACAAATTCTTAGAAAAGCACAACCTTCTGAGGCTGAACCAGGAAGAAATAGAAAATATAAACAGACCACTCACAAGCACTGAAATTGAAACTGTGATTAAAAATCTTGCAACAAACAAAAGCCCAGGACCAGATGGCTTCACAGGTGAATTCTATCAAACATTTAGAGAAGAGCCAACACCTATTCTTCTCAAACTCTTCCAAAATATAGCAGAGGGAGGAACACTCCCAAACTCATTCTGTGAGGCCACCATCACCCTGATACCAAAACCAGACAAAGATGTCACAAAGAAAGAAAACTACAGGCCAATATCCCTGATGAACATAAATGCAAAAATCCTCAACAAAATACTAGCAAACAGAATGCAACAGCACATTAAAAGGATTATACACCATGATCAAGTGGGGTTTATCCCAGGTATGCAAAGATTCTTCAATATATGCAAATCAATCAAAGTGATACACCATATTAACCAACTGAAGGATAAAAGCCATATGATAATCTCAATAGATGCAGAAAAGTTTTCAACAATATTCAACACCCATTTATGATAAAAACTCTCCAGAAAGTAAGCATAGAGGGAACTTACCTCAACATAATAAAGGCCATATATGACAAACCCACAGCCAACATCGTTCTCAATGGTGAAAAATTGAAACCATTTCCACTAAGAGCAGGAACAAGACAAGGTTGCCCACTCTCACCACTATTATTCAACATAGTTTTGGAAGTTTTAGCCACAGCAGTCAGAGAAGAAAAAGAAGTAAAAGGAGTCCAAGTCGGAAAAGAAGTAGTTAAAATGTCATTGTTTGCAGATGACATGATACTATATATACTGAATCCTAAAGATGCTACCAGAAAACCATTAGAGCTAATCAGTGAATTTTGTAAAGTAGCAGGATACAAAATTAATGCACAGAAATCTCTTGTGTTCCTATACACTAATGAAGAAAAATCTGAAAGAGAAATTAAGGAAATGCTGCCATTTACCATTGCAACTAAAAGAATAAAATACCTAGGACTAAACCTACCTAAGGAGACAAACGACCTGTATGCAGAAAACTATAAGACACTGATGAAAGAAATTAAAGTTGATACAAACAGATGGAGAGATATACCATGTTCTTTGATTGGAAGAATCAACATTGTGAAAATGACTCTACTACCCAAAGCAATCTGCAGATTCAGTGCAATCCCTATCAAACTACCAATTTCATTTTTCACAGAACAATAACAAAAAATTTCACAATTTGTATGGAAACACAAAACACCCCGAATAGCTAAAGCAATGTTGAGAAAGAAAAACGGAGCTGGATGAATCAGGCTCCTGGACTTCAGACTATACTACAAAGCTACAGTAATCAAGACATTATGGTACTGGCACAAAAACAGAAATATAGATCAATGGAACAGGATAGAAAGCCCAGAGATGAACTCACACACATATGGTCACTTTATCTTTGATAAAGGAGACAAGAATATACAATGGAGAAAAGAGAACCTCTTCAATAAGTGGTGCTGGGAAAACTGGACAGCTACATGTAGAAGAATGAAATTAGAACACTCCCTAACACCATACACAAAAATAAACTCAAAATGGATTAAAGACCTAAATGTAAGGCCAGACACTATCAAACTCTCACAGGAAAACATAGGCAGAACACTCTATGACATAAATCACAGCAAGATCCTTTTGGACCCATCTTCTAGAGAAATGGAAATAAAAACAAAAATAAACGAATGGGACCTAATGAAACTTAAAAGCTTTTGCACAGCAAAGCAAACTGTAAACAAGACAAAAAGACAACCCTCAGAATGGGAGAAAATAATTGCTAACGAAGCAACTGACAAAGGATTAATCTCCAAAATATACAAATGGCTCATGCAGCTCAATATCAAAAAATTAAACAACGCAATCCAAAAATGAGCAGAAGACCTAAATAGACATTTCTCCAAAGAAGATATACAGATTGCCAACAAACACATGAAAGGATGCTCAACATCACTAATCATTAGAGGAGTGCAAATTAAAACCACAATAAGGTATTACCTAACACGGGTCAGAATGGCCATCGTCAAAAAATCTAGAAGCAACAAATGCTGGAGAGGGTGTGGAGAAAAGGGAACCCTCTTGCACTGTGGGTGGGAATGTAAATTGATACAGCCACTGTGGAGAAGAGTATGGAGGTTTCTTAAAAAACTAAAAATAGAACTACCATACGACCCAGCAATCCCACTACTGGGCATATACCCTGAGCAAACCATAGTTCAAAAAGAGACATGTACCACAATGTTCGTTGCAGCACTATTTACAATAGCCAGGACATGGAAGCAACCTATGTGTCCATCGACAGATGAATGGATAAAGAAATGTGGCACATATATACAATGGAATATTACTCAGCCATAAAGAGATACGAAATTGAGTTATTTGTAGTGAGGTGGGTGGACCTAGAGTCTGTCCTACAGAGTGAAGTAAGTCAGAAAGAAAAACACATACCATATATATGGAATCTAAAAAAAAAAAATTGGTTCTGAGGAACCTAGGGGCAGGACAGGAATAAAGACACGGACATAGAGAGTGGACTTGAGAACACGGCGTGGGGGAAGGGTAAGTTGAGAAGAAGTGAGAGAGTGGCATTTACATATATACAAATGTAGACTAGATAGCTAGTGGGAAGCAGCTGTATGACACAGGGAGATCAGCTCAGTGCCCTTGTGACCAGCTAGAGGGGGTGGGATGGGGAGGGTGTGAGGGAGCTGCAAGAGGGAAGGGGATATGGGGATATATGTGTACGTATGGCTGGACTCACTTTGGTTATACAGCAGAAACTAATACAACATTGTGGGGCAATTATACTCCAATAAAGATGTTAGAAAAAAAAAAGAGAAATAAAGTTTATGGAACCAAAAAAGTAAAAAAAAAAAAAAAAAATTATGGTCAGCTTGGGAAGATTCTTTTAACCTCTATTCTCTCCTGCCATACAAATAAAACTTTTTTTTTGAGATTAAAAAAAATAGAAAAAAAAAAAAAAAGAACAGTGCTAAAATGGCCAAATTCAGCAGTCAGAAAAGCAGAAATACTGGAAAGTTCCTGCAAGACAAAAAAACAGATGAGATTGAATTGACAAATACACAAAAGCAGAGGACACAATGCCCAAACTATATAGCAGAAAAAACTGATAAAAATATGTAAATGATTGCAAAGTAGTTGCAGAGGTGTGATAATCTTGAGTTAATAAATTCTGATATCAAGAAAAGGCCCTATTCAAAACATCAGAGTAATTAATGAAAAGTATTCAAGACAGCATGGCCAAGTGTCAATTCTACTCCACTTTATCCTACCTGAACTGTTAGTAGCAGTGGTATTAGACTCTAACTTGAAACCCTGATTATAGTATGAATTCTGGTACAAAGGACTCCCAGAGGAGCTTGGGACAGGAGAAGAAAAATAACTTATATGACCCATTCCCCCTCTCCCCAAGGGAATAACGAGCTCTCATACCCAGGAGGTGAAATACCTGTGACTCCATACAACCCCAACCTCTACGTCTTCCCCCAAACAATAAGGGAAGGTTCCTTCCATAATCAGAGCCTGTATTGAGGCAAAGTAGACTCTGTTAAACTGTGACTTGAAAAAAATATAGAAAGCATAAAGTTCTGAAATGTGTCGTTCTTTATGCTTACCTTATAGGTTTATTATATTCTCTCACGGTGTCCTTTTGGCATAGAGGATGGGAAGAAAAGGTTTGGGATTGAAAGACTGCTAAATTCTCGACACTTATTCATCTGCCTTTCCACTCCATGATGTAAGTATGTGCTTGGTCTTGAAATACTGAGCCCGTTTTCCCTTTCCCACTTTCAGAGGGCTGCCTTGTTGGGAGAAGGAATCTTCCATTTGCTTCCTGTTTTATGACAGGTTGCTTAATCTCGCTCATGTTGGGGAAAATCCCCACAGACTTCCTAGGTCCAAAGCTGAGAACTATGCTGAATACACATAGTTAATACCTCTCTACGTTGAGATTTCAGTGGAAATTCATTTAAAAATTATTACATTTGCACATGAATTTTCTTTAGAACCCATATTGAAAATAGCAGTTATATTAAAACAACATTTTAGAACATAACTTTTGGAAATTTCTATCCATCAAATCTTTTCTTATTTATAAAGTTTTTAAGTTGTAAAGGACTTAAATTGCATGTATTCATTCATCAAATGTATAATTGGTTTTAATTAAATGTAAAGCATTTCTATTAGGTATTACTGAACACAACCATGAATCCAAGCTCACAGACTAGGAATTTCTGGAAATAAAGCAGAAGTACAACTTCAAAACAAGCTAAAGACTTCAGTCCATAAGAAAGATTCAGACAAACAACCGAGATTCTGGAGTAGGATTGAGGCTGGCGGATCATGTACAAAAATATTGAGTTCAACAAAGAAGTGACATTTTATAAAGGTGCACCCATTCAACCAAACCTAAAATTTGGCTTATCAACCGAGATAGCCTAGTTTCTGGGGGTTTCTGAGAGAAATCTTTCCTTTTGGATATTCAGTGTTTACATTTCATCACCTGTTGTCAGTAGATATTATTTGGCTGAACACATATAAACTAGTTTGGATCATCTCCTGGAACCTTGGTTTCCTTTTTTCCTGTTTAACTCTGCTATACTTATAAAGGACTTTTTGATGATGACCTCTTTTCGAGAAACACATTCCTTTGGAATTATAAAAGAACGAGGTATTTCTATTTAAACAAGTGGCATCTAAATCATTGCCCTTTTTTTAAATTTTATTTTTAATTTTTTAATTTTTATTTTATTATTTATTTATTGGCTGCATTGGGTCTTCGTTGCTGCGCGTGGGGCTTTCTCTAGTTACGGCAAGCAGGGGCTACTCTTCGTTGCAGTGTGTAGGTTTCTCATTGTGGTGGCTTCTTCTTGTGGG